>NC_136410.1:226165733-227368233 GCF_051521515.1 Lactuca serriola | reverse complement strand
ATACAAGTTGAATCCAGCAAATTATTGTATCAATCACATGTGATTTGTAACTTGCAATCAAAAAGGATTTCTATACTTTTGACCGTTTTGCCATCCAAACTGCTTTAAATGTTTATCAAACTCATTTTTCATGATTAAAGTGTTGTAAAAACTATTTCCAAACACTTTTAAAACTTCTTCTGTTTCCAAAATATATCTACACCAATATATTTATATAAGTAAGACTTGAAGGACTTAGGACTGATAGCACGCCTTATTTCTTGTTCTTGTTTGATTGTCGTGTTAGGGTATATTGTTATATGTCCGACTGTCGTTGAATTCTTAGTTATATATTGTATATATTCGTGTTGGATATGAATGTATTCACTCATTTCAATACCTTCGTGTATCCAAGACAAGCTACAACATGCTTGTAACGACCGAAAAATACAACCAATTTTAAATTTTTCAAAAACATCTCGATTCCATAAAATATTTACAAAAAGGTTTTAATTACAAAACATTTATCGTGTTCCCAGAATCATAACACGACGAAATCATGAGGAGTGGTACGATCACGCCTTCGCCTTGCCACGATCTCCTGAAGAACCTGAAAAACATGAAACCACCACTGTAAGCCCGAAAGCTTAGTGAGATATCCCCAAAATACCAACCACAATACCATACACGCATAACATGCCACAACATATCCAAACATAGAACAGCCATGCTCTCCGGGTCTACTGTGTGACTGGTCCGCCGCACCGGCCAACAGTCCACCTGGTCCACCCTCTGAATCTATCCGCATACATCGAGTCTGCAGTGTGATTGGTCCGCCCGTTCCCGGGCCTTCAATCCACCTGGTCCATTCTCTGAGTCTACAGTGTGACTGGTCCGCCCGCACCGGGCCTTCAGTCTGTCTGGTCCACTCTCCGAGCCTTCGGCACGTCTGGTCCGCCCCTAACGGGACCTACAGCCTATCCGGACCGCTCGCTGGGCCTACGGGACAACCGGTCCGCCCTGGGTATCTTGGCCTACTACACACCGCAGGACCCGCCTCAACCCAACTCCAGTCCAAACATCCATGTGCACATACATACATATAATCATAAAGCAAATCACAGACCACAAGCAGATCTAACATATCACATAACATATAATCATCCTAACCAGGATACTGACCTAACAGGTCACTAGCATAGCGCCTCCCTATCTCTCAGGATACTGATCTCAATCAGGCCTCTAACATACACCATCCTAACTCTCAGGATGCAAACATATCACACCACAACAACATAACAATAACATAGCAACAACTACCCGGATCTCAATCCGATAAGGGTCGGCCTTGGTGCCTTAGACCCCGTTGATATAGTGAGGATAACTCACCTCGAAACTGCCGACCGAACAGATAATCCAAGCTACTCCGATCACTGATACGATCTCCACCACTGGTCAACCACCAATGCACTGAACTCAAATAATAATCAACAATTACTAGAATACCCCTGGAAACCACCGATCAACCCTTGGTCAAAGACAAGGTCAAAGTCAACCCCTGACTGACCCTACTCGCCGAGTCAACCCTATAACTCGCCGAGTCACCCCGAGACTCGCCGAGTCCAGCAACTCAGAGACCACTCGCACACAACTCACCGAGTCATCCCTTGACTCACCGATTCTCGACTCAACCAGAGAATATCAGAACTCTTCGACAAGACTCGCCGAGTCCAAGAACAGACTCGCCGAGTCTAAGACTATCATCAACCTACTCGCCGAGTTGTTCATACAACTCGCCGAGTTCTAGGCTATCTTCATCCGACTCGCCGAGTTGTTCTTCCAACTCGTCGAGTCCCAGCTCATCTTCAAGCAACCCGTCGAGTTCACCCATGTGACTCGCTGAGTACCACCGATCTGAATCCATTCAGAAGCATTCCAGCCCATGCAAATGATCCAAAACATAGATCTAGCCTCATACAACTCATCCATCACGTAAAGTGGCAAACTTTACGTGAATCCAAAGAGATCTAGGCCTTATTCACTCATAACTAGGGTTTGGGACATGCAAGCTTCACTAAACACTCCAACACAGGGACTTTCATGCTCTCTGATTCTTCTCCATTCCAGATCTGAGGTAGCAACCTCAGATCTAACCTCTAGACTTCCAATTACATCCATAGACAAGATTCCACAAACACCAAAATGAAGAAACAACATACAATCAGTCCAAGAACGAGATATTACCTCCAATGGACGCCCCAACTGCAATGAAATTCGAATCCAAGCAAAGCCCCTTGCCCCAAGCCTTCAATCTCACAAAATTCCTTCAACAAACTCCTCCAATGCTCCAAATACACTCCAACCTTCTTCAATCGCACTTTCTAGGGTTTCTGGACTTCAAGGGGGAATAAAGAGGCTGGGGGAAGGATATAATGTTCTTTAAATAGGACTCAACCCCGAGAATTAGGGTTTTCTCCACCCAGCGCCTACTCGCCGAGTCCAACTCATCGACTCGCCGAGTCGGCTACTTAACCACGCAACCCAGTCGCGACTCTACTCGCCGAGTCCAACCATGGACTCGCCGAGTCTCTCTTCCCAATTATCACATTTAGCCCTTCGACTCTATTCTTGCTATTTCGGGATGTTACAATGCTATTTGACTATAATAGGTATAGTTAAGGTTTCCCGCTCCTTACTACCATTACTAAGATACTTATCATAGATAGTACTATTATGAGTCTCTACATGTTAAGTACTATATAAGAAAATGTTGGATTAGTGTCTAAGTCCATAAGTATTTTGGTATGTACTCGAACCGATTATGAGCATGGTCCTTTTGGGTTGCCTTCACACTGGTGACTAGACAGGATGATTGTTGAGGAGAGAGGCTTGTTTATTGTTAAGAATAATAAATTGGAGTATAAATATGATTTGTTAATATATTATATGAATAATATATTAATTTGGAATCATATTATTAATTAGTATTTAATCAGAAATTAATTAGTAATTAATTTCGGGATTAAAGGAATTAATTAAAAGTACAGGGGCTGTTTTGTAATTATTTGATAGTTGAGACTTAGGGCTATTGGATCACCTTT
The DNA here is from genome assembly GCF_051521515.1 of Lactuca serriola. NCBI lineage: Eukaryota > Viridiplantae > Streptophyta > Magnoliopsida > Asterales > Asteraceae > Lactuca > Lactuca serriola. Next base: position 227,365,153 of record NC_136410.1, on the reverse strand, counting down.
ATTAAGGCTTGAACGAGAATCCTAGAAGGATCTAGGAGTTTTCATCCAAGGGCTTAAGGAAAGGAGCTCATGGACTTGCTTAGGCCCTAAGCTAAGGGATTAGGGTTTCCACCTTGAAACCCTAGTTAGCCTTAAGTATAAATAGCACCCTAAGGCACAAAATTCGGCCAACCCTTGGAGAAACCCTATTAGGGTCGAATTTTAGAGCCTCTTGCCTCCCTTCCTCTCTCTCATATTCATCCTCTCACCCAAAGTGTATTTGTGAGCCATTATAGTTACTACACTTGTGGTACTTGCTTTCAAGAGCTAAGGAAATTCAAGGAACTAGTTGTTATTGTTATATAACAACAAAAGGTATGTATTCTATTCTCCTTTGTGGATTTCGAAAATCATAGGAGTATTCCAGGTTGCTTTTTATGTTCATAAAGTTGTATGTCTAATAGTGAAAACATAGATCCAATTAGGGTTGCATGCACACATAGGATTGTTTGTATAAAACCCATAAGTGGTATCAGAGACATAGGTTTTTGTTTTCAGTTAGATTTGATACAAATGTATGAATATGACAATTAGGGTTTATGGCTAACAAACCCTGGAGGCTTGATTTTCGAAATTAGGGTTTCTAAACCCAAGATTTCGAAGTTATTGGTAAGGTTTCCTAAACCTTTTTCTTTGGCCCCAAGATTTCGATTTTAGGGTTGTCTAACCCTAGAATTTCGAAATTTGCCTTGTCCCTAGATAGGATTCCCAAATTTTAGGGATTTGGATAACGCCATATCTTGTAATTATCCTTGATTCCTTAAATAGATAATTAAAGATCTTCTGAATTATCCCATTCCATAAATTTTCAAATCTTAGGGGATATGAGATTAGATTAAATTAATTGTTTAATTTAATAGATAATCGTACAAGATTTAATAATTAAAATTAATTGTTTAATTTTGGATGATTATTAAATCAATGTTTTAATATTTAAAATTTTGAAATTTAAGGGTTTAATTTTTCGAAAAATTTTAAATGAAGTTAAAGCCTAATTGTTTTGAAAAGTTTCAAAAACTTGCCCTCAAGTTTTTGAATTTAAATTGTTTGATTAAAAGGTTTAATTTTGAAAGTCTAAATTCTAAAACACCTAGTTTTGAAAAGTTCAAATTACACCCTTATGGTTTTGTTAAGTTAATTAAAAGTATAATTAAAGAGAGTTAATACATCCATAATCATATGGTTTATATTTAATCAAATTAAAAGTGTAATTTATTAAATTAAACCACCTAGTATTTTAAAAGCGTAAAATACACCCTTATACTATATATAACATTAAAAGTCTAATATTATATATGTATAACTTAAACTGCTAGTCTTACCGTTAGTAGGCCTCATTGACGAAGCCGATCTATAAGGGGAGTATAAGGTTATGACCTATTAAATGGCTGTTTAATGGGGGTCCACTCTCACCCACCGCTTCCTTGATTGGTGGAGGGTTGCTAGTCGAACCGGTAGGATAGGGGAAACCCTTTCCATTAAAAGTATAATGAAGTATAAAGTAACTAAATGTTTTTACAAAATTCTCAATCTTAGTTACTTTAGGAAAAAGTGAATTGATGCAATTCCATGAAATTACACTTTGTGCCCTTGCGAAGACGTTAGTGGAGCGTGTGTGGTTAATCAGCACACTAAATGGTTGTAAGCAAAGGTAGCAAAGGGTGACTCAATGTTTTTCAGAGTTTGGTGGAGCGTGTGTGGTTAACCGGCACATGGAATAGGTGACTGTAACATTGGGGGCACCATGTAAGTTTGCATGGTTATTCACACCCTGTTTTGTGATCCTCGGCATCCGAATCACAAATCGAGGGGCATATTGAGATTTAAACATGCCATTGAAAAGTTCAATGAATCTCAAAAGATCTAGGAATTTTTCAATACATTTAAAACCTAATCTCTTTTTCGTATTTCATGGTGGAAAATTAGTGAATCGTCATTCACTTACCTTCAAATGTTCTGCAATTTGGGTTACGACATCCCTCTCCTAAGTTGTGGAATATTGTGTTGGGTCCTACCCTTAATATCTCATTTGGGTGACTTATTAAGGACTCAATAAATCAACTAACTTGAATATTTTCTCCCATTTCGTAGATGTCAAAGTATGACAACAATGGTCTTCCCAAATCCCATGGAACAAGCTTTCCACATGAAGATGATATTCCACGATTTTATCGAGGAACACGAGATCATGCTTCACTTCATCCACCTCCTCCAATTATTCTCCCTAACCCACAAGTACGAAGGCTTGAAAAGTTCAAGATCACTCAAGCCCTTTTGGTGAGTAAACACGAAGATGGGAAACTTGTGTGTGCACACGTCTTGGAGATGAAGTCACACATTGATGATGGGTTTTGGTCATAAGACATCCTATGTGCTCATACAAACCCTAATGCTTGGATCTAGGTTTCTCTATTGTACATACTTTGAATCCAAGACTATAAACCCTAATTCTAGCATATGGAAATCAATATTAACATATAATTAGGTTTAAGAACATACTTTGATTGTTATATAGCAATAACAATCCAATTCCTCCTTGAATTGACCTTGGAAAAGCTGAGAGTCACAAGTGTCACTCCTCTAATGGCTTACAAACACCATAAGCAAGTGGAGAAGGTATAAAGAGAGAGAAGGGAGGTTAGAATTCGTCCTTAGGACTTCTTGGGAAGGGTTGGACGAATTCCTATGCCTTAGGGGGTTTATATAGGTGTAAAGATTAGGGTTTTAGTCCTTATCCTTATCTAGTTGCTTGTCCACCAAGCAACCATAAGATAAGTCCTAGAAATCCTTATCCTAGTCGAATTCTAAGAGATTTACACCTCAAGTTCGTTCACCATATATATAAGATAATCCTTACCTTATTTTGTAACTATCACATAATTACAATTCAGCCCCTCTAGTTTAATTAATTACACTTGATCACAAAATTAATTCTTAATTAATTATTGACCAATATTAATTAAACAAATATGATTTCTCCTTTAATATATTATTCTTATAACATACTAATAAATCATAATAACCTCTGTGACAACCCTATATTTTCCAAAAGCATTGTAACACTCGAAAGCCAAATACAACGGAATTAACCTAGAAAATAAAGTGTTCAAGTATCTAAGTTGGGATGCCTCAAATATTTGATATCATGCCAAGGTTTCCAAAAACATAAAGAACGCTCAAAACCGGGTTATATTGAAGAAAGTATAACCACTCGTATATTTACGACACGACATTAAAACATTATTTGACTTAAAAAGGTAAAATCTCAATATAATACATTCTTGCCTTAAGTATCTAAACAAAAGTCGTAGATCTCGTTGAAAGGTGAGCGTGCATAAAAAGATCGCCCAAATTGGACCTCGTATGAAGAAGTTACGGATTTTCAAAGTTTCGTAACTGTAGTAGAGGGCTAAAAACTCGAATTGAAGAACAAGTGTTATTTAGCTATCGCCACGTAAACGGAAGTTGAAGATCTCCTCAGTGGTAATAAAACAATAAAAAGACAAATAAAAACCAACGTCGAATAAAGAACCTATGAATTTTTAACGAACTTTAGGAGGCCCGGCCTATTAAAAATATATCATTAAAAATAAAGTCAAAACTAGCCGACGGAGTCTAAATGAAAGTTGTAGAGAATAATCTCACCTAATCGTGGATATAAAGAACACGAAAAACGGAGCTCGTACGCGAAAGTTACGGAATTTAGAAGTCGGAAGCAGGGATAACGCCCCGCGTACTCTGGGAGTACGCCCCGCGTACTAGACCCAGTGTCGAGTCTCATCGACCCGCCCAAGCTACACTCGGCTAGACCCAGGAGTCCCATCGACCCGCCCAAGCTACGCTAGCTAGACCCGACTCGTAAGCCATGACGACATATTACGCCCCGCGTACTCCAAGATTACGCGCCGCGTACGGGGGTTTCCAGCCCTATAAATAGAAGGCATAAGCTTCGAGTTTAAGCACACATTCACAAACCTCCATATACTCTCACACTCTTCTAAAGCTCCAGAGACCATTCCATCACCTTGGTTTCCGCACTCGAGCCCCCAACGAAAGATTTACGCTGCAGAGATCCCCGAAGAGCCCGACGACGCAACCATCCGCGGTCGAAGTTCTGCTCAACCCTAGCCTCTCTCTTCAAACTTAACGGGTGAGTTCATACCCCTACTTTTCAATTCTTTTTACGTTTTAAGGGGGGGAATACAAGTACATTACAAGTCAAAGTATCATTTCATAAACATAATTATAATATCGTTCTTATAGGATTTTGATACAAAAATAACGTTATGTTTAAAGGGCTAATATATCACCAAGTTGTTCTTACTATATGGAAACATACTTTTGAGAAACTATAATGAGTGTAGTATTCAAGTGATTCATACATTTTACATAAACATCTCGACAAATGAAATGCTTTCAAAAGAAGTAAAGTCTTTATTATCGTAAATCTGTTTATACTAAGTAATGTGAGACATTTAAACTTCAACGTACTCGTGTGTATGCATTTCAAGTCCTGTATTATATACCATAATCTCTTGGCGAGAGAGCGTGATACTTGTGTATAGATCTATACGGGATTGACAATCCCACACCTAAGCTGTTAGCTACAGCTAGGCCGGCAGGCCTGGGTGACAAATGTCATAACAGTTCCAACGCCTGAAGAACGTTGTTACAGGCCATCAATGTCAATAGCATGGTTATAAAACTCACATTAAAGTATAAAAGCAAGCTTGATTTACGAGATTCATCTATGCATTTCAGTTTTCCATTTTATTGTTAACACAAAGTTTATCACTATTATACAAGTATGGAAAACACTAACGCATTTCAACACGGGAAACTTTTCAAATCATTTATAGAAAATATTGGATTTTCTGAAAACCTCGTTCATCGATTTACTATCAAAAAGGACATACTTTTCAAAGCAAAACTCTTATGAACTCACCAACTTAATTGTTGACACTTTTTCGAAACCACTTGTATTTCTCAGGGAATCACTAATACAAGTAACCACCAGCTTTTGGAGAAGGAAACACTAAGGATGTTTTATTATCGAACATTTATCATGATATTGTAATATTCTTTTGCTAATATGTATAACGCAACAACATACGCTTTCATTACATATGTGATGGTTGTGTTACTTTCTTTACAATATTCAATGGTTGTGATACTACGTGAAGTCATCCACCCTCGAATGTTTCCACCATCCTAGTTTGGGGGTGTGACAGATTGGTATCAGAGCATTGTTTATAGTGAACTAAGTATATCGAACCACATACGATATACAAACTATAAATGCAAAGGGGACCAAAAACCCTCTGACGAAACATTTTCATGAACAAAATACCTTCTTTTAAAGATATACATTTTTACAAGCATGCATTAATCTCGTACCATAACAAGTTTTACTAAAAAGTATTAAGGCAAGTTACGACACTACGATTGAACCCCGAGGTATGTAATCAGGTCGAGAATAAATATAGCCTGATCAACTATATTTATCCTGGATTTGACCAACGTACGTCGAGGAATGGTCGTAGTGGACAACAAGCCAAAAACTTACCAAATACGAATTACTTTAGTTTCGCCAAATTGAAATATTATAGGAGTATTATTAATAGTTGTACAAATTATAGTTAAAATAGTAAGTCGTTAAATAGAATTTTCTTATAAAAGTTCTCATACATCCATCCTAGTACAGACAAATGGCCGGATTCCATTTACCAGGAGATCCCTACTACCCAAACCAAGGCAACGGCGGTTGGATAGAAGAAGACCCAAAGGAAATCGAAGAAGAGGCCGAGGAAGAACCCGAAGGGGTTATCGAGGGAGAATTCGAAGTCGAAGTCGGAGAGGAATTCGAAGTCGACGAAGAGATCGAGGATATTTCTAGCGGGACAGACTCCGAGCCAGAAGTGTACGACCCTCCCATCCCTCATCCTCCCGAAATCAGACCATATCAACCGGGACCCATTCCCATGTGGGGAAGTCACCTCTACTACTAGAGCCGCCAGCAAGGTGTACGCCCTCCTTTCGGCATGTGCCAAGATTTTTACAATGTCAGTGGGGGGAGCTCAACTGATCGAGCACTTCCTGTTATTGTGAACGCTATAGCTACCCAGAACTACGAGACAGACAGGCAAGCAACCAGAGTTCGCGAGGTCAATGCTGCTACCCAAGGTAACGCCGCTGACATCCGCCGTTTGGAAGGACTACATGAGAATACCCAAATCTACACAGGGACACTTCAGAACCAAATGATAACGGCTCTGGCAGATATAAGAGAGATGAAGGAACAACAAGCAGATCTTGAAAGACGACTGATGGGAGTCAAACGGTCGGATGCCGAATCTAGCTCCAAACGCCGCAAGTAGAACTTGTTCAAACCCCAACAATTTTGTTATAGATTAGGATTTCGGATAAAAGTTTTCCCTTATTTCCCTTGTTTTCCCTGTTGTATCCGTAATCGGAGATCTCTAGGAGGATCAAATTTTCCAAACCAAAAACATGTAACGTAACACACCTCAGGTGTGACCTATATGTATGAATATGAAGTATTTCTTATACCTCTCAAAAATTACAAGTTTAAAATTTCTATGCCTACCTTGAAACCATAAACTAAAGCCAAAACAAATTACAAGATACAACTAAAACACGATTGTCATAACACTAGAAACTTATAGTATTCATTCTTATTTTTCTCCACCAGAACATGCCTCCTCGTAGATCAACACGCAGAAACTCAACTTCAACACCACCTCCACCACCTCCTCCAATTATGGACACCGTTATGTTCCAGACTGCTGTAACCGCTGCTGTAACTGCAGCAATGGCACAAATGAGCAACAACGGATCAAGGGGAGGAACAAACAGTTTTACAAATGGCCAAGGTCAAAGCCGTTCAGGGGTATGCACTTACAAAGACTTCACCAACGGAAAACCTATTCCCTTTTACGGGACTGGGGGAGTATTGGCTCTATCTCAATGGATAGAGAAAACGGAAGCTGTATTCGAAATCTGTGCATGTCCTGAAGAAAGCAAAGTAAAGTTTGCCGCTTTTACTTTCTCTGAACGCGCCCTGACATGGTGGAACGGCCACGTCCAGACACTAACCCTGGTGGTGGCGAACTCCATGGGTTGGGAAAACCTGAAAAGAATGCTCCTTCGAGAATACTGCCCAAGAGGCGAGATTCAGAAGCTTAAACAGGAACTGTGGAACCTCTCCATGGTAGGATCGTATATAGCAGGTTACACCAACAGGTTCAGTGACTTAATAACACTTTGCCCAGGAATGTTAACCCTGGAGAGCCAGAAGGTCGAAAGATACATCTGGGGACTATCACCCCAACTTCGAGGAAGTGTGCTAGCTTCCAGACCCTTGACTTTCGCCAGCGCCAAGGAACTAGCGCAATCTCTTGTTGATCATGGTGTCTGTCAAGGAGTCGCGGCTATTGTGGCTGAACCAACAAAAGGGAACAGCAACAATGAAATCAATGCCAACAACAACAACAAGAAGAAACTTTGGAACAAAAGGAAGGGACAAACTTCACAAGAACCTTCAAAGAAGCAAATGGTTGCGGTTCATGCTGCTACTACCCCCACCACAACTCCTGCTACCTCTGCACCAACAAAACCATATGCGGGGAATCTGCCCAAGTGCAGCAAGTGCAACTACGATCACCATGGTATTTGTCGTGAGATGCACTGCAAGAACTGTGACAGGAAGGGGCACACAGCCCGTTTCTGTAAAGCACCGGCACGACCAATCACTCAAGTTTCTGGCACTGGAGTAAGCCGGGCGTGTTATGGATGCGGAGAGACTGGACACTTCAGGAGGGATTGTCCCAAGGAAAGGAATATTGGCGGTGTGGGGAGAGTGCTGGCAGTAGGACAGAGAGAAGCAATAGCAGACCCCACGGTGGTTACGGGTACGTTTCTACTCAACAACACTTATGCATGCATACTTTTTGACTGCGGTGCGGAGAGAAGTTTTGTGAGTCATAAATTCAAACACCTACTTAATCAAAAACCCCAACCACTCAATGAAATATTCACTGTAGAAATGGAAAACGGTAAAACAGAACACGCAAACGATTTGTACGTAGGGTGCACATTAAATTTAAACGAGCATTTGTTTCGAGTCGATCTTATACCCATTTCCATAAGAAGTTTCGATGTCATCATCGGTATGGACTGGTTGAGCCTTCACCATGCCGATATCCTTTGCCACGAAAGGGCTGTTCGCCTAAATCTGTCAAACGGCGAATCTCTTGTCATTTATGGCGACAAACCTAGTTCAAGTTTACAAATCATTTCCTGTATTAAAGCACAAAAATATCTTCGTAAGGAATATCATGCCTTTCTAGCCCACGTAGTAGACAAGAAACGAGAATCGAAAAACATTAAAGATATTCCAGAAGTCTGCAACTTCCCGGATATTTTCCCAGAAGATCTTCCAGGAATCCCACCGGAACGTCAAGTCGAGTTTAGAATCGACTTAATCCCCGGGGCTACCCCTGTAGCAAAGTCACCTTACCGTTTAGCCCCAGCCGAGATGCAGGAACTATCCAGTCAATTAAACGAGCTGCTGAGCAAGGGATTCATCAGACCGAGCTTCTCACCATGGGGAGCGCCAGTCCTATTTGTGAAGAAAAAGGACGGATCCTTTCGCATGTGCATTGATTATCGGGAACTAAACAAACTCACGATCAAGAACCGATATCCCTTACCGCGCATAGACGATCTATTCGACCAACTTCAGGGAGCAAGCTACTTCTCAAAGATCGATCTAAGATCTGGTTATCACCAACTGCGAGTACTGGAGGGAGACATCCCCAAAACGGCTTTCCGAACACGTTATGGTCACTACGAGTTTGTGGTAATGCCCTTCGGATTGACGAATGCTCCAGCAGTGTCATGGACTTAATGAACCGAGTATGTCGCCCCTTCCTGGATAAATTCGTGATCGTATTCATAGATGATATACTCATCTATTCAAGAAGCCAGGAAGAACACAGCCAACATCTCCGCCAAGTATTGGAAACATTAAGGGTAGAGAAACTTTACGCGAAATTTTCCAAATGTGAATTTTGGATTCGGGAAGTGGATTTCCTAGGACATGTCGTAAGCAAAGAAGGAATACACGTGGACCCTTCCAAGATAAAGGCAATAGATAGTTGGACTACTCCAAGAACCCCTACAGAAATCCGGCAATTTTTGGGACTCGCCGGGTATTACCGAAGATTCATACCGAACTTTTCAAAGATTGCCAAGCCACTTACCACCCTAACCCAGAAGAATGTGACCTTCGACTGGGGAGAAAAACAAGACAGCGCATTTCAGACACTAAAGCGAGCCTTATGTAGTGCGCCCATCCTAACCCTGCCAGAGGGAACGGAGGACTTCGTGGTCTATTGTGATGCATCAAACCAAGGACTTGGGTGTGTCTTAATGCAAAGAGGGAAGGTCATCGCCTACGCCTCAAGGCAACTGAAGACGCACTAAGTGAACTACACAACGCATGATCTTGAGCTAGGAGCAGTCGTCTTCGCTCTGAAGATATGGAGACACTATCTCTACGGCACAAAATGTACCATCTTCACTGATCATAAAAGCCTCCAACATATCCTCAATCAGAAGGAACTCAACATGAGACAGAGACGATGGGTAGAACTACTAAGTGATTACGAGTGCGAAATTCGATATCACCCTGGAAAAGCTAATATAGTGGCTGATGCACTCAGTCGGAAGGAGTACTCAGGTCGCCGAGTAAAATCCCTAACTATGACGATCCAGTCACACCTGTTCATGCAAATCAAGGAAGCCCAAATGGAAGCCTTGAAATCCGAAAATGTGACAAGAGAAGCCCTAAGGGGAATGGATAAAAACCATGAGACCAAGAGCAACGGGATTCATTATTTCATGGATCGAATTTGGATACCGAAGTGTGGTGGATTCAGAGAAATTGTTATGGACGAAGCCCATAAAACACGATACTCCATACATCCCGGCTCCGATAAGATGTATCTCGATCTCAAGAAGTTGTACTGGTGGCAAAACATGAAAGCCGAAATTGCTACCTACGTGAGCAAATGCCTAACATGTGCCAAAGTCAAGGTGGAATACCAGAAGCCCTCGGGTTTATTACAACAACCAGAAATACCCGAATGGAAGTGGGAGCGGATAACCATGGATTTCATAACAAAATTACCCAAAACAACAAGCGGACTCGACACCATTTGGGTAATTGTCGACAGGTTAACTAAGTCAGCGCATTTCCTACCAATCAAAGAGACGGATAAATTAGAGAAGTTAACAAGGACATACCTTAGAGAAATTGTACGACTGCATGGTGTGCCCATATCCATTATCTCGGACCGAGATAGTAGATTCACCTCAAGGTTCTGGCAGTCGCTACAAAAAGCTTTGGGGACAAGACTAGACATGAGTACCGCTTATCACCCACAAACCGACGGTCAGAGCGAGAGAACTATACAAACCCTGGAAGACATGCTGAGAGCTTGCGTAATCGATTTTGGCAAGGCGTGGGACACACATCTACCCTTGGTTGAGTTCTCGTACAACAATAGCTACCACACCAGTATCAAAGCTGCCCCGTTCGAAGCCCTCTATGGCCGCAAATGCAGGTCACCTTTGTGCTGGCCCGAAGTGGGGGACACACAACTAGCAAAAGGGCAAGCAACTGACAACACGCTCACTGGGCCAGAAATCATAAGGGAGACTATGGAGAAGATTGTTCAAATTCGAGAACGTCTGAAAGCATCAAGGGATAGACAAAAGAGTTACGCAGATAAGAGACGAAAACCCTTGGAATTCCAAGTTGGAGACCATGTCCTACTCAAAGTCTCGCCTTGGAAAGGTTTAATACGCTTCGGAAAGCGTGGAAAACTGAACCCTAGATACATCGGACCATTCGAGATCCTTGCCAGGATCGGTCCAGTGGCTTACAAACTTAGACTACCTCAGGAGCTCCACAACGTACACCCTACCTTTCACGTAGCGAATCTAAAGAAGTGCTTATCCGACGAGACCCTTGTCGTCCCTCTAGACGAAATTGCAATAAATGAAAACCTCCAATTTGTGGAGGAACCAGTAGAGATCATGGATCGGGAAATCAAAAGGACTAAACAAAGCCGCATACCCATTGTAAAGGTCCGCTGGAATGCCAAGCGAGGACCTGAATACACCTGGGAACGCGAAGATCAGATGAAACAAAAGTACCCGCATCTTTTTCCTAAAACTGTAAACACTATCTTAGATCAAATTTCGGGACGAAATTCCCTTAACAGGGGGATGATGTGACAACCCTATATTTTCCAAAAGCATTGTAACACTCGAAAGCCAAATACAACGGAATTAACCTAGAAAATAAAGTGTTCAAGTATCTAAGTTGGGATGCCTCAAATATTTGATATCATGCCAAGGTTTCCAAAAACATAAAGAACGCTCAAAACCGGGTTATATTGAAGAAAGTATAACCACTCGTATATTTACGACACGACGTTAAAACATTATTTGATGTAAAAAGGTAAAATCTCAATATAATACATTCTTTCCTTAAGTATCTAAACAAAAGTCGTAGATCTCGTTGAAAGGTGAGCGTGCATAAAAAGATCGCCCAAATTGGACCTCGTATGAAGAAGTTACGAATTTTCAAAGTTTCGTAACTGTAGTAGAGGACTAAAAACTCGGATTGAAGAACGAGTGTTATTTAGCTATCGCCACGTAAACGGAAGTTGAAGATCTCCTCAGTGGTAATAAAACAATAAAAAGACAAACGAAAACCGACGTCGAATTTTTAACGAACTTTAGGAGGCCCGGCCTATTAAAAATATATCATTAAAAATAAAGTCAAAACTAGCCGACGGAGTCTAAATGAAAGTTGTAGAGCATAATCTCACCTATGCGTGGATATAAAGAACACGAAAAACGGAGCTCGTGCGCGAAAGTTATCGAATTTAGAAGTCGGAAGCAGGGATTATGCCCCGCGTACTCTAGGAGTACGCCCCGCGTACTAGACCCAGAGTCGAGTCTCATCGACCCGCCCAAGCTACACTCGGCTAGACCCAGGAGTCCCATCGACCCGCCCAAGCTACGCTAGCTAGACCCGAGTCGTAAGCCATGACGCCATATTACGCCCCGCGTACTCCAAGATTACGCGCCGCGTACGGGGGTTTCCAGCCCTATAAATAGAAGGCATAAGCTTCGAGTTTAAGCACACATTCACAAACCTCCAGATACTCTCACACTCTTCTAAAGCTCCAGAGACCATTCCATCACCTTGGTTTCCGCACTCGAGCCCCCGACGAAAGATTTACGCTGCAGAGATCCCCGAAGAGCCCGACGACGCAACCATCCGCGGTCGAAGTTCTGCTCAACCCTAGCCTCTCTCTTCAAACTTAACAGGTGAGTTCATACCCCTACTTTTCAATTCTTTTTACGTTTTAGGGGGGGGAATAAAAGTACATTACAAGTCAAAGTATCATTTCATAAACATAATTATAATATCGTTCTTATAGGATTTTGATACAAAAATAACGTTATGTTTAAAGGGCTAATATATCACCAAGTTGTTCTTACTATATGGAAACATACTTTTGAGAAACTATAATGAGTGTAGTATTCAAGTGATTCATACATTTTACATAAACATCTCGACAAATGAAATGCTTTCAAAAGAAGTAAAGTCTTTATTATCGTAAATCTGTTTATACTAAGTAATGTGAGACATTTAAACTTCAACGTACTCGTGTGTATGCATTTCAAGTCCTGTATTATATACCATAATCTCTTGGAGAGAGAGCGTGATACTTGTGTATAGATCTATACGGGATTGACAATCCCACACCTAAGTTGTTAGCTACAGCTAGGCCGGCAGGCCTGGGGTGACAAATGTCATAACAGTTCCAACGCCTGAAGAACGTTGTTACAGGCCATCAATGTCAATAGCATGGTTATAAAACTCACATTAAAGTATAAAAACAAGTTTGATTTACGAGATTCATCTATGCATTTCAGTTTTCCATTTTATTGTTAACACAAAGTTTATCACTATTATACAAGTATGGAAAACACTAACGCATTTCAACACGGGAAACTTTTCAAATCATTTATAGAAAATATTGGATTTTCTGAAAACCTCGTTCATCGATTTACTATCAAAAAGGACATACTTTTCAAAGCAAAACTCTTATGAACTCACCAACTTAATTGTTGACACTTTTTCGAAACCACTTGTATTTCTCAGGGAATCACTAATACAGGTAACCACCAGCTTTTGGAGAAGGAAACGCTATGGATGTTTTATTATCGAACATTTATCATCATATTGTAATATTCTTTTGCTAATATGTATAACGCAACAACATACGCTTTCATTATATATGTGATGGTTGTGTTACTTTCTTTACATTATTCAATGGTTGTGATACTACGTGAAGTCATCCACCCCCGAATGTTTCTGCCATTCTGGTTTGGGGGTGTGACAACCTCTCTCTCTATTTATTTCTCCAATCAAGTTGCTTTGCTGAAGGCAACCCAAAAGGACCATGCACCATCGGGTCAAGTACATACCAAAATAGTTATGGACTTAGACACTAATCCAACAGTTTCCCACTTGGATAAGTCTAACAACTATTCTGCGTATGACTTCGGATCCCGATCTGCAATCGTAGCTTTCCAAAGCCGCTGTCAACTCTGATCATATCAAATACGCGTGTCCTTAGATAAGGGATCATATATTCCTCCATTCTGGATATCATATGAGATATGATTTCAAATCATTCTCTTTGTACTATATATTGATTCCGATTTATAATGACTGGCTAATTGAACAAATCAAATTAGCCCTAGCCCGGCCGAGCATTTACGTTTGTCATCACTAAACCATCGAGGGGCCCAAAGATATCGCTTTTATCCTACTTTGGATAAAAGGAATGGATAAACTTTGATACAATGCTTGCTTGTACTCACGCACCAAATCACACACAACAATATGTTTTATAACACCAAGTTACTGGTGCGTTTACATATTATCAATGTGCAACCGATTTGCAAGATACAACTCACACATCTCGGTCTCAAGAACATAAGATGTTATCGTCTCACCAATGACTCGTGATACAATCCATGGAGTGATCCAAGTGAGCGTGGGTTTAATCCAATGCTTAAATCACATTCATAAGCACTCATGAACGTTGCAGCAAACATTTGCTTATGTCTAATACTCTTTTAGACAATCCACACACCAATTCACGACAGTCTTCATTCATACCTACTTCCAACATATGAACGACTGTGGCCCGTTTGAATAATTCGATTATTCTTAATAAACTCAATTATTCTGGAAGTCAAAACATGCAAATGTGAAACACAAGAATAATACTAATCTCATATGGCCTCAAACCTTTGAGTATAAATAAAACTCCTTTTATTTATCACCATATCGATTACTCATTATTTGTCGTTTCGGGTAATCAACTTCTTACTTGAATTCCAACACTAGTCCCATGCTCCTAGCATGCACACAATGTTTACCTATCGTTCTTACTTTGTGAAATAGATCACAGTGAACACATTTCCAATCCTTCTCATTTCACAACTCCAAATCCGTTTTTCATAAGTTAAATAATATCAAATTCTTGTTACTTATAGAATATGCTAGATTCTAACATTCTATGCAACTTATCCTTTCGTAATGTCACTGCACCAAATTCATAAAGACTATTGCCAATGATATTACAAAGTCCTCTATCGGAGATTGTTACAAAACAATTCCATAGACGTGATGTCTCTCACTCAAAGTACATTCTTTGAACATCCTTTTGCATAGAAGTTTCTAATCTAGTCATAGATTTCTCAATATTCAATTCCCAATATGGACACACTTCCATATGTTCCATATGACAACTCATTCTTAATAGAATCTTATCTATTCGTAACGATGTCGATATAGTCCATCCAATATGGAAACATTTCCATATTTTCCAATACTATACTTCCAACTACTCACAAGCGACCAATCATCGTCGAACTTGGATTGTCCTTTGATAGTTGTTTAATTATTTTAGTCTAAACCGATTCTAGTCCTTTTTCCCTCTAAATGTGCTAGACATTCGGAAAATTTTAGAATGGTCAAACATTAAAGCATTTGCAATCGATCCTATACCCGAAGCGTATGGGACACGACGCATAATGTTTTATTTGCTATGTTCTCAAAATTCGAATTGTGAAGAGGGATGTCGTAATCATAATCGAAATTTTAAGAACACACTTTGTACCTTTGACTAAATTTTATTAACATTTCTCAACCTAAACCTTTAGATTTGAAATGAAGCATAATATTCTCTCCCTTAATTATAGCAAAACAACTCTTCAACTATTGCGACTTTGCAAAGTATGACTCTTGTTTTCTATAATTAATATTGCTAATCTTGCAATACTTTCATTAATAATCATAACTTTTATGCTGCCACTATCTTGATGATTATTATAAAACATAACACTTATGCTCCCACTAGCTTCGACATCTTAACTTTCAGAAAAACAATGCTTATTGAATTTCTTAAGTTCATGTTTCTAATACTTAGTGCTTTGATAATCTTTTATCAACGTTTCTTGATATTATACACATTTGCCTTCGATAGTTCATATGTGTGTCTAAACAATTAAGATTAATTGCAAAACCTCACAATTCAAATTATGGAAAGGGATGCCGTAACCATAATTGAATTCGAGAATGCAATTTTACAATCACTATCTTCTTAAAATCTGTCTTAGTGAAAGCATTTCCTCACAATCATTTTCATGAAGGAGGAAATCTTATGACACTTAGATTTAAACAGTGTATTTGTTCCTATCCATGTGAATTTGTCAAAACCAAGGTTTACGACAAATTCAAACTCTTATGGATCGAACTTTCTTGATCTCGATTTCTTGCCTTTATGGTAGCACAGCTGCCCACCATGTCTTCCAAGTAGTTAAGCAGCTCACCCTTTCCTATCAATGTACCTTTCATTGATTAAGGTGCTTTGCCTTTTATGCGTTCAAAATGAGAACTCATAGAACTCACATGCATAATTAACTCGATTGGATTGGCACATAATCAAAATAATGTCAACACGATAGGTTGTAAACCTCAACTCGTGTGCTAGTGATGATGGATAAGGTTTATTTGATTTGTTCTTGAAACCTTTCAAGACCATTAAGACTCCCACTGACTCCTTGACATATAAGATTCTCTTGTCAAAAAAAACCATTTCTTGACAAACAAATATTCAAGAGTTAGTGTAGCTTTTATCAAAAGACTTCATAAATTGGTCCTAGTTGGTCTTTGTCTTATCCAAGACATCACAACTTTCCACATTTAATGAAAGTTACAAACCTTCTTAATACCTTTCACTCAATGTCACAATCTTAACTTTAAGACTTGTTATTGGAATGAAGTATGATTGACTTATTGATTTAACCATTTCTTCAATTCTTGATTCCTCTTCTTAGACATACAATTGTACTAAGACACACTTAGAGGATCAATTGAGATATGGTTCTTAATCATTAAGACCTATCATAAAGCATAAAAGGTACTCTCCCATCTTCTTAGAATGGAGAAACTTTTATCTTTCTGCCTACTTGATTCTTCTTATTCGTTCTGCTATTGATCTAAACCCTTTAATCAATTCAGAATTACACTTAATCTTGTAAGTATAATCATATTTACTAAACCTTTAGTAAATCATGACGAATATCATTGTTACTCTTATGGTGGTCTTGATCAATACGCAACATTGTGTGCTCGATCTCTTAGTCCTTCACTTGACACTTTGTCAATGAATTTGTCTAATTTGCAAATATGAAATTTCTCATTCATCGTGCAACCAAGTTGCGTGATTCCAAATTTCTGTCCAATTGAAACTTTGGGCGATGAGAAAATCTCCCTATTTGGTAAATTCTCGACTTTTCCATAAACACCATAAATAAGAATCATATCCATTTGTTGTAGAAATATGCAAACACCAATTTTCATAACGATTTCATTGCAAGGAAATAAATAAATAAGTCAAATGAAAATTTATTTTATTTATAAAAGCAGCGGAAAACGTTTGTCCTTACAATGCAAAATCCATTGAAAACTATGTATTTCAAAAGAAAATTTCTAACAACTCTATCATAACTATCTAAGCTCAAAATCTAATCTTCAAGTCCATGCGATCAAGATCCATTCCTTGTGATTAGATTCATCTTGCTCTTTCACCAAGCTTCCTTTCTTTTCACCGATCCTGTAAAACATTCAAATGCAATCTTATTACATTATGTATTAAGAATTAATGAATAGGAACTTAATGGAGTTAGATAGTGGATTTTACCTGAAGCGCAGCCATACTCTTTGACTCTCCCAGCTTCTGGACTCTTCAGGCTCTTTGGGTAGACTTGTATCCAACGCCCTCTCTTTTGGTAGCAAACGCAGGTCGGTTCTCCTAGAACGTCCTCGGAAGCATGGTTGGTTGACTTTTCCAACAAATACGCTCCATTGCTTCGCCAAATCATTTCTGATTCAACAGCAATGAGCATGTAAGTTAGGTCAATGAGGTTGTCGTCATGATTCATCATATAATACTTTCTTTTGAACTCATTATATGATTCAGGAAGTGACCGCAAAACCCAATTCACAGCCAACTCATATGGGAATGACACACCCAACATTATCAACCTATCAATGTGTGATTTCATTCCTAGAACGTGGGCACACACAGGTTTACCATCTTCATGTTTCATTTCCAATAGGGCTTTAGTGATATTGAACCTTTCAATTCTTCGATCTTGTGGGTTGGGGAGAACAATAGGAGGAGGAGGAGGAAGTGAAGCATGATTTCTTGTTCCTCGATTGAATCGTGGAATACCATCTTCATGTGGAAAGCTTGTTCCACGGGATTTGGGAAAACCATAGTTGTCGAACTTTGACATCTACAATATGGGAGAAAATGAATTCAAGTTAGTTGATAGATTGAGTCCTTAGTAAATCACCCAAATGAGATACTAAGGCTAGGACCCAACACAATATTCTACAACTCGGGAGAGGGATGTCGTAACCCTAATTGCAGAATATTTGAAGGTAAGTGAATGACGATTCACTAATTTCCACCATGAAAAACGAAAAAGAATTTAAGTTTTAAATCTATGAAAACTCGTAGATCCTTTGAGATTCATTGAACTTTCAATGGCATGTTTAAATCTCGATATGCCCATCTTGTTTGTGACTGGGATGCCGAGGATCACAAAGCGGGTGTGAATAACCATGCAAACTTACATGGTGCCCTCACATGTTATAATCACCTATTCGATGTGCCGGTAAACCACACACGCTCCACCGAACTATGACAAACATTGAGTCACCCTTTGCTACCTTTTCTTAGACCCATTTAGTGTGCCGGTAAACCACACACGCTCCACTAACGTCTTCGCAAGGGCACAAAGTGTAATTTCATGGAATTGCATCAATTCACTTTTTCCTAAGTAACTAAGATTGGGAATTTTGAAAAACATTTAGTTACTTTTATAATTCATTATACTTATAATGGAAGGTTTCATCCTATCCTACCCGTTCGGCTAACGACCCTCCACTAGTCAAGAGTGCGGTGGGTAAGAGTGGATACCCATTCAATCGCCATTTTATAGGCAATTTCCTTAAACACCCCTTATAGACTAGCTTCGTGAATGAGGCCTACTAACGGTAAGACTGGCTTTTACTCATACATATATATAATGTTAGACTTTTAATGTTATATATAGTATAGGGTGTATTTTATACTTTTAAAATACTAGGTGGTCTAATTTAACAATTATGCTTTTAATTCAATTGTAATCCAAAAACTTTAATGGATTTATTAAATCTCTTTTAATTATACACCTTAATTAATTAATAAAACCATAAAGGTGTGATTTGAACATTTTCAAAACTTCTTAGAGTTTTAGAATTTAACATTCCTAATTAAACATTTAATCAACTTTTAAATTCCAAAATTTGAGGGCAAGTTTTGAAACATTTCAACACATTAGGGTTTAGAATTTAAATATGCATCAAAATTAAAATATTTAATCAAAATTTAAATTCCAAAACTTGAGGGCAAGTTTTGAAACCTTTTTCAAAACATTAGGGTTTCAACTATTTAAATTTCAAAACAACAAAACTTTTGGGGTTCAAATTTAAACTATAAAACCTAAAGGGCCAAATATGAACCTTTTCACAACAACAAGGATCAAATAACAAATAATTCAAATTAACATTTAATCACATAATTATCCATATTTGATGATTTCTTTCAAAATAATTTATCAATTTATTTAAAATAATTAATCAATTATCTTATAAGGAAACAATTATCTTATTAATTGATAAATATCTTCAATTAGATTAAAAATATAGTCAAATATATCATATAATCGGATTAGTATTAATCTAACATGATAAGGTAATTATCCCAATGCAAAAACAACAAGAAATCCTGAGATAAGCACTGTCTGACGCACCGACTCGCCGAGTCACCCTCTGGAACTCGCCGAGTAGGGCTGACTCGCCGAGTCAGGTCGAACAGTGAGGCCAAAACACAATTTCAGTTACATCAAGTATCAATACAATAGAAACCAATCATGGCTCTGATACCACTGATGGGTTTTGGTCATAAGACATCCTATGTGCTCATACAAACCCTAATGCTTGGATCTAGGTTTCTCTATTGTACATACTTTGAATCCAAGACTATAAACCCTAATTCTAGCATATAGAAATCAATATTAACATATAATTAGGTTTAAGAACATACCTTGATTGTTATATAGCAATAACAATCCAATTCCTCCTTGAATTGACCTTGGAAAGCTGAGAGTCACAAGTGTCACTCCTCTAATGGCTTACAAACACTATAAGCAAGTGGAAAAGGTATAAAGAGAGAGAAGGGAGGTTAGAATTCGTCCTTAGGACTTCTTGGGAAGGGTTGGACGAATTCCTATGCCTTAGGGGGTTTATATAGGTGTAAAGATTAGGGTTTTAGTCCTTATCCTTATCTAGTTGCTTGTCCACCAAGCAACCATAAGATAAGTCCTAGAAATCCTTATCCTAGTCGAATTCTATGAGATTTACACCTCAAATTCGTTCACCATATATATAAGATAATCCTTACCTTATTTTGTAACTATCACATAATTACAATTCAGCCCCTCTAGTTTAATTAATTACACTTGATCACAAAATTAATTCTTAATTAATTATTGACCAATATTAATTAAACGAATATGATTTCTCCTTTAATATATTATTCTTATAACATATCAATAAATCATAATAACCTCTCTCTCTATTTATTTCTCCAATCAAGTTGCTTTGGTGAAGGCAACCCAAAAGGACCATGCACCATCGGGTCAAGTACATACCAAAATAGTTATGGACTTAGACACTAATCCAACAATTGATAGGTTAAGGATGTTGGGTGTTGAGATTTCAGGAGAGGTGGCTGTTGATTGGGTTCTTCAATCGCTTCCTGAATCATATAATGAGTTCGTTAGAGAGTTCTATATGATGGATCATGACTTGACCCTCATCGATCTCACCTATTTTCTTATAGCTGCCGAATAAGCAATGATTTCGCGTGCTGGTCAAGCATATTTGTCTGGTGAAT
Source organism: Lactuca serriola (assembly GCF_051521515.1). Lineage (NCBI taxonomy): Eukaryota > Viridiplantae > Streptophyta > Magnoliopsida > Asterales > Asteraceae > Lactuca > Lactuca serriola. The sequence goes on along the minus strand of NC_136410.1, from coordinate 227,344,421 downwards.
CAAACTCCCAAACTAAAATGGACATTGAAAATGGTGACCTTGGAAATCCAGAAAAGGTAAACTCTGAGATAGTTCCATGTGCCATTTCAAAAGAGTCGATTTTCTTTTATTGCCAAGAGAAGGGGCATTGGAGACGAAGCTGTCCTATTTACCTGAGAGATCTAAGAGATGGGAGAGTCAACACATATGACTCTATGTCTGGTAAAATCCATTAACTAACTCTTTTAAGTTCTTATTCTAGATTCTTAATACATGATGTGATAAAATTACATTTTAATGTTTTGTAGGATCGAAGAAAAGAGAGGAAGCTTAAGAGAAGAAGTGAGCTGAATCTAATCGTGAAGAAATGGATTTCGATCGCATTGCTTGAAGATTGGATTCTTGAGGTACTACTTGGAGTTAGAATAGATTTCTTAGGAATATGTAACAACATAGTTTTTCAGTTGAATTGCATTGTAAGGACAAATTTTTCCACAATAAAATAAATTTTGATTTTATATTATTTATTTATCCTTGCAATGGCGTGTATGAAGAATTGATGTTTGAATGTTTCTATTATTAGCAATAATGGATTTGATTCTTAGTTATGTTATTTGTGTAAAATGTCAAGAATTTACCAAATAGGGAGAGTTTCTCATCACCAAAGTTTCAATTGGACAAAAACTTGGAATCATACAACTTGGTTGTGTGATGAATGAGAAACTTCATATTTGGAAATTAGACTAATTCTTTGACAAAGTGTCAAGTGAAGGACTAGAAGATAAGTAGCTCCTCGAATGCTTCTTTATGCTTAACACCCCAAATACGATCTTGGAATACCTTTAGCTTCTCGAATGCTTCTTTATGCTTAACACTCCAAGCATAAGTAGCTCCTTTGTGGTTCAAAGTTGTTAATGGACTAGCGATTGAAGAAAAGCCTTGGATAAAACTTCGGTAATATCCGGCTAATCCTAAAAAGCTTCGGATCTCCGTGCGACTTTTTGGTTGTTCCCACTTCATTACAGCTTCAATCTTTGCTGGATCAACCATTATCCCTTCTTGGATGACCACGTGACCCAAGAATTGGACTTCACGAATCCAAAAATCACATTTGGAGAACTTAGCATATAGCTTCTGCTTCTTCAAGACTTCTAACACTTCTCGCAAGTGTCTGCCATGCTCTTCTTGGCTTTTCGAATAAATCAGAATGTCATCTATGAACACTATCACAGATTTATCAAGGAATGGATTGCAAACTCTGTTCATTAAATCCATGAATGCTGTCAGAGCATTGGTTAGTCCAAATGACATAACCAAGAACTCGTAGTGTCCATATCGGGTTCTGAATGCAGTCTTCTCTATATCCTGCTCTCTTACTTTCAGCTGAAGATATCCTGACCTTAGGTCGATCTTCGAGAAATAGCTCGAACCTTGCAATTGATCAAACAGGTCATCAATCCTTGGAAACGGATATCTATTCTTTATTGTTGCCTTGTTCAGCTCTCTGTAATTGATGCACATTCTCATACTTCCATCTTTCTTCTTCAAAAATAACATCGGAGCTCCCCAGGGTGATGAACTGAGTCTAATGAAACCTTTGTCCAATAACTCCTGAAGTTGCATCATCAGCTCCTTCATCTCCGTCGGTGCTAATCGATAAGGTGCTTTTGCTATTGGCGTTGTCCCTGGCAACAAGTCTATTCTAAACTCCACTTGTCTATCAGGCGGTAATCCAGGAAGATCTTCGGGAAATACTTCCGGATAATCACACACAACAGGAATATTTTGCATCACCTTCTTTTCCTTCTTAGCATCGATCACGAATGCTAAGTATGATGTACACCCTTTGGTCAAACATTTTATGGCTTTCATTAGGGAAATGATTCCAGAATTTACTCTGCGTTTGTCCCTATACACCATAAACGAATCTTTCCCAGGCGGGTTCACTTTAACTATCTTCTTCTTGCATAAAATTTCGGCATCATTGGCGCTAAGCCAATCCATTCCAAGCACGATGTCAAAACCATTAAGTTCGATAGGCAATAATTCCTCGTGGAACTTATTCCCATTCAGATCAATTAAGATGTTTTTCATACGATGGCTAACAGGTACAAACTTGCCACTAGCAACTTCGACTAATAAGGCATTATCTAGTCTATCAATAGGCAAAGCTAGTTTTCTACCAAATTTATGCGATATAAAGGAGTAGTTGGCTCCAGAATCAAATAAAATTTGGGCAAGCAATGTGTTTACGAGAAAGGTACCTGAAGCGACATCAGCTTCATCTTTAGCAGCTTCCAGTGTCATCTGGAATGCTCTCGCCTTTGGTTTTGGTAGAATGTTGGGTCTAGCTGCCTCTTTCTTCTTCGGGCAATCCCTCGACATGTGTCCCTCCTCACCACAACCATAGCAAACTTTCTTAGTGAGGGTACATTCATTGGCGTAGTGCCCTGGCTTTCCACACTTGTAGCACGTGGCCACTACCTCACATTTTCCATGATGCTTCTTCTTACATTTGTCGCACCATTTCGCTTCGCCTCCACTTCCCCTCGAACCAGACTTCGAGAACTTTTTTTTCTTGTTGGATCCTGAAGTTCCATCGAACTTCCTCTTTTCACCAACATCTATCCTTTCCAGACCCTATTCTTTCTGTTGGGCCTCCACATTCTTAGCTGCACGAACAACCGTTTTCAGAGTAGTTGCCATCTTGACTGTCGGACCAAAGTCGGCAGGCAGTCCATTAGCAAACCTCTCAATTTTGGAGAGTTCTGTTGGCACTAGGTACGAAAATAACTTCATTTTCTCAGTGAATGAAGTAGCATAGTCATCTATGCTCATCCTCCCCTTCTTTAAGTTTTGGAACTCATTGTTCAGATCGATCAAGTCTATCTTTGAACAATATTGCACCCTTAGTTGTTCCAAGAACTCCTCCCATGACATTTTCATGGCTTCTCCTCGTGGCATAGTATCTGCTAACAACTTCCTCCAACTCAAGACTCCAGTCTTCAGTTGTCTAACTGCAAAGAACAGTCTTCTGATTGTTGCTACAGTCGCAACTTTCAAATACCATCTCCATTTCGGAGATCCAATCCCTTATCTCAGCAGGCTTTGGGATCCTAGAAAGACTTGGCGGCTTGGCGCCCAAGAAGTTCTTGTACATTCGCCCATCCTTGTTGTTTCTCCTTTTTGGATCGTTCCTTTGTTCTCCTTGAGTCCCAACATGACTCATAATGCGACTATTGTTCCCTTCCTCCGATTGCTCGGGAATCAATTCAGGTTACTCAATAGGTATGATAGGTTCGTCCCTATTATCATGCAACATCTGTCGCATCTCATCCCTTTGTTCAGCTAGCATAGCCCGAATCATGGCTTGCACCCCAGCCATTGTTATTGGTTCTGGTGCTGCTGCTACAACGGGTATTTGCTCAATCACTGGCGGTTGATTCCTGTTTTCATCTGCGTTTCCAACGCCACTCCTTGTTCTCACCATTTTTGATCTACACACCGAATAAGGTGAAATTAGATCCTCATTCACGAAAGATATTCAAATCATCCTTATTACTCTGAAACGTTTACATGCTAGTTCTATTAACGTAGGCATACACTTAGAATCCTACACACATAAGGTTTTCAGATCCGGTCGGCAACAGACTGTAGATCCGAACAATTAATATCATATATGGCAACATATAACATTTAGCACATAAAATCATTTTAGGCAACTTTCCTAAAATAAACTAGTGCTCGTGTCTATAATATATCAGACACACTTCTCACAATCTCCACTTAGGATTCTAAGTTTAAGTCTAGAAATCATTCAAATTCCTTGTTCGCTTAAACTAATGCTCTGATACCAACTATGACATCCCCAAAATCTCGGCTAGAAAAGACCGATTTCATTTATGCTTTTTAAATAATTTTAGAGTAAATCCTTTTGATTTAAAAGAGTTGCGGAATTTGTTCCCAAAACAAAACATGATAAAATAATATTTATCAAAGCATTTCATCAAGAGATGCATTTTCATTATATAATCAAAACTTGGGATGTCATGTTCCGATATAGACCATAAAGCATAAACGATAACATTACAAGTCATTCAACAAATATATACGTATATAGACTTGTAAACAAAACAACTCGATGATTCATCCATCTTACGCCCTTGCGCCACTTCCTGTAATACAAATAAAACTGAGTGGGTCAGGCTTGGGAGCCTGGTGAGCATATAGGGTTTTCAACCCACAATAAATAAATTATATTTAATTTCACCAACCAATCACTATCCCGATTACCCATTCCTGTTATCCTTACTTTACATCCCTAAAATAACATCTATCTCAAGGGACCTAATCTAGGATTTTCATCGGGACGGACATTACTGCTAAGGGGTTTCCTCAACAATAGATATCCTAAAGGCAACCATGAGGGGGATAGAGTACACCTACAGGTTATGAACCTGCTAGCGTTCCACTGGACTGTCTAGAAAGAGTCCGTGGTCGTTATCCATACTCCGCTGAATAACTAGATCAACAACAACAACAACATTGAGGCCTCTCATCTGTTTATTTCACACCAACTATCTACCCATGTTCTACCCAACATATTAGTAGATAAAAATATATATTTTTATACATAGTTTAAAACATGTATAGCATTTTCATTCAATATATATTCCACATAACAGATGAGGCACACCCACATAACACTTATTTCATAGAAAGCAATTCAGATCTATGAGATGGAAGAGAATGAATATACATTCACACTTATAACAACAAAATTATACACATAAACAACAATATACTTAATACACTCAAACCATACTTGTATTATTATCGTGTTTATTAAAGGTAGTATACACTCACTTGATCAGAAGACGATCAGACAGCACTACGGCTTGTAGAAGTAGTATTCTTCGGTAGATCTAGAAGATCTCCACAAAAATCAAACTTCTCGCGGGCAGAGCTTCTGCTCGGGAACCGCACTTCTCAGGATCTTCGGGATCTCGGGACTTGCTTCGGGGCTCGAGAATATTATCGGGGCTTCGGGGTACTTCTAGCACGCAAATCGACGCAAAATGGGAGAGAGAAGAGAGAAAAATAGCAAAGGAGTCGGCTGCCCTCGCATCCTATTTATAGGAGGCTGGAGCCTTGCAGTACGCGGGGCGTACTGCGTTACACGGGGCGTATTGCCTCAGAATCGTCATTGCTTACGTATCCGAAGTGCTCGAGTGTGAGTGTCGACATCCATCGGTGTACGCGGGGCGTACACGAGTACGCGGGGCGTACTTCGGATGAGTCCGATGACTCCTCTCCGGATAATGTCGGATTTAATAATTATATTTAATTATTAATTATTTAATAAACTTCGAAAATTCATATCTTCTTCATACGAACTCCATTTTCGACGTTCTTTATATCCACGCGTAGGTGAGACTACCCTCTACAACTTTCGTTTAGACTCCGTCGGCTAATTTTGAGTTTATTTTTATTATTTATTTTTAATAGGCCGGGACAGAAAAACTTCGTTATAAATTCATAACTTCTTCGTTTGACGTCCGTTCTCGCCTAACTTATTATCTCTTCGATACCAACAACGAGACCTTCGATCCTCGTTTTGATTGTTTCGGCTAAAAACTGCTCGATCTCAGATTGAGTATTTCAGGCTGCATATCGCTAAGTCGAAACTTCGATAAATCATAACTTCCTCATACGAAGTCAGATTTGGGCGTTCTATATATATTCGGAAACCTCGTTTCAGCTACTACAACATTATCCAAAGATATTAAGTTTATTTTACACTTAAATTTTGACGCTTATTTTTATTCTTAATTAATCAAACCACATAATTAAGCAATTAAGCACAAAACGGGTTACCAAGGTTAACCTAGACTATTATATCAACATTAATGACAAGCCCAGAAACACAGGCATTACAGTGAACTTCTCTCAAAGTTATTCCTAGTGTTGTGGTGTTGTGTGAGACATTTGAGGCATCACACTTGAGGTGCTAGGCTCACAAGGTTCTCAAAGAATCCAAGCAACAAAAGGGTATGTTCTTCTACTAGCATTTATGTATTAAAGTTCCCCATTCCATGCTAGTTAAGTTAACAACCTTGCAAAATCAAATTTGCATGTATCTTAGTAAATCATAGATCCAAGGTTTCTAGGGTTGCATGTACACCTTAGGAGTGGTAGAATGTTCAAAACCCTTCAGTGGTATCAGAGCCTAGGCTTGTTTTCTTGATACTTGATGAAAAGTTGTCGAAAAGGCTAAAAAAAACTGCTATCTGCGGAGTGAACTCACCGAGTCCATGGGGGAACTCGACAGGTCCAGGTGATAATTCATCCTACTCGTCGAGTAGGTTTGTGCACTCGACGAGTAGAAGGCCCTGAATGCAGTTTTTCGAGTTTTGCTGCTGGAAATGGACTAGAAACATTACCCTAAACTGTTTTGGTCTTATAAAACTTGTTTTAGATGGTGTAATGGTTATGCTAATTCATTTACAATGACTATTATCAAAATTGCATGTTTTGTATGAGCAGTTTATGATCCTTAAAATTGTTGATATGAATGTTCATGAACTTATGAGTTTAGAAGATCACAAGAATTATTTTGTTAGTTTACTTCTTGATCTTGATGTGTTTTAATGGAATCCATAATTTGTCCTCAAGTTATGGATTACCAAAAGTCACTCTTTTAAAGTCCATTAATAAACACATAAGTTACATAAAATGAAAAGTCTCTCATTTTAATAAAACATTAACTCATAAGTTATGAAAGTTGAATAGTTTTGAAAGTTACAAAACTTGCCATCAAGTTTTGGAACGTGTAAAGTCACTTTAAAACTTTAGTTCCAACCCCTAGAATTTTATAAGTTAAAATTCAACCCTTATACTTCATAATATTATAAGTTATTAATATATATATATATATATATATATATATATATATTAATAACTTAAAATATTATGAAGTATAAGGGTTGAATTTTAACTTATAAAATTTTAGGGGTTGGAACTAATGTTTTAAAGTGACTTTACATGTTCCAAAGTAGGCCTCATTCACGAAGCCGATTATAAGGGGTTATAAGGTTGTTGCCTATAAAATGACAGGTTAATGGGTGCCCATTCTCACCCACTGCTTCCTTGACTGGTGGAGGGTCGTTAGCCGAACGGGTAGGACAATGGCTTTAATCCTCATTAAAAGTATGATGATTGTAAAGTAACTAAATGTTTTTATAAATTCCCAATCTTAGTTACTTTAGGAAAATGTGAATAAGGTGCTAACCCATGAAATTACACTTTGCACTTTGCTTAAGTCGTTAGTGGAGCATGTGGGGTTAACCGGCACACTAACCTGGACTTAACAAGGTAGGCAAAGGGTGGCTTAAGGTTTATCATAGATCTATGGAGCACGTGTGGTTAACTGGCACACCGGTTTAGTGATAAACATTAAGAGTACCAAGTAATTTGTGTTGGATATAGTGTCTAAGTCCATAACTTTATTTGATATGTACTTGACCCGACCCGGCATGGTCCATTCGGGTTGCATGGCATTGCAATACTTGGATAGACAAAATGAGAGAAAGTACACTTGTGATTATTAATATATTATAAGTTCTAATAGATTAATAATAGTATTATTTAATTAGTATTGATCAAGTATTAATTTAGTATTAATTTGGTGATCAAAGTGAGACTAATTAAATATATAATGTTGATTATGACAATCATCAATTTTTTATGGTGGATTAATGATCCATGGTTTATGGGTTTGGTTATAACCATATGGAGCTCCATGGATACTCCATGGGAGTTACAAACCCATGGGTCATGAGAAATGAAGAGTCATGACAATTAGGGTTTACATTCGTAACTGCTAATTATGACACACTATAAAAGTGATGGGATTAAAACAACCTTTAATCTATGAAGATCGATTAGATCTTGAAAAAGTATATGAATATAAAAACAGTAAGAACGCAATAAAAAGAACAAGACAAGATTGAATCAAACGTGTCGAATGATTTAAACAAGATCATCAGAAGAGCTCGATTAAGAACATCAACTGTAGAGGATTGGTAGGTTACAAGAACGATTAATGAAACCTTGAAATTACTATTGTTAAGCTCTATATCTCATTCTCTAAAATCGTTAACCTAATATGCATGCAAGCATTAACTTATATACAATACATAAAAGGCTCTCGGTTGGACAGGCCCAAACCGGAGTGTACATGGCTAAACTATCGAGCCCAAAAGACGCAACATCAAAATAATCTTCAGCCCAACAATCTCCCCCTTTGCGTCAATTTGGAGCGAGACCTTCACTTGTTACTTGGGCCAGCAGCTGAAGCAGGTACCTTCTTTTTCACGGTGCTAAACAGACACTTGGTTATGGAGAGGATGGTCTGTCTAAACCGGATGTACCAATTGATCATGTCGTTGAAGTACTTGACATCATCAGCCGAATTCTCTTTACACCGCTTGATAATTGATAAGACGTGTTCCAAGCAAGCTGTGGTGTAAAGGTGTTTGTCAGCTAAAGCGAAGAGACATTTCTGTCCTTCGGCTCTAGTGAACATCACCGAGTTTCGCCTCAGATCAATCTTGCCCATTTGCATTTTGTTGAGATCACTGGCCGATCCCACAGGAGCTATCTTCGGTTTCTTCTTGAAGACTGTGGCAACCTCCTGATCCATTAGGGCAACCTCCATGATGTAGCAAGCTAACATCCTTTTGACATGGTCTATGATGGGACCATATTCGGTTTCATTGGTCAAAAGGATATTGTACAGGACAATCCAATCATGAGGATTTAGATTCGGCAGATCTGCCAGGGAGATAATGTGAGCAGTTCTTGCAAATCCTCGAATGAGCTTGAACCTAACGTTTGTGAATCTCCCCACGGCATAAGCCTTCAACACCCGAACGTTCACAATCTTTTGGGCGCTCCAAGTAAGGTATTGAGGGCGAGCGACCTCCAGATAGAAGTCAATGAGCTCCCTGTCAAGCTCATCGTTCGGATGCGGGACTTCGAAAATGTTAGAGAAGGCGTGGAAGATGAACGCCTTTCGAGTCAGCGGCATATCAAACTGCGAATCGACAGTGTTGTTGCAGTCGAATGATATAACCGGCTCGAGCCATAATATGCTTGGAGTTTCTATGGCCTCTTTTATCATACGTTCCCTGGTCCAGGCAGGGAAGAGCCGCTTTCGGCTCTCAAGGAGATCGTGGGCTTCTTTTTGCTTGCGTTCGGCTTCTTCAGCCTCTCGCGCCACACGACTGGCATCATCATCAGCATTGCGACTGTTCTTTCGTTTTAACATGTCAGCAATGGTCTCCCTGTCTTCATCTTCATCTTCATCTTCCTCTTCCTCAGCTATGTTTTTGCCCTTGTTCTTCACACCCGAACCCGAGGCATGACCAGTCTGAGGTGGTTCGGTTGTGTGAGTAGCTTTGGAGGAAGGAGGTGGTTTCGATCCTTTCTTCTCATCTCCCCCTTGTTTCGGAATGGACACGAAACTCGGAAGGCCTTCAATTTTGCTAAGAAGGTCCAAGGCCTGAGATAGCTTTTCAGCAAGGGTGCGCCTCACTAAGTGGTTGAGAATAGGATCGTGTGCTTCAAGGATGTTGGATAATGCTGCGTGGACATCCGAAACACAAGATCTGATCACCTCCCTTTCGGATCGAAGAGCGTCCAATTGTTGTTGTGAGTTGGAAAGCTCCGTGCTCTTGACCTTGAGGGCGGTTGTTTTGCTCGCCAAAACGTCCATCAGAGAATTCTCAGCTACAAGATCCTCTTGTAGCTTAGCCAGGCGGGCATCGATGGAGGCACGAAATGCCGAGTTGTCGTCGCTGATATTCTGGCGTAGGGTGGCGAACGAAGTCAACTCCGTTGAGACAAACTTGGCCAATTGTTTAATGATTGGTTCCAAAGTCGTCTTCGTGGCGTCGGCGCTTTCGTGCAAAGACTTCAGCAGGACAGAAGCGTCGGAGAATAGTTTATCGACTTTTTCGGTCGCTGCCTCACAGGCTCGGGTGGAGGCATCGATTGCAGCAGTTGCTGAGGCCACCGAATCATGTTAACCCCTTGAGAAGGCGTCAACAATCTTCTGAAGGGCAGCTTCAGAAAGAGATGACTGCTGGTTGGTGGAGGAGGCGAGAACTAGATCAACCTTCTCGTTAAGCTCTCGGAGATGCTTCTTTGTCACTGGAGCATCATCCTCCTCGTCACTCTGAACTTGAAACGGACTATAGTAGACCGAATCAAAGTTCATGTGTTCCCCGCCAAGATAAGTATCGTCTCCATCAGAGGCATTTTCTGGAGATGGAGGGGGTGGTGAAGCTGGGGGTGTTGTGGTTGGAGTATTGGGTAGGGTAGTTTTGGGTGGTGGTTGAGTATGGGTAGCTTCGGTTGTATAGGTTTCGGTTTGAGGTGGTTCGGTTACAGGAGGGGTTTTGGTAACTGGTGGTGTTTCGGTTGATGTTGTGAAAATGGGTGGTGGTATAGGGAAAGAGGTTGGGGGAATGGTGGGGTTTATGGTGGGAATGGAAATAGGAATAGTTGGTGGAGGTGAAGGAGCTGGGGATTGATGTAGTTCCATCTCTGGGGTTGGGGACCGAGGTGGTGTGTTGCCTCGTTGAGGAGATTCGTCTCCTTGAGATCCTTCAGAGTCCGAACTTCCACCCTCAGATTCGCTTGGAGAGGAGGGAATAACTAGCTTTCGCTTCTGTTGGGTCTTCCTCCTCTTTGGCTGTGGGGACTGTGCAGCCTTCGGTTGTTTCCTCTTTTTGGGAGAAGGTCCCTTTGGAGCTTTGGACACTTGCTTCCCTTTCTCCGCCTTTTTTCCCCTGCCCACCGGTTTGTCGGCATCATGAATTGACCTTAGCATGTCCGGTGTCAGTTCCCTTGGACCAGTTGACCGAAACTCCTTGATCGTTCTGATCAGTCTGCTGTCGAAGGGCACATCTGCATACATTGTCTCCGGGATGGAGCCAATGAAGGAAAATTTCGATGCATCTGATACGATGATCTTCTTGGTATGGAACGTACCAATAGAAGACATCGATGCACCATCAGCAGTTGGAATATTAAACTTGTCCATGGCCCATCTTGTTATCAAGATCCAGAACCGGGCCAACGACACCTCCGAGTGTCAGGATGAGGAAGAAAGGCTCTGAATGAGCTGTTGCCATAGGACAAACCCATAGTCCAGGTTTATCCCGTTGTATACCCCATACATTATCGATAGGAAGAGACGACTTGCACCGTCAGATCCTGAGCTCCTTTCTGACAGACCCTTGAAAAGGACTGTAAATAGGCCATTCCACTGTGGCGGCAGGCAAGACTTCTTAAACTTGGGGACGGAGGTGAGAACTTCTGTGTATCCCATGTTGTAAAACATGCTAAACAGCATCCCAATCGGAATAGTCTCCGGATGAACTTGCGAAGGGTCAACCGCAAACCCTAGCATAGTGCAGAACCTTTGTCGTGAAACGGAGGTCTTGTGTTCTGCAAGCTCGAAAAATACCCGGTCAACGGCCTTGTCGTAGTAAGCCGTCGCGTAGACCTGCGATAGGGCCACAATTGGTACAGTTTCAATGCGTGAGAGTGCAGGAGCAAGCTGGGAGTACTTCAAGCATTCTATGACCGGCGACATGTAGGAATCGTACGCCAGTGGGTTAAGATCAATGACAAGACATTGTTGGGGTCGGATGGGAAGAATCTGTGAGGTTGCATGAACAGAAGAAGATTCAGCCATTGTTGCAGGTTTGGAGAAGAAGATGAACAGTGAAGCGCTTTGGAGGTTTTTGCTCTTTAGAAAATCCGGAAGCAGTAAAAAGGTAAATGTTGTTGTAGAATGCCTATTATAGTGAGGGATTGGAGAGAGAAAAATCGTTTCATATCTTCTATACAATGATCACGTAGGAGAGATAGTGTCAGATTCCTAGGATCACGCTACCCAACAAGCACCATTTCAGAGAGAGGAACCGTTTCCATTTCCACACGCGCCTTTAATGCCAAAGTGATGACACTTGGATATCGCACACGCGTCCATAAGTGTCAGTAAAAGTGCGGCCGTTTCACATTCACACGCGCCCACTTTTTACTGTCGTTTGAAATTCAATCCTTTTAATCTCCCGCCGAGTCAGCAACCTTTCGTCTTATCCCTTTTAAACGCCATTTTGAATTAAATTGCCACGTGGATTGTTTTTGACCACAACTCCATAATTAACCACGAAAGTAGAATTCAGCCTGTAAATAATTAGCAACGGAATTTGGGAAAATCAAAGATTTTCGTGCAAAGAGTGTAAAAGAAAAAGAAATAAAGCAACTCTTTTAAGGATATTTTGTGATGCCAATAATGACACGAAACTGATGATCCCGGGCACGAATCTCTTCCTTCAAGGTCAAGAGGGACCTCAAAGTGTTAGTGTGGAATCCCGTTGAATTACGATCAGACACTTATTAATAAATGTTGAAAGGCTTCTTTTAATTAGGCTAAATAAGGGTGGTTTCGCTTTGATTCATCAATTCTATTCTTGATATAAGAAAGAAAGTGAATAAAGTACTTGTGAGACCGGTGTAGCCTGTTGAACAAGTAGGTAGGAAGTTATTTTGTATTGGCTTGGATTAGTATAAAATCTCAGAAAAAGAATTAAAAACTGGATCCCAAGGGAAGAAATGTTATGGTATTTAACGATTTCATAGGAATCACACAAAAGAAAATTTGAGATTTCATTAGGGTACATTCGTCAATCCTTCAGTGAATGCTTGAGCAATTTAATTGTTCACCGTCAATTCATTAGGTGTTGAATTTTGGGTTTCACTCAGCTCGTAGTGACACGAAACTAAGATCATAAACACAGATGTTGTGTAACCATAAACCTCAGTGGTAATTTCTGAGAGTCTCAAGGGTTACGTTGATGAAACGAATGAAGTGGAGAAGAGTTATGGAGATGGTGTAAGAAGATATAGTACCTCTGCTGCGAAAATAAGGACCAAGCAGAAAACTCTTAATTCATGTGAGAAAAGAGTGAGGTAGCTCACGATTAGAATAAATGGGTTAGCCTTATTGGGAAGACAAGGTTTGTGTATACCAGGTCATTAAGGCTATTATTCAAAATCTTATGAGGCTTGGGACACATACAACAGCATGCTTCTAGGGACACTAAAGTAGTTCAGCAAATATATCCCCATAAACGAACGAACACAAAAAAATATAAAAAAATATTTTTGGAGTTTTGAGATTTAAAAAAAATTAAAAGAACAAATAAGTAACAAGGAAAAAATAAGACTTAAAAAAAACTTTGGAAAAACTTTGGAAAGAAATTGAAAAACCGAACCCGAACCTTTGGTTGGTTTTGGTTCCACAAAATTTTGAAAAACCGAACCCGAACCTTCGGTTGGTTTCGGTTCCACAAAATTTTGGAAAACCGAACCCGAACCTTCGGATGGTTTCGGTTCCACAAAATTTTGAAAAACCGAACCAGAGCGTTCGGTTGGTTTCGGTTCTAGAAAATTTTGAAAAACCGAACCCGAACCTTCGGTTGGTTTTGGTTCCACATAATTTTGAAAAACCGAACCCGAACCTTCGGTAGGTTTCGGTTTTGTAAATTTTTGAGAAACCAAGGAATTTAGACATACAAGATAAAAATAATTTTAACACAAAGAAAAACAAAATTGTACATGAAATATATAACATAGAAAAACTACCTTTGAAGAGATAAGCGAGACACATGGTTTTAACCGAACGTTCGGTTGGTTTCGCTTCTTACATTTGAGATTGAGAGGTAGTATGAGGTACTGACTCTGATTCCATCATACCTAGCCCTTGCAATATTCTGTTGAATGATGCTTCAGGAAGAGCTTTGGTAAAGACGTCAGCCAGTTGATCAGTGGTTCTTACGAAATGAACTTCGACGTTTCCATCTTCCACGTGATCTACGATAAAGTGATACCGCAGTGCTATGTGTTTGGTTTTGGAATGTTGCACTGGGTTATGACAAATCCTAATTGGAATTTCAGAGTCACAATATAGTGGGATCTTCTTCATATTGAGTCCATAGTCTCGAAGTTGACTCTGGATCCAAATCACTTGTGATGTGCAGGATGCAGCGGCAATGTATTCTGCTTCGGCAGTAGACAACGACACACACGTTTGTTTCTTGGATTGCCAGCTGACCAACTTCCCATCAAAGAATTGACAGCCACCAGTTGTGCTTTTACGGTCGAGTCCACATCCTCCAAGGTCAGGATCAGAATAGGCTTGAACGAAGAAGCCTGAGTTGGATGGATACCATAGACCTAAGGAGGTGGTTCGCTTGAGATAGCGTAAGATGTTCTTCACTGCAAGCATGTGAGGTTCGCGTGGGTTTGCCTGAAATCGAGCACAATAACACACAGAAAACATGATATCAGGCCTGCTAGCAGTTAGATACATCAGTGAGCCTATCATTTGAGGATAGAGCGTGATATCGACAGCCGGTTTGTCTAGAGATGGGGTAAGCTTGGTGCCGAATGCCATTGGGACTTTGACTTTTGAGTCTCCCATCATGCCAAACTTCGCTAGGAGAGTCTTCGTGTAAGCTTCCTGATTAATAAAGATGCCTTCGGGTCCCTGTCTTATGTTGAAACCAAGGAAAAATTTAATTGTTCCCATTGAGCTCATTTCAAACTTAGTCTCTATCAGCTTTCTGAATTCAGCTGTTAAGCTGGGATTCGTGGAGCCAAAGATGATGTCATCAACATAAATTTGAACTATCATAAGGTGGTTACCTTCCTTTTTGCGAAAGAAGGTTGGGTCAACCGAACCTTGTTTAAATTTAGACATCTTTAAAAATTTTGTAAACGTTTCATACCAGGCTCTCGGAGCTTGTTTGAGGCTGTATACAGCTTTAACCAGAATATAGCAATGATTTGGATACTTTTCGTTCACGAACCCAGGAGGTTGCTCCACATACGCAGTTTCTTCGAGTTCTCCATTGAGAAATGCACACTTGACGTCCATTTGGAAAACCTCAAAGTTTTTGTGAGCAGCATATGCTAGAAATATTCTAACGGATTCTAGCCTAGCTACTGGAGCGAAAGTCTCTTCATAGTCTATCCCTTCCTCCTGACAGTATCCCTTTACCACCAGACGAGCCTTGTTCCTTATGACATTACCTTCCTTGTCCATTTTGTTCCTAAAAACCCATTTGAGACCAACAACCGAAGCATCTGGAGGAGTTGGAATGAGGCGCCAGACTTTGTTCCTTTCAAACTCGTTCAGTTCGTCTTGCATTGCTTGAACCCAATCAGAGTGATCGAGGGCAGTGTTCACTGTCTTCGGTTCAACTTTTGATACGAATGAGTTAAACATACAAAACTCAACCTTTGAAAATAAGGATGTCTGTTTTGCCTTCAGTTGAGATCGGGTCAGAACCTTTTCAGATAAATCACCAACTACTTGAGAGATAGGATGATCTCTGGTCCATTTGGTAAGAGGTGGGTAATTCGGATCAAAGGTTGGGTGTAGTTCAGCATTGATCATTTCTTCTGGCTCAGATTGGCTATCGTAATCAAGGGTCATATCATTATGCTCCCCCTCAATTGATGAGTCTTGAGAAACATGAGGTTCAGGGGTTTCTTGTGGTGCTGGACTTTCAGAGGTTGAAGCACCTTCGGTTGGAGAGGCACCTTCGGTTGGTGAAGGACCTTCGGTTGAAGTTGTAGAGCCTGGCTCCCCCTGGACTTGTGAGCTTGGCTCCCCCTCGACATGAGAACTTGGCTCCCCCTCGACTGAAGCTTTGTTGGATGGAGATTCATCAGTGGGCGATTCTCCTTCATGCATTCTTCTTGCAGCATCTTCGACAATTTGCTTCATATGATCAACTTTGTTGTCAGCTGCACCTACTTCTGAGCGAGAAGCTTTTTCTGGTTCGTCAAAGAGTTCCAAAAATTTCTCGTATAAATTGGCGATCGAGACTGTGACTTGGCCAGTTTGAGGAAAGATTTCCCCGGCAGTGTCTTCTTTGGCCTGTAGCTTTTTGACATAGCTATCATCAAAGGTCACGTAGTATGTCTCTTCAATCCTTCTCGAATGCTTGTTTAGGACCCTGTACGCCTTGGATGTGAGCGAGTAACCCAGAAAGATTCCCTCGTCGGCTTTGACATCAAACTTGTTGCGGTGTTCTTTAGAGTTAAGGATGAAGCACCTTGAGCCAAACACATGGAAAAATTTCACATTGGGCTTTCTGTTGTTTATAATCTCATATGGTGTGAGCGTGAATCGCTTATTGAGATAGGACCTGTTCTGTGTAAAACAAGCAGTAGAAATAGCGTCAGCCCAAAAATAAAGAGGTAAGGAAGCGAAACTTAGCATAGTTCGGGCAGCTTCACACAAAGATCGGTTTCGTCTTTCGACTATTCCGTTCTGTTGTGGTGTGTAGGGAGCTGAGAAATTGTGACTAATTCCCTTTTCTGCAAGAAACTCTTCAAACTCCCTGTTCTTGAATTCAAGACCATTGTCGCTCCTGATGTTGCGAACGACCTTCTTGAGCTGGACTTCAATTTGCTTGATAAACGCTTTCAGCTTTTCAGTCGCTTCAGATTTGAGCTTTAGAAAGAACACCCATGTAAATCGTGAAAAGTCATCAACAATAACAAGAATATACTTGCTACCACCGATGCTTTCGATAGACGAAGGACCACACAAATCGATATGAAGTAATTCGAGTGGTTCAACAACTTTTGTGTTGATTATAGATGGGTGACTTTGACGACTCTGCTTCCCCATTTCGCATGCAGCACACAAATGCTCTCTGTCGAACTTGAGCAATGGAAGACCCCTGACATGACCTCCGGTGACAAGTCGATTGATATCTTTAAAATTGAGATAAGAGAGTCTTCGTTGCCACAACCAGCTTTCGTCGGATTGAGCTTATGATAACAGGCATATGGATGGGTTTCCTTTGATGGGTTTCATGTTTAGAGGAAACATTTCACCCTTTCGCTCTGACTTTAGAATCACTTTCTTTGTCTTTTTCTCTATGATTCCAGAACCTTCATCATTGAATGAGACTTTGAGACCTGTACCTCCAACAAGCTGAGATACACTGATGAGGTTGTGTTGGAGTCCTTCCACATAAGCCACCTTCCTTATAGTGAAGTCTCCATTTGTTATCATTCCATATCCCTTTATGGTGCCGAAAGAGTTATTTCCAAACTTTACGTACCCACCATTTGCAAGAGATCTGTATTCCCTGAGCTCCTCTTTCCTCCCTGTCATGTGACGCGAGCAACCACTATCGATGTACCATTCTTCGTCAAACTGCTCGTCACTTATAACCTGCAAAAATTAAACAGATTTAGGAACCCAAAGTTTCTTGGGTCCATGTGAGCTTTTCATGGGAACGGGAATAGTAAGAGAGATGTCAACTAGATATGTTCGTTTTATTAGAGTTGTTTCATCTTTCCTTTTAATGGTAAAGACTTTTATTTTGTTAGGATTGGGTGTGTTCGTTTTGGACTCTGGTTTGGATTCATTGACCTTCTGCTTTCCCTTTTGTTCAGCTGATGAATGAGATTTTTGAGAACAAGCGGAATTAGCTTTAGAGCAAGATGGAGATGAATCGGTGGAAGTAGAAGAATTAATAGAACGAGAAGAATTAGAATGAGAGGGTTTGGATTGAGAGGACTTCCTGGCTGGTGACTCTAGGTGACCCTTTTGCTTTTGATCATTGGAGGGACTGACCTTGGAGTCTTGTTCTCTTTTGACTTCAGAACCGAACCTTTGCGTTCGGTTGGAGTTGTTCTTGGAACCGAACCTTTGGTTTCGGTTGAAGTCTTTTTCAGAACCGAACCTTTCCCTTCGGTTGGTATTCTCTTGTGAACCGAACCTTGACTTTCGGTTGTTGGAACATTCAGGCTTTCTTACAGGATTGTTTTCATACTTCAGATTCTTGTCTTGGTGTGAGTAGTATGCATTCTGGGAGTGCCAGAATTGTTTCCTTTCAGAAAGGTTCTTCCTATATCTTTGGTTCCTTTCAATCTTCCTATCCCTCATCTGCTTAGGTTGATGATGAACATTAGCTTTCGTTTTCGGTTTCTCCTTGGCTGGTTCCTTTTGAACTTCAAGAGTTTTACTTTGAGCCGAGGGAGCAGAGGGAATATCCGAAGAAGATCCAATTTGCACTGAGGGACTGGAAGGAATGTCTGAAGAAGTTCCACTTTGTGCTGTTGGAGTAGAGGGAATGTCTTCTTTTGCTGAACGATCATTCTCCTGAGGAATATCTTTCGTACCACTGGTGCTTGGCTCATTGAAATTATCCGGCTTATTCAAGGGTTCAGGTATGTATCTGCCTTTTCTCATCCAGAAGGTTCTTTCAGATAGGCCAACGGTTTCGTTTCCATTATCTATTGGAGCTTCCCAGAAGTACTCATCACAGCCATCAGCATTGTCTTCGTTTACAATATCTGTGAGCTCAGCTGTTTGATGGTCGGTTACTCTAGTCACCTTGTATACTTGATTCGGAGTGGTCCTGACCTTTTGATACACAACTGCTTTTTCTACTAATTTCGGGGACTTTTGTTGGGACAATCGAGCGAACTCCACAGAATTTTCAGAGATTAGATTTTTGTGGTTTTCAGTATCGCCTTTAACAAATTCTGAGCAGTCAACCGTGTCATCTACAGAAATTTCACTCATGTTTTTGTCCTCGTTAAGCTCAGATGCATTTTCAACATTAATTTTGTTTTTTGAGCTTATGTTGGCGTTTAAAGAGTCAAATTTTTGCATGGTTTCGGTTCTCAGTTTAAGTTTGTCATTTTCATCCAAAAGATTTTTGAGCATGTCCTTGTGGTCTTTGGATTTAATGAAGGACTCAATTTTGTCCAGTCCATACATGTAGGTCGGATTGACATCATCAGACGATATCACACTTTCACAATTGTAGGCTTCGGCATTGATTTCATCCTCCTTGAACTCTAGGAAGGGCAAAATCATACGATGGATCTTTTGGCCTATTTCACAATCTAAGTGAAGCTGAGTAATATTGGAATATAAACGTTTAGCAATTAAACAAAAAACATTTCGTTGTTTTAACAATTTTAAATTGTCTCTCTGCAAACAAATGTTTTCGTCTTTAACTTTAACTACTTCCGACTCTTTTAACTCAATCCACATTCGCCGCTCCTCACTCTTCGGCGCCACCCTGCTTAATTGATCAGTCAGGTTAGAATTGGTGACACGAGTTTGAGTTAAGCTACTATCTAAATGTGAAATTCTTGTATTAACATTTTTTAGTTCTTTCCCATATGAGGATGGTGGTACTTTAGATGAAATAAAAACAGATTGTACCTTCTTTATCAGTTCATCGAGCTCATTGAACTGCTGGCTGAGTGGTTTGGCCGTAAAGCACATATCCTCCTGTACCTTCGGTCCATCGCTTCCACCATCGGTGTTGTATCCCCTCATTTGAGATACGTCAGTCACCATGAAGCATTTTCCTCTACTGCTTTCCACCTTAGCCACATATGCCTTTCCATGGGTAGGCTTCCTCACTTCTTCGTCTTCTGAGTCGGTAGACCAAACTTCTGTGCTGCCGAACTCATCGTCATAAACCGAACCCTGCACAATAAGAGCATTAATAGAAGGGTTAGTGGTAGACTTCTTCTTTCTCAACTCATCCAGTCTCTTCTGCAGCACGGCTTCCTCATCATTTCCATCGTCCTTTTCAGCCATCTTCTTAAGAACACAGTCCTTAGCATAGTGGTTCTTGCCACCACAGTAGTAACAGCTTCCTCCGGAATCGCCATCCGCCTTCGGTTCCTTCTTGGGCTCCTCAGCCTTCGGTTCATTGTTCACCTTTTCAGAGCTGTAACTTCCCTGCCAGTTTCGGTTTTTATTGCTGGGAAATCTCTTCTTTATGAACCTCTTAGGATTGGACACCATCATGGCATAATCCTCAGACGTGAGATCATATTCCTCCAAGTTACGCTCTTCATCCTCCATCACAGCTTTACTTATAGATAGGAGGGCCAACGAACCAAGACTCGAAACGACGTTCTTCTCTTGCACCACAATCTTCTCTTGGGACTTTAGAATACCCACCAGTTTCGCCAAAGAGTATGATTTAAACTGCTCATGAGCTTTGACTGTGGAAACCACTGCTCTCCATTCAGACCTCAATCCGTTCAAGAAAGTAACCTTCTGTTCGATAAGCTTCCTTTCAATATCGTGTTTGATCATCTTGCTGAGAAGATGATTGAAGCGATCGAATGTCTGGGTCACTGTTTCTTCGGCTCCTTGCCTGAATTCACCAAACTCAGATAAGAGCAAGGTTTGGATAGAATGTTCAAGATCCTCGTCTGTAGAATACAGTTCACGAAGTCTATCCCATACTTCCTTTGCCGTCGTACATGAGCTAACCAATCTGAATGTGTCGGACTGAAGGGCGAATCTGATCAACCTTAACGCCTTAATATTGCATTGGAATTTGTCTTTTTCATCTTGTGCAATATCCTTCACATCCTTAAGCAGATCATTGTACTCTTTTTGTGTCTTAATGATTCTGGATGTTGCATAATGAGAAAACGGTCCATTGATGATGGCTTCCCAAATGAGGTACCCATTATCCTCCGATCCAATCACGTAGTCTTCAAAATGATGCGCCCATACTTCATAGTCATGGGTGTATAAGATTGGAATCTTTGTCGTCGAACCGATGCTGTTGGAAATATTAATAGGGTTTGACTGCGTCGTGTCCATTAAGATCGTAATAACCTGTTCAAAGATCAGACTTGTAATAAAGCAGATTAGGGCAAAACAATAAATATCAAGATACGTCAATTAATATGACGGCTCAATAAATATCGATGAATGCGGAAAACCCTAATGGGAATCTTTTTCACAGAAAAGATGTGTATCGATTACACAGCCTCCTGCTCTGATACCAATTGATGGGATTAAAACAACCTTTAATCTATGAAGATCGATTAGATCTTGAACAAGTATATGAATATAAAAACAGTAAGAACGCAATAAAAAGAACAAGACAAGATTGAATCAAACGTGTCGAATGATTTAAACAAGATCCTTAGAAGAGCTCGATTAAGAACATCAACTGTAGAGGATTGGTAGGTTACAAGAACGATTAAAGAAACCTTGAAATTACTATTGTTAAGCTCTATATCTCATTCTCTAAAATCGTTAACCTAATATGCATGCAAGCATTAACTTATATACAATACATAAAAGGCTCTCGGTTGGACATGCCCAAACAAGAGTGTACATGGCTAAACTATCGAGCCCAAAAGACGCAACATCAAAATAATCTTCAGCCCAACAATAAGAAATCTTATAGCATGCAAAATCGGAACTAAGAGTGTTTCTAGAGAGGGCGTAACTGATTTTAAAGTGCAAGAAGTATTCTCTCAAGTTATTCCAAGTTTTGTGGTGTTGTTTGAAGCATTTGAGGCACAACATTTAGGGTGCTAGGCTCACAAAGTCTTGAAGGAAACCAAGCAACAACAAGGTATGTATTTCTACTAGTTTTATGTTTTATATGTTCCCCATGCCATGCTAGTTAGGAAATAATCTTGAAAAAGAAATTTGTGTGTATATAGAGAAAACATAGATTCAAGGTTATTAGGGTTGCATGTACACTTAGGAAGTGTTATAATGCTCAAAACCCATCAATTTGCATGGTTACTTCGCACCTTGTTTTGTGATCCTCGGTATCCCAGTCACAAAACTTGAAGCGCACACTCGAGATTGAAACATGCCATTGAAAAGTTCAATGAATCTCAAAAGAATCTAGGAGTTTCAAAACCAATTAAAACCTAATAATTTATTTCGCTTTTCATGGTGGAAATTAATGAATCATCATTCACCTACCTTCAAATATTTTGTAGCTTAGATTATGGCATCCCTCTTCTAAGTTATAAAATATGGTGTTGGGTCCTACCTTTAATATCTAATCTAAACTTGTCTTTCTTTTTGAGATGTCTTCCAACAATTTTGCTTCTGGCTCAAAACGTACCAGCTCCTTCTCTCTCATGAACCTATTTGGAGAGTCATCTTCTCGTGTTCCAACTTTATGGATTGCATCCGGAACATCAGAATGGTCACTCGTTACGAGGACAAGGAATATGTCCTCGACAAGGAGCTTAAGAAACTTGATGGGTCGTCTGCTACTCCTAAGGAGATCGCTGAATTCCAGACTCATGAAAGAGACGCCATTAAAGTGGCATGTATCATGTTGGCCACGATCACAGCCGAGCTCCAAAAGTCCTATGAGGACTATTACCCTTTTGAGATGCACTAGGACTAGATGGACCGATACCATCAAAGTTCCTATTAGGAGAGGTATGATATCATCTCCTCCATGATAACAACCCTGATGAAGGATAGTGAACCCATCACAGGTTACTTACAGAAAATGCAAAGGTATGTGGACCGTTTGCTGAAGCTAAATGTAAACTTGCCCGAGGAGTTAGCAATTGACATCATTTTGCACTACCATCGTGTTATAATCAATTCCAAATGACATACCACATGAACAAGGAGGAAGTTACACTCAGCAAACTTCATGGACTCTTGAAGACCGCCGAAAGTGGTCTTAAGGGTAAGTCGATTGTTACCACTCCTACTCCTACCGCAGCTCCTGTCTTGGAAATCGGGCAAGGCAAAGGGAATAAGAGGAAGAGCCCTTCGAAGGGTAGCAACAGAAAGTCTCTTGATGACTCTTCTTCAAGTGGAATCAAGATAGGTTCTGTCACTCCTTCTGCCAACCCTAAAGAGGCTGAATGCTTCTATTTCCATGAAAAGTCGCACTGGAAGCGAAACTGCCCAAAGTACCTGCAAGATGTTAAGGATGGGAAAGTAAAACCCAACCATGTAGGTATTTACACTATATTGTCTAATAACTCACCCCATTATAATTCTTGGTTCCTTGATACAGTTCGTGCTATTCACATGTGTACTGATTTGCAGGGACTAACAACAAGTGATGATGTGGAGAATGTGAAGATAAACCTGATCATGGGGAATAGAAAAGCTTCACCTGTCACTAAGATTGGAGTTTATTCTTTGTGTCTAAGTATTGGGTTAACATTAGATTTGAATAAATGTTGTTACTCTTCTGAAATGGCGAGAAATATTATTTCCTTTCATGGTTTGTACAAACAAGGTTTTACCTTTTCTTTTGATAATAAATGTGGTGGTATTAATTCTTTCTTTAATAATGTTCTTTATTTTAAAGCATTACATTGTGATGGAGTATATGACACTGTGTCGGTTGCTGATAACCTAGGAATTAATGTGTTGTGTATTGATTCTTCCAATAGCTTGGATAAACCATCATTACGCCATTATTGTCTTGGACATGTAAGCAAGAAACGCGTAGGCCAACTCCAAAAGGATGGAGTCTTGGATTCATTTGACCTAAAGTCAGATGATAGTTGTTTATTTTTTTGCTTGGAAAAATGACAAAGTCACCCTTCACTGGTAGTTGTGCTAGGCGTGAGGGTTTGTTGGATCTCATACATATTAATGTGTGTGGGCGCTACCAAACCGCCACAAGGGATGCTAACCGCTTTTATATGACTTTTACTGATGATTATAGTACATATGGATATTTCTACTTAATCAAGCATAAGTCAGAAACCTTTGAAAAGTTCAAAGAGTTTAAACAGGAAGTGGAGAATCAGTTGGGCATGAACATTAAGATGCTTCGATCTGATCGAGGTGGTAAGTATCTTAGTATAGAGTTTCTTGACTATCTTAAGGAATGTGGGATTGTCTCACAATTGACACCTCCCAGGACACCACAGCTTAAGGGTGTGGCTGAGAGGTGTAATTGAACCTTGTTGGACATGGTTCGTTCCATGATGAGTCGAGCTTCGGTACGAATCTCAATTTGGGGGTCTGTCTTAGAGATTGTCGCCCATATCCTTAATCTAGTCCCTACAAAGAAGGTTGCCAAAACACTTCACGAGATGTGGACTGGAAAAGTTCCCAATCTAGACCATATCAAGATTTGGGGTTGTGAGGCTTTCATGAGGCGCGAGGCTGTCCATGTATGACAATCAAGTTTCGAACTTGGTTGACAATCTACCAGGTCGTAAGACAGTCGGGTGCAAATGGTAATGTACACACTTATAAGGCTAGACTGGTTGCAAAGGGATTTTCTCAAACTCCGGGAGTTGATTATGATGACAGCTGTTCACCAGTAGCAAAGACTAAGTCTATTAGGGTTATGTTAGCCATTGCTGCATTTCATGATTATGAAAAATGGCAAATGGATGTCAAAACCGCTTTCCTTAATGGAAGATTAGCTGAGGATGCTTCCATGATTTAGCCAGAGGGTTTTTTCAATACAGAGTAACCAAATAGAATGTGTAATCTTGAGAAATCCATCTATGGATTGAAACAAACACCTCGCAGATGGAATCTTTGTTTCGATTAGAAAGTCAAAGAGTTTGGCTTTTTGAGGAGCGAAGATGAATCTTGTGTATATGTCAACGCTAGTGGAAGTATAGTTAGCATTTTGGTATTGTATGTGGATCACATACTACTCATAGGAAATGACATCCCAACTTTGCAGGGAGTAAAGTCCTTGCTTGGAGAAGCTGCCTATATCCTAGTGTAACAAACCATTATTTCAAACCTATGTAATAGTGTAGATCAATTTGTACTTCTTTTTAAATTAATAAAGAGAAATTTTGGCATACTGTGTATATTTACATAATTGACCCTCAAAAATAAATTATTAAATATTCTCAATTGGGATGAAACAAGTGATAGAGATTGTAACAAGGTTTCCAAAAATATAAAGAACACTAAAATCCGAGTTATAATGAAGAAGTTATGACCAATCGAAAATCCGCGACAAAACCGGCAAAATGTTGTTCAGTGTAAAAACTGGATTTTTAATAAAAGGCTTTTTTAGCCTTAACAATCTAAATGAAAGTTGTAGTTTATGTTAAACTGAGAACTTTCATAAATAGAAAGCCAAAATCTGACTTCGTATGAGGAAGTTATGATTTTTCTAAATTTCAGTATAGTAGTGTACAGCTAAAAACTCGAAATACAGATCGAGTGGTTTTTAGCCGACACAACCTAAACGAGAATTGAAGGTCTCGTCATTAGTAGTACAACAGTAAAAAGACAAACAAAAACGGACGTCGTATGAAGAAGTTATGAATTTATAACGGATTCTCGTCCCGGTCTGTTTTAAAATAATAATATTAAAAATAAATTCAAAATTAGCCGACGAAGTCTAAACTAAAGTCGTAGAGTATAATTTTATCTACGCGTGCATATAAAGAACGTTAAAAAATGGAGTTCGTATGCAAAAGTTATGAATTTTACAAGTTTTTGGCACAAAAATAAAGAAAAATAGAAAAAAACCGGATATTTTCGCATGAACAGTAATGCCATGTCACCCTCTGTAACAACCCGAAATTCATATCCCTAAATGTAACCCTTCTCGCGACTCGTTCTAATCATCCAATCGCCGTTTTCGATTTCGTTTCCGATTCCGACATTTTATTAAGTCATTAATGTGAATTTTATTTTATGACTTAATAAGTGTCTTAATACCCTTAGAACTCATTCTAACGGCTCATATTAATGATCGGAACATTTCTAGAATCAACCATATCGGGTTACGGAAAATTGGCCGGGTGCGACCAAAAGCCCCGTTTAACACTGGTGTCGGGTAGAATTCTACCGTGTCCCGAACTTAGACACTATTTGTAACAGCCCGGAATTTCAAGTATTGTTAGATTCAAGATTTTGGGTGTTTTAAGAGGGGACTCGGCGAGTTGGAGCTCAGACTCGCCGAGTAGGATCGCAGATCTGGTCGCGGGTTCGCGACTGGACTCGACGAGTCCGGATATGGACTCGGCGAGTCTGCGCTGTTTAGCGAAAACCCTAACCGTTCAAGGATGGGACATACATAAGGGGCCTTATGGCCGTCATTGTTCACCCTAGTCCTGTGAGT
This sequence comes from Lactuca serriola, assembly GCF_051521515.1. Lineage (NCBI taxonomy): Eukaryota > Viridiplantae > Streptophyta > Magnoliopsida > Asterales > Asteraceae > Lactuca > Lactuca serriola. The sequence continues at coordinate 227,318,448 of NC_136410.1, read as the reverse complement.
GAAACCCTAATCCGATTGTGAGCACCTGGAGCAAGGAAGAAGACCATTATTGATCTTGGAAGTGTTATTTTGCAAGAAAAGGAGGCTTGGTTAAGGGAACAATAGGAGAAGCCACATTCTGAGGGTGGAGGACACAGAGCAACATTATTCAGGTAATAAATTCGAGTTAATCCCTTCTATGTTGATGTGTATATGGATTTAGGGTTTATTGAACCCTTTTGTGGCTAGATTGAGTGTCCCCTTAGTCCCCCAAGCGATTGGAACCTTTTATTGGGACCTTTGGAAGTCCAGAATGTCCCATGCCTGAGCTTTGCGGGAATCAATGGAGGTTTTGGATTGGAATCCTTATGCCTTAGGTCAAAATGTAAATTATGAGTCATGGGGTGTATTATGAGCACCGAAATGAGGACCTTACGTGATGAACCAGTCTAGGAAGGCCAGACCTATGAATTGCCGGAGCAGATCTGACCTTAGGAAGCAGTTTGAGCGGTTGCATGGCGTGGACTCGCCGAGTCCGATGACCAGACACGGCGAGTAGCTTGAAGATTACCTGGGACTTGACGAGTTGTTCTTAGACTCGGCGAGTCTTGTCGAAGAGTCCCGATATTCTCTGGTTGAGTCGAGAATCGGTGAGTCAAGGGATGACTCGGTGAGTTGAGGGCGAGTGGACTCAGAGTTGTTGAACTCGGCGAGTCTCGGGGTGACTCGGCGAGTTAGATCGCGGATTGAGTGAAGCTCTGAGTATGGGGACTCGACGAGTCATAGAGTTGACTCGGCGAGTAGGGTCAGTCAGGGGTTGACTTTGACCTTGTCTTTGACCAAGGGTTGACCATTGGTTCCAGGGGTATTTTGGTAATTGTTGTTTATTGTTTGAGTTCAGTGCATTAGTGGCTGTCCAGAGGTGGAGATCGTATCAGTGATCGGAGCAGCTTGAGCCATCTGTTCAGTCGGCAGTTCGAGGTGAGTTACCCTCACTATATCGATAGGGTTTATGGCACCAAGGCCAACCCTTTTATCGGATGGAAATCCAGGTAGTTGTCAGTTGTTATGATATGGCCGGAAGGCGTTATATGTTATGGGACGGAAGGCAATACATGTTACGGGCCGGAAGGCATTAGTATGTGGACCGGAAGGTCATGGCCTGGAAAGGCGTATGTGTGTAATTAGTATGTTGACTAATTCCTATGATTATGTTATGCTAGTGACCAGTTAGTCCGGTATCTTGATTAGAGTAATGCTATGTTATGTGAACTGTTGATCATTTGCTAACTGTGAACTGTTATATGATTATGTGTTATGCGTATGATTGCTAGATCTGAGGTGTGACCCGGTATGCAGGGTCGTTCTATGATTTGTTATGTTATGTATGCATTTTATGTTATGGGCCGGAAGGCAATATGTTATGGGCCGGAAGGCGATTATGTTATGGGCCGGAAGGCGTTGTGTTGTGGACCGGAAGGTCGGCGTGGGTAGGACCGAAAGGTTTACCCAGCAGGGACGGAAGTCCCCTGAGACACATGGACCGGAAGGTCAGGGCCTGGAAAGGCGTATGTGCGTAAGTTGTATATTGGGGTATCTCACTAAGCTTTCGAGCTTACAGTTGTGGCTTTATGTTTTCAGGTTCTCAGGAGTCTGTGGCAAGGCAAAGGCGTGATCGTACCGTTCCTCGCGTTGATGTTTTATGATATGAACCTGGGAAAATACTCTGTTAAATAATGTAATGAAAACCTTTTTGAAACAACGTTATTAAAATGAATGGTTTTTGAAAAGTTTTAATTGTTTTGAAATTTTGGTCGTTACAAGTTGGTATCAGAGCCTTGGTTTGAGTGAATTGGGGGAACATTCGTGTGACTCCAGTCTCAAATCGAGGAGGATTTTAAAAAGAGAAATTAAAATGGTTTTCAAATTAAGTAAAAGGAGGATGCGGAGGTACGATCAGCCGGAGCCAGTAAGTAACCCCAAGATACCATACATGATATTTGTTTTATTTGAGCTTGATAGAACAGCATGCTAGAGTTAGGCTAGGGATCTTCAGGAATTCATGATGCCTGTAGCCTAGGGTCCCTTATGGGAGATTCTCAGTGTTCCTCTAGTGGTGAGGGTAGATAGTTGTTATGTATGTTCTCTAGGGTATTGTGGTAGTACTTCATACAAATATGGGTAGGTGTGGAAGGTAGTATGGGCCCGTACTACTGAAAGCACAGGACCCATACGCGTATCAGGGAAACCATGATCTCTAGGGTTGGGTTGCGAGAGCGGGATCCCAGGATTGTGGGAAGTGTCTGAGATTGGTATGGTGTCTTCGGTATGGAGATTTCGAGGCATGATGATAGTGGATCCGGATCAGGATCGGAAGCTGGAGAGCGAGTTCCAGGTGGATCGGTGCCGTCTGAGATTATCAATCAGACGAGCACGAGCGAGTTGGATGCGAGGACTCATGAGATCCAACATGATGGGGTTGCTGCATTGTTCCGGGCTGAGTTGCCGGAATTTTTGGGTCGATCAAGACCGCCATGATTGAGTATTTTGATGAGCGATATGCGGCTCTCGCAGAGACGGCTGCCGCGGCGGCTACAGTGGCTGTAGCAGTGGCAGTAAGGGGAGGAGCTAGTCGGGGTTTTCAGTATCGGGATTTCTATTATGCGAAGCCTCCCACATTCGATGGAGTTCAGGACCCGATTGTTGCTATGAGATGGTTATCAGACGTGGAGGGGTGTTTCTCCACGAGTTATGCCCTACTGATCAGAGGGTGAGGTGTGCTCTGAACCTGTTGAGACTCGGGGCGAAGGATTGGTGGAGATTGACCACGGGGTCATATTCCGATGCGCAGAGGGCTACGGTTTCATGGGATCAGTTCAGAGAGATGTTCAACACTCACTATGTTCCGCGGGATGAGAGGGAGAGATTGGCTCAGGAGTTCCTTGAGCTGAAGCAGGATTCGGAGTCGGTGACTGGGATCATCGGGATGTTCACTGAGAGGGCGGTGTTTTGCCCTGAGTTCGTTTCAGAGCAGGCTCAGACGTCCCGATATTTGAGTATGCTTAAGGGGGATATCAGACAGTCCGTGCCTGCGCAGAGGTGCGAGACCTTGTTGGAGTTCCAGGAGGCCGCCAGGCGGCGTGAGTTGAAGGTTGAGTTACAGTTGCGAGAGCTGAAGCAGGCTCCGATGCAGTCGCAGCCGGCGCCGAAACGGTCCAGGACCGTTGATGTTAGAGTGGGGAATTTGAGCTGCCACACTTGTGGGAAGTGTGGGATGGGTCATACCGGAGTTTGTTGGTCCGGTGGTGCATGCCGCAAGTGCGGAAAGGAGGACCACTATGCGCGGGATTGGCGGCAGTCAGTGCCGGTTCGGGATTTGAGGATTTATTATCATTGTTGTTAGGTTGGACATTTGAGGGTCAACTGTCCACAGTTTTCTGCAGGACCAGTGCAGGCTCCAGCACCAGCCACTTTGAGGATTCCAGGAGGAGGTCAGGATGGAGCGGAGCCCCAAGGGCTCAGGGTCGTGCTTATCAGCTTGCGGCAGAGGAGGTCAGAGCTGTGTCGGAGGCAACTGCGGGTATGTTTCTTTCTTGATGTTTTTTATCTTTCGATTATGGTGGTGTATTGCTTGTGCTGGTATCTTTGTGTGGATTGTGTTTCGGGTTTTCGTTTTGGTATCCGTTGTTCCCTGAGGGTGGTATGATTATAGTTTGGTGTTTTGTGCTATCGTTGGTTATCGTTCGTGAGGGTTATTAGTGGAGATGCGGCATTGCGTTGAGTGTCGGATAGCATCTACAATCGTGGAATGGATAATTGGAGATCGGATTCTTTTGGGCGGATTGATCAGTGAGGAGATGTGTTTTGCTGAGGGTTGTTTATGCTTGTGGGAAGCAGCCAGTGTGTAAGTGTTCTCTTTGTGTAGGGTTGTTTTGGAAGGTCGTTGTTGGCGACTGGTGGTTGTTAGTCAGTGCTTTAAGTGGGGGAGAATTACAGAATTCTCCAGGAGATCGATGAGTATGTGAGGGTGCTTAGCTGTTAGGATTTAGCAGTGTTCTGTCAGCTCAGAGAATAGGCTGACGAGAGCGAGCGTCGGGTATGCGGGGCGGGATACATACCTAAGGCATTTGATTATGGAGGCCTGGGAGCAAGCCGGGATCAAGTTTGAGTAAGTAACCGGGGTTATGTGATCAGAGTAATTGTATGATTGATGTACGTGATGGGTTATACTTCATTAATCCCACGGGATTTATGTTGTGCATGTTTCCAGAGTTGGAACCGGAAGGTTCCCAGAGTTAGAACCTGAGGGTTCACAGAGTTTGAGTGTACGGACCCACAGAGATATAGCCTCGAGTGGCTAGTGAGTGTTATGAGAGTCGGTCCAGTCATGCTGGGGGACTCTGATGGTATTGTTGGATCAGTTTGAGATTTTGGATTGTGTATGTTGCAGTGTGCTTGCAATGGAAGGTCTGGCCCCGGGTAGCGATCTTGTTTAGTTGAGGTAGTGCATGGGCTTGAGAGTCCCTGCGAGGAGAGTCAGAATATGTGTATTGGATGGATAGCAGACCCGCTAAGGGTGGTGTAGCATCGGGCAAGCACCATGGCATTTGTCGAAGTGACATTGTAGCCGGGTGGATTCCTTGGTAAAGGAAGAGAGAAAGGTAGGAGGTGTGTAACTCCGAGAGGGAGTACAAGTCCACGGAAGTGAAAGTGACAGAGCATAATTATGTTAGAGCAATTCGAGTATGATTAGTGAGCAGCGTGTTTGCGGCAGTGGATTAGAAGCTCATTCGGTTTGGAATGACCGCTGAGGTCGCGGGGGGAAATCCGCAAGTGTAGAGCCAAAAGGCTCGGAAGGGAAGTAGAGAGAGAGAGAGTCTTGAGCTCTCAGTGTGATTCTGATCAGGGTATGGGTTGTATATTAGTAATTCATTCTGGAAGATGTTTGAGGACATTATCAGTGCGTCAGGTTTTCCCAACCTGAGGGTGTAGGAGCTAGTCCAGCATGAGTATGCGGTTGCAAGAGGGGAACTCATGGGAGTTGCTCTGAGATTGAGGATGGGTCATTCCGTCGTCGCGGAATGGATAGAGTGGAACTCGGATTGGGGATTTGATGGTTCAGGGTTTTCTAGCTCTTATGGGTCGAGTGATCGTTGCGATTTAGAGAAGAGTTGCATCTTGGGTAAATCTCGGTTATTGAGAGTGATGATCAGGGGTACAGTCGATGCCCGGTTCGAGATGGTGATCAGGACACCGTGAAGGAGGGGAATGTATGTTCGAGTTTCGATATTTATGCATTGAGAGACCTGGGCCAGTTAAGGCCCGGTGGAGCATTGTGGGAATATCCTTAGAGTTGAGTTGCTGTAGGCTTCGAGGGCGAAGCCTAATATAAGTGGGGGAGAATTGTAACAGCCCGGAATTTCACGTATTGTTAGATACAGGATTTTGGGTGTTTTAAGAGGGGACTTGGCGAGTTGGAGCTCAGACTCGCCGAGTAGGATCGCAGATCTGGTCGCGGGTTCGCGACTGGACTCGACGAGTCCGGATATGGACTCGGCGAGTCTGCGCTGTTTAGCGAAAACCCTAACCGTTCAAGGATGGGACATACATAAGGGGCCTTATGGCCGTCATTGTTCACCCTAGTCCTGTGAGTGAAACCCTAATCCGATTGTGAGCACCTGGAGCAAGGAAGAAGACCATTATTGATCTTGGAAGTGTTATTTTGCAAGAAGAAGGAGGCTTGGTTAAGGGAACAACAGGAGAAGCCACATTCTGAGGGTGGAGGACACAGATCAACATTATTCAGGTAATAATTTCGATTTAATCCCTTCTATGTTGATGTGTATATGGATTTAGGGTTTATTGAACCCTTTTGTGGCTAGATTGAGTGTCCCCTTAGTCCCCCAAGCGATTGGAACCTTTTATTGGGACCTTTGGAAGTCCAGAATGTCCCATGCCTGAGCTTTGCGGGAATCAATGGAGGTTTTGGATTGGAATCCTTATGCCTTAGGTCAAAGTGTAAATTATGAGTCATGGGGTGTATTATGAGCACCGAAATGAGGACCTTACGTGATGAACCAGTCTAGGAAGGCCAGACCTATGAATTGCCGGAGCAGATCTGACCTTAGGAAGCAGTTTGAGCGGTTGCATGGCGTGGACTCGCCGAGTCCGATGAGCAGACTCGGCGAGTACCTTGAAGATTATCTGGGACTTGACGAGTTGTTCTTAGACTCGGCGAGTCTTGTCGAAGAGTCTCGATATTCTCTGGTTGAGTCGAGAATCGGTGAGTCAAGGGATGACTCGGTGAGTTGAGGGCGAGTGGACTCGGAGTTGTTGAACTCGGCGAGTCTCGGGGTGACTCGGCGAGTTAGATCGTGGATTGAGTGAAGTTCTGAGTATGGGGACTCAGCGAGTTATAGAGTTGACTCGGCGAGTAGGGTCAGTCAGGGGTTGACTTTGACCTTGTCTTTGACCAAGGGTTGACCATTGGTTGCAGGGGTATTTTGGTAATTGTTGTTTATTGTTTGAGTTCAGTGCATTATTGGCTGTCCAGAGGTGGAGATCGTATTAGGGATCGGAGCAGCTTGAGCTATCTGTTCAGTCGGCAGTTCGAGGTGAGTTACCCTCACTATATCGCTAGGGTTTATGGCACCAAGGCCAACCCTTTTATCGGATGGAAATCCGGGTAGTTGTCAGTTGTTATGATATGGCCGGAAGGCGTTATATGTTATGGGTCGGAAGGCAATACATGTTATGGGCCGGAAGGCATTACTATGTGGACCGGAAGGTCATGGCCTGGAAAGGCGTATGTGTGTAATTAGTATGTTGACTAATTCCTATGATTATGTTATGCTAGTGACCGGTTAGTCCGGTATCTTGATTAGAGTAAAGCGATGTTATGTGAACTGTTGATCATTTGCTAACTATGAATTGTTATATTATTATGTGTTATGCGTATGATTGCTAGATCTGAGGTGTGACCCGGTATGCAGGGTCGTTCTATGATTTGTTATGTTATGTATGCATTTTATGCTATGGGCCGGAAGGCAATATGTTATGGGCCGGAAGGCGATTAGGTTATGGGCCCGAAGGCGTTGTGTTGTGGACCGGAAGGTCGGCGTGGGTAGGACCGGAAGGTTTACCCAGCAGGGACGGAAGTCCTCTGAGACACATGGACCGGAAGGTCAGGGCCTGGAAAGGCGTATATGCGTAAGTTGTATATTGGGGTATCTCACTAAGCTTTCGAGCTTACAGTTGTGGCTTTATGTTTTCAGGTTCTCAGGAGTCTGTGGCAAGGCAAAGGCGTGATCGTACCGTTCCTCGCGTTGATGTTTTATGATATGAACCTGGGAAAATACTCTGTTAAATAATGTAATGAAAACCTTTTTGTAACAACGTTATTAAAATGAATGGTTTTTGAAAAGTTTTAATTGTTTTGAAATTTTGGTCGTTACACTATTTAAAGTGATCCAAGTCTTCATTTTGAAGCTTTTGCTTCATTTTACAACTATCACTCCAACCTCTCTCCTCAAACTAGATTTAAAGGTCCAAATCTAGAGTTTAAGGTCTCAAATCTTCAAGGTACCTTCCTAGACTCATTTTGCATCATATTGGACCTTCAAAATCGAGATTTATTCATGATTTAGAGGCTTGTATATGAGTTTACGGCCCAGGATGGTGCTTAGGCCGTAAACCCATATTTAAAGGGTTTTTAAGCCCTTAAACCCGTCCATGACTCAAACTAGACCTAGATATGACTTTTAGAAATTTGGTAATGGACTTAGAACACTTTTAACATCAATTTTGGGGGATTTGTATGAGTTTACGGCCAAGGCATGTGCTTGGGCCGTAAACTACTCAAACATGGGTATAAACTCATTTCCAACCATCCAACACCACCAAAAGCCTTGGAATAAATCATAGAACCAACCAAAAATAGTTTAGGGACCTTAAACATAACAAAACTCTTCATTTGAGAGTTTACGGCCATAGCATGTACTCTAAGGCCGTAAACTCCTAATTATAGGTCATTTGGTGCCCTAAATTCATTTCAAGGATTGTAAGGATTTTAGGAATCACAAGTGATTAACTTTTGGACATTAAAATCACATATTCAAGGGAGTATGAGAGTTTACGGCCATAAGCTCCATGTTAAGGCTGTAAACTCCCTTAAGTGATGTTATTTGATGAATTAAATTAATTCCAGGCCTTAGGTAAAATTGTTCCAACTCTTCCCAAATGATTTTGGCCATTTAAGCTCCATAACCCTTGCCAACATGTGTTCACGGCCGTGAACTCATGTGTGGGTAGCGTTTAGGCTGTGAACTCATTAGGAAGTTTACTCTTGGGGACTAAACTCAAATCCCAAGTCCCTCGCTTCAATTCCCGTCCATAGATGTCACCCGGGTCACTCCAAACACCCGTTGTCAGGTATTTTCGTTCGTTGGAGCGTGACTTCATATCTAATTAGAGTTTATAAATCTAATTAGATATATTTGTATGCTATTTCATGTTACATAGGAACCTCGCATGTTATCAGGCCTCAATTCGACGTTTAGCATCCGAAATCGACACATTTCCGCGTCCAGTGAGTTCATACCCCTACCCTTTTTCAATGGTTTTTCAATGTTTTTAGGGGGGGGGAATACAAGCAAAAGTACAACCCCTAAAGCCCTAAATCCCTAAGCTCACATTTTCCACTCCCCTAAGCTCATATACAACCCCTAAAGCCCCGATATCAAGACTCGAGCTGGAAGTAAGCCGCAAAGCCCCGAATTGCCCAAGAAGTAACCTCTCACCTGTCAAAACTCTGCCCGATTTAAGCCGGTTTCCCGACAAATAAACTCCTTTTCGTGAAACGAAACTCTGTCCAATTCACCATCTATCATGTGAGTTCATACCCCCGTATTTTAATAATTTCTACTGTTTTAAGGAGGCAAATACAAGTATCACACAATAACTTAGTATTATAAATAAATGATTTCAAATCAGGATAAAATGATTTTAAAGCATCAAAAATACTTAAATATTGAACTTTTTATAAACTTATATTTTTCCCAAATATTCATAATTGCATATATATATATATATATATATATATATATATATATATATATATATATATATAAGATTTAAAAGGTATAGGACTAATAACTCATTCTAGGTCCTTTTCCTTGTTTGGATGTGGACTTATAGTACCGATTATTTGTCCGAAGGTCGTTTAACATTTACTTATATACAAAATTGTATATGTATATAAATATAAAAGTTATTTCATTAAGTTTAATTACCCTTTGTAACATGTTGAGCAAAGGATTACATGCAAAAATAATTATTTACCAAGTCATAAAGTACATATAAATTATAATAGGTATAATTTATGATACATAGAACAATAATTCATGATTTAAGTATACAAGAATACACTGTTTTACATGAAACAAGGGTTTTTGATTCAGAACAAATCAAGGGTTTACACTTGTCTAATACATGTTCAGAATACTAATTCAAGAACATATTGTCAATCATTTATTTCAGAATGATTGGGTTTTCATAACTGATATACATGTAACGTTTATATGCTTTTTATTAGACATTCAATTCAGGTTGTTTTAATTCATTTTAGAAAACCAAGGTAAAGCCCTGACATTATAACCAGAATCTCCAGTCCGGGGATCGAAACAAGTTGTGTGTAGACCTATATCGGGATTGACAACCCCACACTCAGGCTGCTAGCTACAGTCAGGCATACACGCCAATGAGCAGCAATTGTTATCAACAGTTTAAACACTCACAACGCGTATGTTTCAGGCGTTCATGTCTTATTATGGTTATAATAACTCATTAAAAAGATATTAACAACACGTTAGTGTATAAACAACTAAACGTAAGTACATCTTTAAAGTACCAGTTTATGAAATACAAAGTACAATGGTATACTACAGTTTTCAATAATAGCTGGTGAAGCCAGACAAACTCTCAGTTACAAGTTTTATAAATACATCGGTTTACAAATAGAAAGTTTTATGGGAATAAAACTACTTTTCACATACCACATAAAATATGGGATTTACTAGAACAATTTTCATATTCAAAAATACAAACACACCCATTCAAACATAAAGACTTATGTACTCACTCAACTTATTGTTCATACTCTCTTTTCAAATTACTTGCATTCTCAGGGAAATAATAACAGATACTCCCCGAGCTTTTTGAGAAGATGGAGCCATTATGAGTCTTATCTGTAACACTCGTGTTTCTAGCCTAGGCATTTATATTGTCTTGATAGTCTAGGTTAACCTTTGTAACTCATTTTGAAGAAATGAAAAGGAATTATGTGAATATTTTGTGAATTATGTGTTTTATGTTTAATTATTAGGGCTTAATTAATTAAGAATAAAAATAAGCATCAATATTAATGTGTGAGATAAGCCCTATATCTTTACATAAAGTTGTAGTGGTCGAATCAAGGATTTCGGGGATATAAAGAATACCAAAATCCGAGTTATAACGAAGAAGTTATGACCTATCGAAGTTTCGCGACAAAACCGGCATGGTGCTGAATGTCGTAAAAAGTGAGTTTTTGATAAACTACTTTTTAGCCTTAGTAATCTAAACTAAAGTCGTAGTATTCGTTAAAACAAGAAGTTCGATAAAAAGAACACCCAAATCCGACTTCGTATGAGGAAGTTATGATTTTTCGAAGTTTCAGCTTAGCAGTAGACAACTAAAAAACTCGAATTTTAGATCGAGCGATTTTTAGCCAACACAACCTAAACGAGAATTGAAGGTCTCGTCATTAGGAGCACAACGGTAAAAAGTCTGACAAAAACGTACGTCGGATGAAAAAGTTATGAATTTTCAACGGATTTCCTGTCCCGGTCTGTTAAAAATAATAATATAAAATTAAAATCAAAATTAGCCGACGAAGTCTAAACGGAAGTTGTAGAGCATATGTTTAGCTACGTGTTCATATAAAGAACGTCAAAAACAGAGCTCGTATGCGAAAGTCATGAATTTTAGAAGATTTTGGCACAAAATTCGAGAAATTTCGCATAGATAGGCTTCACCCGGAAGTGCCAGGTGTCCTCGCTTCGCATGTGCCACGTATTCGGAACCTGCTGAGTCACCGAAGCCACCTGGCAAGATGTGTTGCCTTCCCTCGCATGCGAGACTTCCCCGTGTCCTCTTCTAATTCGACCGAGGAGGAGGCCCAATCCGAAGCAGCCAGCTCTCCGTCTGAGCCTCGTATAGCCTAACTCCGAACCTCGCACCTAGCTCCGAGCCTCGCACGTGTAAGACGACTCCGCGGTCCAATTAGCGAGTGCCACCGAGACCCTCGCACATGCCACCCTCGTGCAAGCCTTCGCCTGCGAACCCTCTCAGCCGTCGGATCAGAAGCTTCTCAGCCGTCCAATCAGAAGCTCCACCCTATAAATAAAAGGCTGCGAGCCTTCCCGGGTAACTTTGAAAATTTGTCAATTTTAACCCCTAAACCCATATTTTCTTCATCTTAACATCCCGCAAAGCCCCGGTATCGATTGTAAAGCCCGGATTATGCCACGAAGTGCCCGTGAAGCCCAGAAAATTTATCTTTTCGGTTTTGAAGCCCGACCTTTCGCAGAGCCCGGTTTCTCAATAAAACTCCGAGTTTTATTAGAAACGATCATTTTAAGAAACGAATTGCTGCCCGATTTTCACCAAAATATGTGAGTGTGTAGTTACTTTCAATTTACACATAGATATGAAGTATTTACCTCGAAATACGTGTTATGTGTAAATATGCTAATTGTTTATTCGAGGTGACTGTTGAATTGATGTTTTATACAAGTTTTAAACTGTATATACTTTTTATCTACAAAATATGTTGGGTAGAACATGGGTATATGAAATAGTTGATGTGTGTTAAAATGGTGAGAGGCCTCGATGTTGTTGTTGTTGTTGTTGTTGTTGTTGTTGTAGTCATCTAGTGGAGTATAGATGACGACCACAGACTTTTTAGATAGTCCAATGGAACACTAGCAGGTTCGCAACTTGTAGGTGTTGATGAATTAAATGTTCATTGGCGTACTCCATCCCCCTCAGGGTTGCCCTAAGGACATGTATGGCTGAGGAAAAACCCCTTAGCAGTAGTGTCCATCCTGATGATATTCCTTAGGCTAGGTCCCTTGTGATAGGTGTTTAGGGACGTAAAGTGAGGACAACGGGAATGGGTAATCAGGGTTATTGTTGATTGGTGAACTTAATAAGTATATTATTAATGTGGGTTGAAAACCCTATATTCTCACCAGGCTCCCAAGCCTGACCCACTCAATTTTATGATTACAGGTAGTGGACCCTGAGCATAGTTGGAGGACGATGAGAGATTTTTTTTGGATTATAGGCCAGTAGTTGTAAATAACTGTTGAAAGACTTATAATGTCTTGTTTATGCTTTTGATCTGTATCGGAACATGACATCCCGAGGTTTTGATATGAAATGAAACTATTCATTTCTTAAAGAATGTTTCGATAAACATTTATCATATTTTGTTTGGGGACCAATTCCGCAACATCTTTTAAAAAGATTTCTCTGATTTTATTTTAAAAATAATAAATGAAATTGGTCGTTTCTGGCCGAGAGATTAGGGGATGTCACAGTTGGTATCAGAGCATTAGTTTAAGCGAACTAAGAAATTGTAGAATTTCTAGACTTGAACTTAGAATGCTAAGTGATGATTGTGAGATGAGTGTCTACCATATTTTAGACACGAGCACTAGTTTATTTTAGGGAAGATGCCTAAAATGCCCTTATGTGCTAAATGCTATGTGTTTGCCATGTGTGCCATTATTTGTTCGGATCTATGGTCTGTTGCCGACCGGATCTGGAAACTTTATGTGTGTAGGATTCTAAGCGTATGATTACGAGATTAGAACTAACATGTAAACATTTCGGAGTGAGAAGGTTATTGATATGTCTAACAACAATAAAGACCTAAATTCACCTTATTCGGTATATAGATTGAAATGGCAAGAACTCGAAGTGGAGCTGGAAATGCAAACGGAAACCAACAACCTCAACCTCAAGTGGTGGAACAGGTGCCTATAGTAGGAGCTGCACCCGAACCCATCACCATGGCTGGAGTACGAACTATGACTCATACCATGTTGGATGAACAGAGGGAGGAATTGAGGCAAATGTTGCTGAATGACAGGGATGAACCTTCAGTTCCTGTTGAACAACATGAACTAAATGATGATCGATTCGAAGAAGGGAACAACAGTAGATCGGTTGGTCATAGTGAACCGCTTGTGGTTGGGAGAAATAACCACGAGGGTAGAATGGAGAGAAATGGGTGCAAGTATAAGGACTTTATGACTTGCAAGCCATCAACCTTCAATGGAAAAGAAGATCCTGTCGGAGTAATGGACTGGATCTCGGAAATGGATTTGGCTTTCATGACTTGTGATTGCCAAGGCAAGTTACAAACTACCTTTGCAGTACGTCAGTTCAGGCGTAGTGCTGCTCGTTGGTGGAGCACTTTGGGGAAAACCCTAAGCCCTAATGCGCCACTGCAATTAACTTGGGCAGAGTTCTTAGTGCACTTCAAGTGCAAGTACTACTCGGCCCAAAACGTACTTGAGTTAGAAACCCAATTTCTAACGTTGCAGAAGGGGAGTATGACCGCTGACGAATATACGAATAACTTCACAGACAAAATGGAGTTTGCTTTGCGTATTGTCCCAGATGAGTTGGCAAAAATAGACAGGTACGCAACAGGACTTCCATGGGAGTACGTGGTGCCAGTACATCAGGCACTTACTTTAGAGGCAGCTATCTGGGCTGCCAAGTCTGTTCAAGATATGATAAAAGGGAGAGCCACCAGCAAGGTTGAAGTTGGCGAAAAGAGAAAGTTTGAAGGAACTTCAGGTTCCAATAAAAAGAACAAATTCTCGAAGACTGGTCCAAGAAAGTTTGTAGGAGGAAGCGAAGCCAAGTGGTGTGACAAGTGTAAGAAGAAACATGCTGGGAAGTGTAGCGTGGAAGTCACTTGTTACAAATGTGGAAAGCCAGGGCATTATGCCAATGTATGCACCTTCAATAAGAACGTATGTTTTGGGTGCAATGAAGAAGGGCATATTTTGAGGGACTGCCTAAAGAAGAAGGACGCAATAAAACCCAATCTACCACCAAAGCCGAAGGCGAGAGCCTTTTAGATGACACTCGAAGCTGCGAAAGAAGAAGCCGATGTTGCTTCAGGTACCTTTCTCGTAAACGAATTGCCTGCCCAAATTTTGCTTGATTCTGGAGCCAATTACTCCTTTATATTACATGAATTTGGTAAAAAGCTACCTTTGCCTGTAGATATGCTAGTTAATGCTATAATAGCCGATATTGTTAGTGGCAAGTTTGTACCTGTTAGCCATCGTATGAAAAACATCCTCATTGACTTGGATGGGAATAAGTTCCAAGAGGAATTATTGCTTATCGAGTTAAATGGATTCGACATAGTTTTAGGAATGGATTGGATTAGCGCCAACGATGCAGAAATATTATGTAGAAAGAAGATAGTAAAAGTAAACCCGCCAGGGAAAGAGTCGTTTATGGTGTCTGGAGACAAACGCAGAGTAAATTCTGGAATCATTTCCCTAATGAAAGCCAGAAGTGTTTGGCCAAGGGATATACATCATATCTAGCATTTGTGATCGATGCTAAGATGGAAAAGAAGGAGGTACAGAATATTCCGGTGGTGTGTGAGTATCCGGAAGTCTTTCCCGAAGATCTTCCCGGATTGCCCCCTAATCGACAAGTAGAATTCTGTAACGACTTGTTACCAGGAACGATGCCAATAGCAAAATCACCTTATCGATTAGCGCCAACCGAAATGAAAGAACTTATGACACAACTTCAGGAGTTATTAGACAAAGGTTTCATTCGACCTAGTTCATCACCGTGGGGAGCTCATGTGTTATTTGTAAAGAAGAAAGATTGAAGCATGAGAATGTGCATCGATTACAGAGAGCTGAACAAAGTGACGATAATGAATAAGTACCCATTGCCAAGGATCGATGAATTGTTCGAACAGTTGCAGGGTTTGAGCTATTTCTCGAAGATCGATCTTAGGTCGGGATACCATCAACTAAAGGTGAGAGAGCAGGATATCGAAAAGACTGTGTTTAGAACGAGATATGGACACTATGAATTTTTGGTTATGTCGTTCGGACTAACCAATGCCCCAACAACTTTCATGGATTTGATGAATAGGGTTTGTAAACCATTCCTAGATAAATCCGTGATAGTGTTCATAGACGATATCTTGATTTATTCGAAAAGCAAGCAAGAGCATGAAAAGCATCTGCGTGAAGTGCTAGAAGTCCTGAAAAAGGTGAAGTTGTATGCAAAGTTCTCCAAATGTGGATTCAAGAAGTCCAATTTTTAGGTCATGTGGTTAACCAAGAAGGAATAATGGTTGACCCAGCAAAGATTGAAGCTGTAATGAAGTGGGAACAACCAAAAAGTGCTATGGAGATTCGAAGCTTTTTAGGATTAGTTGGATATTACCGAAGGTTTATCCAAGGCTTTTCTTCGATTGCTACTCCATTAATAGCTTTGACCCACAAAAGAGCCACTTATGCTTGGAATGAGAAGCATAAGGAAGCCTTTGAGAAGTTGAAGAAGAGATTGTGTGAAGCACCGATTCTTTCATTGCCTGAAGGAGTTGATGACTTTGCAGTTTATAGCGATGCATCTGGAGTTGGGTTAGGTTGTGTTCTGACCCAAAGGGGTAAAGTGATCGCGTATGCATCGAGGAAATTGAAGGAGCATGAAAAGAACTACCCCACTCATGATCTGGAGTTGGCAGCAATAGTATTTGTCTTAATGATATGGGGGCATTATCTTTATGGCACAAAGTGTAAACTTTTCACTGATCATAAGAGTCTCTAATATCTCTTTAATCAGAAGGAGTTGAACATGAGGCAACGACGCTGGCTAGAGTTACTCAAGGACTACGACTGTGAAATACTTTACCACCCTGGTAAAGCAAATGTGGTTGTTGATGCTCTTAGTCGGAAGGTAAACCTTGAAAAGAAAATGCCAAGAGCATTGAGAATTGAAGTTGTCTCGACAATTGTGGAAAGTATAAAGAAAGCTCAAGAGAAAGCTTTAAAGAAAAATGACCAAAAGGAAGAACGTTTGGGCAAAACGTTAGTGTTCGGTACAAACAACCAAGGGTTGAAGGTATTCAAAGATAGGATTTGGGTACCTAAGACGGGAGGAGTAAGAGATCTTCTGATGGAAGAAGCTCACCAGACCATGTACTCGATTCATCCCGGCAGTACAAAAATGTATAGGGATCTAAAACCCTATTATTGGTGACCGACGATGAAGCTCGATGTTGCTAAGTATGTGGCCAAGTGTGTAACTTGTGCTAGGGTTAACGCACAACATCAGAAACCGTATGGGAGTTTAGAACCTTTAGCCGTATCCATGGGTAAATGGGAAGACATCACCATGGATTTTGTGACTAAACTGCCCAGAACAAGGAACTGTCACGACATGATTTGGGTGGTCGTTGATTGCTTCACTAAGAGTGCACATTTCATAGCAGCCAAAGAGAAATGGTCTATGGATAAACTTGCGAATTCTTACGTGAAGGAAATTGTGAGGCTTCACGGTGTTCCGCTAACGATTGTATCTGATCGTGACAGTCGTTTTACCTCAAGGTTTTGGAGGAGACTACAAGAGGAATTGGGTACTAAGTTGTGTTTGAGTACAGCTTACCATCTGCAAACCGATGGTCAGAGCGAACGAACGATTCAAACATTGGAGGATATGCTGAGAGCATGTACCCTAGAATTCCAAGGTAACTGGGATGAACACTTAGCTCTAGTAGAATTCTCCTATAATAATAGTTTCCACTCAAGCATTTGTTGGGTTTGAGCAAACTAACACTTCCTAAGTGTGCATGCAACCCTAATAAACCTTGGATCTATGTTTGTCTAATACATGCAAAATAATAATTTTCCAAGGTTTATAACCTATCTAACATGCCATGGGGAACATTTCAACATAAAAGAGTTAGAAGAGATTACATACCTTTTTGATGAGTTTGGTTCTTAAGGAGTTTGAGGGCCAAGCACCAATAGTGTGAATGCCTCAAACAGAATCACAAAACACCACAAACTCATGGAAAACTTTGAGAGAGAATATACACTCGTATATTTCGGCCACACACAAGCACACACACACACTAGTACACTAGTTACACTAGGCCCCATTTCATGCTCCATAAGCATGCTTATATAGTGTACATGATTAGGGTGAAACCCTAATAACCCATGTCTTTTCCTTTCCAAGGATCCATGGGTTAAAAGATCCATGGATCATCCATGGACTTCCATATAAGCCTAGCCCATTAACAAATGAGTATTAGCCCACACTATATAAAACCAATAGCCCATAATCTAATTAGTCTTCCTTTTAATCTCTAAATTAATTCATAATTAATTTAAGACTAAAACTAATTAAATAACATAACTTCATATTAATATATTATAACTTATAATATATTAATAAACATATGTGTATAACTCTCATAAAATTATCCATAAATAGTTTGGATGAGATGCAACCCAAATGGACCATGCCGGTCGGGTCAAGTATATGCCAAATAAGTTATGGACGTAAACACCTTATCCAACAACATTAAGATGGCACCGTATCAAGCTTTGTATGGGGAAAAGCAGTTAATGGGACCTGAAATAGTCCGTCAGACTGCCGAAAAGTTGAAAGTGATAAGGGAAAGGATGTTAGCCGCTCATGATCGACAAAAGAGTTATGCTGACAAGAAAAGAAAACTGATAACCTTTGAAGTTGGAGATTTGGTTTTACTTAAAGTCTCGCCGTGGAAGGGACTTATAAGATTTGGGAAACGAGGAAAGTTGAGTCCATGGTTTATTGGGTCGTTTAAAGTTTTTCAGAAGATCGGGAATCAAGCTTACAAGCTAGAGTTACCGGAAGAACTGGAGGGTATTCATAACACCTTTCATGTGTGTTACTTGAGAAAGTTCACGGGAGATGTGCCTGACATAATTCCGATTTCTGAGCTAAGGCTGGATGAAAACAAGAGGTTGATCGAAGAACCTGAGGCAATCGTTGACCGTAAGACTATGAAGTTGCGATGCAAGATGGTCGATTTAGTGCTTGTGCATTGGAAACATACGAATGGACCAAATCTCACTTGGGAAATGGAGAGTGACATGATGAGTCGCTACCCACAGTTGTTTGGTGATATGTGATTCCGGGGACGGAATCATCCTAAGGGGGAGAGAATTATAACACTCATGTTTCTAGCCTAGGCATTTATATTGAGTTGATAGTCTAGGTTAACCTTTGTAACTCATTTTGAAGAAATGAAAAGGAATTATGTGAATATTTTGTGAATTATGTGCTTTATGCTTAATTATTAGGGCTTAATTAATTAAGAATAAAAATAAGTGTCAAAATTAAAGTGTGAGATAAGCCCTATATCTTTACATAAAGTTGTAGTGGTCGAAAGAAGGATTTCAGGGATATAAAGAATACCAAAATCTGAGTTATAACGAAGAAGTTATGACATGTCGAAGTTTCGCGACAAAACCGGCACGGTTCTGAATGTCGTAAAAAGTGAGTTTTTGGTAAACTACTTTTTAGCCTTAGTAATCTAAACGAAAGTCTTAGTATTCGTTAAAACGAGAAGTTCGATAAAAAGAACGCCCAACATGTCCTCGCTTCGCATAGATAGGCTTCACCCGGAAGTGCCACGTGTCCTCGCTTCGCATGTGCCACTTATTCGGAACCTGCTGAGTCACCGAAGCCACCTGGCAAGACGTGTTGCCTTCCCTCGCATGCGAGACTGCCTCGTGTCCTCTTCTGATTCGACCGAGGAGGAGGCCCAATCCGAAGCAGCCAGCTCTCCGTCTGAGGCTCGCATAGCCTAACTCCGAGCATCGGACGTGTAAGACGACTCCGCAGTCCAATCAGCGAGTGCCACCGAGACCCTCGCACATGCCACCCTCGTGCGAGCCTTCTCCTGCGAACCCTCACAGCCGTCGGATCAGAAGCTTCTCAGCCGTCCGATCAGAAGCTCCACCCTATAAATAGAAGGCTGCGAGCCTTCCCAGGTAACTTTGAAAATTTGAAATTCTAACCCCTAAACCCATATTTTCTTCATCTTAACATCTCGCAAAGCCCCGGTATCGATTGTAAAGCCCGGAATACACCACGAAGTTCCCTTGAAGCCCAGAAAATTTATCTTTTCGGTTTCGAAGCCCGACCTTTCGCAGAGCCCGGTTTCTCAATAAAACTCTCGATTTTATTAGAAACGATAGTTTTAGGAAACAAATTGCTGCCTGGTTTTCACCAAAATATGTGAGTGTGTAGTTACTTTCAATTTACACATAGATATGAAGTATTTACCTTGAAATACGTGTTATGTGTAAATATGCTAATTGTTTATTCGAGGTGACTGTTGAATTGATGTTTGATACAAGTTTTAAACTGTATATACATTTTATCTACAAAATATGTTGGGTAGAACATGGGTAGATGAAATAGTTGATGTGTGTTAAAATGGTGAAAGGCCTCGATGTTGTTGTTGTTGTTGTTGTAGTCATCTAGCAGAGTATAGATGACGACCACGGACTTTCTAGATAGTCCAGTGGAACACTAGCAGGGTCGCAACTTGTAGGTGTTGATGAATTAAATGTTCATTGGCGTACTCCATCCCCCTCAGGGTTGCCTTAAGGACATGTATGGCTTAGGAAACCCCTTAGTAGTAGTGTCCATCCCGATGATATTCCTTAGGCTAGGTCCCTTATGATAGGTGTTTAGGGACGTAAAGTGAGGACAACGGGAATGGGTAATCAGGGTTATTGTTGATTGGTGAACTTAATAAGTATATTATTAATGTGGGTTGAAAACTCTCTATTCTCACCAGGCACCCAAGCCTGACCCACTCAATTTTATGATTACAGGTACTGGACCCCGAGCATAGTTGGAGGACGATGAGAGATTTTTTTTGGATTATAGGTCAGTAATTGTAAATAACTGTTGAAAGGCTTATAATGTCTTGTTTATGCTTTTGATCTGTATCGGAACATGACATCCCAAGGTTTTGATATGAAATGAAACTATACATTTCTTAAAGAAGGTTTTGATAAACTTTTATCACATTTTGTTTGCGGACCAATTCCGCAACATCTTTTAAAAAGATTTCTCTGATTTTATTTTAAAAAGCATAAATTAAATTGGTCTTTTCTGGCCGAGAAATTAGGGGATGTCACATTATCTTCTTCTTTTGTATAACTATTTTGATTTCAATATACAATGATTGAACACATGTAAATATTATACTTTTAAATACAATGGTTGTTTGTACTTTACTTACTATGATGCATGTGTTGTGATACTACAAATGAAGTCCTCCACCCCAGGACGTTTCTGCCGTCTGGTTTTGGGGGTGTGACACCTAGGGATAAGGGTTTTGAGAGATAAGAGTGAAAGACTAATTGGACTTAGTCAGAGTACCGACTTGGATAAAGTGCGGAATAGGTTCGGCATGCAAAATTCCAAGAAAGGAGAGTTACCGATCCAGAGTAACGCCAGATTAAGTAAGACTCGGAGCCTGATTGCAGAGGATGAGATAGTTGAGATGAGTCGAGTTCTGTATGCTTCCACTGTAGGCTCCATCATGTATGTTATTGACGGGTTATGTGGCTGGTTTTGAGCATTCTAACACTCCGAAGTGTACATGCAACCCTAAATAGCTTGGATCAATGTTTTCTCTATTATATATACAAATATGAACATCCAAGGTATTATCCTAATCTAGCATACAAAACAATGAATATAACAAGATAGAAATCATACCTCTTTGATGTAGAATGTATTTACGAAGCTTGAGTTCCTAGTGCCTCAAGTGTGACACCTCAAATGGTTCACACAATACCAAATACACTTGGAATAACTTGAGAGAAACTTGAACACTCCTACAATCGGCTAGCCCTTTTTTTACTATTCATAGTGGCCGATTTTTCCCAAAGAATATGATCTTATATAGTTGTTACAATTAGAGTAAACCCTAATTGTCATGGCCTTCCATTTCCTTGGATCCATGTGTTCAAATACACCATGGAGCATCAATGGACCATCCTATGGGTTTTAGCCCAACTTGATTATCCATGGAGCATTAGCCCACTATACAAGTATGGATGATTTACACAATCAACCCATATATTTAATTAGTCTTCTTTTGATCACTTAATTAATTCTAGATTAATTCTTGATCAATACTAATTATATAATCCTATTAGTATATTAGAACTTATAATATATTAATCAACCTTAAGTGTTATTTCTCTCATTATAGTCTATCCAAGTGCATGATGCCATGCAACCCAAATGGACCATGCCGGGTCGGGTCAAGTCTTACAAATTATAGTTATGGACTTAGACATTAATCCAACAGTCTCCCACTTGGATAAGTCTAAAAATACTATTCCAAGTATGACTTCAAGAACCGACTGGCAATCGTGGCTCTCAAAAGCTTCCGTCGAACTCTGACCTTGCCGATGAACTCTAACCTTTGTCAATGACTTGTCCATTAGATAAGTGATCATATATTCCTCCATTCTGGATATCGTATGGACTGAGACATGGATTATCAATTATTCTCTCTGTCCATTTGTTGTTTCCCGATTTCCGATTCATGATGACTAACTGATTGAACAAATCAAATCAGTCCTGGCTTGGCCAAGCATTCACATGTGTCATCATTAAATCATCGAGGGGCCCACATATATCGCTTTTATCCCGAAGGTAAAAGGAATGGATAAACTTCGACTCATATGGCTTATTCTGCTACTTGTTGAATCATACACAAAGGCACGTTTTATAACATCGAGTTACCAATGCGTTTTCATGCAATCAATGTACTATCAACTCACAGTAACAACTCAAATCTCTAGGTTTGAAGAATATAAGATATTATCGTCTCATGATCACTCATGATAAAATCCATGAAGTGATTCAAATGAGCGCGGGTTGAGTCCAATACTCAGAACTTATGAGCACTCATGAGTGTTGTAGCACAACTTTGTCCACCAACTTGGACCTCTACAAGCCAACCCATGACAGTCTTGATTCATATCTACTTCCAACATATGACCGACTGTGGATGGCTTGAATAACATAGTCATTCTGGAAGAATAACCTAGTTATTATGGAAGTCAAAACATGAAAAGTGAAACACAAGAATAAATGAATCCAATATGGTCTTAGAACTGATGAATATAAATAAAACACCTTCTATTTATCACCATATGATTGCAAATTATTCATTGTATACTGTTTTAGCTATAAACTTTATTCTTGAATTTAAAACAATAGTTATCCCATGCTCCAAGCATGTACACTATGTTTTCTAAACACTAGTCATGTCATACACCAAGTATGCATACTATGCTTGTCTATGACCCTTACTTTGTGAAATAAACCAATTGACCAGACTTTCAATGATTCTAATTTCACACTCCCAAATTCTTATGGCAAATGCAGGAATTCCAAATTCATGCCGTTTTACCTAAATCTGTTAGATTCTCAACTTATATGCAATGGTTCTCTTGTAATGATTATGCACAAAGTCACAAAGATTTGACAAAAAACGTTACAGAGCATTCCAAAGAAGATCAACTCCTTGGAAACATCCTTCTTGCATTAAGTTTCCTAATCTTGTACAGACTTATTGAACAACTTCCACCAATGGGATCATTTCCACATTCCCTTTTTGACTATCACTTTTGAACAAGTGTTGCCTCTTTTTAGAATATGTCAATATGGTCCTTCCAACAATTAACACTATACTTCCAACTTTCCCTGAGCAACCAATCTTTTGTAAACCTTAGATTGTCCTCGACAATTGCTTAATTATTTTAGTCATATCCAGTTCTAGACCTTTTTCCTTCTTAATTCCCCAAGCATCTGGAAAACATAGACAAGATGAATATAGCACATGTAATCGATCCTATATCCGAAGCATATGGGAGACGATTCATGATGTCTCACATAAAGACTAAACCAGTCTTTTGCTATAATATTTTCATTTCTATTTGCCAATTTCTCATAATTCAGATTATAATAAGGGATGTCGTAATCATAATCGAATTTTAGAATGCAAATAATGAACCCGTATATAGAATTTCCTTATGTTGAGCCATTCCAACATGAAATTCATATATATTCTTGACTAAATTTGATTAAAATCTCAATCTATGCTTTTTGAATTGAAATGAAGTATAATTTCCTCTCCCTTAATTATAGCAAAACAACTTTTTCAACCACTGCAGCCTCATGAATTGAAACTTTTGTTTTCTACAATTAACATTGCTAACTTGCAACCTTTATCATCATTATCATGCTCCCACTAACATGATGATTATTAGAATAACACTTATACTCCCACTAGCTTTGACATGTACTCAGAAATCAGCTGGACTTCTAGAAATCAATACTTTATTGACTTTCTTACCAAAGTTCAGATTTAAGATAGTAGATTGCTTTGATAAAACTTTATCAAAATCATACACCTTGCCTTAGATAGCTCACAGGAGTGTCTAAACAATTATGAAAAGGGATGTCGTAATCATAATCTTTAGACCTTTTGTCATTCCCACAATTGCTATCTACTCAAAATCTACTTAGTGAAAGAGTTTCCTTACCATCGTTTTCATGAATCAAAGATAAACCTTATAACACTTAGATTTTATGGTCTAAGTGTTCCTATCCATGTGAATTTGTCAAAACCATAATCACAAGATGTCACAACTAGCATTTTTAGCTAGGAAATTCTATCCTCATATAAACATCGTCCATTGTAAAAGCATGTACTCTAAGTGAATACAATACTCTATCCTTGTTCAAGATACACCTCATATGTTCAACTAAGGGTTGGAAACCTTAGCAATCCCGGTCCAAGTTCCTTATGAACTAAAATTCTCCTATTGGGCCTAGAAGCCCTAAGTGGGCTCTAAATAGACCACATTCATAAAACTTTAGTATTTGGGCCATGTGGACCTAAAATAATCCATCTTATCTCTAATGAGCCTTGTTGGGCCATAAAAGATTTCATTTTCCCCAATGGGCCGAAAATTTATTTTTGGGCTTCATAAATTCGAGTATGGGCCCAAGATGATTCCTTTCCTCTCTCCTTAGCCCAAATAGGCCCATGATAAAAAAAAAAAAAGAAAGAAGAAAAGAGATAAGAATGGTGAAGGAAATAAAAACAAAAATTGGAAATTATGGGAAAATTTGTGAGGATGCCACCTACTTATTACATGGTGGATATGCATGCAATGTCACCTCACTTCTCTTCTCTCTCTCTCTCTCTTCTAAATCTCGGCCTAAGGCCATTTTCCCTCACCAAAAATCATTCATGTTTCCTTTCACTCTCAAAAACCCCAAGAACTCTTCCATTTTCTCCTTAAACCCGTGAGTGGGTGTGTGTGCACAAGAAAGTTCATCAAACTCACATACTAGGTAAGTTACTTCACCCTCAGGTGGTATAAATTCATCTATGATCAAATCCTCCTAGAATCATCACAAATCTCTTGATTATCCTACTAGAAACATCATAGTTTTGAGGATCCTCTCAAGAAGCAAGCTAGGCCGAAATCTCTCACCTTCTTCATCAAAACCGACTTCCAAACCCCAAGGTGAGCTTCATACCCCCTATTTTCTGTTTTTATGAGTTCTATGGGGGGGGGGAATACATGTGAAAGTGTAGATCTATATGTGTTTTGTATGCCTTGTATGATCTCCATGCTTATATGTATGCATTTGTGTGTTATAATGTTGGATCTAGCCATAAAACCCCTCAAAACCGATATATATCTTGTGTTAAATGATTTTAGCTTCAAATATATTTCTACATACAAAGTGTTTCAAGAAAAATGGCTAAGTGGTTTAGTAACAATTTTCTTTGGGTTAAAAACACAAATTTTGGGCCTAAAATGTGAAAAATACAAAATTAAGGGTCCAAAATGGCATATCACGAATTCAGCTGGATGAAGTGTGCCAAAACAGTTTCCATAAATCAATTTCTGGAAATATACTCATTTAGGGGATTAAAAACATAAATTCCAAGCTTAGTGGGCTAAAAATGACATTTTTGGCCCAATGAGGCCCATTATGCGAATTTTTCTGTTTTGGAGGGCCAAAACTGTGATTTTCTGTAAAACAGTGGACCATAAGTGTTCCAAATCCTTTTCAAAGGTTTAAAATGCTTTTTAAATTTAAAAAGGACCAAAGTTGCAAAAATTTTCCAATTTGGGCCAAAATTGCCAAAGTTGCGAAAAAGAAGGGTTAAAACCGAGAAAACTGCATTTTCAGGGACTTAAACTGTTTTCTATGAAAAATATGCTGAAAAATATTAATTTCAATAATTTTTGGTGTTAAAATGTCAAGAAAATTAATTTAAGGACCAAACCGGGAAGTATTCAATAAAAGGGTTGAAAACGTAAACTTTACAAACAATGAGGGGCTAAAAACAGAAAAATTTCAAAGCTAATTCAATATACACAATTTGATCAAATAATGGCACCGCGGCTTTCGACGAAATACAATACGTTACAATACCAAAAGTCGTTGTTAAACGAATTGGCTCGGTCTCGAACCAATAGAAATCTACAACTACTAACACTACGACACTACAACACTACGGTTCATACAAATAACGTTTGGGAACTTAGCTTACATACGAGTGTGCACAGACGTCTACGCACCATCTTCGGGCCCCAAAAGTGTAAAATCTTGCTTGTTGGGCCTAGCTAGCCCAATGACCTGATCTTAAGGCCCGAAGACACATATTTTCTACGAAGTGTTGAGTTTCACCGACTTGGCACAACGTAGAGGGACTTTCAATGGCTTGTATACCACTGGTCCCCAAGGGTCCTTGGTATTGCTAGAAGAGTCTGCATATTTTGCGAGGCGGGTCGGGGACCCCTCGTACGCATATTATCCCCAACCGATTAATAGAGTCATCGAGGCCTTCGTGTCCTCTTACTCTTCGGATGTGGGACGACACATAGTCAGGGCGGCTGGATAACGTGATTTGTACGAACGACGCCTTCGGGATCGTTAGTATTGCTATAAACTGGGCGTTTGTGTAATGCGGGTTTGTAGTAAATAATCATGCTCAAAAATAATCCAATGTCGCCTGGGAATGACACTTCTATCTTTGTAATGGTTTCAACGCAACTTAACGGATTTCAAAGGTTTAGGAAAACATCGGGTTTTCCTAGGTTTTTCAAAACATATCGGATTCGAAACGCATATAATTTTTAATAAACAATTTTCACAAGTATAGAAACAAACAGGCATACCTATGGATCTTCACAAACATTTTCGAAAGTTTTTCATTTCAGAAAATATCGGATTTTCTGGTGGTTTTCAAACAATACAAACATTGGATTTCAAACACTACTTATGAACTCCCCAACATTTCATATGTTGACGTTTTTCAAAATACTTGTATTCTCAGGGAACCAGTGAATCAAAGGAAATCATATTCAGTGACGGTTGCAGTTTATTTATGTATGAATCGAACAATTTAATTTTTGGGAATGTAATGTTTAAACAATGTATTTCATGTAAAAGCTACTGGTTGTACTGTATTGATGAATGGTGACGAATGTTGTTATGTTTCATATATATATTCAATGTTATGGTATTCAATTGAGTCACGACAGCCCCCGGACGTTTCCGCCGTCTGGTTCGGGGGTGTGACACAAGACTAGGTTAGTGACAAATCCTAACTCATATGGATCAAACTTGTGCAATCTTTACTTCTTGCCACCTGGAAGCTCAAGGGTCTGCCATTGCTTCCAAATAGCTATGCAAACAATTGAGAACATGTAGAACTCAAATGTACAACCAACTTAAATGGAATGGGCACAGAAATGTCAACACGATAGGTTATAAACCTCACGTCGTGTGTTAGTGTTAAACTGCAGGTTTTTATTCTTGATTAGATCTTGAACTTCTTTTCAGGATCATTAAGACTCCCACTGTCCTCTTGACATATAAGACTAACTTGCCAAATATTCAAGAGATAGTCTGGACGCTAATCAAGATAGACACTTAACATAATTAGCCTTAGTTGGTCTTTGTTTTTATCCAAAACATCACAACTTATCAATTTCAAATGTACAAGAGTAGAAAACTTTTACTCTTACATTTGACAAGTGTTTTTTTAAACCTTCTTTAAGACATGTCACTCAAGTTACAATCTTGGAGTATGACTCTAAGAATTGTTATGGAATGAAATATGACCCATCTTCTTGATTTAACCACTTCAACAATTCATAGCTCCTCTTCTTAGCTATCAGAATGCACTTAGAGAATGAATTGCAATAAGTTCTCTTAATCAATAAGATGATCATATATACATGATTACTAAAGTACTCTCCCATCTTTTCAGATTTGAGAAACTTTTATCCTTTTGCCTAATTTGATTCTTCTTATTTGCTCTGTCATACATTGGAACCTTTTCCAATGTCTCAGAATTACACTTAAGCTTGTAAGTGTTACCATATTTACTGAGCTTTAGTAAATTATGATGAATAATCTTATCGATTTTTTGTGGTGGACGTGACCAGTGCACAAGAATGTGTACTCAATCCCTTAGTCCTTCACTTGACTTCACATATACATGTGAACAAGTAGTTAGTCTTAATTTTCAAATGCTTGAAATTTCTCATTCATCATGCTATACAACTTGCATGATTCCAAGTTTCTATCCAACTGAAACTTGGGTGATGAGTCTCTTTCCTTATTTGGTAAATTTAGACACTACCACAAATGAAAGAATCAAATTCATATTTCCAATATTGCTATCAATGGAATCATATATGCAACACTTCTTTTCCACAAATGTTGTTGTAAGGATATTTTAAAATAAATAAAATCATCATTTTTTTTCCTTTTATTTTAAAAGCTTTGCGGAAAAACTATCCTTACAATGCAAAAGAGCATGAAAACTATGTTGTTATTCGTTCCTAAGCGATATATCATAACTCCTAAGAAGTAGCTCAAGAATCCGATTTCAAACTATGCAATAGAAATCCATCTACGCGATCCGATTCAACATATTCTTTCTTTAAGTTTCTTTACTTTTCTTTGATTCTTAAAACATCAACATGTGACCCAGACACATCATGTATCAAGAATCTCGGAATAGAAACTTAGCAGAGTTAGATAGTGGACTTTACCTGAAGTAGAGTCAAACTTATTGACATTAACATCCTTAGGTAAAATTGGCAGCTTCACAACCAATGCCCATTCCTTTGGCAATTTAACATATGGACGTTTTGGTGATGGTACTATCTCAGACTTAGCTTTTCTCTTTACTATTTGGTCAACCGAGTTGACTATGGCCGATCCCTTTCCATTGGGAAGATAGAGCTTTACTAGATATCCAATGTGTGACAACCCGAAATTTGTAACATTACTTGTAATCCTTTTCGTAACCCATTTCGATAATCCATTCGTCGTTTCCAATTTCGTTTCCGACTTCGCTATTTAATTAAGTCATTAATTTGAGTTTTATATTATGACTTAATGGGTGTCCGAAGACATTTAGAACTCACATTAACACTTCATATTAATGATCGGAAACATTTTAGAATCGACTATATCGGGTTACGGTAACTCAATCGGGTGCGACCAAAAGCACCATATAACGCCGGTATCGTGTAAAATTCCACCATGTCCAAATCTTAGACATTATTTAAAGTGATTTAAGCTTCCATTTGAAGCTTTTTCCCTCTCTCACTACTCTCTCTCTAACCTCTCTCCTCAACCAAGATTCAAGGTCCAAAAACATAGAATTAAGGCTCCAAATCCTTGAGGTAACTTCCCTAACTTGTTATTCAACCTCATTAGCCTTCAAATCTGAATTTAAACATTGGTTTTGGACCTCAAACATGAGTTTACGGCCATGGAGCATGCTTGGGCCGTAAATTCATAATAAGAGGGTTTTTATGCCTTTAAACCCCTCCAAACCAATTTTGAGACTTAGATACGACTATATGGCTTACCAATTCGGACTTAGAACACCCTAAACATGGTTTTTGAGGAGTAAACATGATTTTACTGCCCATGAACATGCTTGGGCCGTAAACTCATCATTTATGGAGAGTAAACTCATTTTCAAGTGTTAAAAAGCCATGTAAACACACCATTAGCCTTGGAATAAATCCTAGAACCAACCAAAATCAATTTAGGGGCCTTAAGCATGATCAAATCCTTCCATTTGGATGTTTATGACCATAATTCCCCAAGAAATAGTTCCAGGGCCGTAAACTCATAAAAACATGTTAAATGGTGCCCTAAACTCATTCTAAGGCTTGTAAAAATTGTTGGAATCGCATGTGATCGTCCTAGCATCACCAAATAAATTAAGGAATGGGTATGGGGGAGTTTACGACCGTAAACTCCATGTTTAGTGCCGTAAACTCCAATAAATGGTCCTTAAGTGAATTCAATCCATTCCAAGGCCCTAGAATTAATCCTAGCTAATTTTCCCAAGTGTTAGCATGCCTTTTAGCACCATAAAACCCCCAAACATGAGTTCACGGCCGTGAACTCATGTGTGTGTGGTGTATGGGGCCGTAAACTCCCTTTGATGGTCCATTTGGTGGTAAAATTTATTCCTATGCCTTAGATTAATTCATAGCAACCCTTCCCATGTGTTAATTGACCATTTGACACTATAAAATCCCATGTTCATGAGTTCACAGCCGTGAACTCATATGGGCATGGTCTTAGGGCCGTAAACTCCCTAAGGAGTTTACTCTTGAAGTCCCAAATCATTATCCAAGCCATATACGTCCGTAGATGTCACCCAGGTCACTCCAAACACTTGTTTTGAAGTGTTTTTGCTCATTGGAGTGTATTATCATATCTAATTAGTGGGTTATAGTCTAATTAGATACATTTGGATATTATTTCATATTACATAGGAACCTCGAGTGTTATCAAGCCCCGAACCAACGCTTAACATCCAAACAGTCGCATTTTCTCGTCAGGTGAGTTCATACCCCTACCCTTTTTCACTGTTTTCACTGTTTTTAGGGTGGGAATACAAGCAAAGTACAAGGGATTACTTGTACTCAAAACTTGTTTTACATATGTGTGTTTCATATCTCATATGCTTTTAACACTGATTATTATAACTGATAACTGTTTGATCTTGCAGAACACGTAAACATATATTTGTGAAATGGGTTATAAACTGTTATGTTTTATATATTTCACAAATGGTTTTCCATATTTTATAAGTTCAAAGCATGACATTTGAACTTTGAACATAAAAGCTAGTACACTGTTTTGTCCTCGGTAACACTCCACAGAGATACGCGAGTGGAGGATAATTGTATTATTACTAGTAAATTTATTAATCCTATATAATTGGATACACGTCCTCGCTGAACACTCCATAGAGATATGCGAGTGGAGGACCGCACCCGTAACCAGAATCTCTTAGATAGGGAGCGTGACTTGACTGTATAGATCTATACGGGGCTGACTACCCCACACCTGGCTGCTAGCTACATCCGAACCGAAAAGTTCAAGGGTGACGAAAGTCATAAGGTGATGCGGACTACTTATTGCCATATCTAGTCTATTGTATGGTTATGGAACTCGCAATTTGTATAACAGAGATTTACTAAATAGTAATAATGAATAAATTAATTAATTTGCTTTGTACATATTAGTTTTATATACGTGTTAAAACTAATACATTTCACAAGAATAACCGGGTTTTCAGTATACATCTTTCACATCCGGTATCCAACATTCAGGAAAATATGGGATTTTTCTGGGGAAACATTTGTACATAACCAAAATCGTGTAACAATTCAGATAACTGAAGTTTACAGTTCTCAAGTATAAATATATTTTCAGTATACATCTTTCACATTCGGTAACCAACATTCAGGAAAATATGGGATTTTCCTGGAGAAACATTTGTACATAACCAGAATCGTGTAATACTTCAGTTAACTAAACTATACATTTCACAAGGGTAAACATGTTTTCAGTGTACATCTTTACATTACATTTTGGGATTCAATAACCAACTTTTAATAAAATATGGGATTTTCTTGGTGTATAACATTTTCAGAAACGGAAAAGAACGTGTACATTTATCACAAAACAAAACCGCTGATGAACTCACCAGCATTATGCTGATTTTCAAACTGCTTGTATTCTCAGGTTTTTATTAGACAGGTATCCGATGACTCCTTTTGGCGAAGATGGAACGTGACACGTCTTGCTTTTGTTTATATATACATATGTATAACAATGTACAACTTTACTTTTGAAACAAATGTAAACTTTTATATATGTAATGTAATGGTTGTTTACTTTACTTACTATGTGTATTGGATTTGATACTCAACGTGGAGTCAACCCCGAAAATGTTTCCGCCTTCGGTTTTCGGGGTGTGACAGATTGGTATCAGAGCCCTTGTTTATAGTGAATAAAGTATATCAAACCTTACATGGTATAAAACTATAAACACTAAAGTGTTCATGGACCTGATGAACCGGGTGTGTCGTCCCTTCTTAGACAAGTTCTTCATCGTGTTCATTGACGACATACTTGTCTACTCTAGAAGAGAAGAAGATTACAAACAGCACTTGAGGCTAGTGTTGGAAACCCTTAGATCCGAGAAGCTGTATGCAAAATTTTACAAGTGTGAATTCTGGATTCGGAAGGTTACTTTCCTTGGTCGCGTGGTAAGCGAAGAGGGTATTCACGTGGATCCATCCAAGATAAAAGCGATAGAGAATTGGTCGGCACCGAAGTCACCCACAGAAATTTGTCAATTCTTGGGTCTCGTCGGCTATTATCGGAGATTCATCCATAACTTTTCCAAAATCGCCAAACCCTTAACCACTATGACACAGAAAGGTGTACCCTTTTGTTGGATTGAAAAGCAAGAAACCACATTCCAGACATTGAAGAAAGCCTTGTGCAGTGCGCCGGTCCTGTCCTTGCCTGAAGGAACAGAGGACTTCGTTGTTTTCTGCAATACGTCTAATCAAGGCTTAGGTTGTGTGCTTATGCAAAGGGGAAAGGCGATTGCATATGCCTCAAGACAGCTGAAGGCACACGAGGTCAACTATACCACTCATGACTTGGAGTTAGGAACCGTAGTCTTTGCACTGAATATTTGGAGACATTATCTCTACGGAACCAAGTGTACGATCTTCACATACCATAAGAGCCTACAACACATCTTTGATCAGAAAGACTTGAACATGAGGCAACGACGATGGGTAGAACTACTCATCGATTATGAGTGTGAAATCCGTTACCATCCCTGCAAGGCCAATGTGGTAGCAGATGCCCTTAGCCGAAAGGAGAGTTCAAGCCGAAAAGTGAAGACCCTGACGATGACTATCCATTCAAATCCGAGAATCCCAGTTAGAAGCCCTCAAACCCGAGAACGTGTCAAGCGAAGCTTTGAGGGGAATGGACAAGAAACTTGACATCAGAGGTGACAAAGTCTACTTTTTCATGGACCGAATCTGGATCCCAAAGTCCGGAGGATTCAGGGAAATTGTCATGGAGGAAGCACACAAGACCAGATACTCTGTTCACCCAGGTTCGGACAAGATGTACTTAGACCTCAAGAGACAATACTAGTGGCCAAACATGAAATCTGAGATCGCTACATTTGTGGGCAAGTGCTTGACATGCGCAAAGGTTAAAGTTGAGTACCAGAAACTCTCGGGTCTGCTCCAGCAACCCAAGATACCTGAATGGAAATGGGAGATGATTGCCATGGATTTTATCACCAAGTTACCTAAGTCTCCGAGTGGGTACGACACCATTTGGGTAATTGTCGATCCTTTGACAAAGTCGCTCACTTCATTCCGATCAAAGAATCATTCAAGATGGAAAGACTTGCGCGAATTTACATCCAAGAGGTAGTCCGACTGCATGGTGTACTTGCATCCATTATCTCTGATCGAGATAGCAGGTTTACCTCCAGATTTTGGCGGTCTCTCCAGAAGGCTCTTGGAACCAAACTAGACATGAGCACGGCTTATCATCCTCAAACTGATAGACAAAGTGAGAGAACAATCCAAACCCTGGAGGACATGCCTAGACCATGTGTCATTGATTTTGAAAAGTCATGGGACACACATCTGCCTTTAATCGAATTCTCATACAACAACAGTTACCACACCAGTATCAAGGCTGCTCCGTTTGAAGCCCTCTACGATCGCAAGTGCAGATCCCCTCTGTGCTGGACTGAGGTAGGGGACACACAGCTAGCCAAGAGTCGAGTCCCCGACAGTGCTCTCACTGGTCCTGAAATCATCTGTGAAACCACTGAAAAGATCATCCAAATCCGGGAACGATTGAAAGCCTCACGTGATCGTCAAAAGAGTTACGCAGATAATCGCCGGAAACCTCTGGAGTTCCAGGTTGGAGACCGTGTCCTTTTGAAGGTCTCGCCCTGGAAAGGCATGGTATGCTTCGGATAGTGTGGGAAACTTAATCCGAGGTACACTGGACCCTTCGAGATCCTCGCTAGGATCGGTCCTGTAGCCTATAAACTTCATTTACCTCATGAGCTCAGTAACATCCATCCCGTCTTCCATGTTTCAAATCTCAAGAAGTGCTTATCTGATGAAACCCTAGTGATCCCTTTAGACGAGATCGAAATCATGGTTCGAGAGGCCAAACGTACAAAGCAAAGCCGCATCCCAATAGTGAAGGTTCGCTGGAATGCCAAGCAGAGACCGGAATTCACTTGGGAGCGTGAAGACTCGATGAAACAGAAGTATCCACACCTCTTTCCTAATCCTTGATTTGTTTTTTAATTCTGAATTTCGGGACGAAATTCCCTCTAACGGGGGGATAATGTGACAACCCGAAATTCGTAACATTACTTGTAATCCTTTTCGTAACCCATTTCGATAATCCATTCATCGTTTCCAATTTCGTTTCCGATTTCGCTATTTAATTAAGTCATTAATTTGAATTTTATATTATGAATTAATGGTTGTCCGAAGACATTTAGAACTCACATTAACACTTCATATTAATGAATGGAAACATTTTAGAATCGACTATATCGGGTTACGGTAACTCAATCGGGTGCGACCAAAAGCACCGTATAACATCGGTATCGTGTAAAAATCCACCATGTCCAAATCTTAGACATTATTTAAAGTGATTTAAGCTTCCATTTGAAGCTTTTTCCCTCTCTCACTACTCTCTCTCTAACCTCTCTCCTCAACCAAGATTCAAGGTCCAAAAACATAGAATTAAGGCTCCAAATCCTTGAGGTAACTTCCCTAACTTGTTATTCAACCTCCTTAGCCTTCAAATCTGAATTTAAACATTGGTTTTGGACCTCAAACATGAGTTTACGGCCATGGAGCATGCTTGGGCCGTAAATTCATAATAAGAGGGTTTTTATGCCTTTAAACCCCTCCAAACCAATTTTGAGACTTAGATACGACTATATGGCTTACCAATTCGGACTTAGAACACCCTAAACATGGTTTTTGAGGAGTAAACATGAGTTTACTGCCCATGAACATGCTTGGGCTGTAAACTCATCATTTATGGAGAGTAAACTCATTTTCAAGTGTTAAAAAGCCATGTAAACACACCATTAGCCTTGGAATAAATCCTAGAACCAACCAAAATCAATTTAGGGGCCTTAAGCATGATCAAATCCTTCCATTTGGATGTTTACGACCATAAATCCCCAAGAAATAGTTCTAGGGCCGTAAACTCATAAAAACATGTTAAATGGTGCCCTAAACTCATTCTAAGGCTTGTAAAAATTGTTAGAATCGCATGTGATTGTCCTAGCATCACCAAATAAATTAACGAATGGGTATGGGGGAGTTTACGACCGTAAACTCCATGTTTACTGCCGTAAACTCCAATAAATGGTCCTTAAGTGAATTCAATCCATTCCAAGGCCCTAGAATTAATCCTCGCTAATTTTCCCAAGTGTTAGCATGCCTTTTAGCACCATAAAACCCCCAAACATGAGTTCACGGCCGTGAACTCATGTGTGTGTGGTGTATGGGGCCGTAAACTCCCTTTGATGGTCCATTTGGTGGTAAAATTTATTCCTATGCCTTAGATTAATTCATAGCAACCCTTCCCATGTGTTAATTGACCATTTGACACTATAAAATCCCATATTGATGAGTTCACCGCCATTAACTCATACGGGCATGGTCTTAGGGCGGTAAACTCCCTAAGGATTTTACTCTTGAAGTCCCAAATCAGTATCCAAGCCATATACGTCCGTAGATGTTACTCGGGTCACTCCAAACACTTGTTTTGAAGTGTTTTCGCTCATTGGAGTGTATTATAATATCTAATTAGTGGGTTATAGTCTAATTAGATACATTTGGATATTATTTCATATTACATAGGATCCTAACCTGTTATCAAGCCCCGAACCAACGCTTAGCATCCAAACAGTCGCGTTTTCTCGTCTGGTGAGTTCATACCCCTACCCTTTTTCGTTGTTTTCACTGTTTTCAGGGGGGAATACAAGCAAAGTACAAGGGATTTCTTGTACTCAAAACTTGTTTTACATATGTGTGTTTCATATCTCATATGCTTCTAACACTGATTATTATAACTGATAACCGTTTAATCTTGCAGAACACGTAAACATATATTTGTGAAATGGGTTATAAACTGTTATGTTTTATATATTTCACAAATGGTTTTCCATATTTTATCAGTTAAAAGCATGACATTTGAACTTTGAACATAAAAGTTAGTACACTGTTTTGTCCTTGGTAACACTCCACAGAGATACGCGAGTGGAGGATAATTGTATTTTTACTAGTAAATTTGTTAATCCTATATAATTGGAGACACGTCCTCGGTGAACACTCCACAGAGATATGCGAGTGGAGGACCGCACCCGTAACCAGAATCTCTTAGATAGGGAGCGTGACTTGAGTGTATAGATCTATACGGGGCTGACTACCCCACACCTGGCTGCTAGCTACAGCCGAACCGAAAGGTTCAAGGGTGACGAAAGTCATAAGGTGATGTGGACTACTTATTGCCATATCTAGTCTATCGTATGGTTATGGAACTCACAATTTGGATAACAGAGATTTACTAAATAGTAATAATGAATAAAGTAATTAATTTACTTTGTACATATTAGTTTTGTATACGTGTTAAAATTAATACATTTCACAAGAATAACCGGGTTTTTAGTATACATCTTTCAAATTCGGTAACCAACATTCAGGAAAATATGGGATTTTCCTGGGGAAACATTTGTACATAACCAAAATCGTGTAACAATTCATAAAACTAAACTTTACAATTCTCAAGTATAAATATATTTTCAGTATACATCTTTCACATTCGGTAACCAACATTCAGGAAAATATGAGATTTTCCTGGAGAAACATTTGTACATAACCAGAATCGTGTAATACTTCAGTTAACTAAACTATACATTTCACAAGGGTAAACATGTTTTCAATGTACAACTTTACATTACATTTTGGGGTTCAATAACCAACTTTTAAGAAAATATGGGATTTTCTTGGTGTATAACATTTTCAGAAACGGAAAAGAATGTGTGCATTTTTCACAAAACAAAACCGCTTATGAACTCACCAGCGTTATGCTGATTTTCAAACTGCTTGTATTCTCAGGTCCGTATTAGACAGGTACCCCATGACTCCTTTTGGCGAAGATGGAGCGCGTTCAAGACACGTCTTGCTTTTGTTTATATATACATATGTTTAACAATGTACAACTTTACTTTTGAAACAAATGTAAACTTTTATACATGTAATGTAATGGTTTTTTACTCTACTTACTATGTGAATTGGATTTGATACTCAACGTGGAGTCAACCCCGGAAATGTTTCCGCCTTCGGTTTTCGGGGTGTGACACAATATCATCATTGTCAATGTCCATAAAGTTTTAGAAAGTTGATCTTAGCGAATAGATAAGATCATTAAGGGTCTTGTCATATTCTGTTTCATAGGTGTCCCAAAGGAACTCACTATGTGACTTAGAAAGTGATTGAGTCACCAACTTTCTCAAGACTTTGACACCCAACTCTCCCGGCTTGTCAATATGTGACTATATCTCCAAGATGTGACCACACATAGACCTTTACTTGCCAATAGGGCTTGAGTGACCTTAAACTTTTCAAGAACTTGTGGGTTAGTGAGAATAATTGGAGGAGGTGAAAGAAGTATGATTTCCGTGGGACATCATCTTCATTTAGGAAAGCTTGTTTCAAGAGATTTGGGAAGATCATAAATGTCTAAACCAGACATCTTTTGGGAGATATTCAAGATAGTTGATCTAAAGTCCTTAACATGACACCCAATATGAAATATTAAGGCTAGGACCCAACAAACTATTTATATAACTTAGAAGAGGGATGTTGTAATCCAAGCTATAAAATATTTGAAGGTAGGTGAATTTCTATTCACCAATTTCCATCAAGATAAACGAAATGTATTATTAGGTTTTAATTGGATTTGAAACTCCTAGATCTTTTGAGACTCATTGAACTTTTCAATGGCATGTATTGGGTCGTATTTTGTGTTGCGTCTATTGGGCTCGTTAGCTAGTCCAATATGTATCTCCGGTATGGGCCTGTCCATCCGTGAGTTTTGTAGGGTTTAGTATAAGTAGGTGCTTGCATGCATCTTAGAAGAAAAGGACGATTAGTAATGATTATAGATTTATTGTTCAGCAAATTTATCGTTCTTGTTTTGTAACCCTAGAATCCTCTACAGCGGAAGTTCTTAGTCGAGCTCTGCTAAGGATTGAGTAATCTAATCATTCGACACATCTTGATTCATACTCGTGTTGTTTACTGTTTTTACATTCATCGCTTACCTGTTACGAAGATCTAATCGATCATCAAGTTAGTGTAGGGTTTCAAAGCACTCCATGGATGATGGCAATGGGCCCCTTTGATGAATTCTAGGTTAAAAGCCCAAGACTTGTCTTTTCCCTATAAATAGTCATGTATTATTCATTATTAGGGTTAAGAGTGTGGCAAAATGTAGCCGCCACGTGAGGTTTCTTGTAGAGTTAGATTCTTATTTCTTAAGTGTAATTCGTTCCTCACAATTCAATAAATCGAGTGATCATTTGACATAATCTTCATTATTTGTGTTTGTTCTTATTTTCCGCATCTTGTTCATCAAATCACAATTAGGGTTTTAATCCCAACAAGTGGTATCAGAGCGGGTCTTTGAAAATCTATTGATTTTTGAAGTATCGGTTCTTGATTTGGTGATTTTTTGCACATATATTGAAGATTATTGGTGTTTTTACGTTTTGGAATCAAAGATCTGTTCAAGTTACTGTTCATGGATACTTTTGTTCATCTACTGTTCATGTGGTATTTTTATTCCGATTCTTATTTCATCCGTTATATTCTTGCTGATTGTGGGTCGTTTTTACTTTTCTATCACATTCTTTCATTGGATCCAGTCCATTATGCACTTCATGCTTACTTTATAAGCCCAAAGCTATTTCCTGTTCATTCCAGTTCTTCTTGATTCACGCTTATTATCGATAATGCAATCTTGAAATCAGAAGATTGTTATTCCTGGATTCATTCAATTGATTTTTGATTGAAAATCGATTATATATTGAGAT
The DNA here is from genome assembly GCF_051521515.1 of Lactuca serriola. Taxonomy (NCBI): domain Eukaryota; kingdom Viridiplantae; phylum Streptophyta; class Magnoliopsida; order Asterales; family Asteraceae; genus Lactuca; species Lactuca serriola. The sequence continues at coordinate 227,279,729 of NC_136410.1, read as the reverse complement.
CCAACTGTTTCCTTCAATCTTTGATTTGGTTTATGTTTGATGACGGGATTTGGGTTATTCGATTTTCTTATCACATCATTTTTTTCGAGCCCTTGATTCATCCTCTATTCAATTAATTTCAAGGTTAATTTATTAACTGTATGAAATTGATGATTATTTCGATATTATTACCATGAGAGTGATGATTTTGGTATGATGTTTAAATCTGCTCTTTGAAAGACTGATGAAGAACAAAGTGATTGTTGATCTTAAATTCAATCGATACTTTGAGGCTCGTTGTTTGTTATCTTCTGTGTTGGTGATGGGCTTCACAATTTGTACTAGAACTCAAAGGAATGAAATCGAGTTTGTAATTTAACTGAATTGAATTAAAGGTGTTCCAGATGGTCAAGCGCTAAAAGGTCATCCGTTGTTCTTATGAATCACGGTGGAATGGGTCTCGTAATCGGATTTTCTCACAAATCGGAAAAGAAATCTAGACCTGGACTTGGATTTTTGAAATGGATTGACATGATTTGGAACAAAAGTGTATTGGAGCTATCTTGATGCCTTGTTCGCTTCGCCAAGCAGGTCTCTTAATAGAGGCTTGATAACAATGATGTTGGTCTTACCTACGAACGAACGAAATTGACTGTGATATGAGTGTTTCATGAACTGCAAACGAATCAATCTCAATTGGGACGAACATTGGTCAATAGAAAAGTCAAAATCGCTGTGAAATTCTTACCTGTGAATGCTCATTTACTGTTCTTCTCTTTGGGGTATAATCGTCAAAATTGAAGCGAATCTATGATTGGGTTTGTTTGTTGCCTTGGAATGAAAGAAAGGAAGACAGAAAGCGAACTTGGGTTCGGGTGCTAGCTCTTGGAACGAAAGGGCTTGAAGCGAATGTAGAGTGAGAACAATAAGCGAACTGGGAATGGAGACTCGCCTTGGGGTATAATCAACGGAATTGGAACGAACCTCTGTCTTGGATTCGCATGTTTAAGCTGGGTTCGGTTGTTAATGGTTGGAGCGAACGAAGGATGAACCGAAAGCGAAAGGAGTTTCGCCTGATGAAGCTTCATTTGGAATAAGAAACGAACCGAACGTTCGGTTCGCGTGAATAAATGGCGATCTTGAAACGAACCTTGGTTCGGTTGGTTGTGCTTGAAACGAAAGTGTGATCTGCGTGTTTTAGATTTTGGGGTCTAGCACTTGTTCCAGTCGCGCATTCCTTTTATCAGCATCTAAATTGGGGAAGAAGATAGTAATGTTTCATTTTTGCTCCCTGAAGCTTCAACGATCTGACACTTTTTGTACCTGTTGTTTTCACAGCTTGGAAATTTTGGCTAAAATTCAGAAATTGTTACAAATAAAGGAGAAATTGATGCAGAATTTCTATCTAGTCCCCTGACTTTCAGCAAAGTGACAGTTTCAGTCTATATTTCAGAAAAGTTTGCAATTTTAAGGGCTGGTGAACAGTTTTGGATTTTTCAACGCTCATATTTTTTCGTGAACAACAAAATAATGATTCCATCAAGTCTTGGCGGTTCGGAAAGTCGTTTTTTTTTAACGTCAAGTTTTCACGATTTTTTCGGATTTTTTTTTTATCTTTTTGTCGCGGGGGAGCATAGTAAATTTTTATCCATTCAAGATCATTCTCATGACCATTTGAAGGCTTTATAATCATGTTTTTGATTATAAATCAGGGGAGAATTTGGTATGGCCATTCGAAATTGGATTTGTGACATTTCAAAGTCGAAGATTTTTGATAAAGCTTGTGGGAGAATTATGAAGGTAGCTTTTTTACAGAAGTTCTTCATCGAGCTCTACTAAGGTTTTTACAGAGAAGTATCCTTTACAGCAGGAGTTCTTCATCGAGCTCTGCTAAGGGCTTGTTATATCTCCGACTTCTTGTATTTTCTCGATCAAGTGGCGTTACGAATCTTAAAGTTTGGGTTGTTACATGATATTTTTTGATGGCTTATATCATTAGCTTATTTGAAGATCGTTGTGACTTGGAGAGGGAGCTCTTCAAAGACAAGAAGTGATTCAGTTTCTTTGTTCCGAGATGGGTTTTATGGCGGGTTTGGTTTTCATGAAGATTCTTTGGGATTACATTCGAAAATGAAGTTTAAAGACATTACTTCAGTGCTTGATTTATATATCCTAGAGCCCGTGTTTGAAGACTATTGAAGAATCAAGATTCGTGGATTGCTTCATATATTCCTTGTTGCAGATCTTTTTATTTTCTAGATGCTTGTTTTGGAAGTTAAAGCAATGTCATCCATTCCATACTTTGAGGGGGAGATTGTAGGGTTTCAAAGCACTCCATGGATGATGGCAATGGGCCCCTTTGATGAATTCTAGGTTAAAAGCCCAAGACTTGTCTTTTCCCTATAAATAGTCATGTATTATTCATTATTAGGGTTAAGAGTGTGGCAAAATGTAGCCGCCACGTGAGGTTTCTTGTAGAGTTAGATTCTTATTTCTTAAGTGTAATTCGTTCCTCACAATTCAATAAATCGAGTGATCATTCGACATAATCTTCATTATTTGTGTTTGTTCTTATTTTCCGCATCTTGTTCATCAAATCACAATTAGGGTTTTAATCCCAACAATTAGTTTATATCTCATCAATTGGTATCAGAGCAGGAGGCTGTGTAATTCATACACATCTTTTCTATGAAAGAGTTTGTGATTAGGGTTATTCCGCATTAACTAATATTTATTGAGCCGTCATTCCATTATTGACGTAACTCAGCATTTATTTGTGTTGCCCTAATATTACATATTACAAGTCTGATCTTTCTAACAGGTTAAACGATCAAGCATGGACGAGTCACAATCAAATCCCATCAACATCTCAAATATCATTGGATCAACGACGACGATTCCTATTCTTTAAACCCAGGATTACGAAGTTTGGGCACATCACTTCGAAGATTATGTCATCGGATCTGAAGACAATGGATATCTTATTTGGGAAGCAATCGTATCTGGACCATTTGCTCATTCAGCAACGTCAAAAATCGTTAAAACTCAGAAAGAGTATAATGATCTGTTAAAGGACGTAAAGGATGTTGCTCAAGACGAAAAGTAAAAGTTTCAGTGCAACATTAAAGCATTGAGACTGATTCGATTCACTCTTCAATACAATACATTCAGGCTAGTGAGTTCATGCACCACTGCTAAAGAAATATGGGATAGGCTGCGAGAGCTATATTCCACAGATGAAGATCTGGAGCATTCCATTCAGACCTTACTTTTGTCTGAGTTTGGCGAATTTAAGCAGAATTCCAATTAAACTGTTACTCAGACGTTCGATTGCTTCAATCATCTTCTCAGTAAGATGATCAAACATGATATAGAAAGGAAGCTGATTGAACAAAAAGTTACCTTTTTGAATGGTCTTAGATCTGAGTGGAGAGCGGTTGTGTCCACTGTTAAAGCTCATGAGCAATTTAAATCTTACTCATTGGCAAAGCTGGTAGGGATTTTGAAATCCCAAGAAAAGATTGTCTTGCAAGAGAAAAATGTGGTCTCAAGCTTGGGATCCTTGGCCCTTCTGACTAAAAGCAAAAGTGTGGTAGAAGATGAAGACCTTAACTTAGAAGACTATGATCTTACCTCTGAAGATTATGCAATGATGGTGTCGAATCCAAAGAGGTTCATTAAGAAAAGGTTTCCTACCAATAAGAACCAGAATTGGCAGGGAAGTTATAGTTCTGAAAAAGTTAGGGAGGAACCGAAGGCAGATGAACCAAAGAAAGAGGCGAAAGTTGAAGGAGATTCTGGTGTGAACTGCTACTACTGTGGAGGAAAGAACCACTATGTCAAAGACTGTGTTCTAAAGAAAATGGCAGAGAAGGATGAAGAAAATGATGAAGAGGCTGTGTTGATGAAAAAGCTTGAAGAAATCAAGAGAAAGAAAGCTGCCACTAATCCTTCGATGAATGCTTTAATTGTGCAGGGTTCGGCAGCGGATGATGAGTTTGGTGGCGTGGAGGTCTGGTCAACCGACTCAGAGGATGATGAAGTCAGGAAGCCATCTCATGGAAAGGCGTATGTGGCTAGAGGTAAAGAAAGCAGTGGGAAGTGCTTGATGGTGACGGATGTATCTCAAATGAGGGGATACAATACAGACGGTGGGAATGAGGACACCAAGGAGCGAGAGGACTTATGCTTCACAGCGAAACCTCTTAGCGTACAGATCAATGAGATTGATGAATTGATCAAGAAGGTACAATCCGTTTTTGTTTCATTTAAAGTCCCACAAAATTCATATGAAAAAGAATTAAAAATCATAAATTCAAGAATCTCAAATCTAGATAGCAGCTTAACTCAAACATGGGTCACCAATTCTAACCTCACTGACCAAATAAGCAGGGTGTCATCCAAGAGTGAGGAACGCAGGATGTGGATAGAGCTGAAGGAGTCGGAGCTGATTAGATCTAAGGACGAAAACATTTATTTGCAAAGAGACAATTTAAAACTTTTGAAACAGAGAAATGTCTTTTGTTTAATTGCTAAGCGTCTTTATGCTAACATCACTCAACTTCATTTGAACTGTGAAATAGGGCAGAAAATTCATCGCACGATATTGCCCTTCCTTGAGTTTAAGGAGGACGAAATTGATGCTGAAGCATATAGTTGCGAAAGTGTAGTTTCGTCTAATGATGTGAATCCGACTTATATGTATGGTCTGGACAAAATCGAATCTTTTATAAAGTCCAAGGACCATAAGGACATGCTGAAAAACCTTTTGGATGAAAATGATAAACTAAAACTAAGGACCGAAACCATACAAAAATTTGACTCTTTGAATGCCAACTTGAGCTCAGAAAATAAAATTGATGTTGAAAACGCGTCTGAGCTTAATGAGGATGATGATATGAGCGAAATTCCTGTAGAGGATGAAGTTGAATGTTCTGAGTTTGTCAAGAGCGAACCCGAAAACCACAAAAATCTTATTTCAGAAAATTCTGTGGAGTTTGCTCGTTTGTCCCAAAATTAGTCCCCTATCCTTGAAGAAAAGGCCGTTGTATACCAAAAGGTAAGGACGACTCCAAATCAGGTATATAAGGTCACAGGAGTAACCGAACATTAGACAGCCGAACTCACAGCCATTGTAAACGAAGATAATGCAGATGGCTGTGATGAGTTTTTCTGGTCTGCTCCTATAGATAATGCTGGCGAAACCGTTGGTCTGTCAGAGCGGACATCCTGGAAAACCAAAGGTAGATATGTGCCAGAGCCACTAAACAAGCCTGACAACTTCGATGTGCCAAGTACTAGTGGTACAAAAGAAGTTCCTATAGAAAAAGAAGTTCCTGTAGAAGAAGTCACTCCTTCAAGCGAAAAATCGTCTGTTAAAAGTGAACCGGCTGACAGGAAGCAAAAGCAAAAAGCCAACATCCACCGACAGCCGAAGCAAGTGAAGGATCAAAAACAGCAAAGGAATAAGAGATACAAGAAGAATCTCTCAGAACGAAAACAGTTTTGGCGATCTCAAAACGCTCATTTCTCTTATCATGAAAAAAATTCAAAGCCAGAGAAAAGTGCTATCAGGACGCAAGAAAGTAATAACAACCGAAAGGACAGGTACGGTTCTGAAAATAATAACAACCGAAAGGACAGGTTCGGTTCTGAAAGGAATAACAACCGAAGGGAAAGTATCGGTTCAGAGAACACCAGCTACCGAAAGCATAGGTTCGGTTCTGGGAGCAAAAGCGACCAAAGTTCAAGGTTCAGTCCCACTAATGAAAAAACAAAAAGGTCACTTAGAACCTCAAGTCAAGAAAACTTCTCAGTCTAAATTCTCTCGTTCTAATTCTTCTAATTCTTCTCAACCCCATTCTAAATCCAATTCTGTTTCAACTCAAAATCCAAAATCTTCAATAGATTTGAAAGGAAAATCGAAGGTTTCCTCAGTCAAGAATGATCAAAAGCATTCCAAGGTCCAAACGCCTAAACCTGAATCCAAACCGACTGTAACAAATGTTAACAAAATTAAAGTTTTCACCATTAAAAAGAAAGATGAAACAACTTTAATTAAAAGAACATATCTGGTGACATTTCTCTTACTATTCCTGTTCCTGTGAAAGGCTCACATGGACCCAAGAAACTTTGGGTTCCTAAATCTGCTTGATTTTTGCAGGTTATCAGTGACGAGCAGTTCGACGAAGAATGGTATATTGACAGTGGTTGCTCACGTCACATGACTGGAAGGAAGGAAGAGATGAGGGAATATCGATCTCTTCCAAACGGCGGGAATGTCAAATTCGGGAACAACTCATATGGCACAATCAAGGGTTATGGGATGATAACAAATGGAGACTTCATGATTAGAAAGGTTGCGTATGTTGAAGGGCTAAAACACAACCTCATCAGTGTATCTCAGCTTGTTGGAGGTACCGGTCTTAATGTTTCTTTTGACGATGAGGGTTCGGAAATAATAGAGAAGAAAACAAAAAGAGTGATTCTCAAATCAGAGCGCAAAGGAAAAATGTTTCCTCTCAATCTTAGACCTATCAAAGGGAATCTGGCTATCTGTCTGTTATCCAAAGCACATTCTGACGAAAGCTGGTTGTGGCACCGCAGGCTCTCCCATCTCAAATTCAAGATATCAACAAACTTGTCACCGGAGGTCATGTTCGAGGTCTTCCATTGCTCAAGTTCGATCGAGAACATTTATGTGCTGCGTGTGAAATGGGGAAGCAGAGTCGTCAAAGTCACCCATCGATTATAAACACTAAAGTTGTTGAACCACTAGAGTTAATTCACATTGACTTCTGTGGTCCATCATCTATCGAAAGCATTAGCGGTAGCAAGTATATTTTTGTTATTGTCGATGACTTTTAGCGGTTTACATGGGTGTTCTTTCTGAAGCACAAATCTGAGGCAACTCTCAAGCTAAAGATGTTCATCAAGCAGGTTGAAGTGCAACTGAGGAAAGTCGTTCACAACATCAAAAGCGACAATGGGCTGGAGTTCAAAAATAAAGAGTTTGAAGACTTTTTGGCAGAAAAAGGAACCAGTCACAACTACTCAGCCCCCTACACCCCTCAACAAAACGGGATTGTCGAAAGATGAAACCGATCTTTGTGTGAGGCAGCTCGAACCATGCTAAGTTTCGCTTCTCTACCTTTATATTTCTGGGCTGATGCTATTGCTGCAACATGTTTTACGCAGAACAGGTCCTATCTCAATAAGCGCTTTACTCTCACTCCTTATGTGTCACAACTGGAAATTTTGTGTCATGTAATCTATACATTCAAGCTAATGTGAATCAAAAACTTAAGAACATGATTGACACCTATGTTTATGACTTCAAGAACTTCAATCAAATACATCATACAAGTACTACAAATAGTCATCAAACAATTGGAGACCCTAGAAGTCCTTGCTTAAGTCCATTTTGGACTAGGACTCCCTTATTGGATCCAGATGGACCAATAAGCTTCCAATTAGACTATCATGGGCCTAGAACCCTAATTGGGCTCTAATTGGACCCACATTAATTTATTTCAAACATTTTGGGCCATGTTGGGCCTAGAATGAAATGAATTAAAAGCCTTGATACATGAATAACCTAAACTAGTCCAACAAAAATGGAAAAATCATACCACATTCTTTTAGGCTTAAAACATACCCAAATTAACTCTAATATTGGGCTTAGGGACAAAGGCCCAAATTTTTCCTTTTCCCTTCCAAATTCTCGGCCCAAGGCCCAAGTCCAAGAGGAAATGGAAGAAGTTGACTTTGGATGCCACCTCATTATTAACCAAAGGGTATCCATGCATTATATCTCATTCTTCCATGCAACATCACTTCAAAATCACTTCACTTCTCTTCTCTCTCTCACTCTCGGCCACAAGCACACACACACACCACAAAAATCTCTCAAACTCTCTCAAGAACACTCAAGAACACTCCTCCCTCTCCACTCAAAATCTCGAGTTTTAGGAAGCATTCAAGAGGAAATTTACACAAATTCTTCATCTAAGGTAAGATTATGCATGGATCTATGATTTAGATTCTTTTTGTTATCAAAATCCCTTCCTAATCTATGCAAAAATCGTGATCTTACATCCTAGAAACACCTCAAACTCGAGATCTACCAAGGAAAGGTGCTAAGGCCAAAAATCACCAAGTTTTCTTCCATCTTTTCTTCCAAAAACCGAAACCACACACAAGGTGAGCTTCATACCCCCTATTTTCTATTTTTATGAGTTTTGTGGGGGGGGGGGAATACAAGTGAAAGTGTAGATCTATATGTGTTTTGTATGCCTTGTATGATTTCCATGCTTACATGTATGCTTTTGTGTGCTATAATGTTGGATCTAGCCATAAAACCCCTCAAAACCGAGATATATCTTATGTTAAATGAATTTAGCACCAAATATATTTCTACATACAAAGTGTTTCAAGAAAAATAGCTAGGAGGTTTAGTAACAATTTTTCTTTGGGCTAAAAACACAAATTTTGGGCCTAAAATGTGAAAAACACAAAATTAAGGGCCCAAATTGACATATCACGAATTCTGATGGATGAGGTGTGTCAAAACAGTTTCAATAAAACAATTTCTGGAAATATACTCATTTGGAGGATTAAAAACATAAATTTCAAGCTTAATGGGCTAAAAATGACATTTTCGGCCCAATGAGGCCCATTATGCGAGATTTTCTGTTTTGGAGGGCCAAAACTGTATTTTTCTGTAAAACAGTGGACTATAAGTGTTTGAAGTCCTTTTCAAAGGTTTAGAATGCTTTTTAAATTTAAAAAGGACCAAAGTTGCAAAAATTTCACAATTTGGGCCAAAATTGCCAAAGTTGCGAAAAAGAAGGGTTATAACCGAGAAAACTGCATTTTCAGGGACTTAAACTGTTTTCTATGAAAAATATGCTGAAAAATATTAATTTCAATAATTTTTGGTGTTAAAATGTCAACAAAATTGATTTAAGGACCAAACCGGAAAATATTCAACTAAAGGGTTGAAAAAGTAAATTTTACAAACAATGAGGGGCTGAAACAGAAAACTTTCAAGGCTAATTCAATACATGCAATTTGATCAAACAATGGTACCGCGACTATCGACGAAATACAATACACTACAATACCAAAATCGTTGTGAAACGAATTGGTTCGGTCTCGAACCAATGAAAATCCGAAACTACTAACATGGCGACACTACGATTCATACAAATAACGTTTGGGAATTCAATTTACATGCGAGTGTGCATAGACGTCTACGCACCATCTTTGGGCCCCAAAAGTGTAAAATCTTGTTTGTTGGGCCTAGCTAGCCCAATGACCTGATCTTAAGGCCCGAAGACCTTTTTTTTCTACGAAGTGTTGGGTTTCACCGACTTAGCACAACATAGAGGGACTTTCAATGGCTTGTATACTACTGGTCCCCAAGGGTCCTTTGGTATTGCTAGTAAAGTCTACATTTTTTTTTGCGAGGCGGGTCAGGGACCCCTCGTACACATTTTTTATCCCCAACCGATTAATAGAGTCATCGAGGTCTTCGTGTCCTCTTTCTCTTCGGATGTGGGACGACACGTAGTCAGGGCGGTTGGATAACGTGATTAGTACGGACGACGCCTTCGGGATCGTTAGTATAGCTATAAACTGGTCGTTTGTGTAATGCGGGTTTGTAGCAATTAATCATGCTCAAAAATAATCCAACGTCGCCTGGGAATGAGACTACTCTTTTTGCAATGGTTTCAACGTAACTTCATGGAATTCGAAGAGTTAGGAAAACATCAGGTTTTCCTAGGTTTTTCAATACATATCGGACTCGAAATGCATACAACTTTAATGAACAATTTTTACAAGTATAGAAACAAACAAGCATACCTATGGATCTTCACACCTTTTTGACTATACTATTTTCAGAAAATATCGGATTTTCTGGTGGTTTTCAAACAATACAAAACATTGGATTTTAAAACACTACTTATGAACTCACCAACATTTCATATGTTGACGTTTTTCAAAATACTTGTATTCTCAGGGAACCAGTGATACAAAAGAGATAATATTCAGTGGTGGCTTGCAGTTTATTGATGTATGAATCGAACATCTTATTTTTGGGAATGTAATGTTTAAACAATGTATTTCATGTAAACGCTACTGGTTGTACTATATTAATGCATGGTGACGAATGTTGTTATGTTTCATATATATTCAATGTTATGGTATTCAATTGAGTCACAACAGCCCCCGGACGTTTCCACCGTCTGGTTCGGGGGTGTGACATTATGAGATCATCAACAACAGGAAGCCAAACATTAAATTCTTCCATGTTTTCGACTCACGATGCTTCATCTTCAACTCTAAAGAACATCGTAACAAGTTCGACGTCAAAGCCGATGAAGGGATTTTTCTGGGATACTCTCTCACTTCAAAAGCATACAGGGTTTTAAACAAGCGTTCGAGGAAGATTGAAGAAACATATTATGTGACTTTCGATGACAGCTATGTCAAAAAGCTGAAGGCTACTGAAGAAACAATTGGAGAAATTTTCTCTCAAACAAGCCAAGTCATAGCCTCGATTGCAAATTTGTTTGAGCAGTTTGTAGAGTTATTCGATAAACCAAAGAAGGCTACTCTCTCGGAAGCCAATGCTGCAGACAACAAAGTAGACCATCTGAAACAACTCGTCGAAGACGCCACCAAATGAATGGGTGAAGGAGAATCAGTTCCAACTGAACCTCTGCAGCACGGTGCTTCAGTTAAGGGGGAGAATCCATCTTCTTCAAGACAGCCGAGCTCACAAGTTGTGGGGGAGAACTCTTCTCCAGCTGCTCCCGAAAGCTCTACTGCACCCGAAGGTACTGTAGCTCCCAAAAGCTCTACTGCACCCGAAGGTACTGTAGCACCCGAAAGCTCAACACCACACAAAAGTCCTGTAGCACCGGAAAGTCAAGATACACCTGAAAGCTCATCAGTCGAGGGGGAGAATGATGATATGTTTTATGACGATGACAGTCAATCTGAATTAGAAGAGATGGTAAATGCTGAATTGGATCCATCCTATGATCCAAATTACCCTCCTCTTGTCAAATAGACTAGAGATCGTCCTGTTTCACAGGTTGTGAGTAATGTCTCTGAAAAGGTCCTGACCCGATCTCAACTGAAGGCAAAGCAAACATCTTTATTTTCAAAAGTAGAGTTCTGTATGTTTAACTCTTTCGTCTCAAAAGTTGAACCAAAGACAGTAAACACTGCTCTTGATCACTCTGATTGGGTTCAAGCTATGCAAGATGAACTTAATGAGTTCGAAAGAAATAAAGTTTGGCGCCTCATTCCAACTCCTCAAGATGCCTCGGTTGTTGGTCTCAAATGGGTCTTCAGAAATAAAATGGACAAGGAAGGCAATGTGATACAAATAAAGCTCGTCTAGTGGTGAAAGGATACTGCCAGGAGGAAGGAATCGATTATGAGGAAACTTTTGCTCCTGTAGCTAGGCTGGAATCTGTTCGAATATTTCTTGCCTATGCTGCACACAAGAAATTTGAGGTCTACCAAATGGACGTAAAATGTGCATTTCTAAATGGAGAACTTGAAGAAATGGTGTACGTGGAGCAACCTCCGGGATTCGTAAATGAAAAGTACCCCAATCACTGTTATATTCTGAACAAAGCGGTTTATGGACTGAAACAAGCACCTAGGGACTGGTATGAAATGCTAACCAAGTTTTTAAAGATGTCCAAATTCAAACAAGGTTCGGTTGACCCAACCTTCTTTCGTAAGAAGGAAGGTAACCACCTTATGATTGTTCAAATCTATGTTGATGATATCATCTTTTGGCTCAACGAATCCTAGCTTAACGGCTGAATTCAGAAAGCTGATGGAGACTAAATTTGAAATGAGCTCAATGGGTCCGATTAACTTTTTTCTTGGTTTAAATATTAGACAGGGACCCGAAGGCATCTTTATTAACCAGGAAGCCTACACCAAGACTCTCCACGCTAAATTTGGCATGATGGGAGACTCAAAGGTTAAAGTTCCAATGGCGTTCAGCACCAAGCTCACTCCATCTTTGGATAAACCAGCAGTCGATATTATGTTATATCGCCAGATGATCGGTTCTTTAATGTACCTTACTGCTAGCAGGCCTGATATAATGTTTTATGTTTGTTAATGTGCTAGATTTCAGGCGAATCCTCGTGAACCTCATATGCTTGCAGCGAAGAACATATTCCGGTATCTGAAACGAACTACCTCTCTTGGCCTATGGTATCCATCCAACTCAGGTTTCTTCGTTCGAGCCTACTCAGATGCAGACCTTGGAGGTTGTGGACTAGACAGGAAAAGCACCACTGGAGGCTGCCAATTCCTTGACGGGAAGTTGGTTAGCTAGCAATCAAAGAAACAGACCTGTGTATCTCTGTCTACCGCTGAAGCAGAATACATCGCAACTGCCTCCTGTACATCTCAAGTGATTTGGATCCAAAGCCAGCTCCGGGACTATGGACTCAATATGAAAAAGATCCCACTATATTGCGACTCTAAAAGTGCAATTAGGATCTGTCATAACCTAGTGCAACACTCCAAGACTAAGCACATAACACTGAGGTATCACTTCATTATTGATCATGTGGAAGATGGGAACGTCGAAATTCACTTTGTTCGAACCACTGATCAACTGGCTGACATCTTCACCAAAGCTCTTCCTGAAGCATCTTTTAACAAAATTCTACAAGGGCTAGGGATGATGGAATCGGAGTCAGTACCAAAAATTACCTCTCAAGACTAATAGTAAGAAGCGAAATAGACCGAACGTTCGGGTTCAGGTCTCATGTATGCCGAAATGAACCGAATGCTCGGGTTCGGTTGTATCATCTGATCTTCGCTTATCACATAAAGGTACTTTCTTTGGTTGTAAATCTTTTGTATTATTTTTCCAAATTCATTTATCTTATTGTCAAAATTCTTTTCTTTTTCAAACTTATTTTTTTCTGGCAACCGAAATAGACCGAACGTTCAGGTTCGGTTCCAAAAATTTTCTCACCCGAAATAGACCGAACGCTCGGGTTCGGTTCCAAAATTTTTCTCAACCGAAATAGACCGAACGCTCGGGTTCAGTTCCAAAATTTTTTTTTATTATTATCCAAATTTTTTTATGTATTATTTTTTTTATTATCGAAAATTCCAAACATATTTTTTTTATTTTCTTTTCGTAAATTCAAAAACTCCAAAAATATATTTTTTTATTTATTTTTTTATTTTATTTTATTTTGTTTTTGGATCTTATCTTTTTGTATATCTATTTGTGGGTAAATCATTTCACTAGCTAAGTGTCCCTAGAAGCATGTTGCTGTATGTGTCCAAAGCCTCACCTAATTCTGAATAATAACCTTACTGACTTGGTATATACAAACCTTGTCTTCCCAATTAGATTCTCATATTTATTCTAATCATGAGCTACCTAACTCTCTTCTCACATGAGATAAGAGTTTTCTGCTTGGTCCTTATCTTCACAGCAGAGGTACTTTGGTTTCTTTACACCATCTACATTACATTTCTCCATCTTATTCGCTTCACCAACGTAACCCTTGAGACTCTCAGAAATTACCACTGAGGTTTATGGTTACACAATTTCTGCGTTTATGATCTTAGCTTCGTGCCACTACGCGCTAAGTGAAGCCCAATATTCAATACCCAAGATGCATTGACGGTGAACAATAAATTTGCTCTAGTTTTCACTAATGAATTGAGGGACTTAGCTCTATGAAATCTCTAATTTCCTTTTGCGTGATTCCTATGAAATTGTTAAATCCAATAACATTTCTTCCCTTGGGATCTAGTTTAATTTTTTTAGAGATTCTACATACACTTTCCTTGCCAATTAAATTATCTCCAACCCACTTGTTCAACAGACTACACCGGTCTCACAAGTACTTCGTTCGATTTCTGTCTTATATCAAGATTAGGAATTCTGAATCGAAGCGAAAGCCACCCTCATAAGCCTAATTAAAAGAAGCCTTTCAACACTTCTTAATAAGTGGATGATCGTTATTCAACGGGAAACCACACAAACACTTTAAGGTCTCTCTTGACTTTGAAGGAAGAGATTCGTGCCCGGAATCCATTGTTTCGTGTCTTTATTGACATCACATAATACCTCAAAAAGTGTTGCTTTATTTCCTTTTCTTTTACACACTCAGGACGAAAATCTTTTTGATTTTCCCAAATTCTGGTTTCCTTAATTTCAAGGCGTTTTAATTGGATTGGTTGTTATAAAAGATTATGGTGAATATTGATCCACGTGGGAGATTTTATTTTAAAGATGCTGTTACACTCTAAAAGGATAAGATGATAAAATGCTGAATCAGGCGGGAGTGGGAGTTCAATCGATTTGATTTCAAACGGCGCCAGAAGATCAAGCGTGCGGATTGAAACCGTTTCCTCTCCAAACGACACCTGATGGGAAGGCGTGTAATTAGGGACTGACACTCTCTCTCATGCGTGATCATCGGCGACGCCAACTGTCACGCGTCAATCGCCTTCGAAAAACTCTTCGGTTTTCAATCGATGATTTGGGAAAGATTTTTCTCTCTCCTTTACCCCCAGTATAAAAGGCAATGTAAACCACCGTTTACCTCTTTACTGCACCTATATTTCCAGAGAGCAAGAATATCCTTCAATCTTTACTGTTCATCATCTCTCCCATCTTCATCACAGCAATGGCGGATTCTTCATCAGTTCACGCGACTTCTCACATCTTGCCTATTCGCCCACAGCAGAGTTTGATCATCGATCTTACTCCTCATTCATATGACGCATTCATGTTCCCCATCATCAAATGCCTGAAGTTCTCGTCAATCGTTCCGACTCTTACCAGAGCTGAAGATGTTCCCATGGAGTTCCTGTCACAAATTTTTGCCACAGCTCACTACGACAAGGTCGTTGACAGGATTTTCTTCGATGTCTTTGAACACAAGGCGTCGATTTCCAAGCAGAGGTTTTGTATGCTGTTAGGGTTTGAACCTGATTCGTCGAGGGTTAACCCTGAAACCATTCCGATGGGTCACCTGTTCAACATGTTCTACAACATAGGGTACACTGAGGTGCTCACCACAGTCACGAAATTCAAAAAATCGTGTTTTCCCCCTCAGTGGAATGGTATGTTTACTGTGCTCTTCAAGGGGTTGTCTGAAAGAAGTGCTGGATCAGACGGATCAAGTCGTCTGTTCTTATCAATCATGTACGGGATCTACAAAGGAATCAACATGGACTACAGGTCGGTCCTCTGGCAACAACTCATTTAGAGTCTTTCTTCTACTTCCCGACACTCAGAGATCTCATATGCCCGGTTCTGGACACTTGTCACTAAATGGGTAATGGACAAGTACCACATTCCCATTGTTGCTGGTGCTCCAATGTCTTCGATTGGTACTTTCCATACCACGAAGATCATTGTTTCTGATGCTTCCAAATTTCCCTTCAATGGGTCTAACCCTGAAATGATGTATGGTGATGTTCCTGCTGATAGCCGGATTATTCGAACGTACAAGGAGTTCAAACGCTCTGGTCCGAGAGAGCTTACTCCAGAGATGCTGAAATCAATCCATGAGGCTGACAAGCCTGCTCCCAGAGGAAAGCAGGTTGCAAAGGGAGCTAAAGGCCCATCTCCCAGGAAGAGAAAAACCACCAGAGCCACCCTGTCCCCTCCAATGCAGAAGAGGAGAAAAACCCAACCGAGGCGTAAACTGATTGTCGCTTCATCCTCAAGGGAATCTGAGGAAGAGAGTTCTGCTTCTGAAGGCTCTCCTCGTGGTAACACTCCACCACGTTCGCCTACACCAGAGATTCCTATTTCCACTTCTCCTATCTCCTCTCCACAAGTTACAATCCCTATTTCTATTACCCCCATAACTTCCACCACTCAAATACCATCCACTTCTATCCCAGTACCACCACCCATATTTACCGAAGCAACCACCACCACCACTGCAGAAGTAAGAACCAACGTATCTGATACAGGGGTTCATACTGACGCACCCATGTCCACCTCAGCACCCGAACCCACACCAACAACCGAACACACCACCCAACCCGAACCTACCTCTACTACCGAACCTCCAGCTTCACCACCACCATCTTCTCTTGCTGATGTATCAGAGGATGAAGAACCACTCCTTGGCGGAGAGGACATGACCTTCGAATCGGTCTATTACAGTTTGTTTCAAGTTCAAAGTGACGATGATGACGGAGCTCCTGTCACAAAGAGGCATCTCAAGGAGCTACATGACAAAATCGATTCGCTCATCGCCTCATCTTCCACTTCTCAGTCCTCCATATTTGAAGCTGAAATTCAGAAAATTGTTGACGCTTTTTCCAAAGCTCATCAAGTTTCCCTTGATTCCGCCACTACAGCCATAGATGCCTCAACCAAAGCTTGCCAGGCAGCGACGAAAAAGTCGATAAACTATTTACTGATGCCTCTTCCTTGTTGAAATCTTTACAGGAAAGTGCCGAAGCCACCAAGACTACGCTGGAACCCATTATCAACCAGTTGGCTACATCTGTCGCTTCTGAGCTGAAGTCGTTCGCTTCCCTTTGTCAATCTATTTCTGACGACAACTCAGCTTTCAGAACAACCGTTGAAGAGCGTCTCTCCAAGCTTCAAGAAGACTTAGCTGCCAAGAACACTCTAATGGATGCTCTCGCAAGGAAAACTACCGCTCTGAAGGTCAAGAGTATTCAACTCTCCAACTCTCAACAGGAGATTAAGTCTCTTCGATCTGAAAGAGAGGTGGTTAAATCGTGTGTTTCGGATGACCACTCTGCTATCTCAAACATCCTTGAAGCACATGATCCAATCCTCAATTATACTGTGAGGCGTGACTTTGCAGAGAAGCTTGCTCCCGCTCTCTCTCAACTCAGCAAAATTGAGGGGATCCTTCATTTCGTGTCCATTCCGAAACAAGGGGGAGAAAAGGAAACTATGTCTCAGCCGCCTCCTACTTCAACAGCAACACACACAACCGAACCTCCAGTAGGCCGAGCCTCCGGTTCCGGTGTGAAAGACAAGGGCAAAGAGATTGCTGAGGAGAGCGAAGAAGATGATAAGGAGACAATCGCTAACCTTCTGAAGCGACAAGGTCGAGATAAAGAGGCTGACATAAGTGCTCGTGTGGCTAGAGAGGCTGAAGAAGCCGAAAGAAGACAGAAAGAAGCCCACGACCTTCTTGAGAGCAGGAAAACTCTTTTTCCTTCTTGGACTCTTGAGAGGCTAATTAAAGAAGCCATTGACACACCAAGTATCTTGTGGCTAGAACCTGTAATCTTTTTAGATTGTTCTAACACTGTCGACTCACAATTCGACATGCCACTGACCCGAAAGGCGTTTATTTTTCATGCCTTTTCCAACATTGCAGAGTTCCCTCATCCTCATCCACAGGTTGATCAGGACTTAATCGATTTTTATCTAAAGGCAGCTCAACCCGAATACCAAACTTGGAGCGCTCCGAAAATCATCAATGTTCGGGTCCTGAAGCCGTACAGGGAAGGCAACTTCACCAACGTTCGGTTCAAGGTACTTCGGGGATCTGCCAAGACCGAACATTCCATCTCATTTGCAGATCTTCCCAACCTTAATCCCCATGATTGCATTATCTTTCACAACATCCTTCTTGCAAACGAAGCTGAATATGGTCCGATCATCGACCACTTTAAGAGGATGCTTGTATGCTATATCATGGAAGTTGCTTTGATGGATCAGGAGATTGCGAGCGTGTTCAAGAAGAAACCTACCATATCTCCTATTGGCTCTGCCAGTGATATCAACATGATGCAGATGGGGAAGATTGACCCAAAGAGAAACTCTGTCATGTTTACCAAGAACGAAGGACAGAAATCTCTTTTCGCCTTGGCAGACAAACATCTCTACACCACTGCCTGTTTGGAACACGTTTTGGGGATCATCCATCGATGCAAGTAGAACACAGCGGATGATGTAAAGTACTTTGATGATATGATTCAATGGTACATTCGGTTCAGACAGACTATCCTGGCACTGATCTCACGTCTGTTTGATACAACAAAGAAGGTTCCCGCTGCTGGCCCAAGCCAGAAGAAGAACTAGTCTCGCTCCAATTGACGCAAAGGGGGAGATTGTTGGGTCGTATTTTGTGTTGCGTCTATTGGGCTCGTTAGCTAGTCCAATATGTATCTCCGGTATGGGACTGTCCATCCATGACTTTTGTAGGGTTTATTATAAGTAGGTTCTTGCATGCATCTTAGAAGAAAAGGACGATTAGTAACAATTAGAGATTTATTGTTCAGCAAATTTATCGTTCTTGTTTTGTAACCCTAGAATCCTCTATAGCGGAAGTTCTTAGTCGAGCTCTGCTGAGGATTGAGTAATCTAATCAATCGACACATCTTGATTCATACTCGTGTTGTTTACTGTTTTTACATTCATCGCTTACCTGTTATGAAGATCTAATCGATCATCAAGTTAGTTTATATCTCATCAACATGTTTCAATCTCGAGTTTGCCCTTCAGGTTTTGTGACTAGGATGCCAAGGATCACAAAACAAGGTGTGAAGTAACCATGCAAATATACTTGGTACCCTTAAGTGTTTACCCCTCAATCGATGTGCCAGTTAACCACACATGCTCCATCGATACTATGATAAACATTCAGTTACCTTTTGCCTACCTTGTTAAATACGATTTAGTGTGTCGGTTAACCACACACGCTCCACTAACTGACTTAAACAAAGTGGAAAGTGTAATTTCATGGATTAGCACCTTATTCACATTTTCCTAAGTAACTAACATTGGGTGTTTATAAAAGGTTTAGTTACTTAGTATTTATCATTAATACTTTTAATGAAGGAAGAATTATAGTCCTTGTCCTACCCGTTCGGCTAACGACCCTGCACCAGTCAAGGAAGCGGTGGGTGAGAGTGGACACCCATTAAACTGCCATTTTATAGGTAGTAACGTTATACCCCCTTATAGACCGGCTTCGTGAATGAGGCCTACTAACGGTAAGACTGACTTTATTCTTATACATACATATATATATATATATATATATATATATATTATTAACTTATAATATTATAAAGTATATGGGTTGAATTTGAACTTTTAAAATTCTAAGGGCTAACTTGAAATTAAAGTATTCATAAGAGAAAACTTTTCAAATTCCAAAACTTGAGGACAAGTTTTGAAACTATTCAAAACTAATTAATTCCATAACTTATGTGTTTAAAGTAATTTTAATTAAAAAACTCTTCAAGTTCCATAACTTGAGGACAAGACTCTTCAAATCAAACTTTGGATTGAAAACAACAATTTCACATAAATTCCTATTAATCTAAGCAACTCATAAGAACAAGATAATTCAAATCAAACTTTTTATGTCATTAGTCTAAACCTTAAACTAATAAAAAATAAGAATCTATTGATAATTATCTTTGAAATTGGATTAGCATGAACATTACCACATCAAAAACAAGTTTATAATTTCAAAAACATCTTAGGGTAATGTTCCTAGTCCAATTCCAGCCAACAAAGTCGAATTTATGTTGTCTGGGGGTCCAACTCGTCTAGTGCATGAACCAACTCGGCGAGTTGGATCGTTTTGATCACTTTTTAGGCATGGACTCGCCGAGTCTCCTGATGGACTCGCCTCGTCTGATGATCAGACAGCAAACAACTTCGATTTTTTAAGCAGTTTTGCAAGTATAACAAGAAAACAAGCCTAGTCTTTGATAACACTGTTGGGTTTTGAGCATTCTAACACTCCTAAGTGTACATGCAACCCTAAATAGCTTGGATCTATGTTTTCTCTAATATAGATACAAATATGAACATCCAAGGTATTATCCTAATCTAGCATACAAAACAATGAATATAATAAGATATAATACATACCTCTTTGATGTAGAATATCTTCATGAAGCTTGAGTGCCTACTGCCTCAAGTGTGACACCTCAAATGGTTAACACAATACCAAATACACTTGGAATAACTTGAGAGAAACTTAAACACTCCTAAAATCTGCTAGCCCTTTTTTTACTATTCATAGTGGCCGATTTTTCCCAAAGAATATGATCTTATATGGTTGTTACAATTAGAGTAAATCCTAATTGTTATGGCCTTCCATTTCCTTGGATCCATGGGTTCAAATACACCATGGAGCATCCATGGACCATCCAATGGGATTTAGCCCAACTTAATTATCCATGGAGCATTAGCCCACTATACAAGTATGGATGATTTACACAATCAACCCATATATTTAATTAGTCTTCTTTTGATCACTTAATTAATTCTAGATTAATTCTTGATCAATACTAATTAAATAATCCTATTAATATATTAGAACTTATAATATATTAATCAACCTTAAGTGTTATTTCTCTCATTATAGTCTATCTAAGCACATGATGTCATGCAATCCAAATGGACCATGCCAGGTCGGGTCAAGTCTTACCAATTATAGTAATGGACATAGACATTAATCCAAATACATCATTCTTATGGTGTACATGCAAACCCTAAAGCTTTGGATCTAGTTTGTCTAATGAACATGCAATAATCATCCAAAGCCATAAACCCTAGATCTAGCATAAAATAAACAATATAACATATGAATTAGGGTTTAGATCTTTACCTTGATTGTTATGTAGCAATAACAATCTCAGTTCCTCCTTGTAATTGACTTCTAAAAGCCTAGTGTCACAAATGTCACACCTCTAATGGCTTACAAACACCAAGAGCAAGAAGATGACATAGGAGAAGAGAAAAGGCACCCAAAAACGTCTAGAAACCCTAAGGAATTAGTTGGCAACGTTTTTGGGGCTTAGGGGTTCGCAACTAGGAAACCCTAATCAAACTGCTTAGGCTCTAAGCAGCCCATGGAATCCCTTTAGAACTCCCTTGGACGAATTCCTTATTGGCTTTCCATAGAATTCGTCCAACCTATGTTCCAAGGTGATCCATAGCCCAATTGCAACTACCTTATAATTACAATATTAGTCCCCCCAAGTTTAATTAATGTCTTTTAGCCACAAAATTAATTTGCTAATTAATTCTTGACCAATATTAATTAAATAATATGATTTCTCCTTTAATATATTATTCATATAATATATTAATAAATAATAATTATTCTCTTTCTCCATAAATCATCTAATCAAATTGCTTTGGTGAAGGCAACCCAAAAGGACCATGCTCGCAATCGGGTCAAGTACATACCAAAATAGTTATGGGCTTAGACACTAATCCAATAGTCTCCCACTTGGATAAGTCTAATAACTATTATGCGTATGACTTTAGATCCTGATCAGCAATCATAGCTTTCAAAAGCCGCTGTTAACTCTGATCTTATCAGATACGCGTCATTTAGATAAGGGATCATATATTCCTCCATTCTAGATATTGTATAGACGTAAGACATGGATTGAAATCATTCTCCCAGTCTATGTGTTGTTTCCCAATTTCCGATTTATGATGACAGACTAATTGAAAAAATCAAATTAGTCCTAGCCTAGCCGGGAACTTGCGTTTGTCATCACTAAATCATCGAGGTGCCCACAGATATCGCTTTTATCCCACTTTGGGTAAAAGGAACGGATAAACTTCGATTCAATGCTCGCTTGCACTCACTCACCAAATCACACACAACAATATGTTTTATAACACAAAGTTACTGGTGTGTTAATGTGACAACCCAAAAATTTCTATTATGTACAACCATCCACTTCAATAGAAGTCAAAACTGTTTCTTCTAACTTTGAAGCTTTTTGGAATAAGTTTGAGTGGTTTAAAGTTAGTACTTCAACAGATAACTGGAGATAGGATGCCCTAGTGTTTATTGTGCATCAATTAGGTTCCAAAATCTCCAAGTGTTTGAGTTTACGGCCCAAATGGTATTTGGACCGTAAACCCTAATGACTATATAAGTGAGATTTAGATATTTTAGCCATTTTTCACAAGTTCAAGATCCAAACCCATTTCTCTCTCAAGTATCATCCAAGGTTTCTTCAAGATCTTCAACTTGTAAGTATTTCTAAGCCCTAGTAAGTTGATATCTACCCTAATCTAGTGATCTAACACACTTCTATCCATAAAATCATTCCAAAAGTGTAGATCTTCAAGTTTCACCAAGAACACACACTAGTGTTCTTGGACTTTTAGCACCATTTCAAGCTTCTACCTTGTAAGTACTTCTAGCTTATAGTATTATAAGCCTAGTTACACCTCCAAACATCAAGAAAACACCCAAGAAAGCCATGATCAAAGGTGTTTACGGTCCAAGATGTTCTTTGACGGTAAACCCTAAAAGGGTGCCAGATTGTTCCTATTCTCTTGCCAAGCCTTGGAAACTAGCCTAGAACCTTACCTTGATGTACTGAGTACTTAAAAACATCATATGACCATAAACCATTTGGGTTTACGTCCGTAAACCCAAAGACAAATTGTCCAAAAACCGTAAACCCCATAAAGGGGTGATATGTTGCCCTAATCACATCCGATGGCTTAGACATGAAGTAGAAATGCTTAGAATGACTTGTAGGACTTCATAACACAAATTGGTCAAAGAAACATGAGTTTACGGCCGTAAACTCATGGGTTTACAACCACAAACTCAAGGGGTGTTGGTCATAAAACCGTAAACACCTTTTGATGCCATTCCACTTCCCTTTGATGAATCACATGTGATTCCAACACTTGATCTAGGTGTTTCCTAGTCCCGACAGGTATTTTCCTTTCATATAGTTGTTTATAAACACTATATTCATGTTAGTATGTGTCCTTATATGTCATTTAGGACTTATTGTGTCTCGGGACATCATTCGTGGAACTTATCATCCTTACACGCACATCCGATTGAATCACCCACATCAGGTGTGTTCATACCTCATAATGAATCTTTTAACTATTTATGGGGGGGGGAATACAAGTTGAACACAATGATAATTGTGTAAATGTTTGTTGTTAAACATCTTTCAAAATTTTACTTATGTTATTTATAAGTTGTCAAAACATTTCAAAACTCTTTAAAGTTATGTTAATTTATAGTTACACAAAACTCCGTTTTTAAAGTTCAAGCATAACTTAGTAGATAAATGAGTCTTTTCAATAACAGTCCAAGTAGAACATTAGTAAACTATAATAGGTATAGTTTAGGAGAATGCTATTCGTTACTTCTAGTATAATGAAGTACACAAAGAGTCAGTTCATGCAAGAATCAAACAAACAGTGAAGAGAATCAAACAATACCATACATAACATGTAGTAAAGAGATACAGAACAATAACATACAGAACAAACAAGCTAGGTTGCTATAGCATGAGAACACACAAACATGATCTAATTATACCAATGAATAACTAACTCATTGTTTTAAACAAAAGGTGATAGTTATATTGGGTATACATGATCATATAACTTTAATGTGAATTACATGGCTTGCAAAAATTTGCAGGGGTCACGTTTGGTTCCCTTAATCTCTTGACAGGGAGAGCATTTAGTAGGGGTTCTAGCCTTCACATTATGACCGTAATAAAACAAATATTTTTTTAGGTTATTTAGTACATCTTTATGTCATTATAAACGACATATGTGTACTTACTTTTCCCATTACTTTCATAAAGTGACAGTACCACTTGAAAGTTGAACTATTTTTTAGTCAAGATAGTTATAAAATAGGGAAAATATACTTTTTACAAATTGACAAAGGAACAGACGGGTCTAGCACAGAACAGAAGATGTCTTGGTAGAAGGCTACGATTAAAGGATAGGACCACAATGCTAGTCTTATGATTTCTTAATGTATAGATCACATGATACATATAGACCAATAGGTTCCGACAGCTAATAGGATGTGTTCTCTCCGCTTCATTTCATGTTCCTCGTTGGGTTGTGGGCTTGGAACAGATTCACCCAATCTATTATCTATCCGATTCTATATATATGTATGCTTAGTATTCATTAAGTCATCATCACAGTACCAGGCATGGGTTAGGTTATAGGACACATAGTCAGAGCACGACTTTCTAGTACAAAACATACTTTCCAAAGTCAGTACTTTTGAGTATTCAAAACTAGAAATTTCCCAGTAAAGGGTTTAATCCATTTTATTAAACCGGTACAATTTTAAAGACTTTAGCTGCGTAACTCTATAATACCTTAGCTTATACATCATGTTTATATATAAAACTAATACCCAATAGGTAGTTAAATGTGTGTTGTCTGCCTTACTTCATGTTCCTCGTTGGGTTCTGGGCTTAGGGTGGATTCATTAGATATAAAAGAATCATTAAAACTAACTCCATGAGTAACAAGTGAATACAACAGGGTTATATATGACAACGATCTAGCAACCAATGGGATGTGTGCTATCCGTCTTACTTTCTGTTCCTTGTTGGGTTGTGAACTTAGGGCAGATACGCACAATCGATTGTTTGTTTACTCCGATACTTATATAACTTGTACCCACTTAGTACCCATAGAAAGGCTTTTAGTGTCAATTTACTTAACTTTCATTCAAGTAGGAAATATAGGATTTTCTAGTGGAACAGGCTAACTTTTCAAAACAAAACTTACAGCTTACATCACTTTTACATATACATTTTCAACCACATTTTACAGCTTACTCACATCACTAAAATCTTATGAACTCACCTGCTTAATTGCTGATCAACTCTTTCAAATAACTTGTATTCTCAGGAGACTATTAGACAGGTGCTCGTGCTGGGAAATCAGAAGATGGAGCATTATAGCTTCAAGTCTTTTTTTGTTATTTGTTTATGAATTCTATGTTTTGTGAACACACACATTGTAAACACTTTCTTTCTAAATGAAATGGTTGTTCATTACTTGCTTACCATATAAATATCTCGTGATACTAAACATGACGTCCTCCACCCCTAAACGTTTTTGCCGTTCCAGTTTTGGGGTGTGACAATTAACATATTATCAATGTGCAACCGGCTCGCAAGATACAACTCACACATCTCGGTTTCAAGAATATAAGATATTATCGTCTCACCTATCGCTCGTGATAAAATCCATGAAGCGATCCAAGTGAGCGTGGGTTTAATCTAATGCTCAGATCATATTCATAAGCACTCTTGAACGTTGCATCAAACCTTTTCTATATCTAATACACTTTAGACAATCCACACACCAATTCATGACAGTCTTCATTCATACCTACTTCCAACACATGAACGACTGTGGACCATTCAAGAAATTTGATTATTCTGAAATAACTTAATTATTTAGGAAATCAAAACATGCAAAGTAAAACACAAGAATAATACTAATCTTATATGGCCCTAAACTTTTGAGTATAAATAAAACACCTTTTATTTATCATCATACTGATTACTCATTATTTTTTGTTTCGGGTGATCAACTTATTACTTGAATTATAACTACAGTTATCCCATGCTCCTAGCATGCACACCATGTTTACTTATGGTCCTTACTTTGTGAAATAATATAATTGAACAACATTTCCAATCATACTCATTTCACAACTCCCAATCCTTACCACAAGTGTAAGAATATCATATTCTTGCCACTTATAGAATATGTTAGATTCTAACATTTTATGCATCGATCCTTTCGTAATGTCAAAGCGCCAAAGTCACAAAGACTTTGCCAATGAAATTACAAAGTCCTCTATTGGAGATTGTTGCAAGACAATTCCATAGATAGAAAGTCTCATATTCAAAGTACATTCCTTTGAACATCCTTCTTGCATAAAAGTTTCTAATCTAGACATATAGATTCTTAATGTCCAACTCCCAATATGGAAACATTTATATATTTACCATATGACAACTCATTACTAATAGAATCATATCTAATAATAATAATGTCAGTAAGGTCCATCCATTACTACACTTCCAACTGCTCACAAGCAACCAATCCTTGGCGAACCTTAGATCGTTCTTCGACATTTGTTTAATAAACTTACTCATGTCCGGTTCCAGTCCTTTTTCCGTCTTAATGCCCTAGTGTGACAACCCGTAAAATGTTTCGTCGCTGTAAACCCTTTTCCCGTCAGTAAAACCCGTTTGTCCTTCAATTTTCCTGTTAACATTTTGAATTAGGTCATTTAATTTAAGACTTTTATTATGACCTCGTGAGTATCCAAACACGTTAGAAACACGTGAAAACACTTTCGATATTTAATTGGGTAATTTTTAGTTATGACCACATCGGGTTACAAAAACTTAATCGGGTACGACCAAAAAAGCCTCGTTAAATGTCAGTATCGGGTAGAATTCCATTGTGTCTCAAACTTAAACCATATTTAAGGTGATATGAATTTCATTTTGAAGCTTTTAACCCTCTCTCTACTCTCTCTCTCTACAATTCCAAGCATTTGATCCAAAATCACCTTATTTCAAGCTCCAATTTGGTAAGATATCCATCCTAGCTCTTAGATTATCATTCTTAGCCTACAGTTTCGTGTCAAAATCATCCAAAAGGACCATAATCATGTGTTTATGGCCCTGGAACAGGCCTAGGCCGCAAACACGCATAAATGGGGTTTTGGAGCCCCAAAACCCTTCCAAACCACCTTTAGAGCTTAGATATGACCTGGGGGCTTTCAAGACAGGACATAGAACACCTAAAACTTAACATTTGAGAGATAAACATGAGTTTACGGCCCAAGAACATTCTTGGACCGTAAACACCCTTTCTTAGTCCGTATACACCTTTTAAGATGTTAAGATGCCCCTTAAACACCTCCTCAGCCTTGGAATAAAGTCTAGAATCGTCCTCCAATGTGTTAGGGACCTTAAATTTGATAAATACCATCCCTTTAGGATTTCACGGCCGTAAACCCCCAAGGAATGGTTCCTGGGCCGTAAACTCCTATAACATGGTCAAATGGTGCCCTAACTTCATCCTATGGCTTGTAAATTAAGTTTGAATCACATGTGATTAATCTAGAACCACCAAACCACAAAAGGAAAGGGTATATAGGAGCTTACGGCCATAAAATCCTAGTTTACAGCCGTAAACTCCATTAAGTGGTTCCTTTGGTGGTTTAATCACTTCCTATGCCCTAGATTTGATCCTAGCATCACCCCACTAGTGTTATAAGGCCATTTAGCAACCAAGAACCCACCACCCATGATTTTACGGACATAAACTCATGTGGATATGGTCTATGGGTTGTAATCTCCTTTAGGATTTTACTCTTGAAGAGAAAACTCCATATCTAGGCCTGACACCCTCATAGATGCCACCCGGGTCACTCCAAACACTTTGAATTGAAGTGTTTTCGCGTCTAGAAGTGTTTATTCTTATTTAATTAATAGATCAAGGTCTAATTAGATACAAATTATGTATCTCTTCTTAATACATAGGAACCTCGCGTGTTTTCAAGTCCCGAACTGACAATTAGCATCCAACCGGCACATTTCTCGTCTGGTGAGTTCATACCCTTACGCCTTTTTCCGAGTTTTTCAATGTTTTTAGGGGGGGGGGGGAATACAAGCAAATTATAAATGTTTTTGAAACTCAAAACTGATGTAATTCTATAAATATCTGGCAAACTTTTAGATATCTTTACCCCTTATGTATTATGCAGAACATAAGGGATGTTTTATCGAATATAACTTCGTGGATTTCAATTACAGTAAAGGAAACAATCAAACCAATCAAATTATTATTGGAATAATTTGGGATCATCAATTCTCGTTTTATGAGTTCAGATTTCATGCAATGTCAATAGATAAACTATGTCTGATTCAGTTGATCTCTGTTTAATGTAGAGCATTATGCCAGATAGTTTCTTTATATTCAACTATTTATACTCTATTATGTTTCGAAACGATTATGATATTCGATAACGACCGAGTACACTGTGAATAATTTAATACTAGCTTGTGAGATTAGTCTTCAATATACCCTTCGGGTTATCAGTAAATCCTCCCCGAAAGTATAACCAGAGTCTCCTGGAGGGAGAGTGTGGAATTTGTGAATAGATATATTTGGGACTAACAATCCCACACCTTAACTGCTAGCTACAGTTAGGAGGGCATGCCTGGGGTGATAATTTCTTGATATCGTCTAACGCCTGAAGAACGTTAAGGAGGTCTCGGGTCACATTAGCATGGTTTTACGACTCACAATACGTATTAATATAAATTTGTTCACGGATTTTATATCTTCCTTTAATCCATAGTTTTATGTACTAAAAACTACCTACTGTGGTACTGGATGGTATTCCAGGGTTTTAATTCTATAGTTTTACACATTAAACTATCTACTATTGTACCGAGCGGAATTTAGGAATTTTAAATTATGTTTTCTTAACATACTAGTACTAATCATGACTTATCTTATAGAAATTGACAAACGTGATAGAAAATATGGGATTTTCTTGGTTAACAATATTTTTCAGAAAAGCAAAGGAAACATGATCTTTTTCTTACAAAAACAGACAGCTTATGAACTCACCAGCTTGATGCTGATTTTTAAACTGCTTGTATTCTCAGGTTCTACTTAGACAGGTATCCCGCGTTCTTTTGCAGAATACGGAGCGTATGGAAGTCTCGTCTTACTTTTGATTAAACTTATGTATCTACAAAAGTTGTATTACTTTACTTTCAAACAAATGTAATGAATCTATGTAATGTAATGTTTTGTGTTTACTATGCTTACTATGTACATTGGTTGAGATACTACATGACGTCCTCCGCCCCAAAACGTTTACGCCTTCGTTTTCGGGGTGTGACACCTACGCATTTCGAAAATTCTATAACGGTCAACTATTATAGCATATGTGATCGATCCTAGACTTGAAGCGTATGGAACACAATGAATAATGTCTTACATAAAAACGTGATACTTTACCAGTCTTTTTCCATAATATTTCTGATGGGATTAAAACAACCTTTAATCTATGAAGATCGATTAGATCTTGAACAAGTATATGAATATAAAAACAGTAGGAACGCAATAAAAAGAACAAGACAAGATTGAATCAAACGAGTCGAATGATTAAAACAAAATCCTCAGAAGAGCTCGATTAAGAACATCAACTGTAGAGGATTGGTAGGTTACAAGAACGATTAAAGAAACCTTGAAATTACTATCGTTAAGCTCTCTATCGTTATTCTCTAAAACCGTTAACCTCTATCTCGTTAACCTAATATGCATGCAAGCATTAACTTATATACAATACATAAAAGGCTCTCGGTTGGACAGGCCCAAACCGGAGTATACATGGCTAAACTAATGAGCCCAAAAGACGCAACATCAAAATAATCTTCAGTCCAACAATCTCCCCCTTTGCGTCAATTTGGAGCGAGACTTTCACTTCTTACTTGGGCCGGCAGCTGAAGCTGGTACCTTCTTTTTCACGGTACTAAACAGACACTTGGTTATGGAGAGAATGGTCTGTCTAAACCGGATGTACCAAATGATCATATCATTGAAGTACTTGATGTCATCAGCCGAATTCTCCTTACACCGCTTGATAATTGATAAGATGTGCTCCAAGCAAGTTGTGGTGTAAAGGTGCTTGTCAGCTAAAGCAAAGAGACATATCTGTCCTTCAGCTCTAGTGAACATGACTGAGTTACGCCTCGGATCAATCCTGCCCATCTGCATCTGGTTGAGATCACTGGCCGATCCCACAGGAGCTACTTTCGGTTTCTTCTTAAAAACTGTGGCGACCTCCTGATCCATTAGAGCAACCTCCATGATGTAGCAGGCCAACATCCTTTTGATATGGTCTATGATGGGACCATATTCGGTTTCATCTGTCAGCAGGATATTGTACAAGACAATCCAATCATGAGGATTCAGATTCGGCAGATCCGCCAGGGAGATGATGTGGGCAGTTCTTGCAGATCCTCGGATGAGCTTGAACTTAACGTTTGTGAATCTCCCCACGGCATAAGGCTTCAGCACCCGAACGTTCACAATCTTCTGGGCGCTCCAGGTAAGGTATTGAGGGCGAGCGGCCTCCAGATAGAAGTTAATAAGCTCCCTGTCAAGCTCATCGTTCGGATGCGGGACTTCAAAAATGTTAGAGAAGGCGTGGAAGATGAATGCCTTTCGAGTTAGCGGCATGTCAAACTGCGAATCGATAGAGTTGTTGCAGTCGAATGATATAACCGGCTCGAGCCATAGTATGCTTGGAGTCTCTATGGCCTCTTTTATCAAACGATCCCTGGTCCAGGCAGGGAAGAGCAGCTTTCGGCTCTCAAGGAGATCGTCGGCTTCTTTTTGCTTTCGTTCGGCTTCTTCAGCTTCACGCGCCACACGACTGGCATCATTATCAGCATTGCGACTGTTCTTTCTTTTTAACATGTCTGCAATGGTCTCCCTGTCTTCATCTTCTTCTTCATCTCCTCCCTCAGCTATGTTTTTGCCTTTGTTCTTCACACCCGAACCCGAGGCATGACCAGTTGGGGATGGTTCGGTTGTGTGAGTAGCTTTGGAGGAAGGAGGTGGTTTCGATCCTTTCTTCTCATCTCCCCCTTGTTTCGGAATGGACACGAAACTCGGTAGGCCTTCAATCTTGCTTAAAAGGTCCATGGCCGGAGAGAGTTTTTCAGCGAGGGTGTGCCTCACTGAGTAGTTTAGGATGGGGTCGTGTGCTTCCAGGATGTTTGATAATACTGCGTGGACATCCGAAACACACGTCTTTATAACCTCCCTTTCGGATCGAAGAGCTTCCAATTGTTGTTCAGAGTTGGAAAGTTGCGTGCTCTTAACCTTTAGGGCAGTAGTTTTGCTCGCCAAGAGGTCCATCAGAGAATTTTCAGCTGCAAGATCCTCTTGTAGCTTTGCCAGGCGGGCATCGATGGAGGCACGAAATGCCGAGTTGTCGTCGCTAATATGTTGTCTGAGGGTAGCGAACGAAGACAGCTCCGTCGAGACAAACTTGGCCAATTGTTGAACAACTGGTTCCAGAGTTGTCTTAGTGGCTTCGGCGCTCTCCTGCAAGGACTTCAGCAGGACAGAAGCGTCAGTGAATAGTTTATCGACTTTTTCGGTCGCTGCCTCACAGGCTCGGGTGGAGGCATCGATAGCAGCAGTTGCTGAGGCTATGGAATCATGTTGAGCCCTGGAGAAGGCGTCAACGATCTTCTGAAGGGCAGCTTCAGATAAAGATGACTGCTGGTTGGAAGAGGAGGCGAGAAGTTGATCAACCTTATCGTTAAGCTCGCGAAGATGCTTCTTTGTCACTGGAGCATCATCCTCCTCATCGCTCTGAACTTGAAACGGACTATAGTAGACCGAATCAAAGTTCATGTGTTCCCCGCCGAGATAAGTATCGCCTCCATCAGAGGCATTTTCTGGAGATGGAGGGGGTGGAGAAGTTGGGGGTGTTGTGGTTGGTGTATGTTGAGTTTGAGTGTGGGGTGGGGTAGTTTCGGGTGGTGGTTGAGTTTGGGTTTCGGTTTGTGGTGGTTCGGTTACAGGAGGGGTTTCGGTAACTGGTGGTGTTTCGGTTGAAGTGGTGAAAATGGGTGGTGGTATAGGGAAAGATGTTGGTGGAATAGTGGGGTTTATGGTGGGAATGGAAATAGGAATAGTTGGTGGAGGTGAAGGAATAGGAGATTGATGAAGTTCCATCTCTGGGGTTGGGGACCGAGGTGGTGTGTTGCCTCGTTGAGGAGATTCGTCTCCTTGTGATCCTTCAGAGTCCGAACTCCCATCTTCGGATTCGCTTGAAGAGGAGGGAATAATGAGCTTTCGCTTCGGTTGGGTCTTCCTCCTTTTCGGCTGTGGGGATGAAGCAGCCTTCTTTTGTTTTCGCTTCATGGGAGAAGGTCCCTTTGGAGCTTTGGACATTTGCTTTCCCTTGTCTGCCTTTTTCCCCCTGGCCACCGGTTTATCGGCATCATGAATCGATCGCAGCATGTCCGGTGTCAATTCCCTCGGACCAGTTGGCCTAAACTCCTTGATCATCCTGATCAGTCTGCTATCGGCGGGCACATCGGCATACATCGACTCCGGGATAGAGCCAACGAATGAAAATTTGGATGCATCGGATACGATGATCTTCTTGGTATGAAACGTACCAATAGAAGACATCAATGCACCATCGGCTGTTGGAACATTGAACTTGTCCATGGCCCATCTTGTGATCAAGATCCAGAACCGGGCCAACGACACCTCAGAGTGTCGGGAAGAAGAAGAGAGGCTCTGAATCAGCTGTTGCCATAGGACAAACCCATAGTCCAGGTTAATCCCGTTGTACACCCCATACATTATCGAAAGGAAAAGACGACTTGCACCGTCAGATCCTGAGCTCCTCTCTGACAGACCCTTAAAAAGGACTGTAAATAAGCCATTCCACTGTGGCGGCAAGCAAGACTTTTTGAACTTGGGGACGGAGGAGAGAACTTTTGTATATCCCATGTTGTAAAACATGCCAAACAGCATCCCAACCGGAATCGTCTCCGGGTGAACTCGCGATAGGTCAGCAGCAAACCCTAGCATAGTACACAAACGGGGGCGAGAAATCGAAGTCTTGTGTTCAGCCACCTCAAAGAATATCCGGTCGACAGCCTTGTCGTAGTAAGCCGTCGCAAAGACCTGTGATAAGGCCACCATTGGCACCGTTTCAATTCTTGACAATGCGGGAGCAAGCTGGGAGTACTTGAGGCATTCAACGACCGACGACATATAGGAATCATACGCCAGTGGGTTCAGATCAATGACCAGGCATTGTTGGGGTCGAATGGGAAGAATCTGAGAGGTAGCATGGACGGAAGAAGATTCAGCCATTGTTGCAGGTTGGAGAAGAAGATGAACAGTGAAGGCTTTGTAGGTTTTTGCTCTTCAGAAAATCCGGAGGCAGTAAAAAGGTAAATGGTGTTGTAGACTGCCTTTTATAGTGAGGAATTGGAGAGAGAAAAATCGTTTCATATCTTTTATGCGATGATCACGTAGGAGAGAGTGTCAGATTCCTAGGATCACGCTACCCAACAAGCGCCGTTTCAGAGAGAGGAACCGTTTCCATTTCCACACGCGCCTTTAGTGCCAGAGTAATGACGCTTGGATATCGCACACGCGTCCATAAGTGTCAGTAAAAGCGCGGCCGTTTCACATTCACACGCGCCCACTTTTTACTATCGTTTGAAATTCAATCCTTTTAATCTCCCGCCGAGTCAGCAACCTTTCGTCTTATCCCTTTTAAACGCCATTTTTGAATAAAATTGCCACGTGGATTGTTTTTGACCACAGTTCCATAAATAACCACGAAAGTAGAATCCAGCCTGTAAATAATTAGCAACGGAATTTGGGAAAATCAAAGATTTTCGTGCAAAGAGTGTAAAAGAAAAAGAAATAAAGCAACTCTTTTAAGGATATTTTGTGATGCCAATAATGACACGAAACTGATGATCCCGGGCACGAATCTCTTCCTTCAAGGTCAAGAGAGACCTCAAAGTGTTAGTGTGGAATCCCGTTGAATTACAATCAGACACTTATTAATAAATGTTGAAAGGCTTCTTTTAATTAGGCTAAATAAGGGTGGTTTCGCTTTGATTCATCAATTCTATTCTTGATATAAGAAAGAAAGTGAATAAAGTACTTGTGAGACCGGTGTAGCCTGTTGAACAAGTAGGTAGGAATTGTTTTGTATTGGCTTAGATTGGTATAAAATCTCAGAAAAAATAATTAAAACTGGATCCCAAGGGAAGAAATGTTATGGTATTTAACGATTTCATAGGAATCACACAAAAGAAAATTTGAGATTTCATTAGGGTACTTTCGACAATCCTTTAGTGAATGCTTGAGCAATTTGATTGTTCACCGTCAATTCATTGGGTGTTGAATTTTGGGTTTCACTCAGCTCGTAGTGACACGAAACTAAGATCATAAACACAGATGTTGTGTAACAATAAACCTCAGTGGTAATTTCTGAGAGTCTCAAGGGTTACGTTGATGAAATGAATGTAGTGGAGAAGAGTTATGGAGATGGTTTAAGAAGATATAGTACCTCTGCTACGAAAAAAAGGACCAAGCAGAAAACTCTTAACTCATGTGAGAAAAGAGTGAGGTAGCTCACGATTAGAATAAATGGGTTAGCCTTATTGGGAAGACAAGGTTTGTGTATACCAGGTCATGAAGGCTATTATTCAAAATCTTATGAGGCTTGGGACACATACAGCAGCATGCTTCTAGGGACACTAAAGTAGTCAACAAATATATCCCCATAAACGAATGAGCACACAAGAAAAATTAATTAAAGTATTTTTTGGAGTTTTTGAATGTTATAAGAAAAAAAAAATAAAGGATAATTTTGAAAAACCGAACCCGAACGTTCGGTTGGTTGTGGTTCTAGAAAATTTTGAAAAACCGAACCCGAACCTTCGGTTGGTTGTGGTTCTAGAAAATTTTGAAAAACCGAACCTGAACCTTCGGTTGGTTTCGGTTCCACAAAAGTTTGAAAAACCGAACCCGAACCTTCGGTTGGTTTCGGTTCCACCAAATTTTGAAAAACCGAACCCGAACCTTCGGTTCGTTTCGGTTTAGGAAAATTTTAGGAAAACTGAAGAGTTTGGATATGCAATTTGGAAAAACTTTTTACATAAATAAAAACACATTTTGTACAAAGAGAATATACAACTCAGAAAAACTACCTTTGAGCGATTCAGATGGTTGAACCGAATCCGAACGTTCGGTTGATTTCGCTTCTTACGTTGGAGTTTGAGAGGTAGTGTGAGGTACTGACTCTGATTCCATCATACCTAGCCCTTGCAATATTTTATTGAATGATGCTTCAGGAAGAGCTTTGGTAAAGACGTCAGCCAGTTGATCAGTGGTTCTTACAAAGTGAACTTCGACATTTCCATCTTCCACATGATCTTTGATGAAGTGATACCTCAGTGCTATGTGTTTGGTTTTAGAATGTTGCACTGGGTTATGACAGATCCTAATTGCACTTTCAGAGTCACAATATAGTGGGATCCTCTTCATATTGAGTCCATAGTCTCGAAGTTGACTCTGGATCCAAATCACTTGTGATGTGCAGGATGCAGCGGCAATGTATTCCGCTTCGGCAGTAGACAACGACACACACGTTTGTTTCTTGGATTGCCAGCTGACCAACTTCCCATCAAGAAATTGACAGCCACCAGTTGTGCTTTTACGGTCGAGTCCACATCGTCCAAGGTCAACATCAGAATAGGCTTGAACGAAGAAGCCTGAGTTGGATGGATACCATAGACCTAAGGAGGTGGTTCGCTTGAGATAGCGTAAGATGTTCTTTACTGCAAGCATGTGAGGTTCGCGTGGGTTTGCCTGAAATCGAGCACAATAACACACAAAAAACATGATATCAGGCCTGCTAGCAGTTAGATACATCAGTGAGCCGATCATTTGACGATAGAGCGTGATATCAACAACCGGTTTGTCAAGAGATGGGGTAAGCTTGGTGCCGAATGCCATTGGGACTTTAACTTTTGAGTCTCCCATCATGCCAAACTTCGCTAGGAGAGTCTTCGTGTAAGCTTCCTGATTAATAAAGATGCCTTCGGGTCCCTGTCTTATGTTTAATCCAAGGAAAAAGTTAATAGGACCCATTGAGCTCATTTCAAACTTAGTCTCCATCAGCTTTCTGAATTCAGCTGTTAAGCTGGGATTCGTGGAGCCAAAGATGATGTCATCGACATAAATTTGAACTATCATAAGGTGGTTACCTTCCTTTTTGCGAAAGAAGGTTGGGTCAACCGAACCTTGTTTAAATTTAGACATCTTTAAAAAATTTGTAAGCGTTTCATACCAGGCTCTCGGAGCTTGTTTGAGGCCGTACACAGCTTTATCCAGAATATAACAATGATTTGGATACTTTTCGTTCACGAACCCAGGAGGTTGCTCCACATATACAGTTTCTTCGAGTTCTCCATTGAGAAATGCACACTTAACGTCCATTTGGAAAACCTCAAAGTTTTTGTGAGCAGCATAAGCCAGAAATATTCTAACGGATTCTAGCCTAGCTACTGGAGCGAAAGTCTCTTCATAGTCTATGCCTTCCTCCTGACAGTATCCCTTAACCACCAGACGAGCCTTGTTCCTTATGACATTACCTTCCTTGTCCATTTTGTTCCTACAAACCCATTTGAGACCAACAACCGAAGCATCTGGAGGAGTTGGAATGAGGCGCCAGACTTTGTTCCTTTCAAACTCGTTCAGTTCGTCTTGCATTGCTTGAACCCAATCAGAGTGATCGAGGGCAGTGTTAACTGTCTTCGGTTCAACTTTTGATACGAATGAGTTAAACATACAAAACTCAACCTTTGAAAATAAGGATGTCTGTTTTGCCTTCAGTTGAGATCGGGTCAGAACCTTTTCAGATACATCTCCAACTACCTGAGAGATAGGATGATCTCTGGTCCATTTGGTAAGGGGAGGGTAATTCGGATCAAAGGTTGGGTCTAATTCAGCATTGATCATTTCTTCTGGCTCAGATTGGCTATCGTAATCAAGCGTCATATCATTATGCTCCCCCTCAATTGATGAGTCTTGAGAAACATGAGGTTCAGGGGTTTCTTGTGGTGCTGGACTTTCAGAGGTTGAAGCACCTTCGGTTGGAGAGGTATCTTCGGTTGGAGAGGCACCTTCGGTTGGTGAAGGACCTTCGGTTGAAGTTGTAGAGCCTGGCTCCCCCTAGACTTGTGAGCTTGGCTCCCCCTCGACATGAGAACTTGGCTCCCCCTCGACTGAAGCATTGTTGGATGGAGATTCATCAGTGGGCGATTCTCCTTCATGCATTCTTCTTGCAGCATCGTCGACAATTTGCTTCATATGATCAACTTTGTTGTCAGCTCCAACTGCTTTTGAGAGAGAAGCTTTTTCCGGTTCATCAAAGAGTTCCAAGAATTTCTCGTATAAATTGGCGATCGAGACTGTGACTTGGCCAGTTTGAGGAAAGATTTCCCCGGCAGTGTCTTCTATGGCTTGCAGCTTCTTGACATAGCTATCGTCAAAAGTCACATAGTATGTCTCTTCAATCCTTCTTGAACGTTTGTTTAGGACCCTGTACGCCTTGGATGTTAGCGAGTAACCCAGAAAGATTCCCTCGTCGGCTTTGACATCAAACTTGTTGCGGTGTTCTTTAGAGTTAAGGATGAAACACCTTGAGCCGAACACATGGAAAAATTTCACATTGGGCTTTCTGTTGTTTATTATCTCATATGGTGTGATCGTGAATCGCTTATTGAGATAAGACCTGTTCTGTGTAAAACAAGCAGCAGAAATAGCGTCAGCCCAAAAATAAAGAGGTAAGGAAGCGAAACTTAGCATAGTTCGGGCAGCTTCACACAAAGATCGGTTTCGTCTTTCGACTATTCCGTTCTGTTGTGGTGTGTAGGGAGCTGAGAAATTGTGACTAATTCTCTTTTCTGCAAGAAACTCTTCAAACTCCCTGTTTTTGAATTCAAGACCATTGTCGCTCCTGATGTTGCGAACGACCTTCTTGAGCTGGACTTCAATTTGCTTGATAAACACTTTCAGCTTTTGATTCGCTTCAGATTTGAGCTTTAGAAGGAATACCCATGTAAATCGTGAAAAGTCATCAACGATAACAAGAATATACTTGCTACCACCGATGCTTTCGATAGATGAAGGACCACACAAATCGATATGAAGTAATTCGAGTGGTTCAACAACTTTTGTGTTGATTACAGATGGGTGACTTTGACGACTCTGCTTTCCCATTTCGCATGCGGCACACAAATGCTCTCTGTCGAATTTGAGCAATGGAAGACCTCTAACATGACCTCCAGTGACAGGTCGGTTGATATCTTTGAAATTGAGATGAGAGAGTCTTCGGTGCCACAACCAGCTTTCGTCGGATTGAGCTTTTCATAACAGGCATATAGCTGGGTTTCCTTTGATGGGTTTCATGTTTAGAGGAAACATTTCACCCTTTCGCTCTGACTTGAGAATCACTTTCTTTGTCTTTTTCTCTATGATTTCAGAACCTTCATCATCGAATGAGAGTTTGAGACCTGTACCTCCAACAAGCTGAGATACACTGATAAGGTTGTGTTGGAGTCCTTCCACATAAGCCACCTTCCTTATTGTAAAGTCACCATTCGTTATCATCCCGTATCCTTTTATGGTGCCGAAAGAGTTATTTCCAAACTTAACG
Organism: Lactuca serriola; assembly: GCF_051521515.1. Classification (NCBI taxonomy): domain Eukaryota; kingdom Viridiplantae; phylum Streptophyta; class Magnoliopsida; order Asterales; family Asteraceae; genus Lactuca; species Lactuca serriola. The sequence continues at coordinate 227,241,615 of NC_136410.1, read as the reverse complement.
TTGCCACCATTTGCAAGAGATCTGTATTCCCTGAGCTCCTCTTTCCTCCCTGTCATGTGATGCGAGCAGCCACTGTCGATGTACCATTCTTCGTCAAACTGCTCGTCACTTATAACCTGCAAAAATTAAGCAGATTTAGGAACCCAAAGTTTCTTGGGTTCATGTGAGCTTTTCATGGGAACGGGAATAGTGAGAGAGATGTCAACTAGATATGTTCGTTTTATTAGAGTTGTTTCATCTTTCTTTTTAATGGTAAAGACTTTTATTTTGTTGGCATTAGGTGTGTTCGTTTTGGACTCTGGTTTGGATTCCTCGACCTTCTGTTTTCCCTTCTGTTTAGCTGATGAATGAGGTTTTTGAGAACAAGCGGGATTGGCTTTAGAGCAAGATGGAGATGAATGGATGGAAGTAGAAGAACGAGAAGAATTAGAAAGAGAGGATTTGGATGGGGAGGAATTCCTGGCTGATGACTCTACGTGACCCTTTTGCTTTTGATCAATGGATGGGCTGACCTTCGAGTCTTGTCCTCTTTTGACTTCAGAGCCGAACCTCTGTGTTCGGTTGGAGTTGTTCTTGGAACCGAAACTTTGGTTTCGGTTGAAATCCTTTTCAGAACCGAACCTTTGCCTTCGGTTGGTATCTTCTTGTGAACCGAACCTTGGTTTTCGGTTGTTGGAACTTTCAGGCTTTCTTACAGGATTGTTTTCATACTTCAGATTCTTGTCTTGGTGTGAGTAGTATGCATTCTGGGAGTGCCAGAATTGTTTCCTTTCAGAAAGGTTTTTCCTGTATCTTTGGTTCCTTTCTATCTTCTTATCTCTCATCTGCTTAGGTTGATGATGAACGTTCGCTTTCGTTTTCGGTTTCTCCTTGGCTGGTTCCTTTTGAACTTCAGGAGTTTTACTTTGAGCCGAGGGAGCAGAGGGAATATCCGAAGAAGATCCAGTTTGTACTGAGGGACTGGAAGGAATGTCTGAAGAAGTTCCACTTTGTGCTGTTGGAGTAGAGGGAATGTCTTCTTTTGCCGAACGATCATTCTCCTTAGGAATATCTTTCGTACCACTGGTGCTTGGCTCATTGAAATTATCCGGCTTATTCAAGGGTTCAGGTATGTATCTCCCTTTTCTCATCCAGGAGGTTCTTTCAGATAGGCCAACAGTTTCGTTTCCATTATCTATTGGAGCTTCCCAGAAGTACTCATCACAGCCATCCGCATTGTCTTCGTTTACAATATCTGTGAGCTCAGCTGTTTGATGTTCGGTTACTCCAGTCACCTTGTATACTTGATTCGGAGTGGTCCTGACCTTTTGATACACAACTGCTTTTTCTACTAATTTCGGGGACTTTTGTTTGGACAATCTAGCGAACTTCACGGAATTTTCAGAAATTAGATTTTTGTGGTTTTCAGTTTCGCTTTTAACAAATTCTGAGCAGTCAACCGTATCCTCTACAGAAATTTCACTCATGTTTTCGTCCTCGTTAAGCTCGGTTGCATTTTCAACATTGATTTTGTTTTCTGAGCTTACGTTGGCGTTTAGAGAGTCAAATTTTTGCATGGTTTCGGTTCTCAGTTTAAGTCTGTCATTTTCGTCCAAAAGATTTTTGAGCATGTCCTTGTGGTCTTTGGATTTAATGAAGGACTCAATTTTGTCCAGTCCATACATGTAGGTCGGATTAACATCATCAGACGATATCACACTCTCACAATTATAGGCTTCGGCATCGATTTCATCCTCCTTAAATTCTAGGAAGGGCAAAATCATGCGATGGATCTTTTGGCCTATCTCACAATCCAAGTGAAGTTGAGTAATATTGGAATATAAACGTTTAGCTATTAAACAAAAAACATTTCGTTGTTTTAACAATTTTAAATTGTCTCTCTACAAATAAATGTTTTTGTCTTTAACTTTAACTAATTCCGACTCTTTTAACTCAATCCACATTCGCCGCTCCTCACTCTTCGACGCCACCCTGCTTAATTGATCAGTCAGGTTAGAATTGGTGACTCGAGTTTGAGTTAAGCTACTATCTAAATGAGAAATTCTTGTATTAACAATTTTTAGTTCTTTCTCATATGAGGATGGTGGTACTTTAGATGAAATAAAAACAGATTGTACCTTCTTTATCAGTTCATCGAGCTCATTGAACTGCTGGCTGAGTGGTTTGGCCGTAAAGCACATATCCTCCTGTACCTTCGGTCCATCATTTCCTCCATCGGTATTGTATCCCCTCATTTGAGATACATCAGTCACCATGAAGCATTTTCCACCACTGCTTTCCTCCTTAGCCACATAAGCCTTTCCATGAGTAGGCTTCCTCACTTCTTCGTCTTCTGAGTCAGTAGACCAAACTTCTGTGCTACCGAACTCATCGTCATTGACCGAACCCTGCACAATAAGAGCATTAATAGAAGGGTTAGCGGTAGACTTCTTCTTTCTCAACTCATCCAATCTCTTTTGCAGCCCGGCTTCCTCATCATTTCCATCGTCCTTTTCAGCCATCTTTTTAAGAACACAGTCCTTAGCATAGTGGTTCTTTCCACCACAGTAGAAACAGCTTACTCCGGAATCGCCATCTGCCTTCGGTTCCTTCTTGGGCTCCTCAGCCTTCGGTTCATTGTTCACCTTTTCAGAGCTGTATCTCCCCTGCCAGTTTCGGTTTTTGTTGCTGGGGAATCTCTTCTTTATGAACCTCTTAGGATTGGATACCATCATGGCATAATCCTCAGTCGTGAGGTCATATTCTTCCAAGTTGAGCTCTTCATCCTCCATCACAGCTTTACTTTTAGATAGGAGGGCCAACGAACCAAGACTAGAAACAACGTTCTTTTCTTGAACCACAATCTTCTCTTGGGACTTCAGAATACCCACCAGTTTCGCTAAAGAGTATGATTTAAACTGCTCATGAGCTTTGACTGTCGAAACCACTGCTCTCCATTCAGACCTCAATCCATTCAAGAAAGTAACCTTCTGTTCGATAAGCTTCCTTTCAATATCGTGTTTGATCATCTTGCTGAGAAGATGATTGAAGCGATCAAACATCTGGGTCACTGTTTCTTCGGCCCCTTGCCTGAATTCTCCAAACTCAGATAGAAGCAAGATTTGGATAGAATGTTCAAGATCCTCGTCTTTAGAATACAGTTCATGAAGTCTATCCCAAACTTCCTTTGCCGTCGTACATGAGCTAACCAATCTAAATGTGTCGGACTGAAGGGCGAATCTGATCAACCTTAACGCCTTAATATTGCACTGGAATTTGTCCTTTTCATCTTGTGCAATATCCTTCACATCCTTAAGCAGATCGTTGTACTCTTTTTGTGTCTTAATGATTCTGGATGTTGCAGAATGAGAAAACGGTCCATTGATGATGGCTTCCCAAATGATGTACCCATTATCCTCCGATCCAATCACATAGTCTTCAAAATGATGCGCCCATACTTCATAGTCATGGGTGTATAAGATTGGAATCTTTGTCGTCGAACCGAGGCTGTTGGAAATATTAATAGGGTTTGATTGCGTCGCGTCCATTATGATCGTAAAACACTTGTTCAAAGATCAGACTTGTAACAAACTAGATTAGGGCAAAACAATAAATATCAAGATACGTCAATTAATATGACGGCTCAATAAATATCGATGAATGCGGAAAAACCCTAATGGAAATCTTTTTCACAGAAAAGATGTGTATCGATTACACAGCCTCCTGCTCTGATACCAATTTATGGGATTAAAACAACCTTTAATCTATGAAGATCGATTAGATCTTGAACAAGTATATGAATATAAAAACAGTAGGAACGCAATAAAAAGAACAAGACAAGATTGAATCAAACAAGTCGAATGATTAAAACAAAATCCTAAGAAGAGCTCGATTAAGAACATCAACTGTAGAGGATTGGTAGGTTACAAGAACGATTAAAGAAACCTTGAAATTACTATCGTTAAGCTCTCTATCGTTATTCTCTAAAAACGTTAACCTTTATCTCGTTAACCTAATATGCATGCAAGCATTAACTTATATAGAATACATAAAAGGCTCTCGGTTGGACAGGCCCAAACCGGAGTATACATGGCTAAACTAACGAGCCCAAAAGACGCAACATCAAAATAATCTTCAGTGCAACAATTTCTATTTGTCATGTTCTCAGAATTCGAACTATGAAAAGGGATTCCGTAATCATAATTGAATTTTGAGAACACAATTCACATATTTGACTAAATTTGATCAAAATTCACAATCTAAGCTTTTAGATTTGAATGAAGTATAATATTCTCTCCCTTAATTATAGCAAAACAACTTTTCAACCTTGCGACTTTGCGAATTGAATCTTTCGTTTTCTATAATTAGTATTACTAACTTGCCACACTTAAAACAATAATCATGCTCCCACTAACGTGATGATTATTTCCTTACTAGCGTAACACTTACGCTCCCACTAGCATTGACATGTATTTAGAAACCAGCTGAATCTCTAGAAAACAATGCTTATTGAGTTTCTTAAGTTCATATTTCTGATACTAAGAGGCTTCGATAAGACTTTATCTAAGCTTCTCAACCTCATACACCTTTTCTTAGATAACCCATGTGTGTGTCCAAATGATTCTAAAACTTATAGAAATAAGTCTAAAAAATGTTCAGATCCATTTGCCATTTCCTTCAATTCGAATTATGAAGAGGGATATTGTAATCATAGTTAAATTTGAAAGCGTTTCCTCACAATCATTTTCATGAAGGAGAGAAACCTTATGACACTTAGATTTTGTAACGTATGTGTTCCTATCCATGTGAATTTGTCATAACCACAATCATAAGACAATAATTGTAACAAATCCAAACTCTTATGGATAGAACTTGTTCATTCTTAATTCCTTGCCATCAAGGGTCCCACCATTGCTTCCAAGTTATTGAGTGGCTCACATCTACCATTCAATGTACTTTCCATTGATCTAGGTGCCTTGCCCCTATGCAACCTATTGAGAACTCATAGAACTCACATGCATAGTTGACCAAAAATGGAATGACACAGAAACAAGAATATATCAACATGATAGGTTACTAATCTCAAGTCGTGTGCTAGTGTTTAATAATAGGTTTACTCTTGATTAGTTCTTGAATCTTTTCAAGATCATTTAGACTCCCACTGACCTCTTGACATATAAGATTCTCTTGTCAAGAAACATTTCTTGATAAAAAAATATTCAAGAGTTAGTGCGAAATCTTATCAAGACTAAGACTTAACTTAATTGTTCTAGTTGGCCTTTATCTTCTTCAAGACATCACAACTTACAAATTCCAAATGTGTATGAATAATAAAACTTTCTCTATTTCACAATTTATAAGTGTTATAAACCTTCCTAAGATGTGTTATTCAATGTCACAATCTTAACTTTAATATTCGATATTGGAACGAAGTATGATTCATCTTAATGACTTAACCACTATAACAATTCCCGATTCCTCTTCTTACCCAAACTAGTGCACCAAGGTGTCCTTAGAGGATGAATTGTAATATGGTTCTTACAATTACTAAGATGATCATAAAACACGATACAAAAGTACTCTCCCTTCTTCTTAGATTGGAGAAACTTTTTATCATTTCTGCCTAATTGATTCTTCTTATTTGTTCTACTATTATTGAGACTTTTCAATAATTCAGAATTATACTTAGTCTTTTAAGCATAGCCATATTTACTAAGCCTTTAGTAAATCATGACGAATAATTTTATTGTTATTTATGACAGAGTTGACTAGCGCACAACTTTGTGTACCAGACCTTCTAGTCCTTCACCTGACTCTTTGTGAAGGAATTAGTCTTAAATCTTCTAAGTACCAAGATTTCCATACATCACGTGATTCAAATCATAGGATTCTAAGATTCTGTCCAATTGAAACTTGGGCGATGGGAATCTTTCCTCACTAAGAAAAATTTCAACATTTCCATAAATAATATAATTAAAAATCACATCCATTTATTGCAGAAATACACAAACATCAATTTTTCATAACGATTTCATTGAAAGGATATAAATAAATAAGACAAAACCAAAATTCATTTTATTTATAAAAGTAGCGGAAAACATGTCCTTACAGTGCAAAATCAAATTGAAAAACTATGTAACTTAATATTCCTAACAAATCTATCATAACTCTCTAAGCTCAAAATCTGATCTTCGAATCCATGCGATCGTAATCCATTTCTTCATGATCAGGCTCATCTTGCTCTTCCATTAAACTTCCTCTCTTTTCTCGATCCTGCAAAACATCCAAATGTAATCTTATCACATCATGTATTAAGAATCAATGAATACAAATTTAATAGAGTTAGATAGTGTATTTTACCTGAAGTAGAGCCATACGTCTTGGCTCTCCCATCTCTTAGATCTCTCAGGTACACAGGGCAGCTTCGTCTCCAATGCCCCTTTTCATGACAATGCAAACAAGTGGATTTCTCTGGAGTGTGCACAGAAGCATGGTACGTTGAATTACCAGACAAAATTGCCTCATTGCTTCGCCAAATCATTTTTGATTAAGCAGCAATGAGCATGTAAGTCAGGTCAATGAGGATTGCATCAAGATCCATCATATAATACTCTCTTCCGAACTCATTATATGATTCAGGAAGCGACTGAAGAACCCATTGTATAGCCAACTTCTTTGGAAAAGTTGCACCCAACATTATCAGCCTATCGATGTGTGATTTCATCTCTAGGACGTGAGCACACACTGGTTTACCATCTTCATGTTTCATTGCCAACAGGGCTTCGGTGATCTTCAACCTTTCAAGTCTTTGGTCTTGTGGGTTTGGGAGAACAACAGGAGGAGGAGGAAGTGAAATCAAGCTAGTGCACAATGAAGACATAGATCGTTCACTTTCGAACAGGCTTTCACTTTCAACAGGAACACCTTTTCCATGGGATTCGGGAAGACCATGGTTAGCATCTGACATCTACAAAACGAGAGAAAATTCAAGTTAATTGATTGAATCCTTAATAAAACATCCAAATGAGATATTAAGGCTAGGATCCAACAAAACATCCTACAAATTGGAAGAGGGATGTCGTAATCCAACTTACAGAACATTTGAAGGTAAGTGAATGATGATTCACTAATTTTCCACCATGAAAATTGAAAAAGAATTTAAATTTTAAATGTATTGAAAACTCCTAGATCTTTTGAGATTCATTGAACTTTTCAATGACATGTTTAAATCTCGATATGCCCCTCGATTTGTGATTGGGATGCCGAGGATCACAAAACAGGGTGTGAATAACCATGCAAATATACATGGTGCCCCCAATGCTAAAGTCACATATTCGATGTTCCGGTTAACCACACACGCTGCATCGAACTATGAAAAACATTGAGTCACCCTTTGCCACCTTTGCTTAGCATCCGATTAGTGTGCCGGTTAACCACACACGCTCCACTAACGTCTTAGCAAGGGTACGAAGTGTAATTTCATGGAATTGCATCAATTCACTTTTTCCTAAAGTAACTAGGATTGGGAATTTTGTAAAACATTTAGTTACATTATAATTCATTATACTTTAAATGAGGAGAGGGTTTGCCCTATCCTACCTGTTCGACTAACGACCCTCCACTAGTCAAGAGTGTGATGGGTAAGAGTGGATACCCATTCAATCTCCATTTTATAGGCAATTTCCTTAAACACCTCTTATAGACCAACTTCGTGAATGAGGCCTAGTAATGGTAAGACTAGCAGTTTAAGTTATACATATATAATATTAGACTTTTAATGTTATATATAGTATAAGGGTGTATTTTACACTTTTAAAATGTCACACCCCAAAACCAAGAATGGCGGAAACGTTCTGGGGCGGAGGACGTCATGTACAGTATCACAACACAGTAAATGTAAATAAGCAAACATCATCATCCATTGCATTAAATATATAATTTTAATACAAGCGTGTTCTGTACAGTTAAAGACACCAAAATAATGAAAATTAAAATAATAAGATGAGTCTTGAATACGCTCCATCTTCTCAAAAGCTGGCCTCGATACCTGTCTACTGATTGCCTCAGAATACAAGTTATTTTGAAAGAGTTTATCAGCATTAAGCTGGTGAGTTCATAAGTATTTTAGTGTCGATGTTTGTTGTCAAAAACGTTTGAACCTGTCTTAATGTATAAGTTTGTAAAAACGTAAGTAAGTGTTTGAAAGTGTTTGTAAAAGTTTGAATCTCTCATAAAATCCTATATTTTCTATTAAAGTAACCTTCTACCAAGGCTTAACTGTTTTGTATGCTCGTTTGTTGTAAAAGTGTGTAATTTCCTAAGTGTAACTATCATTTAACAAAATATAGTTTGTACATTAATGCTTAAGTGAGGTTATCACTAAAATATGTAATGGGTAAATCATTGTAGTACTGTAGTTTTGTATAATAGGAATTACTGTTGTACTAACTACCTTAAACCAGATTTATATTAAGGTATAATGTGATAAATTGCACCATGCTATCGACTGGTAACAACGACATAATGAATGGTCGTAATAACGGAATGACGTTTGGCACCCGCAGACCTGCAGGTCCGGCTGTAGCTAGCAACAAGGTGTAGGATAGTCAATCCAGTATAGATCTATACGCAAACTCATGCTCTCCCTCCAAGAGAATTCTGGCTACAACTCGGGCCATGACATTTAAGGCATGCTCTGACACAGTGGATCACAATTGTTAATGTGTTCATGTATATGTGTTGTTTCTCGTTCTAGTATAGTTGTATATGTTCTTGTTTCTAGTGTAGTTGTATATGTTCTGTTTCTAGTATAGCTGTATAGGTTCTGGTTTCTAGTATAGCTGTATATATTCTTGTTTCTAGTGTAGCTGTATATGTTCTTGTTTCTAGTATAGTTGTATATGTTCTTGTTTCTAGTATAGCTGTATATGTTCTTGTTTCTAGTATAGCTGTATATGTTCTTGTTTCTAGTATAGCTGTATATGTTTCTTCTGTGTTACCCCGATGGTAACTAACTATTGATGTACTCATAAGTATGAATATGGAAGTACTTTTATGTCTATACATGTATATATGATATATAACTAATATTGAAACGACCCTCGGATAGTAACTAACTATTGATGTACCCCGAAACCCCACCAGACCACATCCAAATCGAGGAAAAGGAAATAGAGTGGATGGCCTTCCTAAGCCCTTTAAACATTACTTATATATCTATACATATATGGGCATGCAATTTTATAAGGAATAAACTAAAGTTTAATAAAGCATTTGATAAGTAAAAGAGTTTGTAAAACAATTTGAAGTGAAATAATATGAAGTGAAACAATTTGATAAACAGTTTGAACAGTTTGAATAAATCATTGGTTTTGTAGTTATAAATCACATGTGATTAATGCAATCACATGTGATTGATGCAATAACTATAAGTATTGAACTTGTATCCCCCCATAAAGTATTTAAACACATTTAAAAGCATTTCAAAGGTTGATTAAATGGGTATGAACTCACTTGTGAGCTGTTTGAATTGCAGTGTCGGATACCGTGCTAGGTGGCAAACGGAGACTTGTTTACACACACGATCCTAGTTATCATATAATAATCATATATATAACTAATTAGCCAAATAATAACTTAATAAAATAAGTTGGGACACTTAGGAACATGAAAACACTTTGTATAAATGTTATAGGTCCTAAGGGTTGCATCTAAGTCGATACGGGACAAGGCAAAAGGGGTTTAATGCACCAATGACCTTGTATAAGAGCTTACCACCCAACAAACCCCACCTTTGGAGTTTACGGCCGTGAACCCATGAGTTTACGGCCGTGAACTCCTCACTTGGTCGTTTTGGGTGTTTTGAAGTGCCATATTGATCCTAGAATAAGCCTAGCTTTGTTCGAATCATCCTTGAAGTAGTTTAAGGCCCTAGAATGCTCCATAGAGGAGTTTACGGCCTAAAGACCATATCCCCTAGAGTTTACGGTCGTAAACTCCTATGGGGTGTTGGTTTTAATTCTTTTAAGTCACTTACACATGTAGGATAACTTCTATGTTTTTGTTTAAGGCTAAAGGGGACATTAGGCACACATTTGTGCGTTTATTTGGAGTTTACGGCCCAAGTGATGTTCCTTGGCCATAAACTCCCTTTAAGGGATGATTTTTTATGTAATTTACTCCCCATTCAAGTCCTAAGTTTTAAAGGGTAATTGTCTTAAAGCCTTAAGGGTGTTTAGGGTACACTTTGCCTTTGAAAAAGGGGTTTACAGCCCAAGAGCATATCCTTGGCCGTAAACTCCTAAAACTCTATGATTTTGAAGTGTTTTGGTATCCAAATTAGCTACAAGCATTAGAGGGTAAATGTCTTTAAGCTTTAGGGGTGATTTAGGGCACTTATAGCCCTTAAAAAGGGGTTTATGGCCCAAGAGATATCCTTGGCTGTAAACTCCTATGACTAGTGGATCTTGATTGATTTCTAGCCTCAAAAGATCCTAAAATAAGTCCTAAACTAGTTGTCTAACAAGGAATCGGGACTAGGAAGCTTTTAGGCCATGTTTTGGAGTTTACACCCCAAGAACGTTCTTAGGTCGTAAGCTCCCGGATATTGCATTTTAGGCATGTAAATGATGTTATAAAGCATATAACAAGTAATATAACACATCTAGGGAAGTAGACTCACAATCTGGGATGAAAACCCGAAGATCCGTCAGAGAGAAAATGGCTTTTCTCTATTTGGAATTGTGAATAATGAATTAATTAAATTCAGAAATCTATTTATAGTCCTGAAATATTTTGACAGAAAATATTTTTATTTTTGAATTTGGACTATAACATTATGAAACTTGGAGTGCTCAAATTTCACAAACCCAGGAGCATCCACTCTCCTGATATCTCCTTAAATGTAAACCCTAATGTACACAAACTTATTTGGAAAAGTATGAAATTCATTGAAACTGGACTAGCTTCTATTGAATAGATAAAGTTCATACAAATGGAAATTTCGGGTTGTCACATCATCCCCCCGTTAGAAGGAATTTCATCCCGAAATTAGAATTTTAAGCAAATACGAAGTTACAACATTTAAGCGAAAAGATGAGGGTATTTCAGCTTCATCTGATCCTCGCATTCCCAAGTGAATTCCGGTCCTCGCTTGGCATTCCAGCGAACCTTCATGATAGGGATACGACTTTGCTTCGTCTGCTTGACCTCACGGTCCATGATCTCTACTGGTTCTTCCACGAAGTTGAGGCTCTTGCTGACCTCGATCTCGTCGAGTGGGATTACAAGAGTCTCGTCGGACAGACACTTTCTCAAGTTAGATACGTGGAATGTAGAATGTACGTTACGAAGTGCGTCGGGTAGATCGAGTTTGTAAGCTACGGGGCCGACTCTTGGAAGAATCTCAAAAGGCCCTATGTCCCTAGGATTAAGCTTCCCCCGCTTGCCGAAGCGTATCAAGCCTTTCCAGGGTGAGACTTTGAGAAGGACTCGGTCTCCTACCTGGAATTCCAAAGGTTTTCTTTGTTTATCAGCGTAGCTCTTCTGTCGGTCTCTAGAGGCTTTCAATTGTTCACGGATCTGAACAATTTTCTCTGTCGTTTCCCGAATGATTTCCGGACCGGTGAGAGTACTGTCGGAAACTTGCCCCCTTGCTAATTGGGTATCATAGAGGGGATCTGCACTTTCGGCCGTAGAGAGCTTCAAATGGAGCAGCCTTGATGCTCGTGTGATAACTGTTATTATAGGAAAACTCGACAAGGGGTAAATGAGTATCCCATGCCTTCACAAAGTCAATCACGCAGGCTCGCAACATATCTTCAGGTGTTTGGATGGTCCTCTCACTCTGTCCGTCGGTCTGAGGATGGTAGGTGGTGCTCATGTCCAGCCTTGTTCCTGGGGAATGTTGTAGTGATTGCCAAAATCTTGAGGTGAACCTACTATCTCTATCGGAGATAATGGACATAGGTACACCATGAAGCCGTACGATTTCCCTAATGTATGTTCTCATAAGTTTCTCCATCTTGTCAGTTTCTTTGATGGGCAGGAAGTGTGCAGACTTGGTCAATCTATCAACGATGACTCATATGGTATCAAGTCCACCCGTTGTCTTGGGCAACTTGGTTATGAAATCCATAGTGATCCGCTCCCACTTCCATTCTGGAATCTCTGGTTGTTGCAGTAAACCAGAGGGCTTCTGGTACTCGACCTTAACCTTTGCGCAAGTATAGCATTTACTTACGAAGGTAGCAATCTCTGCTTTCATATTAGCCCACCAGTATAGCTTTTTAAGATCCAGATACATCTTATCTGAACCTGGGTGGACGGAATACCGAGTGTTGTGCGCCTCGGTCATGACCAAGTCTCGGAAACCACCGTGCTTCGGTGTCGAGATCCGGTTCATGAAATATAAAGCTCCGTCACCCTTGGCTTCTAAATTCTTGTCCATTCCTCTAAGGGATTCACTCGTCACATTTTTAGGTTTCATGGCCTCAAGTTGGGCCTCCTGAATTTGCTTAGACAAGTGTGAATGGATGGTTATTGATAATGACTTGACCTTGCGACTAGAATATTCCTTCCGACTTAGGGCATCTGCTACTACGTTGGCTTTACCCGGATGATAACGAATATCGCATTCGTAGTCACTGAGTAGCTCGACCCACCGTCGTTGTCTCATGTTGAGCTCCTTTTGGTCGAAAATATGTTGTAAACTCTTGTGGTCGGTAAAGATAGTGCTCTTCGTTCCGTACAAGTAATGTCTCCAGATCTTCAGAGCAAACACCACTACTCCTAGTTCAAGATCGTGGGTCGTGTAGTTAACCTCATGTATCTTCAGCTGTCTCGAGGCGTAGGTGATGACCTTACCTCGCTGCATCAGAACACACCCGAGCCCTTGATTCGATGCATCACAATAGACTACGAAGTCTTCTATTCCTTCGGGAAGGGATAGTATTGGCGCGGTGCACAAGGCTCTCTTGAGCGTTTGGAACGCTCTCTCTTGTTTCTCTTCCCAGTCAAAGGCAACGCCTTTCTGGGTCAGGGTTGTAAGAGGTTTCGCTATTCGGGAGAAGTTCTGAATGAATCTACGGTAGTAGCCAGCAAGACCTAGAAATTGACGAATTTCTGTCCGCGTCTTAGGTGCTGACCAGTTCTCAATGGCTTTAATTTTGGATGGGTCCACGTGGATTCCCTCTTCGCTTACCACGTGTCCTAAGAATTCGACTCTTCGGATCCAAAATTCACATTTCGAGAACTTCGCATAAAGTTTCTCCTTTCGTAAAGTTCCTAGAACTTGTCGCAGATGATCGCCATGCTCTTCCTTACTTCGGGAGTAGATCAGGATGTCGTCAATAAAAACGATGACGAACTGATCTAGGTAAGGTCGGCATACTCTATTCATCAGATTCATGAAGACTACGGGCGCATTGGTCAATCCCAATGGCATCACTACGAACTCGTAGTGTCCGTAACGAGTTCGGAAGGCTGTCTTCGACACATCCTCCTCGAGCACTCGAAACTGGTGATATCCGGATCTCAGATCAATCTTAGAGAAATAGTTCGCCCCTTGCAGTTGGTCGAATAGATCATCTATGCGAGGCAGAGGGTAACGATTCTTGACCGTCAATTTGTTGAGTTCTCTGTAGTCGATACACATACGGAATGATCCGTCTTTCTTCTTAACGAACAAGACCGGTGCTCCCCAAGGTGAGAAACTTGGTCTTATAAAGCCCTTGCTGAGCAGTTCGTTAAGTTGACCATAGAGTTCCTACATCTCAGCTGGTGCTAAACGGTAGGGCGACTTGGCTACTGGGGTAGCTCCTGGGACTAAGTTGATTCTGAACTCGACCTGTCGTTGCGGAGGTAATCTAGGTAGCTCTTCTGGGAAAATGTCGGGGAAGTCGCTCACTACTGGGATGTTCTTTAGTTCTTTCGTCTCGAGGTTCGTGTCGACGACGTGAGCAAGGAATGCATGGTATTCATTGCGCAGATATTTCTGTGCTTGAATACTCGATATAATGCGAAGACTCGCACCAGGTTTGTCGCCGTAGACTATAAGAGTTTCGCTAGACGGGAGGTGTAGTCGGACTGCTTTCTCGTAGCACATGATGTCGGCGCGATGAAGACTTAACCAATCCATGCCGATGATAACGTCGAAGCTTTTTATTGAGACCGGCATGAGGTCGATTGGGAATGAATGATTATCTAGAGTTAGGATACAACCTAAGTGTATGCTATTCGTACTTTCAGTTTTCCCATTAGCCATTTCTACTGTGAATTGTTCCTTAAGTGCGTGTGGTTGTTGCTTAAGCATGCGAGTAAATTTATGGTTTACGAAGCTTCGCTTCGCTCCACTATCGAACAGAATGCATGCATAGGAGTTATCAAGGAGGAAGGTACCAGTCACCACTGTCGGGTCAGCAACTGCTTCCCTGTGGCCTATAGCTAGTACCCTCCTAGCTCCTCCAGCATTTCTCCTTTTGGGGCAGTCCCTCTTATAGTGGCCTATTTCGCCACATCCATAGCAAGTTGGGCTCGCGCCAGAGCCAGGGACTTGGGAGATCGGTTGTGCCGGGAATTTACAGAAACGGACGGTGTGTCCTTTCCTGTTGCAGTTAGAACACTGCATTTCACGGCAGGAGCCGTTGTGGTGGAAGTTGCATTTGTTGCACTTCGGTAAACTTCCAGCATACTGCTTCATCGGAGCAGTAGGAGCAGCAGGGGTTACCGCGGCATGAACTGCCATGATTTGTTGCTTCTTAGCAGCTCGCTGCTTCTTCTTGTCATCCCAGAACTTCCGCTTAGTGTCAGCGGGTTTGGAGGGTTCCGAGATGGCTAGGGTGGTTGTTGTTGCAGGGGTTTTGACTCCATGGTCTATGAGTCGCTGTGCCAATCGCTTGGCACTGTCGAAGGTAGCAGGGTTCGATGCTAGGACATTCCCCTGATACAGAGGCACTATCCCCCATATGTACCATTCGATCTTTTTCCCCTCAGTGGGAACCATATTGGGGCAGAGGGCCACCAGTTCGCTAAATCTGGCAGTGTAAGCGATCACATTGGTGCCCTTCATGGTCAGGTTCCAGAGTTCCTGTTCCAATTTCTGGACTTCGCCCCTAGGTCAGTATTCCTCAGTCATGAGGTCTTTCATCGTTTCCCAATGCATGTCATTAGCCACGACGAGTGTTAGAGCTTTAACGTGGCCGTTCCACCACGTTAGGGCTTTTCCCTCAAAGGTGCGTGCGGCATATTTGACTTTTCTCGCAGCAGGGCATGAACAGATTTCGAAGACTGATTCAGTCTTCTCGAACCATTGCGAGAGGGCAATGACTCCGCCGGTCCCATGAAAGGACTTCGGCTTGCAGTTGGTGAAATCCTTGTAGGAGCACTCTCTCGAGCGCACAGGGGTTTCAACCGGGGTTGATTCCACAGGGGTTCCACCTCTGGTGGCATCAGTTGAATGATACTGAGCCATGGCAGTTGGCACTGCTGCAGCTACGCCAGCGTTCAGGGCTGCAGTATCGATGACCGGAGGCGGTGGAGGCGTAGGGTTATTTCTGGTAGATCTGCGAGGCGGCATACTTCAGCTATAAGTTTAAAGAGATAAGAAAATGGTAAGAATCACTTTGTAAGCAACGTGAGAGTGACACATGGACTAACTAACCATAGCCCAACAGTTGAATGAGTGTTTGAAATCGCAACAAGGAATACTAGTAGGAAAGCACAAGTGTATAGATTTTTCCCATAGATAGATAGATGTCAAAACTACTGGCATTACTGATGTAATAAGTTTAGAGAAAAATTGACCTAACAGTAGGTCTTACATCATACCATGCATAAAGTTTGACAGTTCTTAGATTCCTAATTAGAGTACTGAAAGTTAGGAATATTTACAGACAAGTGCTACTTAGAGCACAGATGTTCAAGGCTATTCCTTAATCAAAAGACAGAGATGTACTAGACATCATCTAACGGTGATGGAAATTCCTCGGGCGAGCCCTGAGGTCTGACACCTGACGAAACACCTCTTCAAGGTGTTGATCCTGAGCTCTCTGATGGGCTCGAAGTTCCACGACCTCTGATCGGGAAGCATCCAGCTGTTGCTGTAGGGTTTCATTGGTTCTCCGGGTGCGTTCCATGTCTTCTTCAAGACGGCGGATGCGGACTGTGTTGACACCAGAGTTGGCATCAATCTCCATGACCCGGTCCGTTCGATGGCTGCTCGACCTTGCTCGACATTATGAGCTATTCTGCGGATAATGACCGGCAGAGCTCGGTCAGCAGAGCCACCATCGCTGACGTTGTAAAAGGTTCGGTCCCCAAAGTAGGGTAAGGGTTGACCCTATTCATCACTCCAGCGATTCAAGTTGGTTGCCCAAAAGGGAGTAGGACCTGGAAAAGCTGGTCGGGGATTGTTGTTCGGGGCTTGACCTACTAGCGGTAGGTTGTTGACTTCAGGCTCGGAGTCAGATCCATCAGAAAAGCCTTCTACGAGGTGATCATCCAAAGGGATTGGATGCTCATCTTCGGGCTCTTCTTCGATCCACTCTGCATTGCCTTCATTTGGAAAGTACGGGTCGCCGTGATGGAATCCAGCCATTTAAATCTACGCGAGAAGAGAGGTATAAGAATATAGTATACATGTAACTAGTAGTACAAAATACACCTATAGTATTTTAAGTTTAAGTTCTATTGATCTTCTTGTGGTATTGTTGGTAAGTTTTTAGACTTTTTAACACATCACAACCGTTCTAGGGCATATGCTAATCACTCCTAGAACCAGCATAGTTGATCAGGCTATGCCATTTCCAGGACTGACCATACATCCCCGAGCTCAATTGTGATACTTAACAATTGCAATACTTTTGTTCTTGTCATTGTGACACTGATTTTAGTATGAATGTAGACTAGTATACTTAATTAAATATTTTAATATTTAAAGTATAGACTCTTGGTCAGAGTGCTTTAATCCCTATTGGGTTTATAGTTTAGTATATCTTTTATGGGTTGATATACTTGATTCACTATAAACACTGCTCTGATACCAATCTGTCACACCCCAAAACCAAGAACGGCGGAAACGTTCTGGGGCGGACGACGTCATGTACAGTATCACAACACAATAAATGTAAATAAGCAAACAACATCATACATTGCATTAAATATATAATTTTAATACAAGTGTGTTCTGTACAGTTAAAGACACCAAAATAATGAAAATCAAAATAATAAGATGAGTCTTGAATACACTCTATCTTTTCAAAAGTTGGCCTCAGTACCTGTCGACTGATGGCGTGAGAATACATGTTATTTTGAAAGAGTTTATCAGCATTAAGCTGGTGAGTTCATAAGTATTTTAGTGTGGATGTTTGTTGTAAAAAACGTTTGAACCTGTCTCAATGTAATAGTTTGTAAAAACGTAAGTAAGTGTGTGAAAGTGTTTGTAAAAGTTTGAATCTCTCAGAAAATCCTATATTTTCTATTAAAGTAACCTTCTACCAAGGCTTAACTGTTTTGTATGCTCGTTTGTTGTAAAAGTGTGTAATTTCCCAAGTGTAACTATCATTTAACAAAATATAGATTGTACATTAATTCTTAAGTGAGGTTATCACTAAAATATGTAATGGGTAAATCATTGTAGTGCTGTAGTTTTGTATAATAGGAACTACTGCTGTACTAACTAGCTTAAACCGGATTTATATTAAGGTGTAATGTGATAAATTGCACCATGCTATCGACTGGTAACAACGACATAATGAATGGTCGTAATAACGGAATGACGTTTGGCACCCGCAGACCTGCAGGTCCGGCGGTAGCTAGCAGCAAGGTGTAGGATAGTCAATCCAGTATAGATCTATACGCAAACTCATGCTCTCCCTCCAAGAGAATTCTGGCTACAACTCGGGCCATGACATTTAAAGCATGCCCCGACACACTGGATCACAATTGTTAACGTGTTCATGTATATGTGTTGTTTCTCGTTCTAGTATAGTTGTATATGTTCTTGTTTCTAGTATAGTTGTATATGTTATGTTTCTAGTATAGCTGTATATGTTCTTGTTTCTAGTATAGCTGTATATGTTCTTGTTTCTAGTATAGCTGTATATGTTCTTGTTTCTAGTATACCTGTATATGTTCTTGTTTCTAGTATAGCTGTATATGTTTCTTGTTTCTAGTATAGCTGTATATGTTTCTTCTGTGTTACCCCGATGGTAACTAACTATTGATGTACTGATAAGTAAGAATATGGAAGTACTTTTATGTATATACATGTATATATGATATATAACTAATATTGAAACGACCCTCGAATGGTCACCTGAAACCCCACCAGACCACATCCAAATCGAGGAAAAGGAAATAGAGTGGATGGCCTTCCTAAGCCCTTTAAACATTACTTATATATCTATACATATATGGGCATGCAATTTTATAAGGAATAAACTAAAGTTTAATAAAGCATTTGATAAGTAAAAGAGTTTGTAAAACAATTTGAAGTGAAATAATTTGAAGTGAAACAATTTGATAAACAGTTTGAACAGTTTGAATAAATCATTGGTTTTCTAGCTATAAATCACATGTGATTAATGCAATCACATGTGATTGATGCAATAACTATAAGTATTGAACTTGTATCCCCCCATAAAGTATTTAAACACATTTAAAAGCATTTCAAAGGTTGATTAAAGGGGTATGAACTCACTTGTGGTGAGCTGTTTGAATTGTAGTGTCGGATACCGTGCTAGGTGGCAAACGGAGACTTGTTTACACGCACGAGCCAAGTTATCATATAATAAGCATATATATAACTAATTAGCCAAATAATAACTTAATAAAATAATTTGGGACACTTAGGAACATGAAAACACTTTGTATAAATGTTATAGGTCCTAAGGGTTGCATCTAAATCGATACGGGATAAGGCAAAAGGGGTTTAATGCACCAATGACCTTGTATAAGAGCTTACCACCCAACAAACCCCACCTTTGGAGTTTACGGCCGTGAAACCATGATTTTACGGCCGTGAACTCCTCACTTGGTCGCTTTGGGTGTTTTGAAGTGCTATATTGATCCTAGAATAAGCCTAGCTTTGTTGGAATCATCCTTGAAGTAGTTTAAGGCCCTAGAATGCTCCATAGAGGAGTTTACGGCCTAAATACCATATCCCCTAGAGTTTACGGCCGTAAACTCCTATGGGGTGTTGGTTTTAATTCTTTTAAGTCACTTGCACATGTAGGATAGCTTCTATGTTTTTGTTTAAGGCTAAAGGGGACATTAGGCACACATTTGTGCCTTTACTTGGAGTTTACGGCCCAAGTGATGTTCCTTGGCCGTAAACTCCCTTTAAGGGATGATTTTTGATGTAATTTACTCCCCATTCAAGTCCTAAGTTTTAAAGGGTAATTGTCTTAAAGCCTTAAGGGTGTTTAGGGTACACTTTGCCTTTGAAAAAGGGGTTTACAGCCCAAGAGCATATCCTTGGCCGTAAACTCCTAAAACTCTATGATTTTGAAGTGTTTTGGTATCCAAATTAGCTACAAGCATTAGAGGGTAAATGTCTTTAAGCTTTAGGGGTGATTTAGGGCACTTATAGCCCTTAAAAAGGGGTTTACGGCCCAAGAGATATCCTTGGCCGTAAACTCCTATGACTAGTGGCTCTTGATTGATTTCTAGCCTCAAAAGATCCTACAATAAGTCCTAAACTAGTTGTCTAACAAGGAATCGGGACTAGGAAGCTTTTAGGCCATGTTTTAAAGTTTACACCCCAAGAATGTTCTTGGGTCGTAAGCTCCCGGATCTTGCATTTTAGGCATGTAAATGATGTTATAAAGCATATAACAAGTAATATAACACATCTAGGGAAGTAGACTCACAATCTGGGATGAAAACCCGAAGATCCGTCAGAGAGAAAATGGCTTTTCTCTATTTGGAATTGTGAATAATGAATTAATTAAATTCAGAAATTTATTTATAGTCCTGAAATATTTTGACAGAAAATATTTTTATTTTGGAATTTGGGCTATAACATTATGAAACTTGGAGTGCTCAAATTTCACAAACCCAGGAGCATCCACTCTCCTGATATCTCCTTAGACGTAAACCCTAATGTACACAAACTTATTCGGAAAAGTATGAAATTCACTGAAACTGGACTAGCTTCTATTGAATAGATAAAGTTCGTACAAATGGAAATTTCGGGTTGTCACATAAAATACTATGTGGTTTAATTTAATAAATTACACTTTTAATTTAATTAAATATGAACCATATCATTATGGATTTATTAAATCTCTTTTAATTATACTTTTAATTAACTTAATAAAACCTTAAAGGTGTAATTTGAACTTTTCAAAAACTAGGGTTTTAGAATTTAGAATTTTAAAAATTAAAATTTTAATCAAATTTTAAATTCCAAAACTTGAGGACAAGTTTTGAAACTTTTCAAAACATTTGGGTTTAGAATTTAAATATTTTCAAAATTAAACTTTTTAATCAAAATTTAAATTCTAAAACATGAGGGCAAGTTTAGAAACTTTTCAAAGCATTATCAAGAGCATTCTAGATCAAAAATTCAAATAAGGCAATTAACAATTAATTGGTGATTATCTAATTTTGACCTAATCTAATTTATTGCAAGATAATTTATCAAATAATTCAAATAATTTAAATCTTATCATATAAGGCACCAATAATTTGATTAATTGGTAATTATCTACCATTTTGGTAAGGATTAACACCCAAATTCAATAAAAATCAGATTTTATTAATTTAAAATGTTTTTGGTAATTATCCTAAGCCAAAACAGCAAGAAAATCATGAAAATACGCTGCCAGACTCGCTGACACGTCAAGTATGCATTGGACTGGTCGATTTCCTAGTGGCCTCGGCGAGTTCAGTCATGGACTCGACGAGTCCAACCCCAAAAAGTAAAAAATTTCGATTTTCTGGCAATATTCGATCAAGTAAGCATCAAATTCATCAACAAACAGCCCTAGGCTCTGATACCACTGATGGGTTATGAGCAGTACATCATTCCTATGGTGTACATGCAAACCCTAAAGCTTTGGATCTAGTTTGTCTAATTAACATGCAACAATCATCCAAAGCCATAAACCCTAGATCTAGTATAAAATAAACAATATAACATATGAATTAGGGTTTAGTTCATTATCTTGATTGTTATGTAGCAATAAAAATCTCAATTCCTCCTTGTAACTGACTTCTGAAAGCTTAGTGTCACAAATGCCACACCACTAATGGCTCACAAACACCAAGAGCAAGAGGATGACTTAGGAGAAGAGAAGAGGCACCCAAAAACTGAAAATCGTATACAAATCCTGAGGAATCAGCTGGCCACGTTTTTGGGGCTTAGGGGGTCCTTATTTATAGTTAGGATATTAGGGTTTGCAACTAGGAAACCCTAATCAGACTGCTTAGGACCTAAGTAGCCCATGGAATCCCTTTTGAACTCCCTTGGACGAATTCCTTATGGGTTTCCCATAGAATTCGTCCAACCTATGTTCCAAGGTGATCCATTGCCCAATTGCAACTATTTTATAATTACAATATCAGTCCCCCAAGTTTAATTAATGTCTTGTAGCCACAAAATTAATTTCCTAATTAATTCTTGACCAATATTAATTAAACAATATGATTTCTCCTTTAATATATCATTCATATAATATATTACTAAATCATAATTCTTCTCTTTCTCCATAAATCATCCTATCAAGTTGCTTTTGTGAAGGCAACCCAAAAGGACCATGCTCGCAATCGGGTCAAGTACATTCCAAAATAGTTATGGGCTTAAATACCAATCGAACAGCTATGACTTGTACTCGTCCTGATGTAGCCTTTTCCTTGAGCATGGTCAGCAGATATCAGGGGAACCCTGGAAAGGCTCACTGGACTGTGGTAAAGAACATTCTCAAGTACCAGTGGAGGACTAAGGACTGGTTCCATACCCTCGGTTTGAGTGATGAATTGAGAGTAATAGGGTATAGTGATCCTATCTTCCACACTGAAATGGATAATTTCCGCTCTCAGTTAGGTTGGGTCTTTACCTTAAACGGAGGAGCAATTACTTGGAAAAGTTCCAAGCAGGAGACAATAGCTGATTCATGTGACAACCCGACATTTCGAGACAATATAATGTAACATCAGTCAAATTTAGGTCAAAATATAACTTTCCTAAAATCTTATTTTGGTTAAATAAAGTGGTAGGAATCGTATCAAGGTTTTTGTACATATAAAGAACACTAAAATCCGAGTTATAACGAAGAAGTTATGACCAATCTAAGATTCACGGCAAAAACCGACAACACTGATAGACGTAAAATGCAAACTTTCAATATGATAATTTTTAGCCTTAGGTATCTAAACGAAAGTCTTAGATTACGATAAACCGTGATCATGCATAAAAAGGACGCCCAAAACGGACATCGTATGAAGAAGTTACAAATTTTCTAAGTTTCGTGACAGCGGTAGACAGCTAAAAACTCGAAATAAAGATCGAGGGATTTTTAGCCAACACAACTTAAATGAGAGTAGAAGGTCTCGACAATAGTAGTTCAATGGTAAAAAGACAAACGAAAACGGACGTCGGATAAAGAAGTTATGGATTTTTAACGAAATTATCGTGTCCCGGCCTATTAAATAAAATATAAATAAAAATGAATTCAAAATTAGCCGACAAAGTCTAAATGAAAGTTATAGAGTATTTTCTCACCTTCGCGTGGATATAAAGAACGTAAAAAACGAAGCCCGTATGCGAAAGTTATGGATTTTACAAGTTCGAGGCACACATACCAAGACGATTTACGCCCAGCGTACTCGGGTGCTAGGCCTCGGTTCGTCCACGTCGCTCCGGGTTCCATCCAATGCTCTGTCCAAGGATGCGGTAAGCACTGACATCGCGTACGCCCAACGTACTACGAAATTACGCCCAGCGTAACGAGTACGCCCAACGTAATCCCTCTTTCAGCACCCTATAAATATCATACGAGGCTGCCCGGATTTATTTGCTTCCTTACCCATTTCTTTCAACTTGGAACCCCTCTAAAGCCCCTCTAAACCAACCGAAAGTCCCGGTACACCCTAGTACATGACGCAAGGTCTAAAGCCCCGAGATTCCCGAGAATCTCACCACTTTCCGGTCGGAGCGCCACCCGAGAAAAAGCTCGTTTTCTTCGAATCGTCACACTTTCCAGATGAGTTCATACCCCTATAATCTACATTTTCAAATGTGTTATCAATGCTTCATATACACTTTTAAGGGGGGGGATACAAGTAAACAGACGGTTATTATCGTGTATAACCTAATGTTTCACAATATACTCTTTTTATCAAGTAAATCATATGTAATTCATAACTACTACATGGAAACTTTCGTACGCAAAATATATCACGATAACATCTTGTCTTATGAAATTAAATATGTTGTTATATATATACGAATCAAACATTTTATTTATACTTTGAGTATATGTGTTCATTTAGGTCACTACAAAAGTTAAACTTTACATAACAAGTGAGCATTTAACTAGGGTTTACTATACAAACGAAACAAACTTTTGGAAAAACTATAATAGGTGTAGTTTACGACAGCCATTTTTTTTGACATGTTAAAAACTCTTTATCATACTGTCTTACATACTTTATGTTTCCTTTCGAACGCTGTTAGAATCGTGTTTCAAACAAAGGTCTTCTTATACTTAAAATTGTTCTTATCAAACAAACTACTCATTTTTATAAACTGATATCAAGTCATCATTTCTTATTTATTAAACTTTTCAAAGGTTTTACAAAACTTCTTTTATATTTTTATTGTCAAATGCATGCCTATGTATATCATGTATACATATATAGACATAAAAGCTTCCATCAGTTGGTTCAGTACCTTTGGCTAGCAAAGGCATACTTCGGTTATACACGTACAATACTAGTAACTATAATAGGTATAGTTAGGAGATACTTCTTACCATTCCAAGTACAAGGAATCACACAAGAGTCAGTTTATTCATGAGTCTATACTAATATATTACATACTATATGAAGAGATACGATTACATACAATTACAAGGCATACAATTTCAAGACATACAATTACAAGAGATATGATTACATAAGATAGTGTACTAGATATTCAGGAAATTTTACATACTACAAGTACTATATCAAGGAAATAATTTCATATACAAAAACAAAAATGGACTTTCATACGTAAATCTATTTAATACTAAGAATTGTGAGACATTTCAGCTTCACGTACTTTCGAGTATGCATTTTAAGTCCTTTATTATAAACCATAATCTCTTAGAGGGAGAGCGTGATACTTGTGTATAGATCTATACGGGATTGACAATCCTGCACCTAAACTGTTAGCTACAGTTAGACCGGCAGGTCTGGGGTGACAAACGTCATAACATTCCAACGCCTGAAGAACGTTGTTACAGGCAGTATGGGTCATTAGCATGGTTATAAAAGTCACATTGAGTACTAAAAACACGTTGATTTACGGTGTTATGAAATACCTTAACGTTTTTATACGTACACAAATCTACTATTTTAAGCATGAAAAACACTATTTCAGTTCATTTTTGGGACTTTTAAACTACCACCCACTTATGGGTAAATATTGGATTTCTAAAGGCAAACATTCAAAACAGTCGGGTCTTGGTAGAAGGCTACTTTTTATACTAGTAGAAAATATGGGATTTTCTAGGGTTTCAAACGTTTACTGGTCCTTCGTTAAGGTTTTACAAATCACAGTCACACAAATACTTATGAACTCACCAGCATTATTGTTGATACTCACTTTTAAAATAACTTGTATTCTCAGGTCACAAATAGACAGGTACGCCTACCAGGTTTTGTGAAGACAGAGCGGTCAAGACTCGTCTTTTATTTTGAATATTCATTTCGTAGAAGTATACTATGAAAGAACTCACATATAATTAAAATTATACTATTGATTCAATGGATGATGTTGTTGCTTGTTTACTACTTTGCATTGTTGTGATACATTACATGACGTCCTCCGCCCCAGAACGTTTCCGCCGTTCTTGGTTTTGGGGTGTGACAGATTGGTATCAGAGCATTGTTTATAGTGAATTGAGTATATCAACCCATAAAAGATATACAAACTATAAATACAATAGGGATTAAAATACTATGATAAAGAGTCTATACTTATAAATAATAAAATATTTAATCAGGTATACATGCCTGCATTCATACTAAAATCCGTGTCACTAGGATAGAACTAAAGTATTACGATTGTTGGGCAACACAAGTAGACTTAGAGACATATAGTCAAAACTAAGAAGAAAGCGATTCCAAAGACTTGCCATGCAACAGCAGCAAGTGGCAACTCCTGTCCCTTCAGCACCGGCATGACCCATTCCTCCAGTCCCTAGCATCAGGACTAACCCTACACACAAAACTAGAGATAAAGCCGGACTCTTTAAGAGGAAATTTTCAAAGTGGAGTAATGAGGAAGGCACACGTGTCCATGTAACTCTAACTAAACACCTCACTCCCACCACCAATGCTAGTAATAGCCAGTAATGCCACCAATGTGGTGAGATAGGGCACTTCAAGAAGGATTGTCCTATAACAAAGAACTCTGGCGCAGACGGGAAAATACCTAGGATCACTGCTGCAGGAGAGACTACTCTGGACCCACGTAAAAGTAATTAAGGCATTCATTGTAGCAGACTTATAAACTGTTTAAAACTAGTGCAACTAGAGTCTTATCTTTTGCGAGATCCTGTTGGTTAAGGGACCCTCGTGCTGCGTATACTAGTCTTTTGTAGTATACTTTGTTCGCCACAGTATTTCTATAGTTACTCTAAATTACTGTAACCCTGTTAAGGGTTTCACCCTTGTATTTTATCTATAACGCTTTATGTTCAAATCTAATGTCGTTTACTTCTAAGTAAGTCCGACATTATCATACAACTTGAGTCAATTTGATCCGCACAATACTAGTTTCGTGCGTACTTCTCCTTCTCCGAAAACGTCTTTCTAGCGAAGCTGTCATTCCAGAACACCGAAGTACTCATGCATAGAGTACCTCATGTTTCTTATCCTTTCCAAAGAAACCTCATCAAACCTCCCCGAAGTACCACTCATGCAGTACGTCAAGTTCAATCCAAAGACCCACCTTTTCAATCTTAATTATATACGACTCGTATACCCGAGACTGCGATTGATGAACCAGGTATGAGTTCGACTTTGAACATCAGGACGTAGACTGCCCAAGACTGCGAGTGATCGTGCTTTCGTGAGAATAAACTTAGAAATAACTATCCTTTTCCCTAATTCATGAGTAGTCATACTTTCTTTTAGATCTTCACGACAGCTAATCCACCCCAAGGTTTTGACATCATAATCAGTAGGAGTTTGTTAAGTCTACATCGAGCCGACATCAGGTGCTTTGATAAAGCAGCTCGTCCTAACCTCCCTAAACAACGAAACTCTAGTTATTTGCTGCAACGAATCAAGTACGAACCCTCTCATCATTTCGTGTATGCAAGATCAGAAGTGCTTGTGAAAGGAATGGCATACATTCCTTGCACACATCGTCGATACGAGCCAAGAAGTGAAAAACATTCAGAACATTCCAGAAGTACGCAACTCTTCCACCATAGCGCGAAGTCGAGTTTCAGAATCGACATAGTTCCAAGGACTACCCCGGTAGCCAAATCGCCTTATCGTCTAGCTCCAGCGGAGAGGCATGGCCTTCCCAGTCAGCTTAACGAACTTTTCAAGAGGGGATTCATCAGGCCAAGCTTCTCACCATTGAAAGCATCGGTCTAGTTCGTGAAGAGGAAAGACGGATCGCTTCATCAATGACATCCTTATTTACTCCCAAAGTAAAGTGGAGCAGAATCAACACCTCCAAGCAGTACTATATTCACAGACACGAGAACATGCAACACACATCTGACCAGGAAGAGTTATCACCCCAACGAAGGCAAGCAAAAGAAACAAAACCGTCCCCCGATAGTGAAAGGTTCGCTGGAAGGCCATGCGAGGACCTGGATTCACCTGGGAACGAAAGGATCCAATGAAACTTCTATCCGTAGCGTGGTATCAACTCTGCTTATAATTTAATTTCGGGACGAAATTCACTCTAACGGGGGGATGATGTGACAACCCGACATTTCAAGACAATATAATGTAACATCAGTCAAATTTAGGTCAAAATATAATTTTCCTAAAATCTTATTTGGGTTAAATAAAGTGTTAGGAATCGTATCAAGGTTTTTGTACATATAAAGAACACTAAAATCCGAGTTATAACGAAGAAGTTATGACCAATCTAAGATTCTCGGCAAAAACTGGCAACACTGATAGACTAAAACGCAAAGTTTCAATACGATAATTTTTAGCCTTAGGTGTCTAAACGAAAGTCGTAGATTACGATAAACCGTGATCATGCATAAAAGGATGATCGAAACGGACATCGTATGAAAAAGTTACAATTTTTCTAAGTTTCATGACAGCGGTAGACAGCTAAAAACTCGAAATAAAGATCAAGCGATTTTTAGCCGACACAACTTAAATGAGAGTAGAAGGTCTCGACAATAGTAGTTCAATGGTAAAAAGACAAACGAAAACGGACGTCGAATATAGAAGTTATGGATTTTTAACGGAATATCGTGTCCCGGCTTATTAAATAACATATAAATAAAATAAATTCAAAATTAGCCGACGAAGTCTAAATGACAGTTGTACAGAATTTTCTCACCTTCACGTGGATATAAAGATCGTGTAAAACGGAGCCCGTATGAGAAAGTTATGGATTTTACAACTTCGATGCACACACAACAAGACGATTTACGCGCAGCGTACCCTCGTACACCCAGCGTACTCGGGTGCTAGGCCTCGGTTCATCCACGTCGCTCCGGGTCCCATCCAATGCTCTGTCCGAGGATGCGGTAAGCGTTGACGTCGCATACGCCCAGTGTACTCCGAAATTACGCCTAACGTAACGAGTACACCCAGCATACTCCGAAATTACGCCCAGCATAACGAGTACGCCAAGCGTACTCCGAAATTACTCCCAGCGTAATCCCACTTTCAGCACCCTATAAATATCATACGAGGCTGCCCGCATTGATTTGCTTCTTTACCCATCTCTTCCACCTTGGAAACCCTCTAAAGCCCCTCTAAACCACCCAAAAGTCCCGATACACCCCTAGTACAAGACGCAAGGTCCGAAGCCCCGAGATTCGCTAGAATCTCGCCACTTTCCGGTTGGAGCACCGCCCGAGAAAAAGCTCGTTTTCTTCGAATCGTCACACTTTCCAGGTAAGTTCATACCCCTTTAAACTACATTTTAAAATGTGTTATCAATGCTTTTTATACACTTTTAAGGGGGGGAGGGGGATACAAGTAAACACACGGTTATTATCGTGTGTAACCTAAAGTTTCACTATATACTCTTTTTATAAAGTAAATAATATGTGATTCATAACTACTACATAGAAAACTTTCGTACGCAAAATATATCACGATAACATCTTGTCTTTTGAAATTAAATATGTTGTTATGAATATACGAATCAAACATTTTATTTATACTTTGAGTATATGTGTTCATTTACGTCACTACAAAAGTTATACTTTACATAACAAGTGAGCATGTCACTAGGGTTTACTATACAAAAAAAAAAAAACTTTTGGAAAAACTATAATAGGTATAGTTTACGACAAACATTTTTTTTTACATGTTCAAAAACTCTTTATCAAACTGTCTTACATACTTTATGTTTCCATTCAAACGCTGTTAGGATCATGTTTCAAACAAAGGTCTTCTTATACTTAAAATTGTTCTTGTCAAACAAACTACTCGTTTTTATAAAGTGACATCAAGTCATCATTTCTTATTTATTAAACTTTTCAAAGGTTTTACAAAACTTCTTTTATATTTTTATTGTCAAATGCATGCCTATATATATCATGTATACCTATATAGACATAAAAGCTTCCATTAGTTGGTTCAGTACCTTTGGGTAGCAAAGGCATACTTCGGTTATACACGTACAATACTAGTAACTATAATACCTATGATTAAGAGATACTACTTACCATTCCAAGTACAAGGAATCACACAAGAGTCAGTTTATTCATGAGTCTATACTAATACATTACATACTATATGAAGAGACACGATTACATACAATTACAAGGCATACAATTTCAAGACATACAATTACAAGAGATACGATTACATAAGATACTGTACTAGATATTCAGGAAATTTTACATACTACAAGTACTATATCAAGGAAATACTTTCATATACAAAAACAAAAATGGACTTTCATACATAAATCTATTTAATACTAAGAATTTTGAGACATTTCAACTTCACGTACTTTCGAGTATGCATTTTAAGTCCTGTATTATAAACCATAATCTCTTGGAGGGCGAGCGTGATACTTGTGTATAGATCTATACGGAATTGAAAATCTCGCACCTAAACTGTTAGCTACAGTTAGACCGGCAGGTCTAAGGTGACAAACGTCATAACATTCCAACGCCTGAAGAACGTTGTTACAGGTAGTCTAGTTCATTAGCATGGTTATAAAACTCACATGGAGTATTAAAAACACGTTGATTTACGGTGTTATCAAATACCTTAACGATTTTATACGTACACAAATCTACTATTTTAAGCATGAAAAACACTATTGCAATTCATTTATGGGACTTTTAAACTACCACCCACTTATGGGTAAATATTGGATTTCTAAAAGCAAACATTCAAAACAGTCGGGTCATGGTAGAAGGCTAATTTTTATACTAGTAGAAAATATGGGATTTTCTAGGGTTTCAAACGTTTACAATTACTTACAAACATGTTCATTGGTACAAACTTTCCTTCAAACATTTACAGGTCCTTCTTTACAGTTTTACAAATCAAAGTCACATAAATACTTCTGAACTCACCAGCATTATTGTTGATACTTGCTTTTAAAATAACTTGTATTCTCAGGTCATAAATAGACAGGTACGACTACCAGGTTTTGTGAAGACAGAGCAGTCAAGACTCGTCTTTTATTTTGAATATTCATTTCATAGAATTATACTATGAAATAACTCACATGTAATTAAAATTATACTATTAATGCAATGGATGACGTTGCTGCTTGTTTACTACTTTGCATTGTTGTGATACATTACATGACATCCTCCGCCCCAGAACGTTTCCACCGTTCTTGGTTTTGGGGTGTGACAATTCAACTTGCGAATCAGAGTATGTAGCAGCAAGCGAGGTAGCAAAGGTACATATATAGCTAAAGAACTTCATTGGAGACCTTGGAGTTGTACCAGCTATAAAGGAGCCTATGGTGATTTTTTGTGATAGTGAAAGTGCAGTTCCCTTAGCCAAGGAACCAAGGGATCACGGAAGATCTAGACACATTGACAAAAAATACCATTTCATCAGACATTAAATAGAAGAAGGACACATCATGGCAAAGAGGGTATCATCGGATGAGAATCCAACAGATCTCCTCATGAAGGGACTGGGTAGGGTTAAGCATCTTCATCATGCAAGACGCATAGGGCTAAAGGATGATATTAGTTTTAGAAGTTAGATAGCTTTGTAATTTGTAAAGTGTAATTGACATTTGATAATAAATAAAAGACGTTGTTTATTTATAAGCAAAGTGTTGCTATCTTAGTCAATCGTTTACTATTATTTCATTTTGCATGGTTTGACTTCCAGAATAATTGTGTTATGGTATATCATATTATTCAAATTCTCCACAGTCGGTCATATGTTGGAAGTAGATATGAATCAAGACTGTCATGAGTTAGCTTGTAGATGTCTAAGTTATTGGACATAGCAAGAGTTGCTACAACAATCATAAGTGCTCATAAGTTTTGAGTATTGGATTCAACCCACGCTCACTTGTATCAATTCATGGAATTTATCTCGAGTGATCGTGAGACGGTAATATTATATAAGTCTTAAAACCTAGATATATGTGTTGTTGACTATGAGTTGGTTATACATTGATTGTACGAAAATGCATTGGTAACTCGATGTTATAAAACGCGCCTTTCTGTATAATTCAACATGTAGTAGAACATGCAGATGAGTCGAAGTTTATATGTTCCTTCTTGGATTAGAAGCGATATATGGGCCCCTCGATGATTTTGTTGTGACCTATGTACCGGGCCCGGTCAAAACTAAATTGATTTTTTCGATTAAGTTCTATGTCAAACAAATAGGAAATCGGGAAACAAACCATTGGACAATAAGCAAGACATTGTTCCATGTATTTGTCCGGCTGATATCTAGAACAGAGGATTATATGATCTCTTATCTTAAATGGCGTACATCATCATCGCAGTTCCACGAGACCTTGAAAGAGCTACTATTGCTAACTGGTTCCTGAAGTCATTCTTGCAGTTATAGTTATTAGACTTATCCAAGTGGGGGAATCTTGGATTAGGTGTCTAACTTCATAACTATTTCTGGAATGTACTTGACCCGGTTGGCATGGTCCATTTGGGTTGCATAGCATTGCAACACTTGGATAGACTAAATGAGAGAAAGGACACTTAAGGATTATTAATATATTATAATAACTAATATATTAATAATATTATTTAATTAGTATTGATCAAGAATTAATTCGGAATTAATTAAGTGATCTAAAAGAGACTAATTAAATATATGAGGTTGATTGTGTAAATCATCCATTCTTTTATAATGGGGTATTGATCCATGGATTATTGAACTGGGTTAAAACCCATAAGGTGCTCCATGGATAGTCCATGGGGGTTATAAACCCATGGATCATGGAATATGGAAAACCATGTCAATTAGGGTTTACATGTTGTAACCCTACTTGTGACACAACTATAAAAGGACCCCATGACTAGAAAACTTGGGACTACAAGTGTAGAAGAAGTGGGATAGCTGATTTTGAGTGTTAGTGAGCTTCTCTCAAAGTTACTCTAAGTGTTGTGGTGTTGTGTGAGACATTTGAGGCATCAAACTTGAGATGCTAGGCTCACAATGTTCTCAAAGAATCCAACCAACAAGAAAGCTATGTTCTTCTACTAGCATTTATGTATTAAACTTCCCCATGCCATGCTAGTTAGGTTAAGAACCTTGGAAAATAAAATTAGCATGTATCTTAGCAAAACATGGATCCAAGGTTTCTAGGGTTGCATGTACACCTTAGGAGTGTTAGAATGCTCAAAACCCTTCATATGGGTCAGGTGGCTTCCTTCGAATATGATAGCCACAGATTATTGAATTTTCATCGGAGGGTCTGGGTTCCGTATTGGGGTGGGGTCCACCAAGTTCTGATGGAGGAGGCTCATAATTTGATATTCTCCAATCATCCTGTGGTGACGAAGATGTATATGGATCTTCGCCATGATTATTGGTGGCTCTGCATGAAGCAGGATAAAACATGGTATGTGGAGTGGTGATCGACTTGCAGGAAAGTCAAGGTCGAGTATCAACGACCTCATGATGAGATGTAGTAGTTGGAGATTCCCGTATGGAAATGGGAAGACATCACGATGGATTTTATCACAAATCTTTTGGGTTTTGAGCATTCTAACACTCCTAAGTGTACATGCAACCCTAAGTAGCATGGATATATGTTTTCTCTATTACACATGCAACTATGAACTTTCCAAGGTGTTCATGCTAACTAGCATAATAACATTGAATCATGTGAATATATCAACTTAGAATTACATACCTCTTGATGTAGAATGTCTTCAAGAAACTTGAGTGCCTAGTGCCCAAGTGTGACACCTCAAATGGTTCACACAACATCATATGCACTTGGAAATACTTGAGAGAATTCTACACTTCATGAAAATCGACTAGCCCTCATCCACACACACCTAGAGACCGATTTTCCCAATGATATGATCTTGATATAGTGTCACAATTAGGGTAAACCCTAATTGTCATGGCCTTCCATTTCCTTGGATCCATGGGTTCAAATACACCATGGAGCATCCATGGACCATCCTATGGGTTTTAGCCCAGCTTGATAATCCATGGACCATTAGCCCACTATACAAGTATGGATGATTTACACAGTCAACCCATATATTTAATTAGTCTTATTTTGATTAATATATTAACCTACCTTAAGTGTTATTTCTCTCATTATAGTCTATCCAAGTGCATGATGTCATGCAACCCAAATGGACAATGTCGGGTCGGGTCAAGTCTTACCAATTATAGTTTTGGACATAGTCATTAATCCAACAGTCTCCCACTTGGATAAGTCTAAAACTATTATTGCAAGTATGACTTCAAGAACCGACTGGCAATCGTAGCTCTCAAAAGCTTACATTGAATTCTGACCTTGCCGATGATCTTTGACCTATGTCAATGACTTGTCCATTAGATAAGGGATCATATATTCCTCCCTTCTAGATATCATATGGACTGAGACATGGATTATAATCGTTCTGTCTGTCCATCTATTGTTTCCTGATTTCCGATTTATGATAACTGACTGACTGAACAAATCAAATTAGTCCTGGCTTGGCCAAGCACTCACATGTGTCATCAGTAAATCATCGATGGGCCCACATATATCGCTTTTATCCCGAAGGTAAAAGGAATGGATAAACTCCGACTCATATCGCTTGTTCTACTACTTATTGAATCATACACAAAGGCACGTTTTATAACATCGAGTTACCAATGTGTTTTCGTACAATCAATGCATATCCATCTCGTAGTAACAACTCATATCTCTAGGTTTGAAGAATATAAGATATTATCGTCTCATGATCACTTGTGATAAAATCAATTAAGTGATTCAAATGAGCGTGGGTTGAATCTAATACTCAGACCTTATGAGCACTCATGAGTGTTGTAGCACCACTTTGTCCAACAACTTAGACCTTTATAACCCAACCCATGACAGTCTTGATTCATATCTACTTCTAACATATGACCGACTGTGGATGGTTTGAATAACTTAGTCATTTGAGAAGAACGACCTAGTTATTCTGGAAGTCAAAACATGAAAAATGAAACACAATAGTAATTGAATCCAATATGGTCTCAGAACTTTTAAATAAAACAACTTTTATTTATCTCCATATTGACTACACATTATCCATTCTATACTGTTTCAGCTATCAACTTTATTCTTGAGTTAAAAACACTAGTTTGTCCCATGCTCCAAGCATGTATACTATGTTTTTCCTAAACACTAGTCATGCCGTACACCAAGTATGCATACTATGTTTAACTATGATCCTTACTTTGTGAAATAAACTAATTGAACATAATTTCAATGATTCTAATTTCACACTCCCAAAACCTTATCGAAAATGTAGGAATTCCAAATTCTTATCATTCATCAAAATTTGTTAGATTTTAAACTTAAATGCACTACCCTCTTGTAATGAATGTGTATAAAGTCACAAAGACTTGTCAACAACCATTATAGGGTATTCCAATGAAGACCTACCCCATGGAGACAAAGTCTCATATTCAAAGTACATTGCTTTGAACATGCTTCTTGAATTAAGTTTTTCTAATCTTACACAGATTGCTTTAATCTATGGAGTGTTTTCCATATTCCATTTTAACTATCACTTCTGAATAAGCGTTACCTCCTTTTAGAATATCTCAATATGGACCTTCCAAAATTCACACTATACTTCCAACTATCCATGAGCAACCAATCTTTGGTAGAACCTTAGATTGTCCTCGAAAATTACTTAATCAATTTAGTCATATCCAATTCTAGACTTTTCCCTCTTAATGCCCAGAGCATTTGGAAAATTTAGAAAGGATGAATATTATAGCACATGCAATCAATCCTATATCCGAAGCATATGGGAAACAATTCATGATAAACACATGATACTAAACCAATCTTTCGCTACAATATTTTTGTTTCTATTTGCCAAGTTCTCTTAATTTAGATTATGAATAGGGATGTCATAATCATAATCGAATTTTAGAACGCAAATAATGGACCTATATATAGAATTTCCTTATGTTGAGCCAATCCAACACAAAATTCATATATATCCTTGACTAAAGATGATCAAAATCTCAATCTAGGCTTTTAGAATTGAAATGAAGTATAATTTCCTCTCCCTTAATTATAGCAAAACAACTTTTCAAACCCTGCAACTTCACGAATTGAAACTTTTGTTTTCTATAATTAACATTGCTGACTTGCAATACTTATCATAATTATCATGCTCCCACTAACATGATGATTATTTTACATAACACTTATGCTCCCACTAGCTTTGACATGTATCTAGAAAACATATGGACTTCTAGAAGTCAATACTTTATTGACTTTCTTACCAGAGTTCAGATTTCTGATACTAGATTGCTTTGAGAAGACTTTATCCAAATCATACACCTTTATCTTAGATAGCTCACAAGTGTCTGTCTAAACAATTACATAACTATGAAAAAGGATGTCGTAATCATAGTCTTAGTTGTTTAGACCTTTGCTATC
Organism: Lactuca serriola; assembly: GCF_051521515.1. Taxonomy (NCBI): domain Eukaryota; kingdom Viridiplantae; phylum Streptophyta; class Magnoliopsida; order Asterales; family Asteraceae; genus Lactuca; species Lactuca serriola. The sequence continues at coordinate 227,206,139 of NC_136410.1, read as the reverse complement.
TACTTAAAATCTACTTAGTGAAAGTGTTTCATCACCATCATTTTCATGAGTCAGAAAGAAACCTTATGACACTTAGATTTTATGGTGTATGAGTTACTTTCCATATGAATTTTGTCAAAACGATAATTACAAGACAAGGTTAATGACAAACACAAATTCACATGGACTAAACTTATGCAATCTTAAATTCATGCCACCTAGCAGCACAAGGGCCTGCCATTGCTTCCAAGTTGTTATGCAACCAACTGAGAACTCTCAGAACTCCTATGCAAAACTTTTACTGGAATGGGCATAAAATATGTCTACACGTTTGGTTATAAACCTCAAGTCGTGTGCTAGTGAAGAACTTCAGGTTTTATCCTTGATTAGTTCTTGAGATTTTCAATTCCTTTACAGACTCCCACTGTCCTCTTGACATATAAGACTCTCTTGTCTAATATTCAAGAGATAGTGTGGATTCTCTTGTCCAAAACATCAAAACTTACCAATTTCAAATGTAGAAGAGTAGAACACATTTTACTCTTACATTTGACTAGTGTTAATAAACTGATGAGAATAAATCTTTAGGTCGTTTAGATTTTTCACAGGTATTATAACAGAGTCCAAACCAATCAAACACAAACTATTAAGAACACAAAAACAGAATCAATATGAAGCTTATGATTCAAATATAGTCACGCCTCAGTAGAGCTCGACAAAGAACTTCCGTTGTAGAGGCGAGCTAGGGTTTACAATACTTATCAAAGAAAATTATCAAAACGTTAACCTAATAAGGATGCATTCCCTAGATTAATAAAAGCACGGTTGGACAGGCCCAAACCGGCTGCAAAACTGGGCTAAGGACTGAGCCCATGACGCAATACCAAAGACCCAACAATCTTCTCTTTGCGTCAAATGAGGTGAGAAATTATTTTGGTTGAGTGGGCTTCAAGTCTTCACAACTTTCAACAGCCGAGGGATAATAGCAAGAAGAGTCTGTCGAAATTGAATATACCATCGTAGAATGTCAAACATCTTCTTGCTAGCTGCAGAATTCTAATTACACCTATGAGTGATCTCCAAAATATGCTCCAAGCAAGAAGTTAAGAACAGGTGCTTATCAATAAGAGCAAATAGACATTTTTGACCTTCGCTCCTTTGAAATATCACAGTGTGATATTTTGAGTCAATTTTGCCCATGACCATAGAGTTGATGTTACCAGCCCTGCCCATTGGTTTGATCGATGGTCGCTTGTGAATTGTAGAGGCAATTTCTTGATCCATTTTCGCTACATGAATGTAGCAGACAAGCATTCGCTTGATATGGTCAATGATCGGCTGATACTCCAGAGGGTTAGACATCAAAATATTGACAAGGAGTATCCAGTCATGAGATTGAGGTTCGGTAGATCTGCCAGGAGAAATTATGAACCGAGCCTTCGGTGCCTCGGGTCACTTTGAATTTTATATTGATAATTTTCCCTGCATAATAAGGCTTCAGTACCTTCACAATTGTGATCTTTTGTGAACTCCAGGTTAAGTACTGGGGTTGAGCGAATTCCAAATAGAACTCTAGAAAATCCCGATCCACCTTCGGGTCTGGAGATGGGATGGCAACAATTGAGTTGAAACAGTGAAAGAAGAATGTCTCTTGTGTGATTGGCATATCAAACTGCACATCCTTTAAGTTATCAAGCCCTTACGACATAACAGGCTCGAGCCAATGTGTGTTGGGTTCATCTATTGTGCTTCTTTGAAGCGAATCAATAGTCGATTTGGGAAAAATTGACTTCTTCTTAAAGAACTCTTTTTTTTTGTTTCTTCTCTACCGCAACAGCACCCATGTCAATCTTTCTTGCATGCTCATCGTTTTCTTCTTCATCATCGACATCATCTTCACCTATTTTCTTCTTCTTTTTATCCCTTTTCCTACCCGAGGCTACATTATACTTCGGGGCAGTTGTTGATTTGTATTCTGGAGGAACTGGAATATTAACTTTTTCTTTTTCTCCCCCTTGTTTCGGTTGGCCAGAAGGCACTGAAACACCCTCTATCCGACTGAGAATGTCCAATGCAGGCCAGAGTTGTTCAGCCAAATGGCGTCTGATGGAGATAGTGAGGATAGGGCTATGGGCATCAAGAAGATGTAACAGAATAGAATGAACATCCCCCACGGAGCTGCGAATAACCTCTCTTTCGGACTTTAAGTCATTAAGCACAACTTTAGCAGTGCGAAGCTTAAGATTTTGAGTTTTGAACAGAGCACTACGTTTGTCAAGCTAATCCATGATTCGACTCTCAACAGCCAGTTTTGCTTCAAGTTGAGTATGTCGATCATTAATAGAGATCTGAAGGTTGGCATTAGCAGCTTCAATAGCTTAGCGAGCAGCTTCAAGATGAGTCCTCTGTGACAACCCGAAATTTATTATGTCACGATATTCCGTTTCTGTTAATAAAACCGTTGGTATTTCCGATTTTTCCGTTGACTTTTGGATTAGGTCATTAATTTAAGACTTTTATTATGACCTCGTAAGTATCCAAACCCTTTAGTAAAACATGAGAACGCCCCAAATTATTATTTGTAAAATTTTTAGTTACGACCACGTCGGGTTACAACAATTAAATCGGGTACGATCAAAAGCCCCGTCTAACGTCAATATCGGGTAGATTTCCACCGAGACTCAAACTTAAACCATATTTAAAGTTGAAAGAGCCTCATTTGAAGCTTTTTCAACCTCTCTCTACTCTCTCTCCTCAAATCCAAGTTCCTGATCCAAAAAAACATCCAATTCAAGCTCCAAATCAGTAAGATAACTATCCTAGCATATAGATTAACATCTTTAGCCTTCAAATTCGTGTTTAGATTATAAAATAGGACCATAAACATGTGTTTACGGCCCTGGAACAGCCCTACACCGCAAACACATATAAATGGTGTTTTTGAGCCTCAAAACCCTTCCAAACCACCTTTAGAGCTTAGATATGACTTAGGGGCTTACAAGACCGGACTTGGAACACCAAAAACTCAACATTTGACGGGTAAACAAGAGTTTACAGCCCAAGCACATGCTTGGACCGTAAACACCGTTTCATAGGACGTAAACACCTTTTAAGGTGTTAAGATGCCCCTTAAACACCTCCTATGCCTTGGAATAAAGTCTAGAAGCAACCAAAAGTGTGTTAGCGACCTTAAACTTGATAAAACCCACTCCCTTAGGAGTTCACGGCCGTAAACCCCCTTAAGGAAAGGTTCATGGGCTGTAAAATCCTATAACTTGGTCAAATGGTGCCCTAACTTCATCCTATAGCTTGTACTTTGGACTAGAAACACTTGTGGTTGACCTAGGACCACCAAAACACAATAAGAGTGGGTCATGAGAGTTTATGGCCGTGAAATCCTAGTTTATTGTCGTAAACTCCTCAAATTTTCCTTATGTCGATCAAATTCCATTCCAATGCCTTAAAACCAAGCTTAGCATTACCCCACAAGAGTTGTAAGACCATTTAGCACCCAAGAACACCCCCACCATGAGTTTACGGCCGTAACCTCATGGGGAGTTGGTCATTAGGTTGAAAACTCCATTAGGAGTTTACTCTTGAAGAGTAAACTCCCTATTCAAGCCATACATATCCATAGATGCCACCTGGGTCACTCCAAACACTTGTAATGAAGTGTTTTCGCGTCTCGAAGTGTTTATGCATATTTGATTAGCGGTTCAGGGTCTAATTAGATACAAATGTGTATCTTTTCATATTACATAGGAACCTCATGCGTCTTAAAGCCCCGAACTAACGTTTAGCATCCAAACCAACACATTCCTCGATTGGTGAGTTCATACCCCTACACCTTTTTCTGTGTTTTTCAATGTTTTCAGGGGAGAATACAAGCAAAAGTACAAGGAAATCTTGTACTCAAACTTATTATTTTAAATTGAAATGTTTAATATTTCGTATTCTTTTAACACTAAAATCCGTATTAACCAACCGTTTTAACTTGCAGAGTTAGTTTTCAAACCGTTTGTGAATTCCATTATAGAATGTTATATTTTACATTTCATCAATGACTTCCACATTATTACTGTTAAAAGTATGAACCTTAGAACTTTAAAAACTACCTTGGTAACACTTCCCCAAGATACGAGAGTGAAAGACTAATAACATTAAATTTAGAATATTAGAACCGTCCTTGGTAACACTCCCCGTAGATACGAGAGTTAAGGACTAATAACATTAAAACTTAGAATATTAGAACCATCCTGGAGGGAGAGCGTGACTTGAGTGTATAGATCTATACGGGATTGACTACCCCGCACCTGGCTACTAGCTACAGCCGAACCGAAAGGTTCAAGGGTGACAAAAGTCATAAAAGGATATTGGCCTCGTTCCGAGCCTTATCTAGTCTGTAGTATGGTTATGGAACTCGCAATCAAGATTATGAAAACTTTTCTACTTGCTTATTAGTTTTATATACGAGTTAAGGCTAATGTACTTTTCAAGGACAACAGACTTTCAGGAAACTTTACAAAAACACATTAAGTATGGTAGATACTTGTACACGTCATTACGGATCGATAACCAACCAAGACTTTTAGGAAGATAAGGGTTTTTCCTGGGATAACATAACTGCTCTTAACCAAACTATGTAATAAATGGATAACTAAACTTTACTTTTAAGAAAATATGGGATTTTCTTGGATTCATAACTTTTACAGAAAACTAAAGGAAACTTTGTCACACCCCAAAACCATGAACGACGGAAACGTTCTGGGGCGGAGGACGTCATGTATAATATCACAACAATGAAAAGTAGTAAACAAACAATAACATCATCCATTTCATTAATAATATAATTTTAATACAAGTGTGTTCTGTCAAATTATAATAGAAACTAAAGTATAAATCAAAATAAAAGATGAGTCTTGAACGAGCACCATCTTCTCTGAACCTTGCATCGGTACCTATCTATGGTTGACCTGAGGATACAAGTTATTTTGAAAGAGAGTATCAGCTTTAAAGCTGGTGAGATCATAAGTATTTTAGTGTTTTAATTTGTAAGTAAGTATTTGTATGTATATCAACTGTAAGTATTGAAAATGTATATGAACTGTAAGTATGAAACTATTTTGAAGATCCTAGAAAGCCATGTGCTTCCTACTGAGAGTAGCCTTCTACCAAGGCATCTAGTCTCTGTGTGTGTGTCTCCTTTAAGAGTGTGTATTTTCCCAAACTCGATTATCATTAACCAAAAATATAGTTTCTACATTACCGTGCATCGTGTGAATGTTCACGAAGTGAATGTAATGGGAAAATGAAATAGTACTATGCTGTAATATCAAATAACTACAACCGTACTAACTACCTTAAGTCTATTGTAATCTTGAAAGTACTGTAGGATTTGTAATAAGTTACTACCGCTGTACTAACTACCTTAAAACAAGAGGTATTCAATGTGACATCTGATCGACTTGTATCCTGCTACTGACTCTAGTAAAACGACGATGTAAGACGCCGTAAGAAATGACATTTGGCACCTGTAGACTTGCAAGTCCCACTGTAGCGGGCAACAAGGTGTAGGATAGTGAATCCATTATAGATCTATGCACAAACTCATACGCTCCCCAATTAAGGAGATTCAGGATACAAAAACGGTCATGGCAGGAAATGCCATGCCCCGCTTAATGGTTCACATAACTGCATAAATGTACATGTAATGAATGTGCTAATTGAAAGGTGTACTCTTTCTCTGTCTAGCCTGTATGTACTGAAATGTTCTGCCTTTGCTAGATGTAATGTATGTTCTCTCTATCTTGCATGTATAGTAATGTACTGTGTGTACTAGCTGTAATGTATGTTCTCTCTATCTAGCAAGTATTGACTCATGAATGAAATGACTCATTGTATGATATTGCGTTCTAGTAATAGTTCTAGTATCTTCCTAAACTAACCATATGGTAGCTTACTAGTAATGTAATTGGTACGTATGAACATGGAAGTATACCCTTGCTACCCAAGGGTACTGAATGAACTCGAAGAACCTTTATGACTATATATGTACACATGATATATAACTAATATTTAAACGACCTTCAAACGGGTACCCGATATCCCACCTGACCACATCTCAACGGCGAAAAGGAAATAGGGCAGATAGCCTTCCTAAGTCTTTTAAACATTGCTTATATAACTATACATACATAGACATGCAATTGATAATATAAAAGCATAAAATAAGTTTTGTAAAACCTTTGAACATGATTTCTATCTAAGCAAAGATCAACTTGATGTCAATCTATAAAACGGGTTGAAAGCATTTTTTTGATAAAACAGTTTAAGTATAAAGAAATATTTGTTTGAAACACAATTGTAAATGAGTTTGAAATGAAACATACAGTGTAAAATGAACAGTATAATAAGGAGTTTTAAACATATGAAACGTTTATGAAAATCATGTGAAGAAAACTGTTTGGTAAAACAACTAATGAGTAGTAAATCATTTGAATGCTGCTTATTAATCACATGTGATTGATATAATAACTAGAATGATTCTACTTCTATCCCCCCCCCCCATAAAACATTTAAAACATTGATTAAGGGGTATGAACTCACCTGTTTTGAGTGGTACGGATGAACTGAAGAGGTAGGATGGCTAGGTGTCAAGTGAAGTTTTGAACACACTCTATGATCCTAGTTAACATATAATATCACATATATGTATCAAATTAGTCTTTAAATAACTAATAAACAAATTCAAGACACCCTAGGACATGCTAAACACCTTTATCAAGTGTTATTAGCCTCTAGGATTGCATCTAAGTGTTGTAGGGACAAGCTAGAGTGTGTAGGGTTCAAGGAAAACTCCATAAGGGAGTTCACGGCCCTAATGTCATCAACAAAGGAGTTTACGGTCGCAAACTCATGGGTTTACGGCCGTAAGCTCCTACTTACTTGACCATTTGTCGTTTTGAGGCTCTATAAGACCCTACGAAGCATTTCTACTTGATGACATGGTCTTTGGAAGAGTTTAGGGCATCTTATAACTCCTTTGAGGAGTTCACGGCCCTGGGACCAAACCCCCTTGGAGATTACGGCCGTAATCTCCCTAGGAAGGGTGTTTTTGGTGATTTCAAGTACCTAATTTAACTAGGAACTAAACTAGCCTAGTGTCCAAGGCTTTAGGAGAGTTTAAAGCACCTTTTGGCCCTATTATTTGGAGTTCACGGTCCAAGAACTCCTTGGGCCGTGAACACCTTACTCTTGGTGTTCTGAGGGTGTTTTCTAGTCCTAAACACATTAGGATGTGAGTCTAAGTTAGTTTTGTTGCACAAGGAAGGGACTAGGGCACTTTTTGCCCTTTAAAGAAGGGTTTACGGTCCAAGATGTTCTTGGGCCATAAACTCATTAATCCTTATGTTTTCCTATGATTTCTAGTGTATTAAGCACATAAGAAGCTTTATAATACCACTAGATAGAAGTACTCACTTTCCGGGATGAAATTCCGAAGATCCTTAAGAGAGAAATCGACTTTTCTCTAGTTGGAAATGTAACTAATGAATAAATATGGCTTAGAATCCTATATATACTCCTGGGGTTTTTGGTAGAAAATATTTTTATTCAGGCATTGAATCCTAATATCATGAAGCTTTGGAATAATAGAGTTGCACAATACCCTAGTGCATCCTCTCTCCTGATATCCCTTAAAGTGTAAATCCTAAAATACCCAAACTTATACCAAAAGTCTGAAAATTTACTGCAACTGTTCTAAATTCTATTGATTTGATATGTTATACAGAATGGAAATTTCGGGTTGTCACAAATTTGTTCATTTTCAGAAACAACCCGCTTATGAACTCACCAGCTTTATGCTGATTTTCAAACTACTTGTATCCTCAGGTCCACATTAGACAGGTACCCCACAATCTTTTGGAGAAGACGGAGCGTATAGAAGACTCGTCTAAGCTTTTTGTTCGTATGATATATATATGTATAACACTTGTAACACTTTGTTTTCAGACAATGTAAATATTTCTGTGTAATGTAATGGTTGTGTTTACTATGCTTACTATGTACATTGGTTGCGATACTTCATGACGTCCTCCGCCCCGGAACGTTTCCTCCTTCGGTTTTGGGGTGTGACAGATTCGTATCGGAGCCCTTGTTTATGGTGAACTAGTAAACCAAACCTTACATGGTATAAGACTATAAACACTAAGGGGCCGAAGTGCTCTGAACTAAAAGTATACTTTAAAATATAAGTATTTTTCAAAGGTATACAAGTATACCTAATGGCCGTAACCCATAACCTTGAGTAGAAAAAAACATAAGTAAATGGGTGTTGTACACTACGGTTAAACCTGGGCAGTTATGTAGTCGTGTCTAGGGTCAATATAGCCTGATCAACTATATTCTTTCGAGACACGGCCAACATGTGCTTGGGAGTAACTGTGGTGTTCAGCATGCCTAAAACTTACCCAATACCCAAACAACGAGCCGTCGTCGCAGCGAAACATGAAATACTATGGGAGTATTTCTAGAGCCAACTTCATTATAGAAATCCTCATTCCAACGTTGCTCCTCAATCATTCCTTTAGCGAAAGTTTATCTGCTTTGATAACCATTTCCTGCTTTGTCGCTTAATAAAATTCTATATCTGTCATAATGAGATATCCCTTGTATCATATCTCTTGATTCAATTTAGAGGACTTACCATCCTCTCTTTCCTGATCATTTTAGATCAAGATGCCTCCAAGAAAGAGACCCAGCTCAAAGAACAACAAACCTCCGCCACCATCTCCTCCCGAATTTGATCCCGTAATATTCCAGGAAGCTGTTACTGCCGCAGTGGCAGTCGCCGTGTCTCAAATGAACCCCGGTGGCCCCGGAGGTCCAGGAGGTGGTACCCAATCTCAAAACCAGGACGGTGGCTAGGGACACCGAAAGGAGTGTTCCTATAAGGACTTTATGAACGCGAAACCCACATCTTTTGATGGCACTGGAGGTGTCATTTCCCTAACCCGATGGTTCGAGAAAATCGAATCTATTTTCGAAATCCGTGCCTGCTGTGAATCGGATAAGGTGAAGTTTGCCGCATGCACATTCACCGATAAAGCCCTGACTTGGTGGAATGGCCGAATCAAATTCTTAACCCTACCTATAGCCAATGCTATGGGTTGGGAGGCCATGAAGGAACTTCTACTTGCAAAGTACTGCCCACGGGGCGAGATGCAGAAATTGGAGCATGAACTTTGGAACTTAAAGATAAAGGGTTCTGATATTGCTGCTTACACTTCCAGATTCGATGACTTGGCGCTACTCTGTCCGGGAATGGTTACCCCGGAGAGTAAAAAGATTGAGACATTTATCTGGGGGTTGACCCAGCCAACCAAGATTGAGACACCTACGACAGCGCCAAATGCCTAGCACAAACCCTGATCGACCATAGTGATGACCTAGAGGAAGCTGCCACCACTCCTGAGCCGACAGAGAGGATTCGAGAGAAAAGAAAATTTTGGAAGAAGAAGAAAATTCAGCCTTCTTAGGAGTCCTCGAAGAAGCAGCAAACGGTGGTAGTCCGCGCTGCTACTGCCCCTGCTGCTGTCTCTGCCGTCGGATCCACAACTCAAACTCCTACCAGTAGGTATGCTGGTACCCTTCCTATGTGCAACAAGTGCAACTATCATCACCTCACTTCCAGCCCATGTCGAGAGGTGTTTTGCAACAACTGTGGCAAAAAGGGTCACATAGTGAAAAACTGTAAGACACCAATCCAATCAACCAATCAAGCTTCCGGAGCGGGTATCAGTCAGGCCTGCTACGGTTGCGGTGAAGTCAGGCATTTTAAGAAGAACTGCCCCAAGGCGACAACAACTGGCAATACTAGAATAGTCCTAGCTATGGGACAAGATGAGGCAGCCGCCAATCCCATCGTTGCCACAGGTATATTCCTCCTCAACATCCCTTATACTTGCAATCATTTTTGATTATATTGTTGAAAGAGAATCTGTTATCTATTCATTCAAACATCATCTTAATCTTAGTGCTCCATTAGTAACTGAAATGTCTACCATCGAGATGACTAACAATGAGAAAGAGGACGCTAGCGATATATTCGTAGGTTGTACCCTTACCCACGGTGATCATTCTTTTCCCATCGATCTTATACCAATTTTTCAATAAAGAACTTTGATGTTATCATTGGCATGGATTGGTTAAGTCCCAATCATGTAGATATCCTTGTTACGAAAAGCCATCCATCTTAATCTCCCCTCTGGTCAGACTCTCATAGTCTACGGTGATAAACTTAATTCCAACCTTCGCCTCATTTCATACGTCAAAGCCCAAAAGCTTCTACGAAAGGAGTGCCATGCATTCCTAGCCCATGTGACAAACGAGAAATAGGAAGTTAAAGATCTCGAGAGCATCCCCGAAGTCTGCAATTTTCCCGATGCCTTTCGACCTAATCCCTGGAGCTACTCCCCCGTAGCCAAGTCCCCATATCATTTAGCTCCAGCAAAAATGCAAGAGTTATCCAGTCAGCTTAATGAACTACTCCGCAAAGGGTTCATCAGACTGAGTTCCTCACCTTGAGGGACCCCGGTATTGTTTGTTTCTTTCGAATGTGTATCGACTACCGTGAGCTGAACAAATTGACCATCAAGAACCGATATCCTCTTCCTCGAATAGATGACCTTTTCGATCAACTTTAGGGAGCCAAATACTTCGCAAAGATAGACCTCAAGTCAGAGTACCATCAGATACGAGTTCACGAGAATGATGTTTCCAAGACGACATTTAGAACTCGATATGATCACTACGAGATCGTAGTGATGCACTTCGGTCTAACGATTTTCCCTGTTCACGTGGTAAGCGAGGAAGGCATACATGTGGACTCATCGAAGATTCAGCCGATAGAGGATTAATCGGCACCGAAGACACCCACATAAATCTGTCAATTCTTGGGTCTCGTCGACTACTATCGTAGATTCACTCAAAACTTTTCCAAGATCACCAAACCCCTAACCACTCCGACACAGAAAGGTGTACTATTTTGTTGGAGACCGTGTTCTGTTGAAAGTTTTACCCCAGAAAGGCATAATGCACTTTGGAAAGCGTGTGAAACTTAACCCGAGATACATAGGACCTTTTGAAATCCTCGTTAGGATTGATCCCGTAGCTTACCAACTCTGACTACTTTCAGAACTTAGCAGCATCCATCCGGTATTCCACGCCTCCATTCTTAAGTAATGCCTATCCGATGAAACCCTAGTAATCCCTTTGATCAGACCGAAACCAACGAAAGTCTGAACCGCATGGGAGAACCAATCCAAATCATAGATCGGGAGATTAAACGTACGAAACAAAGCCGTATCCCGATCGCGAAGGTTCGCTGGAATACCATGCGAGGAACCGAATTCACTTGAGAGCGCGAAAATCCGATGAAGCAGGAGTATCCGTATTTCTCTCCGAATCCATGAGTTGTATCTTAAATTTTTAATTTCGGGACGAAATTCCCTCTAACGGGGGGATAATGTGACAACCCGAAATTTATTCCGTCACCATATTCCGTTTCTGTTCACAATACCGTTAGTATTTCCGATTTTTCCGTTGACTTTCGGATTAGGTCATTAATTTAAGACTTTTATTATGACCTCGTAAGTATCCAAACCCATTAGAAAAACATGAGAACGCCCCAAACTATTATTTGGAAAATTTTTAGTTACGACCACGTCGGATTACAACAATTAAATCAGGTACGCCCAAAAGCCCCGTCTAATGTCAGTATCGGGTAGATTTCCACCGAGCCTCAAACTTAATCCAAATTTAAAGTTGAAAGAACCTTATTTGAAGCTTTTTCAACCTCTCTCTACTCTCTCTCCTCAAATCCAAGTTCTTGATCCAAAAAAACATCCAATTCAAGCTCCAAATCAGTAAGATAACTATCCTAGCATATACATTAACATCTTTAGCCTTCAAATTCGTGTTTAGATTATAAAATAGGACCATAAACATGTGTTTACAGCCCTGGAACAGCCCTACACCGCAAACACATATAAATGGGGTTTTTGAGCCTCAAAACCCTTCGAAACCACCTTTAGAGCTTAGATATGACTTAGGGGCTTACAAGATCGGACTTGGAACACCAAAAACTCAACATTTGACGGGTAAACAAGAGTTTACGGCCCAAGCACATGCTTGGACCGTAAACACCCTTTCATAGGCCGTAAACACCTTTTAAGGTGTTAAGATGCCCCTTAAACACCTCCTAAGCCTTGGAATAAAGTCTAGAAGCAACCAAAAGTGTGTTAGGGACCTTAAACTTGAGAAAACCCACTCCCTTAGGAGTTCACGACCGTAAACCCCCCCAAGGAAAGGTTTATGGGCCGTAAACTCCTATAACTTGGTCAAATGGTGCCCTAACTTCATCTTATAGCTTGTTCTTTGGACTAGAAACACTTGTGATTGACCTCGGACCACCAAAACACAATAAGAATGGGTCATGAGAGTTTACGGCCATAAACTCCTAGTTTACTGGCGTAAACTCCTCAAATGGTCCTTATGTTGTTCAAATTCCATTCCAATGCCTTAAAACTAAGCCTAACATTACCCCAGAAGAGTTGTAAGACCAATTAGCACCCAAAAACACCCCCACCATGAGTTTATGGCCGTAAACTCATGGGGAGTTGGTCATTAGGCCGAAAACTCCATTAGGAGTTTACTCTTGAAGACCAAACTCCCTATTCAAGCCATACACATCCATAGATGCCACCCGGGTCACTCCAAACACTTATAATGAAGTGTTTTCGCGTCTCGAAGTGTTTATTCATATTTGATTAGTGGTTCAGGGTCTAATTAGATACAAATGTGTATCTTTTCATATTACATAGGAACCTCGCGCGTTTTAAAGCCCCGAACTGACGTTTAACATCTAAACGGACACATTCCTCGATTGGTGAGTTCATACCCCTACACCTTTTTCCGTGTTTTTCAATGTTTTTAGGGGGTGAATACAAGCAAAAGTACAAGGAAATCTTGTACTCAAAATTATTATTTTAAATTGAAATGTTTCATATCTCGTATGCTTTTAACACTGAAATCCGTATTAACTAACCGTTTTAACTTGTAGAGTTAGTTTTCAAACCTTTTGTGAATTCCGTTATAAAATGTTATATTTTACATTTCATCAATGACTTCCACATTATTACTGTTAAAAGTATGAACCTTAGAACTTTAAAAACGACCTTGGTAACACTTCCCCTAGATACGAGAGTGAAATACTAATAACATTAAACTTAGAATATTAGAACCGTCCTTGGTAACACTCCCCCTAGATACGAGACTTAAGGACTAATAACATTAAAACTTAGAATATTAGAACCATCCTTGATAACACTCCCCTAGATACGAGAGTGAAGGACTAATAACATTAAAACTTAGAATATTAGAACCATGCTTGATAACACTCCCCCTAGATACGAGAGTGAAGGACATGATAATAGTTGTCACACCCCCAAAACCGGTGAACGGCGGAAACGTTTTTCGGTGGAGGACATCATGTACAGTATCACAACAATGTAAAGTAGTAAACAAGCAACAACATCATCCATTGCATTAATAGTATAATATTTCATACAAGTGTGTTCTGTCAAGTTATAAAGACACCAAAATTATATACATCAAAATAATAGAGGTGTCTTGAAAACGCTCCTTCTTTTCAAAATCTGGCACCTGTACCTGTCTACTGGTGACCTGAGAATACAAGTTATTTTGAAAGCGAGTATCAGCTTTAAAGCTGGTGAGATCATAAGTACATTAGTGTCTGCGTTTGTATGAAATCATTTTTAAGATGTTTTGTAATGTATAAGTTCTGTTCAGTTTTGTATTGTTTGTATTTGTTTGAACTCTCCTAGAAAACCCTATGTTTTCTACTAAAAGTAGCCTTCTACCAAGGCATCTAGTATCTGTGTGTGTGTGTGTCTCTTGTAAGATTGTGTATTTTCCCAACTCCGACTATCATTAACCAAAAATATAGTTTTTGCATCATCGTGCATCGTGTGCATGATCACGAAGTGAATACAATGGGGAAATATTATAGTACTGTAGTGATGTACTAAGTAACTACTATTGTACTAAATACCTTAAGGAATTTTAATTTTTTAGGTAACATGTGATCGGCCTGTATCTTGCTACCAACTCAATAGTAAAACGGCAATGTAAGATGTCGTAAAAATGACGTTTGGCACCCGTAGACTTGCAAGTCCCACTGTAGCGAGCAGCAAGGTGTCGGATAGTCAATCTAGTATAGATCTATACACAAACTCATACGCTCCCCAATGAAGGAGATTCTGATACAAAAACAGTCATGGCAGGTAGTGCCATGCCCTGTTTAATGGCTCACATAATTGTGTTAATGTATATGTAATGCATATGTGTGCTAGCTGTATTATGCGTTCTTTCTCTGTCTAGCCTGTATGTTTGTTTCTCATTATAGTGTGTATTGTTTGTTTCTCCTCACTCTGCCTCATGTTTGATTCTCATCATAGTATGCACTGACTTATGGATGAACTGACTCTTTGTATGTTTCATTGTTCTATAATAGCATCTTCCTAAACTACCCCTATGGTAGCTTACTAGTAAAGTATGAGCATGTTTGTATGCCCTTGCTACTCAAGGGCATGGAATTGGATGAAGGAAATGACCTTTTATATCTATATACATATACATAATATATAACTAGGATTCAAACGACCTTCGGACAACTAACCTTGATACTCTAAGACCACATCAAACAAGAACAGGAAGTAGGGTAGACTAGCAGTCCTATGTCCTTTAAATCCTACTTATATAACTATATTTATACAGATACACATAATATAAGTTTAAAAGAGTTTAAGTAAAATTATTTGACCATTGAAGGAGTTTGTAAGACAATTTGAGGTAAAACAGTTTGATAAATAGTTTGGAAAGTAAGAAAAAGCATTTGCTTGGTAGTCATTAATCACATGTAATTGATATAGTAACTATAATTGTTCGACTTGTATCCCCCCATAAAAGCATTTAAAATCATTTCAAAGGTTAATTTAGGGGTGTGAACTCACCTGTAGTGAGTGGTTCTGACGACAATGTTGGATCTGTTGCTAAGTATCAAGTGGTGACTTGAGTACACACGTGGATCCTATTTAGCATACATTGTCACATATATGAATATAATTAGTGTTATGAACAGCTAATTAACGAATTGGGACCACCTTAGGGACTAGTAAACACTTCTTTTGAAGTGTTACAACCATAAATGATTGTACGAAGGGTTAAAAGGCTATACAAGAGAGTGTATGGCCAAAATACACACTATATGTGTGCGGCAGCACATGTGTGTGGCCATGTGTGCGGCCTGGTGTGCTGCCAGAAGTGTGTGCTGCCAGAAAACATGGTGTTCTTGGTGTTCTTGGTGAAAGATGCTACCTTTCCAGATTATACTTGAGAGGATTTTCGAGTCCTAGCTTTGCAAGAGTGTAAGAAATGGTCAAAATGACCGAGGATTGTACTTATAGGAGGGTGTGTGCGGTTGGAGTTGTGTGTGGTTGGCTTGTGTGCGGCTGGATGCGGCCAGCACACTAGTTTTAGTGTGTTTGGCTCGTTTTCCCAATGCTACAACCAAACTAACCCATCCTCCGACACATATCTCAATTATACTAAGATTTAAGCACTCTTTTAGACCCAAAACTTCATTATAAAATAGCAAAACGAAGCTAACTTTCATATAAAAGAAGAATGTAAGCTAGAAATTTCCGGTTGTCACATCATCCCCTCCTTACAAGGAATTTCGTCCTGAAATTAGAATTTAAGCAAATAAGTAATTACAAGCAATTAAGTAAAAAGATGAGGGTATTTCAATTTCATCTGATCCTCTCGTTCCCAAGTGAATTCGGGTCCTCGCTTGGCGTTCCAACGAACCTTCACTATTGGGATACGGCTTTGTTTCGTTTGCTTGACTTCTCGGTCCGTGATCTCTGCTGGTTTTTCCACGAAGTTGAGGCTCTCGTTGATCTCGATCTCGTTGAGTGGGATTAAAAGTGTCTTGTCGGACAGACACTTTTTCAAGTTCGATACATGGAAAGTAGAATGTACGTTACTAAGTTCGTTCGGTAGTTTAAGTTTGTAAGTTACTGGGCCGATTCTGGTAAGAATCTCAAAAGGCCCAATGTACCTTGGATTTAGCTTCCCACGCTTTAAAAAGCGTATCAAGCCCTTCCAGGGTGAGACCTTCAATAGAACACGATCCCCCACCTAGAATTCCAACGGTGTTCTACGTTTATCAGCGTAGCTTTTCTGTCAGTCTTTGGAGGCTTTTAATCATTCACGGATCTGAACGATCTTCTCCGTTGTTTCCCGTATGATCTCCGGACCTGTGAGAGTGCTTTCAGGAACTCTTCCTTTAGCTAACTGGGTATCACCCACCTCAGCCCATCACAGAGGGGATTTGCACTTGCGCCCATAGAGGGCCTCGAAGGGAGCAACCTTTATGCTTGTGTGATAACTGTTGTTGTAGGAAAATTCGACAAGGGGTAAATGAGTATCCCATGCTTTCCCAAAGTCGATCACACAGGCTCGCAACATATCTTCCAAGGTTTGAATAGTCCTCTAACTTTGTCCGTCTGTCTGTGGATGGTAGGTTGTACTCATGTCCAGCCTAGTTCCTAGGGAATTCTGTAGCGACTACCAGAACCTAGAAGTGAACCTACTATCTCTGTCCGAGATAATGGATATGGGAACACCGTGCAGTCGTACTATCTCCTTAATGTAAGTTCTTGTAAGTTTCTTTGATCGGCAGGAAGTGTGCAGACTTGGTCAATCTGTCGACGATTGCCCATATGGTATCAAGTCCGCCCGTTGTCTTGGGCAACTTGGTAATAAAATCCATAGTGATCCGCTCCCACTTCCATTCTGGGATCTCCGGCTGTTGTAGGAGGCCTAAGGGTTTCTGGTATTCGACCTTGACCTTGGCGCAAGTAATGCATTTACTTATGAAGGTAGCAATCTCTGCTTTCATGTTAGGCGACCAGTATAACTTTTTAAGATCCAGATACATCTTATCTGAACCTGGGTGGACGAAATAACAAGTTTTGTGCGCCTCGTTCATGACCAAGTCTCTGAAACCACCTAGTTTCGGGGTCTAGATCCGGTCCATGAAATAATAAGCTCCGCCATCTTTAACCTCGAAGTCCTTATCCATTCCTCTCATGGATTCACTCGCCACGATTTCAGGCTTCAAAGCGTCGAGTTGGGACGCCTGTATTTGTGTGGATAAGTGTGAATGGTTAGTCATAGTTAATGATTTGAGCCTACGACCACAATATTCCTTCCGAATTAGGGCGTCAGCTACTACATTGGCCTTGCCGAGTTGATAACGAATTTCACATTCGTAGTCACCGAGTAGCTCGACCTACCGTCGTTGTCTCATGTTGAGCTCCTTCTGGTCGAAGATGTGTTGTAAGCTCTTGTGGTCTGTAAAGATAGTGCTCTTCGTACCATACAAGTAGTGTCTCCAGATCTTCAGAGCAAACACAACTGCTCCTAGTTCAAGATCATGGGTCGTATAGTTGACCTCATGTGTCTTCAGCTGTCTCGAGGCATAGGTGATAACCTTACGTCGCTGCATCAGAACACATATGAGTCCTTGATTTGATGCGTCGCAATAGACAACGAAGTCTTCTATTCCTTCGGGAAGGGATAGTATTGGTGCGGTGCACAAGGCTCGCTTGAGCACGCCCTTCTGGGTCAGTGTTGTAAGAGGTTTAGCTATGCGGGAGAAGTTCTGAATAAACTTGCGATAGTAGCCAGCTAGGCCTAGAAATTGATGAATTTCTGTAGGCGTCTTCGGTGCTAACCAACTCTCAATGGCTTTAATTTTGGAAGGGTCCATGTGTATTCCCTCTTCGCTAACCACGTGCCCTAAGAATTTGACTCGTCGAATCCAAAATTCGCATTTCGAGAACTTTGCGTAGAGCTTCTCCGAACGTAATGTTTCAAGGACTTGACTCAAACGTTGACTATGCTCCTCCTTACTACGAGAGTAGATAAGTATGTCATCGATGAAGATGATGACGAACTGATCTATGTACGGACAACACACCCTATTCATTAAGTCCATGAATACTGCGGGCGCGTTTGTTAATCCGAACGGCATCACTACGAATTCGTAGTGTGCATAACGAGTCCAGAAGGCCATCTTCGGAACATCCTCCCCTAGCACTCGTAGTTGGTGATGTCCTGATCTTAAGTCAATTTTTGAAAAGAAGTTCGCTCCTTGCAGTTGGTCAAACAAATCGTCTATCTGAGGCAATGGATAATGATTTTTGACCGTCAGTTTGTTGAGCTCCCTGTAGTTGATGCACATACGAAACGATCCATCTTTCTTCTTGACGAACAAGACTAGAGCTCCCCATGGTGAGAACCTTGGTCTTATAAAGCCCTTGCTGAGCAGTTCGTTAAGTTGATCGGACAACTCTTGAATCTCTACAGGTGCTAGACGATAGGGTGATTTGGCTACTGGGGTAGCCCCTGGAACTAAGTCGATTCAGAACTCGACTTGACGTTGTGGAGGTAATCCTGGGAGTTCTTCTAGAAAGATGTCGGGAAATTCGCGTACCACTGGAATGTTCTGAATGTCCTTCATTTCTTGGCTCACATCGATCACATGAGCGAGGAATGCACGACATTCCTTTCACAAGAGTTTCTGAGCTTGGATGCTCGAGATGATACGAAGGTTCGTGTCGGGTTTGTCTACATAAATTACTAAGGTCGCCAGACAGAAGATTGAGGCGAACAGCCTTTTCATAACACATGATATCGGTAGGATGACGACTCAACCAATCCATGCCGATAATGACGTCGAAACTTTTAATTGAGATCAGCATGAGATCGATCGAAAATGAATGGCTATCTATAGTTAGGGTACACCCTATGAATATGCTGCTAGTGCTTTCTTTCTTTCCATTAGCCATTTCTATAGTGAATGGTTCAATAACTACTCGTGATTTTTGCCTAAGTAAATGAGCAAATTTTTGGTTCACGAAACTCCTCTCCGCTCCACTATCAAATAGAATGCATGCATAAGAGTTATCAAGGAGGAACGTACCAGTGACCACTGTGGGGTCGACAACCGTTTCCTCATGACCTATGGCCAGAACTCTTGCCGATCCACTGGCAAACCCTGCCTTCGGGCAGTTTCTTTTGAAGTAGCCCACTTCGCCACATCCGTAGCAAGTTTGGCCCACTCCAGCGCCGGGGACATGGGTGATTGGCCTCGTCGGGGCTTTGCAGAAACGGCTATTGTGCCCCTTCCTATTGCAGTGTACACACTGCATTTCCCGACAGGCTCCCACATGGTGGTAGTTACATTTGTCGCAGAGGGGTAGGCTTCCAGAATATTGTTTTATCGGAGTAGCAGCAGTGGCAGGTGCTATCGCCGCATGTACTGCCATGACCTGCCTTTTCTTGGCAGCCTTATTCTTTTTCTTGTCATGCTAGAATTTCCGCTTGGACTCAGCAGTTCTTGTAGGCTCTGAGATGGCCTGGGTAGTTGTTGTTGTTGCAGCCGGGGTACGAGGCCCATGGTTAATTAGCCACTGTGCCAATCGCTTGGCACTATCAAATGTAGCTGGATGTGAAGCCAATACATTTCCCTGGTATGGGGGCACCAGTCCCCATATGTATCTATCGATCTTCTTTCCCTCTGAAGGAATCATGTTGGGACAGAGGGCCACCAGTTCACAGAACCTGGCAGTGTAGGCGACTACGTTGAAGCCCTTCATGGTTAGGCCCCATAGTTCTTCCTCCAACTTTTGGATCTGGCCTCTCGGGCAGTACTCCTCTATCATGAGGTCTTTTAAAGATCTCCAGCCCATATCATTTGCCACTATTAGAGATAGTGACTTAACATGGCTATTCCACCATGTTAGGGCTTTAGTTTCGAAAGTGCAAGCAACGTACTTCACCTTGCTATCCTCGGAACAAGAGCAGATTTCGAAAACTGATTCGGTTTTCTCGAACCATTGCGAGAGGGCAATGACTCCACCCGTCCTATTGAAGGACAGTGGTTTGCAGTTCATGAAGTTCTTATAGGAGCACTCTCTCGAGCGCACTGGGGCTTCAACTTCAACAGACTGAACAGGGGTTCCTCCTCCAGTGGAACCTGATGAATGGTATTGAGCCATGGATGTAGCCACAACTGCAGCTACAGCAGCATTCCAGGCTGTCGTGTCGAACTGAGGAGTAGGTGGTTGAGGAGGTGGTGTTTCGTTATTAGGGTTTCTCCTTGGATTTCTGCGAGGCGGCATCTTTGATTTATAAGTTTATGAAGATGCAAACATTGATAAGAATTTAATGCAAGAATTTATGAATATGAATCATGGCCTAACTCTAAATAGCCCAACAATACGATTTAATGTAGGCCTAGAACTAATAGATGACGACATTTGGATAATAATTCCCATAAGATTAGGTATCTGTCAATATTAGTGGAATTGTAGATGTAACAAGTTTGGGAAAAACGGCCGACATAAAGAGGCTTTACATCAACCATAATGGAAAATTTTGACAGACTACGACCTAATCAAGACCTATCGGGTCTAAGATTTACAAGGATAGGAAATTAGCCTAAAGCTTTTACGTAACTAGGTTATATCCAAAAGAAAAGTTAATAAGATTCTATCGGCAACGAGAACTGTTAGAGTGAGTCCTCGAATCCGACAGAAGACGCTCGATGTCCCTTATACGCCTATCCGATCTTGCTTGCTGAGTTCGAAGTTCCCTGACTTCTGCTCGGGTTTCAGCAAGCTCCCTCTGAAGCATTGCATTGCTAACCTGAGCCCTTTCCTGAGCAGAATCGAGTTGGCGAATGTGGACAGTGTTAACACCCGTGTTGGCATCAATCTCCAGGATTCGGTTGACAGATGATTAACCCAATATCGTGTTCCAAGACATCCTACTAACCATAATGGGTAGGACTCTGTCAGCAGAACCTCCATCAATGAGGTTGTAGAAACTTCTGTCTCCATTGTAGGGAATGGGTTGACCTTGTTCATAGCTCCAGGTATTCATGTTTGTTGGCCACAGAGGTGTGGGTCCTTGAAATGCGGGTCGGGGGTTGTTATTCGGAGCCTGACCTACTTGGGGTAGGTTGTTGACTTCAGGCTCTAAGTCAGAGTCATCAGAAAAGCCTTCAGCTTCATGATCATCCAAAGGAATTGGGTGATCATCTTCCGGTTCCTCTTCTAACCATCCTGCATTGCCGTGGTTGGGGAAGTACGGGTCTCCGGGGATATGGAATCCAACCATTTAATCTATGCGAGAATAGGGATAAGGAAATAAGTAATAGAAAAACTAACTCGATAATTATTAGATGATCTTTATCAGTTACTTCAATACTTGTTTAGTGCATACCAGCTATATATACTCATGACAGGATAGCCCTTCGAATAAGTGAATTCTAACTTTAATCCCACAATCAAACAAGAATAGGAAGTAAAGCAAAGATTTACAGATTCTTCGGCTATGACATCCTCGGCAAATATACCCTTAATGGATCCACTAAGCAACTATTGACATACGAATAAAGATCTTTAGTGTTCTGTTCTATTGTTCTCGTTGTAGTAGTGTTGGTAAGTTTTTAGACTTGTTGCAACTTCACAACCATACTTAGGCACATGCTAATCACTCCTTGGATAATGTAGTTGATCAGGCTACATCTTCCCAGGGTTGACCATATGTCTCTAGGCCTACTTGTGCAGTCCAACAATCGTGATACTTTTGTGTTGTCCTAGTGACACTGATTTTATTATCAATGCAAGCACTTATACTTAATTAAATATTTTATTATTTAAAACTATAAACTCTTTATCAGAGTATTTTAATCCCGCTTGTATTTATAGTTCGTATATCTTTTATGAGTTGATACACTTGATTCATTATAAACAAGACTCTAATACCAATCTATCACACCCCCAAAACCGGTGAACGGCGGAAACATTCTGGGGTGGAGGACGTCATGTACAGTATCACAACAATGTAAAGTAGTAAACAAGAAACAACATCATCCATTGCATTAATAGTATAATATTTCATACAAGTGTGTTCTGTCAATTTATAAAGACACCAAAATTCTATACATCAAAATAATAGACGAGTCTTGAAAACGCCCCTTCTTCTCAAAATCCGGCACCTGTACCTGTCTACTGGTGACCTGAGAATACAAGTTATTTTGAAAGCGAGTATCAGCTTTAAAGCTGGTGAGATCATAAGTATATTAGTGTCTGCGTTTGTATGAAATCATTTGTAAGATGTTTTGTAATGTATAAGTTCTGTTAAGTTTTGTATTGTTTGTATTTGTTTGAACTCTCCTAGAAAACCCTATGTTTTCTACTAAAAGTAGCCGTCTACCAAGGAATCTAGTATCTCTGTGTGTGTGTGTGTCTTGTAAGAGTGTGTATTTTCCCAACTCCGACTATCATTAACCAAAAATATAGTTTTTGCATCACCGTGCATCGTGTGCATGATCACGAATTGAATAAAATGGGGAAATATTATAGTACTGTAGTGATGTACTAAGTAACTACTATTGTACTAAATACCTTAAGCAATTGTAATTTTTAAGGTAACATGTGATCGGCCTGTATCTTGCTACCGACTCAATAGTAAAACGGCAATGTAAGATGTCGTAAAAATGACGTTTGGCACTCGTAGACTTGCAAGTCCCACTGTAGCGAGCAGCAAGGTGTAGGATAATCAATCTAGTATACATCTATGCACAAACTCATACGCTCCCCAATGAAGGAGATTCTGATACAAAAACAGTCATGGCAGGTAGTGCCATGCCCTGTTTAATGGCTCACATAACTGTGTTAATGTATATGTGTGCTAGCTGTATTATGCGTTCTTTCTCTGTCTAGCATGTATGTTTGTTTCTCATTATAGTGTGTATTGTTTGTTTCTCCTCACTCTGCCTCATGTTTGATTCTCATCATAGTATGCACTGACTCATCGATGAACTTACTCTTTGTATGTTTCATTGTTCTAGTAATAGCATCTTCCTAAACTACCCCTATGGTAGGTTACTAGTAAAGTATGAGCATGTTTGTATGCCCTTGCTACTCAAGGGCATGGAATTGGATGAAGGAAATAACCTTTTATATCTATATACACATACATAATATATAACTACGATTCAAACGACCTTCGGACAACTAACCTTGATACCCTAAGACCACATCAAACAAGAACAGGAAGCAGGGTAGACTTGCAGTCCTATGTCCTTTCAATCCTACTTATATAACTATATTTATACAGATACACAGAATATAAGTTTAAAAGAGTTTAAGTAAAAGTATTTGACCATTGAAGGAGTTTGTAAGACAATTTGAGGTAAAACAGTTTGATAAATAGTTTGGAAAATAAGAAAAACATTTGCTTGGTAGTCATTAATCACATGTAATTGATATAGTAACTATAATTATTCGACTTGTATCCCCCCCCCCCCATAAAAGCATTTAAAATCTTTTCAAAGGTTAATTTAGGGGTGTGAACTCACCTGTAGTGAGTGGTTCTGATGACAATGTTGGATCTGTTGCTATGTATCAAGTGGTGACTTGAGTACACACGCGGATCCTATTTAGCATACATTGTCACATATATGAATATAATTAGTGTTATGAACAACTAATTAATGAATTGGGACCACCTTAGGGACTAGTAAACACTTCTTTTGAAGTGTTACAACCATAAATGATTGTACGAACGGTTAAAAGGCTATACAAGAGAGTGTATGGCCAAAAAACACACTATATGTGTGTATGCAGCCATGTGTGCGGCCAGTTGTGCTGCCAGCACATGTGTGCGGCCAGGTGTGCGGCCTGGTGTGCTGCCAGAAGTGTGTGCCGCCAGAAAACATGGTGTTCTTGGTGTTCTTAGTGAAAGATGATACCTTTCCGGATGATACTTAAGAGGATTTTCGAGTCCTAGCGTTGAAACAGTGTAAGAAAATGGTCAAAATGACCAAGGATAGTACTTATAGGAGGGTGTGTGCGGTTGGAGGTGTGTGTGGTTGGCCTGTGTGCGGCTGGATGGCCGCACACACTAGTTTTGGTGTGTTTGGCTCGTTCTTCCAATGCTACAACCAAACTAACCCATCCTGTGATACATATCTCAATTATACTAAGCTTTAAGCACTCTTTAAGACCCAAAACTTCATTATAAAATAGCAAAACGAAGCTAACTTTGATATAAAAGAAGAATGTAAGCTAGAAATTTCCGGTTGTAACAGTACTCCCCCTAGATACGAGAGTAAAGGATTAATAAAACAAAATTTTTCATATAAGTAATTTCAGTCTTAAATTCATTAATCTTAAGATTGGAGACACATCCTTTGTAACACTTCGCCTAGATTCGAGAGTGGAGGACTATCCCTGTAACCAAAATCTCCTGGAGGGAGAGCGTGACTTGAGTGTAGAGATCTATACGGGATTGACTATCCCGTACCTGGCTGCTAGCTACAGCCGAACTGAAAGGTTCAAGGGTGACAAAAGTCATAAAACGATATTGGCTCCATTCCGAGCCTTATCTAGTCTGTAGTATGGTTATGGCACTCGCAATCAAGATTATGAAAACTTTTCTACTTACTTATTAGTTTTATATACGCGTTAAGACTAACGTACTTTTCAAGGATAACCGACTTTCAGGAAACTTTACACAAACACATTAAGTATGGTAGATACTTGTACACCTCAATCCGGATCGATAACCAACCACGACTTTTAGGAAAATAAGGGTTTTTCCTAGGATAACATAACTGCTCTTAACCAAATTGTGTAACAAATGGATAACTAAACTTTACTTTTAAGAAAATATGGGATTTTCTTGGATTCATAACTTTTATAGAAAACCAAAGGTAACTTGTTCATTTTCAGAAACAAACCGCTTATGAATTCACCAGCTTTATGCTAATTTTCAAACTGCTTGTATTCTCAGGTCCACATTAGACAGGTACCCCACGATCTTTTGGAGAAGACGGAGCGTATAGAAGACTTGTCTTATCTTTTGTTCATATGATATATATGTATAACACTTGTAACACTTTGTTTTCAGATAATGTAAATATTTCTATGTAATGTAATGGTTGTGTTTACTATGCTTACTATGTACATTGGTTGCGATACTTCATGACGTCCTCTGCCTCGGAACGTTTCCGCCTTCGGTTTCGGGGTGTGACATCCTCTCAGTCTCAAGAGAGGTCTGGAGATTACCCACAGAGGCATTGACAGTCTGCGAGTTCTTTTGAGCAGCAGCCTGTAAGGAATCAAGGAACAAATGAGCCTCAGAAATTAGTTTTTCGACTTTCGTGGTCGTAGCAGCACACTAGTTGGTGGAGGCCTCAATAGCAAGAGAAGCCTTTTGAAATTAAGAAGTGGAGGCATCAATAACTTTGGATGCATCAGAGAGAGAAGTACCATGTTCTTTAACCACCAAAGAGAAGAGAGCTTTGAGGGCCGCTTCAGAATATGCACTAGTGGAGGAGGAGGAAAGTAGCTGATCAAGCTTGTCATTAACTGCTTTGAGATGCCTTTTGGTGACAGGAGCATCATCATCATCATCACTTTGAACACGGTAAGGACTGAAGTAAATGGAATCAAACTCCATGTGCTCACCCCCAAGAACAGTGTTGGTTTCGGTTGAGGGTGTGGGAAATAAAGGTTTGGTTGTTTTAGGGATTGAAGACCGAACCCCCGTATCAAATACGTTGGTTTGAACTTCAGTAGTGGTTGTTGTGGTAGTTTCAGTGAAAATAGGAGTTGGAATGGGAATAGTAGTCGATGGTTGAAAGAAAGAAAAAAACGAAGCAGGTGGAGAAGAAGGAACTGTGGTGCGAACATAAACCTCTGGTGTTGGTGATCTAGGGGGGTAGCACCACGAGCCGAACCCTCCTCATCAGAGGTTTCGTTCTCTGATTCTATTGGAGTAGAAGGTTTGATACCTAGAGGAACATAATCAGAGTCCGAATCATCGCTAGAGGACTGTAGAATGAGTCTCCTGGTTGGCTCTTTCTGTTTCTTCGGTTTAGGCGGTGAAGGAGCAGCTGTATCAGACTTTCGCTTCTTGGGAGTTTGTTCCTTAGCTGGTTTCTTACCCCTGCGAGCAGGCTTGTCAGCTTGCTCGACAGAACGAATCATGTCATGTGTGAGTTCCCTTCGGGCCGAAGAAGGAAGCTTCTTGTATTCTTCAATAACTTTGCTTGTGGCCAGCACACAGGCATACATTGTCGCCGGAATCGATCCAATAAAGGAATACATGGAGGAATTAGTGATGATAAACCTCGTTGTGTGAAAAGTTTCGATAGATGAAAGAACAGAATCCACCATGATTGGAACATGAAGACGATCCATTGCCTACTTGGTGATAATGGACCAGTACCTGGAACAAGAAATTTTAGAGTGTCGTGAAGTTGAAGATAAACTCTGAACCAGTTGTTGTCATAAAATCATACCAAAGTTGAGAGTAAGGCCATGATACAAGCCATAAAGCACAGTCAAAAAGGACTTGCTTGCTCCGTCTGAACCAGCACTATGTTCTGAAAGACCCTTGAATAGAAGAGTGAATAGCCCATTCCATTATGGTGGAAGGCAAGACTTCTTGAATCTAGTGACGGCGGTTAGGGTTTCAGTGTACCCCATTTGGTAGAACATGGAGAATAGCTGACTCGTAGTTATTGAGTCAGGGTTTATGTCACACCCCCAAACCTGAACGGCGGAAACGTTCGGGGGCGGATGACTTCATGTGGTAACGTAACAAATGAATACATAGTAAAGAAAGCAATACAATCATCATATATATAATTGAAAGTTTACATTTGTCAAAAGTTACATGTTCAAAACTCAATTACAATATGATGTAAAAATACGAGATTAAACTGGCACCGCAGCATCCCTTCATCAAAAGCGAAATGAATACCTGAAATTACTGATTCCCTGGGACATACAAGTAATTTTGAAAGAGTAGATCAGCATTTAAGCTGGTGAATTTCATAAGTATTTAAGTGACAATGTTTGAATGAACTGAAATGTTTTATCTTCGTTTGTTTGTGGTTAGAAAATCCAATATTTTCTACTAGTATAAAAGTAGCCTTCACTCAAGCCAATGTTTGTTTCTAAAATGTATGTAAATGTAAAAGAACCAATGAATTTGAAAACCTTGTAAATCAATGCATTTTAATACCCCTTGTGAGTTTTATAACCATACTATTGACTCTGAATGCCTATACACAACGTTCTTCAGGCGTTGGAATGTTATGACGTTTGTCACCCCAAACGGTGGACTGCAGCTAACAGTCAGGGCGCGGGTTTGTCAAGCCCGTATAGATCTATACACAAACACCATGCTCCCCCTCCAAGGGATTCTGGTATATAATACAGGACTTGAAATGTGTACTCGAACGTACATGAAGTTAGTGTCTCACAAATCCGTGGTATAAAAACAGATCTACTTGTTAAAATGTTACGTTTGTTCTTG
Organism: Lactuca serriola; assembly: GCF_051521515.1. Taxonomy (NCBI): domain Eukaryota; kingdom Viridiplantae; phylum Streptophyta; class Magnoliopsida; order Asterales; family Asteraceae; genus Lactuca; species Lactuca serriola. Next base: position 227,178,608 of record NC_136410.1, on the reverse strand, counting down.
TACACGAAAGTGAACTTCTTGAAATATGTGATTCTACTACATAAGAGTTAGAAATTTGTTTCGTAAAACTATACCTATTATAGTTTCCAAAAAGCGTGTCTTGTTTGTTTAGAAACATTGAGAAAAGGAATCGCTTGTTTATGAAAGTATAGATTTTTGGGTGTAGAGTCTAGGATAGACAAGAAAAATCTAAGAATAGTTTAGTTTATACATGAATTACAACAACATTATATTTTAAAAGGTAAAATGCTATTGTGACATATGTTATATATATACATATATACATATATATATAAGTTCCTTTAAATGTTTATAAATCGCATGTGATTTGAATATATAACAGTATATAAAAGAATTTCTTTATGTAACGCACGATAATACTCGTGTGTTTTACTTGTAATCCCCCCCTTGAAAGCATATAAAAGTATTTAGAATAATTAAAAAGGTTGGTTTAGGGGTATGAAACTCACTTGAAAGTTTGAAGATAGCGAGATGGAAAACCGGGCAGAGTTTCGTCTCGGGAAACGGATTTTCCTCGGGATTCTCGGGAATCTCGGGAGTAAAATCGACCTTCGGGACTTGAGCCAAAAAGATCAGAGCTTCGGGTTTGAACGGACACGGAAAACGAGGCAAAGTTGAGAGAGAGAGAAGAGAAATGAACCCTTTCTTTGGAAACCCTAGCATTCTATTTATAGGAAGGCTGGTCTGCCTCGGTACGCGGGGCGTACGCTCGTACGCGCTGCGTACGCGCACGTCATGCATGACCGAAGCCTCGACTGCCTCGGTTCGGATGGGACGGGTTGTTGGGTTCTCGGGTCGGATGGGACGGGTTGCTGGGGAGGTGGGTCGGATGGGACGCCGGGTCGGATGGGACATCGGGTCGGACGGGTCGGACGGGTCGGATGGATCGGATTCCTCGGATATGGCGACGTGGACGATCCGAGGCCAATCCTCTCGGTTACGCGGGGCGTACAGGAGTACGCAGCGCGTACTTCGGAGGAGGATGCTGACTCCCCTTCGGATAATATCCGAATTTTGAATTAAATAAATAATTAATTTATTTAATAAACTTCAAAAATCCATATCTTCTTCATACGAACTCCGTTTTCGATGGTCTTTATATCCTCGCGTAGGTGAGACTACGCTCTACAACTTTCGTTTAGACTCCGTCGGCAAATTCCAAAATTATATTTTTATTATTTATTAAAAATCCATCGTGTTTAAGGAATTTCTTAGAAAATTCATAACTTCTTTATCTGATGTCGGTTTTTGCCAGACCTTTTATCGCTGGAATACCATTGTCGAGACCTTCGATTCTCGTTTAGGTCATTCCGGCCAAAAGTCGCTCGATTTCCGATTCGAGTTTTTAGCTGTCTGTTGCTAAGCCGAACTTGGAAAAATTATAACTTCGCTATATGAAGTCGGATTTGGGCGTTCTTTTCACGTACGATCATGGTTCAAAGACATTTAATCATAGAAGGAAATTAAATAGAACTATTTGTACGTTTTATTATGAAAGTAAATTTTATTACTTAGAAGTGGTTACAATACTTGACCCATTTTGGTCCTTACAAGGAGTTGAAATATCGGGTTGCCACATCATCCCCCCGTTAGAGAGAATTTCGTCCCGAAATTTAAAGTAGTAAAGATACTAGTGAACATGAAAGAGATGAGGGTACTTTTGTTTTATCTAATCTTCGCGTTCCCATGTGAATTCAGGTCCCCGCTTGGCGTTCCAGCGAACCTTCACGATGGGTATGCGACTTTGTTTTGTTTGTTTGACCTCTCGGTCCATGATTTCTACTGGTTCTTCCACAAAGTTGAGGCTCTCGTTGATCTCAATCTCGTCGAGTGGAATAACAAGAGTCTCGTCGGACAGACACTTTTTCAAGTTTGAGACGTGAAAGGTTGGATGGATGTTACTAAGTTCGCGCGGTAGGTTAAGCTTGTAAGCCACAGGGCCGTTTCTGGCAAGAATCTCGAAAGGTCCTATGTATCTTGGATTTAGTTTCCCACGCTTTCCAAATCGTATTAAACCCTTCCACGGTGAGACCTTTAATAAGACGTGGTCTCCTACCTGGAATTCTAAAGGTTTCCTCCTTTGGTCAGCGTAGCTTTTCTGTCGGTCTCTTGAGGCTTTCAATCGTTCACGAATCTGAACGATCTTCTCTGTTGTTTCACGTATGATCTCCGGACCGGTGAGAGTGCTTTCAGGAACTCTTCCTCTAGCTAACTGGGTATCGCCAACTTCAGTCCAGCACAGAGGGGATCTGCACTTTCGACCATAGAGGGCTTCAAACGGAGCAGCCTTTATGCTTGTATGATAACTATTGTTGTATGAAAATTCGACAAGGGGTAAATGAATATCCCATGCCTTACCAAAGTCAATCACGCAGGCTCTCAGCATGTCTTCTAAAGTTTGTATTGTTCTCTCACTTTGTCCGTCTGTCTGTGGGTGGTAGGCTGTACTCATGTCTAGCCTAGTTCCCAGGGAACTTTGTAGTGACTGCCAGAATCTTGAAGTGAATCTACTATCTCGATCGGAGATAATGGATATTGGAACACCATGCAGCCGCACTACTTCCCTTAAGTAAGTTCTTGTAAGCTTCTCCATTTTGTCAGTCTCTTTGATGGGTAGGAAATGTGCGGATTTGGTCAATCTGTCGACAATGACCCATATGGTATCGAGTCCACCTGTCGTCTTGGGTAACTTGGTTATGAAGTCCATAGTAATCCGCTCCCATTTCCATTCCGGTATCTCGGGTTGTTGTAGTAGTCCTGACGGTTTCTGATACTCGACCTTAACCTTAGCGCAAGTAAGACATTTACTCACGAAGGTAGCAATTTCTGCTTTCATGTTAGGCCACCGGTATAGTTTCTTAAGATCCAGATACATTTTATCTGAACCCGGGTGAACGGAATATCTTGAGTTGTGAGCCTCGGTCATGACTACGTTTCTGAAACCACCATGATTTGGGGTCCAAATTTGGTCCATGAGATAGTAGGCTCCGCCACCCTTGACTTCTAAATTCTTCTCCATTCCTCGCAGGGATTCACCCGCCACATTTTCAGGTTGCAAAGCTTCCATTTGTGCTTCCTTAATTTGTGTGGATAAGTGGGAATGGATTGTCATGGTCAGAGATTTGACCCTCCGACCAGTGTATTCCTTTCGACTGAGGGCGTCGGCTACTACGTTGGCCTTGCCAGGATGATAACGAATTTCGCATTCGTAGTCATTCAGTAACTCAACCCATCGTCGTTGTCGCATGTTGAGTTCCTTCTGATCGAAAATGTGTTGAAGGCTCTTGTGATCGGTGAAAATAGTACTCTTTGTTCCGTATAAGTAGTGCCTCCAGATCTTCAGAGCAAATACCACTGCTCCTAACTCGAGGTCGTGTGTCGTATAGTTCACTTCGTGTGTCTTAAGCTGTCGGGAGGCATAAGCGATAACCTTCCCTCTCTGCATAAGAACACAACCAAGTCCTTGATTTGAAGCATCGCAATACACTACGAAGTCTTCTATCCCTTCGGGAAGGGATAGTATTGGTGCGGTGCACAAGGCTCGTTTGAGCGTTTGGAACGCTCTTTCTTGTTTCTCTTCCCAATCAAAGGCCACTCCTTTCTGGGTTAATGAAGTAAGAGGTTTCGCAATGCTCGAAAAGTTCTTTATGAACCTGCGATAGTAGCCAGCTAGACCTAGAAATTGACGAATTTCTGTAGGTGTCTTTGGTGCCGACCAGTTCTCAATAGCCTTAATTTTGGAGGGGTCCACGTGTATACCTTTCTCGCTAACAACGTGACCTAAAAATTCGACTCTTCGAATCCAAAATTCGCATTTAGAGAACTTCGCATATAGTTTCTCCGCTCGCAGTGTTTCTAAGACTTTTCGTAGGTGTTGACTATGCTCTTCCTCACTTCGAGAGTAGATAAGTATATCATCGATAAAGACAATGACGAACTGATCCAAGTAAGGGCGGCATACCCTATTCATTAGGTCCATAAATACTGCTGGTGCATTGGTTAATCCTAACGGCATCACCACGAATTCGTAGTGTCCATAACGAGTTCGGAAGGCTGTCTTTGGAATGTCCCCCTCTAGAACTCGTAGTTGGTGATATCCGGATCGCAGGTCTATTTTGGAGAAGTAGTTCGCCCCTTGAAGTTGATCGAATAGGTCGTCGATACGGGGTAGAGGATAGCGGTTCTTGACAGTAAGTTTGTTCAGCTCTCTGTAGTCGATGCACATACGGAACGATCCGTCTTTCTTCTTTACAAACAAGACCGGTGCTCCCCAAGGTGAGAAACTTGGTCTTATGAATCCTTTGTGAAGGAGTTCATTAAGTTGACTGGAAAGTTCCTGCATCTCTGCTGGTGCAAGACGATAAGGCGACTTCGCTACTGGGGTAGCTCCTGGAATTAAGTCGATTCTGAACTTGACTTGGCGTTGCGGTGGTAATCCTGGCAGTTCTTCTGGAAAGATATCGGGAAAGTCGCGTACTACCGAGATGCTCTTGATGTCCTTCAGTTCTTGACTTGTATCGACGATGTGCGCTAGGAATGCTCGACAATCCTTCCGCAAGCACTTTCGAGCTTGGATGCACGAAATGATGCGAAGGTTTGCACTAGATTTGTCGCCGTAGATAACTAATGTTTCGTTGTTTGGGAGGTTAAGACGGACTGCTTTCTCAAAGCACATGATGTCGGCGCGAAGAAGGCTCAACCAATCCATGCCGACTATGACGTCGAAACTTTTAATTTGAACCGGCATGAGATTGATTGGGAAAGAATGGCCGTCTAATGTTAACGTACAGCCCATGTATATGCAATTTGTGTTTTCGGTTTTTCCATTGGCCATCTCTATAGTGAATGATTTTTCTAACTTGCTAGGTTTAGGTTTAAGTAAATGAATAAAGTTTTGACTCACGAAGCTTCTCTCCGCTCCACTATCGAATAATATGCATGCGTATGAATTATCGAGAAGGAACGTACCAGCAACAATAGTTGGGTCAGCTACAGCTTCGTCGTGGCCTATTGCCAAAACTCGTCTCACACCTCCGGTGCCTGCTGCCTTAGGATAGTTTCTCTGGTAGTGGCCCACCTCGCCACAACCGTAGCAAGCCTGCCCTACACCCGCACCGGGAATTTGAGTGATCGGCTTTGCGGGTTCCTTGCAGAAACGGGCTGTGTGCCCTTTCTGGCTGCAGTTGGCGCACTGCATAGCTCGACAAGGTCCATGGTGGTGGTAATTGCATTTGGTGCATTTTGGGAGGTTGCCTATATAAGGCTTTGTTGGGTAGGTATTTGTAGGGGCTGTAGCAGGTACAATGGCAGCATTTACTGACACCAGCTGTTTCTTTGCGGATTCTTGGGAAGATCCACCCTTCCCTTTAATCCATGCTCTCTTCCTGCCATTGTTGTTGTTGTAGTTGTTGTTTGCTTTCTGTGGGGCTGGTGCAGAAGTGGTTGAGTTCTGATGACCTCCGTAGTCGATCAGAGATTGTGCCAGTTCCTTAGCACTTTCAAAGGTGTCAGGTTTAGAAGCTAACACGCTTGATCGCATTTGGGGCGTCAGTCCCCAGATGTACCTTTCTATCTTCTTGCTCTCGGGAGCAATCATATCTGGACAAAGGATTGCCAGCTCGCAGAATCTGTTGGTATAAGTAGCGATGTCGGTACCAACCATTCCGAGAGTCCATAGCTCGTGTTCAAGCTTTTGAATCTCCCCCGTGGGCAGTATTCTCTCATCATCATGGTCTTCAGGCTCTCCCAGCTTATGGAGTTTGCCACGATTAGGGTAAGTACTTTAACGTGGCCATTCCACCAAGTTAAAGCTTTATCGAGAAGGGTGAAAGTTGCAAATTTGACCTTGCTGTGCTCGGGGCAGGAGCAGATTTCAAAGACTGCCTCCGTCCTTTCAATCCACTGCCTCAGGGCCATCACACCACCAGTACCATAAAACATTCGGGGCTTGGCATTAGTGAAGTCCTTATAGGTGCATTCCCGAGGTGGTCCATGACTCTCGCCATGGTTGGATAGGTGTGTGCCAGATCCCGAGCCATTAGTACTCGAGTTATTGATCTGTGACATGGCAGCTGCCACCGCTGCGGTGACTGCTGCTTGAAACATTACAGCATCAAATTGGGGTGGTGGAGGTGGTGGTGGTATAGGTGCTTCCTCACCGTTGTTTCGCCTTGGATTCCTACGCGGAGGCATCCTTCAACTATAGATTGAAAAGACAAGGATAAGAATTTCATAGAATGGAAAAATGTATGTGTCTCATGAACTAAATCGCTATAGAACAACAATAGATGATAGTATGAGTCTTCAAATAGAAGAATGAAGGTTATTTGTAAGACTAAAGGTATGAAACAAGTATTTGGGTTCACAAAGACCATTCAAGGTTCGAACGAAATACTCAACATAGTAGTAATAGTGCCACTTATATTAATATAAAAGTTGTTACGACGATCATGAAAATTTGACCCCCATAAGGGTCTCCGATTACAAAGTTCGAGAAATTTAAAGACTTTTAGCCGATGTCCTAAGCTATAACAAAATTTGAGTCCTTGACAAGCACTACTTGCGTCGAAGGTTGCGCTTGGAGCTTGACTCCGCATCTGATTGCTTTGACACCATTAGACGCCTATCGAAAGCGTCTTGTTGTTCCCTTAGTTCGGCGAGGGCTGCAATCATTTGCGCTTGAAACGCTTCGGTTTGGAATTGAGCGTTGTCTTGCATCTTGTCCAGCCTACGGATGTCAGAAGTGTGAACCTGCACTTCCACGTTGATATCCCGGAGTCGGCTAGCTTGTACTCCAGACTGATAGGACTGATTGGCTAACTTACCCACCATTACCGGGAGTGCTCGATCAGCCGAACCTCCGCCACGGACATCATAGAAGTCCCGGCACATGCCGTAGGGAGGGCGTAGGTTTTGCTGTTGGCTCCAATGGTGGAGGTGACTTCCCCAGACGGGAGTCGGTCCTTGAAAGTTCCTTACGAAGACGGGAGGTTGAATGGGTGGTGGATCGATAACTTCCGGCTCTGAGTCGGTACCGGAGTCATCACCCACTTCTATGGGTTCCTCGTCCTCTTCGGGATCATCTTCGATCCATCCTCCGTTGCCTTGGTTGGGAAAGTAGGGGTCGCCAGGGTGGTGAAATCCAGCCATTTGACTGTATGAGAAATAGGGTTATAAGAATTGAGTAAAGCCGGAACATGTAAAACATGTAAGTTAAACTAGTTTAGATAGCACATACTCCTATAGTATTTAAGTGCTTGTGTTTGATTCTTGTAATGGTTTGGTAAGTTTTGACTTGTTTCTTACTACGATCATTCCTCGATATACGTTGGTCAAATCTTGGGCAAATATAGTTGATCACGCTATATTTGTCCAAAATCTGATTACATATATCGAGTCCCAATCGTAGTGTCAACTTGTCTAAATACTTGTATAGTTGTATAACATGAAAATAGTTCGTGGTATGCATGTATTTGTACTTAAATGAACTACCAATTTAAGTTGAACGAAATGCTGCTTAAGTGTAAAAAGAAAATTTGTTTTGTCAGAGAGTATTAGTCCCTTAAGCATTTATAGTTTGTATATCTTATGTGGTTCGATATACTTAGTTCACTATAAACATTGCTCTGATACCAATCTGTCACACCCCCAAACCTGAACGGCGGAAACGTTCGGGGGCGGATGACTTCATGTGGTAACGTAACAAATGAATACATAGTAAAGAAAGCAATACAACCATCATATATATAATTGAAAGTTTACATTTGTCAAAAGTTACATGTTCAAAACTCAATTACAATATGATGTCAAAATACGAGATTAAACTGGCGCCGCAACATCCCTTCATCAAAAGCGAAATGAATACCTGAAATTACTGATTCCCTGGGACATACAAGTAATTTTGAAAGAGTAGATCAGCATTTAAGCTGGTGAATTTCATAAGTATTTAAGTGACAATGTTTGAATGAACTGAAATGTTTTATCTTCATTTGTTTGTGGTTAGAAAATCCAATATTTTCTACTAGTATAAAAGTAGCCTTCACTCAAGCCAATGTTTGTTTCTAAAATGTATGTAAATGTAAAAGAACCAATGAATTTGAAAACCTTGTAAATCAATGCATTTTAATACCCCTTGTGAGTTTTATAACCATACTATTGACTCTGAATGCCTATACACAACGTTCTTCAGGCGTTGGAATGTTATGACGTTTGTCACCCCAAACGGTGGACTGCAGCTAACAGTCAGGGCGCGGGTTTTTCAAGCCCGTATAGATCTATACACAAACACCATGCTCCCCCTCCAAGGGATTCTGGTATATAATACAGGACTTGAAATGTGTACTCGAACGTACATGAAGTTAGTGTCTCACAAATCCGTGGTATAAAAACAGATCTACTTGTTAAAATGTTACGTTTGTTCTTGTACACGAAAGTGAACTTCTTGAAATATGTGATTCTACTACATTAGAGTTAGAAATTTGTTTCGTAAAACTATACCTATTATAGTTTCCAAAAAGCGTGTCTTGTTTGTTTAGAAACATTGAGAAAAGGAATCGCTTGTTTATGAAAGTATAGATTTTTGGGTGTAGAGTCTAGGATAGACAAGAAAAATCTAAGAATAGTTTAGTTTATACATGCATTACAACAACATTATATTTTAAAAGGTAAAATGCTATTGTGACATATGTTATATATATACATATATACATATATATATAAGTTCCTTTAAATGTTTATAAATCGCATGTGATTTGAATATATAACAGTATATAAAAGAATTTCTTTATGTAACGCACGATAATACTCGTGTGTTTTACTTGTAATCCCCCCCCCCCCCCTTGAAAGCATATAAAAGTATTTAGAATAATTAAAAAGGTTGATTTAGGGGTATGAAACTCACTTGAAAGTTTGAAGATAGCGAGATGGAAAACCGGGCAGAGTTTCGTCTCGGGAAACGGATTTTCCTCGGGATTCTCGGGAATCTCGGGAGTAAAATCGACCTTCGGGACTTGAGCCAAAAAGATCAGAGCTTCGGGTTTGAACGGACACGGAAAACGAGGCAAAGTTGAGAGAGAGAGAAGAGAAATGAACCCTTTCTTTGGAAACCCTAGCATTCTATTTATAGGAAGGCTGGTCTGCCTCGGTACGCGGGGCGTACGCTCGTACGCGCTGCGTACGCGCACGTCATGCATGACCGAAGCCTCGACTGCCTCGGTTCGGATGGGACGGGTTGTTGGGTTCTCGGGTCGGATGGGACGGGTTGCTGGGGAGGTGGGTCGGATGGGATGCCGGGTCGGATGGGACGTCGGGTCGGACGGGTCGGACGGGTCGGATGGATCGGATTCCTCGGATATGGCGACGTGGACGATCTGAGGCCAATCCTCTCGGTTACGCGGGGCGTACAGGAGTACGTAGCGCGTACTTCGGAGGAGGATGCTGACTCCCCTTCGGATAATATCCGAATTTTGAATTAAATAAATAATTAATTTATTTAATAAACTTCAAAAATCCATATCTTCTTCATACGAACTCCGTTTTCGATGGTCTTTATATCCTCGCGTAGGTGAGACTACGCTCTACAACTTTCGTTTAGACTCCGTCGGCAAATTCCAAAATTATATTTTTATTATTTATTAAAAATCCATCGTGTTTAAGGAATTTCTTAGAAAATTCATAACTTCTTTATCTGATGTCGGTTTTTGCCAGACTTTTTATCGCTGGAATACCATTGTCGAGACCTTCGATTCTCGTTTAGGTCATTCCGGCCAAAAGTCGCTCGATTTCCGATTCGAGTTTTTAGCTGTCTGTTGCTAAGCCGAACTTGGAAAAATTATAACTTCGCTATATGAAGTCGGATTTGGGCGTTCTTTTCACGTACGATCATGGTTCAAAGACATTTAATCATAGAAGGAAATTAAATAGAACTATTTGTACGTTTTATTATGAAAGTAAATTTTATTACTTAGAAGTGGTTACAATACTTGACCCATTTTGGTCCTTACAAGGAGTTGAAATATCGGGTTGCCACAGTTTACCAAGGTTGGTGCTTGAGCAAGACCAATTAGGGTACATAAGCGATTCTTGGAGATGGAAGTCTTCTCATTTTGAACTTCAAAGTAAATCCTCTCAGTAGCTTTGTCGTAACAGGCAGTGGAATAGATTTGTGAGAGGAAAGACATGGGAACTACTTCCACCTTTGTAAGTGTTGTCACAAGAGGTGAGTATTTTAGGCATTCGACCACATGCACCATATAGTGTTCATACACAAAGGGTTGAATATCAATGACGAGGTTTTGTTGAGGTTTGATGGTGAGTAGGGTGGAGTGAACAAAGGTATCTTGAACTGAAGATGAATCAGCCATTGATAAAGCTTGAGAAGAAGATGAACAGTGAGAGAAATCGCCCTTATTCTTGGAGAGAATTCGTAGGTGATAAAAAGTTAATGAGGAGCGTGCATGATCCTTATATACGCATAAGAGGAAAGAGAAAAATCCGGCTGAGATCTTGGATTGATTAGGTAGCGTGCCGGATGTGACGGGGTGAACAGTTGTCATATTCGATAATGATGTAGGAGAGAGAAAGGGCGTTTCATTTTTACACGCCAGTCCAAAAATGACTTTTCAAATCGTCAAAACGATTAGATAACTGCTGACTCAGCTCTAACTTTATCCCAAGCGTCACCCCATATTTTACCTGAACCGTCATTGCCATGGAAAGTAGTGCATCATTAATAGAACCAGAATTTGGAAAATCAAAGATTTCCGTGCGTAAAGTGTAAAAGATAAGGAAATAAAGCAAAGTTTTTGTGGGTGGATGTGATGTCTTGTTGAGACATAAAGCAATTGATTATGGGCATGAATCTCTTCCTTCAAAGTCAAGAGAGACTTTCAAGTGCTTGTGTAGCTTCCCATTGAATAATGATCAAGTAGTTGTTAAGAAGTATTGAAAGGCATCTTTTAAAATGAAGCTTTAAAAGGTGGGTGTCACTTAAATTCATAATATCGATACTTGAAATAAGACCAAATCTGAATGGAGTACTTGTGAGACTGTTCTGGTCTGTTGAACAAGTAGGTTGGAAATGTATTTAGTGACTTGATGATAATCTGAAATTTCAAATAAAAGTGAAAAATGGATTGTAACACCCCAAAGTTTGGGAAAGTCAAGAAAGGAAAGAGGACCTCAATTTTGAGGGGAGACTCGGCGAGTCCATGGAGGGACTCGGCGAGTCCGAGCGGGATCCGGGTCGAGGTGTGAGCGACCGACTCGGCGAGTCGGCCAAGGAGACTCGGCGAGTTGGGTCTGAACAAGGAAAACCCTAAATCCGGGACTTCGAGCCTATTTAAGCGTCTCATTCTCTTTCCTAGGGTTCCTTTACTGCCTCTCTACCCCAGGACACCAAACCCTAGCCGCCATATCTTTTTTTTGAGCTAGATCTTGCCTTGAAGAATGCACTAAAGCTTGGAGGAGGAAGAAAGACCTTGGAGGTGCAAGAAGAGACTGTAGAGCTGGGATTGTGGAGTCATTTCAGACCAATTGGAGGTAATAAGATGTTGCTTGGACTCCCTTTGCATTTAGATCTATTCTTATATGTGAGTTTTGGTCATTGTTGGTACGATATGTAACCAATTCGAGTTGGAGGTTCCGATCTGAGGTTGCTACCTCAGATCCATGTTGGTTTTGGTCTTGAATCCCCTAAAGTATCAGCCCTTGGTATGTTGAAGAAGCATGTTTGCCATAAACCCTAGTTTAGTGTGTTTTGAGCATAGATCTCTCAATCTACACATAAAGTTTGCCACTTTACGTGGGGAATAGGCCCTAGAAGTATGGATCTATGAGTTAGAAGTTCTGTTTGGCTCGAAAAGCCACTGCATGGATTGAGGACTGGATAGACTCGGCGAGTCCTTCGAGTGGACTCGGCGAGTAGCTTGAAGATGAGGAGGAACTCGGCGAGTGGGATGAACAGCTCGTCGAGTCGGTTGAAGTTAGGCATGGACTCGGCGAGTTGGATGAACAACTCGACGAGCTGGTTGAAGATTGTCTTGGACTCGGCGAGTCTGTTCTTGGACTCGGTGAGTCAGATCGCGAAACCCTAAACCCTTTGACTTAAGACTCAAATCAGTGAGTCGGGTGGCGACTCAACGGGTTGGACAGGAAAGGACTTGGAACTAGTTGGACTCGGCGAGTCATGGACTGACTCGGCGAGTCGGGTCGCGAATAAGAAAGACCCTGAGCTTATGAACTCGGCGAGTCTTTAGGAAGACTCGGCGAGTAGGGTTGACCTGGAAGGTTGACTTTGATCAGAGTTGACTTAGTTGACTGCCAGACTAAGTGTTATATGCATATTGATAGCTCGGAGAGCTGGAGGAGCAGCGGTTCAGGGGATTGTCGAGTAGCAGCCAACGGTTTATCAACAGGGCTCAGCAGTTCAGGTGAGTTTCCTTCCAGTAGGAACGGGTCTAAGGCCACAATGCCGGCCCGTTTAGCTAGCAGTAGTTTCAGATGTTGATCTGATACAGTAGTTAGTATGTTTGATGCCTTCGTGGCTCAAACAGGATTTATGTGTTATGTGTTCCGGGCTACGGCCCGATGTAGTATGCAGTATATGTGAGTTATGCCAATTGATATGTTATGATATGCTGTGTTCAGTTAGCTTCGGACTACGGTCCGATGGAGGGGACAAGGTCCCAGACAGTCAGCTTCGGACTTCGGTCCGATGGAGGGGACAAGGTCCCAGACAGTTAGCTTCGGACTTCGGTCCGATGGAGGGGGCAAGGCTCCAGTCAGTTAGCTTCGGACTTCGGTCCGATGTCAGCTTCGGATTTCGGTCCGATGGAGGGGGCAAGGCTCCAGTCAGTTAGCTTCGGACATCGGTCCGATGTCAGCTTCGGACATCGGTTTGATGTAGGGGACAAGGTCCCCGTCAGCTTCAGACTTCGGCCCGATGTAGGGGGCAAGGCCCCAGTTAGTCCGGACTTCGGTCCGATGCAGTGGGCAAGGCCCAGTATGTGCTTTATATGTTTTTGTGTGGTATGTGGTAGATTGGGGGAGCTCACTAAGCTTCGTGCTTACGGTTTTCAGTTTTGGTTTCAGGTACTCGGTTTTCAAAAGAGGAGCTCGGGAAGATTGCAGAGCACACACCATAATCAGTTAGCCTGGGAATGTTTGACTCTGATAATGATGTTATGTTTTGAATTTAATACTCGAAAGTTATGTTTGACTCATGATACGGTTTTATAAATCTAGTTTTAGTAATGTTTTAAAAGAAATTTTTAGTCATGATTTTTGGGTCGTTACAAGTTGGTATCAGAACCTTGGTTTGAGGGTTTCGGGCGCACTTCCGATGTGCCTGAACTCAAACTAAGGAAGTGGTACAGAGTTTTTAAAAGAAAAATCGTAGTTACAAAAGAATTTTGAGAAAAGAAAACAATTTTAGAAAAAGTGTAAAGAAAAGAGTTTTAGAAAAAGGAAAAAGAGTTTTGAAAAGAGAAAAGGGTGTGGTGCATGCCATCAGCCGAGCTCAAGTAAGTACTCCCATTTTACCCATACAAGTTATGTTATGATTATCAGTATCAGTTTCAATATCAGTCTCAGTATCAGTTTCAGTTTCAGTTTCAGTTTAGCTTCAGTAGAACAACATGCTAGAATAGGACTAAGGATCTAGGATGATGCCTTATGTGCCTGCTTTATGTGTTCCAGCTTGATGAGAATTGCATACTAGTATTGAATAGACAGTAGTAGGATCGTCTGTGTAGGTGATGCCTGATAGCTGCTTGCTTTGTGCTTTGTGGGACTCTGAGTGGTGGTAGTTAGCCATTAGGTGAATACGTCACATCACCTGTGATCATGGTTGAATAATCTCAGAGTGCTGGATTTGGCCCTACTGCGCAGCTCTCGTTTGAGTCTAACCGTTGTAGGGACGAGACTTTTACTCGAAGGATTATCCGAGCCTCATTGCATGTGATGGTATTCAGGTGGTGGCTAATTGGCATTACAAGGAGGCCTTCAGCAGCTGAGGACTGGTTGGGTAAAGTCAGAGGTTCCCTAGGGCAAGCCTAGGATGGGAGTAGCGAGATCAGTAGAAGTGATTTGGTGGAGTTGAGGTAACTCTTGAGGAAAGTACGGATAGATGTGGAAGGTAGTAGGGGCCCATAATACTGAGAGCAGAGGATCCGTACTCGATTCAAGAAGGGCCAAGATGAAACCAGGGAATGGTAGAGTGTGTGAGAGGTCCCTCAGTAGTAGTATGTATATTGACCAGGAATTTTTATATTTTCAGCATGGTGACGTTGCGTGAGCTACCAGTTAGCAGTTCAGACGTCGAGGAGGGATCTGGCTTGGGCTTTAGAGCCGGGCAGCTTGATGATCAGATGAGGGATTTCATTTCCGCAGAGATCACGCGCAACATCATTGATCAGACTCCAGTGATTTTTGGTTCGGTTAGAAAGGCCATCATGGAGCTTATGGAAAGCCGACTTAAGGCCTTAGGGGCCAGGGCAGTTTTAGGACAGTTTGGGGCTCATCTAGAGCCCGATTCTCATGGATCCCAGGGATCCATCGGGGAGGGGAGTCCCATTTTTAGCACTTGTCATCCGGGGTCGGGAGTGAGTGGTCCACCTTACCCCCAAAAGGGTTCCCTGCAGGATTGGATTGCTGCAGAGGTTTCGCGGGCTCTCCAGGAAGAGTTACCGAACACCATTGGGCGTATCACCAATAGAGTGGTTGACGGGATTGAAAGGCGGACCTCAGCTGTCCAGGCAATGAGTGAAATGGTCACTATGACCCATGAGCGGGAGATTGGCTCGGATAGTCAGCTTAGGAAGAGGAAGCGGTCTTTCGGTCTAGTTCGGCAAGATGGGCAGTCGGACACTGTCGTAGTTGGTGTCAGGGGCCCGCAGGGTCGAGATGGATGCACGAGGGAGAAGGGAGCACGGGTTGGCATGCGCAGCAAGTCTAAGTGCGGCAGATGTGGATGGAAGGGTCACAAACGTCAGGAATGCACAATAGAAGTAGAGTTATGCCATCGTTGTCATCAGCCTGGCCATGTTAGGGTGAACTGCCCCGTTCAGCGGTTGGGGCAGCCTCACTGTCATAGTAGGATTCGAAAGTCAGAGGGATTTGAGGATCCTTTAGAGCAGGTTGCGGGTATGATTCTTTTCCTTCTATTGTATTATTCATGATATTATTGCTATGTTGCTGCATTGATGTCAAAAAGCATATGTGTTGGGTATTATGTTACCTGCTTGTGGTTGAGTTTTATGCCATCTGCATACCTTGGAATTTGAATGGTGAAATGGAGGTCGTTCCCTCTAGATCAGGTTATTTCGAATACAGTAATTATACCATGTATGTGTAAGATGCAGTAGTGCCTTACTACTTGCGGAAGGTGTTAGTCGGGTAATGATCAGTTATATTCTCCGTAGTGATAGTCCAGAGTTCCTAGTGGGGCAGCTAGCGGTCAGTAAGGAAATGGTTTGGGGATGTGCACCCCAAACGCAGGTTCTCGGGAGGTAGTCCCTAAAGAAAATGCAGTTAAGGACCAAAGGGTGCTCATTCGGATAGCAGGAAGGGTGCGGATCTGGTAAGAGTTAGTTGGAGCGCTGGCAAGGATAAACATCGGCGGACAGCATATCGCCCATTTAATGAAAGGAAGGTTGGAAATCCTTTCGACCAGTGAGCAGAAAGGATCTAGTCGAATCCAAGTGGGGGAGAACCCTTCCAAGTATACAAGAATAAGAACCACGTAGACTCAGAGTGATTGCGCGACCTCTGAGGTGTTTGTAGCACAGTGATCGATGGATCGAGGAGTTGAGATTTAGGAGTTCGAGGACCTTCCCAGCAATTAGTTCATGTAATCGAGATGATTAGAAGCTGGTTGAGAATCCAGGATGGGAGGACCACCTGTAGAGGCTCAAGTGAGTCGGAATGGGGATCCTGAGAACGGATAGTAGGAAATGTTTTCGTATTAGTAGCCAGTGGCAGAGTTAGCATGCAAGATTACGTGGATTCAGGAGTTGGGAGTTTGGAAACTTCCCAACAATAGCTTCTTGTATTCGGATTAGTAGCCGGTTGGTTTGGGAACCAAGCCGAAGAGTTCCTCGACGAAGCGCTAAGTATTTCAAGGATATAGGATGTCGAGGATGATGCAGTAATTCAAGACTAAGAGCAGGTTTTGAGAAATCAGGATGAGGAATCACTAGCGGGACTAGGGATAGTCATGATGTCCTCGAGGTAGTAGTAGTGTTGTAAGTCTGGGGGGTGCCCGTAGCATTCACTAGCAGTCAGATAGTAGTAGTAGTGTTGTAAGTCTGCGGGGGTAGCCGTAGCATTCACTAGTAGTCAGATAGTAGCGGAGTGTTGTAAGTCTACGGGGGTAGCCGTAGCATTCACTAGTAGCCAGATAGTATTAGAGAGTCGTAAGTCCGCGGGTGTAGCTGTGGCCTTTTTCAGATTGGCAGGCAGCATGAGCGCGTTGTTGGACGCGGGAAAGCCGTAGTTCCCACCCGTTCGGGTGCAGCAGTGAGGATATGGGAATCCACGGGTTAGATTTTGGATTTCCCAAATGGTTCAGTTATGGCTAAGTCAGCAATTTTGGCTACAGATCGTCACATCAGTTATGAGATCAGAGTAGCAGTGGACCGTTGGGGTTCGGGTATGTTGCGGGCTACCGTCAGTCTGGGAGCCATCATGTTGTTTGTCGTGGAATTGATGATGTCAGGATGTGACGTATGGACCCGATCGGTTGGATCGGAAGGTTGCTAGAGCCACAGTGACAGGATAACTAGTGGAAACTAGTCCTAGAGGAAGATTTCGTTCAGAAGTCGTGGAAGCGACTAAGTGAGGAGACCCTTAACTCCACAGTTGGGTTGGAGTTCAGTGTTTCAGGCAGTTCTGTGTTTCAGCCAGTTCAGTGTTTCAGGCAGCTCAGTGTTTCAGCCAATTCAGCATTGCAGGCAGTTCAGTGTTTGGAAGGTTTCAGGGTTTTGGGTCAGTATTGCATTTGCGTTGGAATGCAAGTGCTGACGATATAGTTGGTTGATTTGGAATTGGCAAGTCCCTCTCAGCAGGATCAGTTGAGCCTTTTGCCGAGTATTAGTGATCTGTAAGGATAGCTAGGCAGGTAGCTTTTCATTCAAGAGGGAAGGCTCGAGTTAGTAGGAGATGAGTAATCAGGTGGGATAAAAGCAAGCTGGTTCCAGCAGCATCGTTTCAGTATGAACGGCAGAATGGATAGAACAATTATAGATAGTCGAAGTATCTTCAGGAGTCACTGGAAGGGACTAGGAGTTTTGCGATGGAGTGTAGTGACCGGTGGGAGTCCGGTAACTCAGATATCGGGAGATTGGTTAGACCAGGGTAGTCTCAGTGCATCCGGTAGGTGGATGGGAGGCAGCAGGATTATCAGTCAGAGGAAGTAACGTTGAGGAAATTATGGAAAAGAGAAGGATTCAGTATGTTCCATCGGTAATGATCGGCATGGTGAGTGGCTGGAGTGACGGACAAAAGGGTGTTAGATTTTCCAGACAGAGAATTGGAGGCAGTTCGCAGGCAGTTGATCATAGCAAACTTCGAGGACGAAGTTTAGTTTAAGTGGGGGAGAGTTGTAACACCCCAAAGTTTGGGAAAGTCAAGAAAGGAAAGAGGACCTCAATTTTGAGGGGAGACTCGGCGAGTCTATGGAGGGACTCGGCGAGTCCGAGCGGGATCCGGGTCGAGGTGTGAGCGACCGACTCGGCGAGTCGGCCAAGGAGACTCGGCGAGTTGGGTCTGAACGAGGAAAACCCTAAATCCGGGACTTGGAGCCTATTTAAGCGTCTCATTCTCTTTCCTAGGGTTCCTTTACTGCCTCTCTACCCCAGGACACGAAACCCTAGCCGCCATATCTTTTTTTTGAGCTAGATCTTGCCTTGAAGAATGCACTAAAGCTTGGAGGAGGAAGAAAGACCTTGGAGGTGCAAGAAGAGACTGTAGATCCGGGATTGTGGAGTAATTTCAGACCAATTGGAGGTAATAAGTTGTTGCTTGGACTCCCTTTGCATTTAGATCTATTCATATATGTGAGTTTTGGTCATTGTTGGTATGATATATAACCAATTCGAGTTGGAGGTTCCGATCTGAGGTTGCTACCTCAGATCCATGTTGGTTTTGGTCTTGAATCCCCTAAAGTATCAGCCCTTGGTATGTTGAAGAAGCATGTTTGCCATAAACCCTAGTTTAGTGTGTTTTGAGCATAGATCTCTCAATCTACACGTAAAGTTTGCCACTTTACGTGGGGAATAGGCCCTAGAAGTATGGATCTATGAGTTGGAAGTTCTATTTGGCTCGAAAAGCCACTGCATGGATTGAGGACTGGATAGACTCGGCGAGTCCTTCGAGTGGACTCGGCGAGTAGCTTGAAGATGAGGAGGAACTCGGCGAGTGGGATGAACAGCTCGTCGAGTCGGTTGAAGTTAGGCATGGACTCGGCGAGTTGGATGAACAACTCAACGAGCTGGTTGAAGATTGTCTTGGACTCGGCGAGTCTGTTCTTGGACTCGGCGAGTCAGATCGCGAAACCCTAAACCCTTTGAGTTGAGACTCGAATCAGTGAGTCGGGTGGCGACTCAGCGGGTTGGACAGGAAAGGACTTGGAACTAGTTGGACTCAGCGAGTCATGGACTGACTCGGCGAGTCGGGTCGCGAATAAGAAAGACCCTGAGCTTATGAACTCGGCGAGTCTTTAGGAAGACTCGGCGAGTAGGGTTGACCTGGAAGGTTGACTTTGATCAGAGTTGACTTAGTTGACTGCCAGACTAAGTGTTATATGCATATTGATAGCTCAGAGAGCTGGAGGAGCAGCGGTTCAGGGGATTGTCGAGTAGCAGCCAACGGTTTATCAGCAGGGCTCAGCAGTTCAAGTGAGTTTCCTTCCAGTAGGAACGGGTCTAAGGCCACAATGCCGGCCCGTTTAGCTAGCAGTAGTTTCGGATGTTGATCTGATATAGTAGTTAGTATGTTTGATGCCTTCGTGGCTCAAACAGGATTTATGTGTTATGTGTTCCGGGCTACGGCCCGATGTAGTATGCAGTATATGTGAGTTATGCCAATTGATATGTTATGATATGCTGTGTTCAGTTAGCTTCGGACTACGGTCCGATGGAGGGGACAAGGTCCCAGACAGTCAGCTTCGGACTTCGGTCCGATGGAGGGGACAAGGTCCCAGACAGTTAGCTTCGGACTTCGATCCGATGGAGGGGGCAAGGCTCCAGTCAGTTAGCTTCGGACTTCGGTCCGATGTCAGCTTCAGACTTCGGTCCGATGGAGGGGGCAAGGCTCCAGTCAGTTAGCTTCGGACTTCGGTCCGATGTCAGCTTCGGACTTCGGTTCGATGTAGGGGACAAGGTCCCCGTCAACTTCGGACTTCGGCCCGATGTAGGGGGCAAGGCCCCAGTTAGTCCGGACTTCGGTCTGATGCAGTGGGCAAGGCCCAGTATGTGCTTTATATGTTTTTGTGTGGTATGTGGTAGATTGGGGGAGCTCACTAAGCTTCGTGCTTACGGTTTTCAGTTTTGGTTTCAGGTACTCGGTTTTCAAAAGAGGAGCTCGGGAAGATTGCAGAGCACACACCATAATCAGTTAGCCTGGGAATGTTTGACTCTGATAATGATGTTATGTTTTGAATTTCATACTCGAAAGTTATGTTTGACTCATGATACGATTTTATCAATCTAGTTTTTGTAATGTTTTAAAAGAAATTTTTAGTCGTGATTTTTGGGTTGTTACATGCATCCTTGAGGAAGAAGAATCTTGGTGATAGAAAATTTCATAAGGACCGCGCAAAAGAAAAAAAAAGATTTCGTTTGTAAAAGCTAGAACAACAAAAGTGTTCACCGGCAATGCATTATTGGTATTGAATATTGAGTTTCACTCAGTACGTAGTGACACGAGACTAAGATCATTAACACAAATTTTTGTGTAACCATAAACCTCAGTGGTAGGTACTGAGAGTCTCAAGGGTTATATTTGTGAAATGAAGTGTAATGAAGAAAAATGATAAAGGTGGTTTAAGAAGTAAATGTAACTCTGCTATAAAAGGACCAAGTAGAAAACTCTAAGGTCAATATGAGAAGAGTAATTTAGCTCATGATTAGAGCGAATGTAACAACCTAGTTTGGGAAAACATGATTTGTATATATCATGTTGTTAAGGCTTCGCTCAAAATCTGTAGAGGCTTTTGTCAACATGCAGCAGTGTGACAACCCGAAATTTCTAGCTTACATTCTTCATTTTTATCAAAGTTAGCTTCGTTTTGCTATTTCATAATTTGGGTCTACAATAGTGCTTAAGCTTATTATAATTGAGATACGTGTCGGAGGATGGGTTAGATTGGGTGTAGCATCGAAAAACCGGGCCAAACACACCGAACCAGGTGTGTGCGGCCGGCCAGCCGCACACAGGCCAACCGCACACCCCTTCAGCTGCACTCACCCTCCTATATATACTATCCTTGGTCATTTTGATCATTTCTTACACTTCTACAAAGCAAGGACCTGAAAATCCTCTCAAGTATCATCCGGAAAGGTATCATCTTTCACCAAGAACACCAAGAACACCATGTGTTCTGGCAGCACATGCCTTCTGGCTGCACACATGGCCGCACACACACACATATAGCCTTATAACCCTTTGTACAATCATATATGGTTGTAACACTTCAATATAAGTGTTTACTTGTCCCTAAGGTGGTCCCAATTCAATAATTAGTTGTTCATAACACTAATTATATTCATATATGTAACAATATATGCTAAATTGGATTCGCGTGTGTACTCAAGTCACCACTTGGCACTTAGCAACTGATCCAACACTTTCATCAGAACCACTCACTACAGGTGAGTTCATACCCCTAAATTAACCTTTGAAATGTTTTTAAATTCTCTTATGGTGGGGAATACATGTTGAACAATTATAGTTATTATATCAATCACATGTGATTAATGACTACCAAGCAAATGGTTTTCTTACTTTCCAAACTATTTATCAAACTGTTTTACCTTAAACTATCTTACAAACCCCTTTAATTGTCAAATACTTTTACTTAAACTCTTTTAAACTTATATTCCGTGTATCTGTATAGATATAATTATATAAGTAGGATTGAAAGGACTTAGGACTGCTAGTCTACCCTGCTTCCTGTTCTTGTTTGATTGTGGTCTTAGGGTATCAAGGTTAGTTGTCCGAAGGTTGTTTGAATCCTAGTTACATATTATGTATATGTATATAGATACAAAAGGTTATTTCTTTCATTCAATTCCATGCCCTTGGGTAGCAAGGGTATACAAAACATGTTCATACTTTACTAGTAACCTACCATAGGGGTAGTTTAGGAAGATACTATTACTAGAACAATGAAACATACAATGAGTCAGTTCATACATGAGTCAATACATACTATGATGAGAATCAAACATGAAACAGAGTGATGAGAAACAAACAATAGACACTATGATGAGAAACAAACACACAGGCTAGACAGAGAAAGAACACACAATACAGCTAGCACACAAATCACATTGCATATACATTAACCACATTTATGTGAGCCATTAAACAGGGCATGGCACTACCTGCCATGACTGTTTTTGTATCAAAATCTCCTTCATTGGGGAGCATATTGAGTTTGCGTATAGATCTATACTGGATTGACTATCCTACACCTTGTTGCTCACTACAGTGGGACTTGCAAGTCTACGGGTACCAAACGTCATTTTTACGGCATCTTACATTGTCGTTTTTCAGCTAAGTCGTTAGCAAGATACAGGCCGATCACATGTTATCTTAAAATTTACATTTGGTTTAAGGTAGTTAGTACAGCAGTAGTTACTAATTACTACATTATTGTACTATAACATTTTCCCTTTACTTTTTACTTCGTGATATTCACACAATAAACAATAATGTAAAAACCATATTTTTGGTTAATGATAGTTGGATTTGGGAAAATACACACTGTTACAAGAGACACACACAAATACCAGACGCCTTGGTAGAAGGCTACTTTTAGTAGAAAACATAGGGTTTTCTAGGAGAGTTCAATCAAATACAAAACTTTTATAAACATACACAATACATCTTACAAATGCTTTCATACAAACACAGACACTAATATACTTATGAACTCACCAGCTCTAAAGCTGATAAACTCTTTCAAAATAACTTGTATTCTCAGGTCACCAGTAGACAGGTACTGGTGCCAGGTTTTTGAGAAGACGGAGCTCATTCAAGACTCCTCTTTTATTTTTGAAGTATATTTTTGGTGTCTATATAACTTGACAGAACACACTTGTATGAAATTATATTATTAATGCAATGGATGATGTTGTTTCTTCTTTACTACTTGCATTGTTGTGATAATGTACATGACGTCCTCCACCCCAGAACGTTTCTGCCGTTCATCGGTTTTGGGAGTGTGACATGTCGCATGCTTCTAGGGACACTTAACTAGCCAAAAGAAATTTATACCTTTTGGAGCTTCACCATTTATAGTAAGACGTATACAAATAAAAAACAATATTTTTGTATTTTGTAAATATTTATAAAAAAAAATATTTTTGGTTTTTATGAAAGGGAAAAAAACTGAAAAGAAACATAAAAATCAGAAAAACAAATTATTTAATACAAAAGAATAAATCAAAAATGTGTTCTGAGAAAATGAAGCGAACGAGTTCCAAATTACCGAACCCAAAATAGACCGAGCGTTCGGTTCATTTCGGTTCACAGTCGAGCCGAACCCGAAATAGACCGATCGTTCGGTTAATTTCAGTTCGCTCTATTTTGCTTGTTACCTTTATTGAAATGAAGGTGATTTTGGTACTGATCCGCTTCCCTCATTCCTAGGCCTTGCAAAATTTTGTTGAAATTTGCTTCAGGTAAAGCCTTAGTGAATATATCTGCCAGTTGATCAGTTTTCCTGACGAAGTGAATTTCCACGTTGCCATCTTCCAGGTGATCTTTGATGAAGTGATACCTCAGTGCTATGTGTTTAATTTTCAAGTGTTGCACTGGATTGTGACAAATTCTAATTGCACTTTCAGAGTCACAATATAGTGGGATTTTCTTCATCTTCAGCCCGTAATCTATAAGCTGACTTTGTATCCATACAACTTGTTATGTGCATAATGCAGCAGCGATGTATTCAGCTTCTGCAGTGGAGAGAGAAACACAGGTTTGTTTCTTTGATTGCCAGCTAACCAATTTACCGTCAAGAAATTGACATCCACCATTGGTACTTTTACAATCTAATCCACAGCCACCTAAGTCAGCATCTGAGAATGCTTGGATGAAGAATCCTGAGTTAGTTGGATACCATAGCCCGAGTGAGGAGGTTCGCTTCAAATAGCGAAAGATGTTTTTCACGGAAAGCATGTGAGGTTCACGTGGGTTAGCTAGGAATCTGGCACAATAGCAGACGGAGAACATGATGTCAGGTCTATTGACTGTGAGATACATTAGTGAGCCAATCATTTGGCGATAAAGCGTCATGTCAGCAGCAGGCTTCTCCAACGAAGATGTAAGCTTTATCCCAAAAGCCATTGGAACTTTAACTTTGGAGTCTCCCATCATGCCAAACATAGCAAGCAATGTCTTAGTGTATGCCTCCTGATTGATAAAAATGCCTCCGGGTCCCTGTCTAATGTTTAAGCCAAGGAAAAAGTTAATTGGACCCATTGAGCTCATCTGAAATTTAGTTTCCATCAACTTTCTGAATCCAATTGTTAAGCTAGGATTCATGGAGCCGAAGATGATGTCATCAACATAAATTTGGACTATCATAAGGTGGTTACCCTCTTTCTTACGAAAGAAGGTTGGGTCAACCGAACCTTGTTTGAATTTAGACATTTTTATGAATCGAGTGAGAGTTTCATACCATGCTCTGGGAGCCTGCTTCAGGCCATATACCGCTTTGTCTAGGATGTAACAGTAATCTGGATGTGTTTCGTTTACGAAACCTGGTGGTTGCTCAACTTACACACTTTCTTCAAGTTCTCCGTTGAGAAAGGCACACTTGACGTCCATCTGATGGACTTCAATGTTTTTGTGTGCAGCATAGGCAAGAAAGATCCAAACTGACTCTAATCTTGCAACTGGAGCGAAGGTCTCTTCGTAATCATTACCTTCCTCTTGGCAGTAGCCTTTCACAACCAACCGAGCTTTGTTACGAATCACACTTCCTTATCCATCTTGTTTCTGAATACCCATTTGAGACCGACAACCGAAACATCATTTGGAGTTAGAATTAGACGCCATACTTTATTTCTCTCGAATTCATTCAACTCATCTTGCATTGCTTGAACCCAGTCTGAATGGTCAAGCGCTAAATTCACAGTCTTCGGTTCAACTTTGGAGACGAAACAATTGAACATGCAAAACTCTACTTGAGAGAATAGAGCAGATTGTTTCGCTTTGACATGAGATCTAGTTAATACTTTTTCTGAGGATTCCCTAATAATTTGACTTTGAGGATGGTCTTTGGTCCATTTAACAAGTGGTGGGTAGCTTGGATCACAGGAGGGATCCAGTTCTGCATTGATCTCTTTCTCCAACTCCGAGAGTGTATCATCATCATTGATATGCAAGTTCTCCCCATGTAATGATGACACATGTTCAATATATGGATCAAAATGTTCTCCTTCGTTTGGACTTTCGGTGGGGATGGATGATTGAGACGATGAATTCTCCCCCTGGAATGAAGAACCTTGATTTTATTGTAGAGATGGACCCTCCCCCTGGACAGATGGATGGTCACCAGAAGGTTCGCTTAAGATAGGTGTTTCGGTTGCTTTGGGTTGATCATCAGCCATCTTTCGTGCAGCATCGTCAATTACTTGCTTCAGACTATCAACGTTGTTATATTTTGCCTTGGATTCAGAATCGATAGCCTTTTTAGGTTCATCAAAAAGAAGCATATATTTCTCAAAGAGATTTGAGATAGAAGCTGTAACTTGACTCGTCTTTGGACATATTTCCTGTAGGGCATCTTCAGCAATCTTCATTTTCTTGACATAGTTATCATCAAAATTGACATAGTACGTCTCTTCAATCTTCTTAGAGCGCTTGTTCATAACTCTATAGGCCTTTGAATGCATGGAGTATCCCAGAAAAATTCCTTTATCAGCCTTAGCGTCAAACTTGTTTCGATTCTCTTTGGAATTAAAGATGAAGCATATTGAACCCAACACATGAAAGAATTCCACATTCGGCTTACGATTGTTCAAGATTTCTGAGTGTAAAAAGCAGCAGCAATTGCATCTACCCAGAAATACAGAGGCATTGAAGCGAAGCTTAGCATAGTACGAGCTACTTCTCACAAAGATTAGTTTCGCCTTTCAACTACGCCATTTTGCTGTGGAGTGTATGGGGCCGAGAAATTATGAGTTGTACCCTTGTCAGCCAGAAAATCATCGAATTCCTTGTTCTTGACTTCCAGGCCGTTGTCACTCCTGACATTACGAACCACTTTTCTTAGTTGAATTTCTACCTGCTTTATAAAAAGCTTGAGCTTAGACGTTGCCTCTGATTCATGCTTTAGGAAGAACACCCATGTAAAGCGAGAGAAGTCGACAACAATGACCAAAATATACTTGCTTCCACCAATACTTTCAATTGATGAAGGACCACACAGATCTATGTTCAATAGCTCCAATGGTTCTATCACCTTTGTGTTTATGATACAAGGATGACTTTGTCTACTTTGATTTCCCATTTCACAGGCTACGCATAAATGTTCTTTTTCAAATTTAAGAACTGGAAGACCTCGGACATGATCTCCTAAAACAAGCTTGTTAATATCCTTGAAGTTAAGATGAGAAAGCCTGCGATGCCATAACCAGCTTTCGTCTGAGTGAGCCTTTGTTAGTAAGCAAACAACTGGTTTCCCTCGTATTGGATTGAGATTTAAAGGGTACCTTTCCCCCTTTCTCTTTGACTTCAATAGAATGTTATTGGATTTCTTCTCAACAATCTCAGAGCCTTCATCATCAAATGATACCTTCAATCCTTTCCCAACCACCAGCTGTGATACACTGATAAGGTTGTGCTGCAATCCTTCAATGTATGCGACCTTTCTCATGGAGAAATCACCATTCGTAGTCATATCAAAGCCTTTGATAGTACCATATGAGTTGTTTCCGTACTTCATAATTCCACCATCGTTAAGGGACCGAAACTCCCTCATTTTCTTCCTGTCATGTGACGCGAACAGCCGCTATCGATATACCATTCTTCATCAAGCTTCTTGTCATGTATAACCTGCACAACATTAAGCAGATTTAGGAACCCAAAGTTTCTTCGGTCCTCGTGATCCATTTACAGGACAAGGAATAGTAAGAGAGACATCAACCAAATACGTTCTTTTGATTAAAGTTGTTTCGTCTTTTCTTTTTATTGTGAAAACTTTAATTTTGTTTGGCTTGGTTTCTGTAGATGAAGATTTTGTTAAATTAATTTCTACAATCTTTTGATTCACTTTCGAGCATGTTTTCTTTTTAGTAAAAAGCTTTCCTTTTCCCTTTGAGTCCTTTGAAGAGCATGACTTGGAAAGAGGATGTGAACTCTCCTCTCGTTTGTTCTTCTGATTGAACTTTGTACCGAACTCACTCTTTCGGTTGATATTGTATTGAGGAACGAAACCACTCTTTCGGCTGTTGATGTTCATAGGACCGAAACCTTCCTTTCGGTTGCCGAAGTTCAGACGACTGAAACCGCTCTTTCGGTTATTGATGTTTTCAGGACTGTAACCTTCCTTTCGGTTGCTTGATTCATCTCGAGATTTATGTGTCCTTTCGAACCTGACATAATGTGGATTTTTTGATTTCCAAAACTATTTTCTTTCGGAGAGATTCTTCTTGTATCTCAGATTTCGTTGGTGTTTGCGATCTGCAACTTGTTTTGGATTTTTGTGGATGTTAGCCTTTTTCTTCGGAAAATGAGTATTGCTTTCGCTCTTGGACGAAGATGTTGCACTTGTGGATAGCACCGGTTCTTCCAAAGATGTTTTGGTTCCACTTGAGCTTGGCACATTATATCTTCTTGGTTCATTTAGCGGTTCAGCGACATATCTCCCTTTTACTCTCCATGAAGTTTTCTGTAATAGTCCTTCAGTTTCATCAGCGTTATCTATGGGTGCTGACCAGAAGAATTCTTCACAGCCAACTACATTATCTTCTTCCACAGTATCAGTCAGTTCTGCTGTTTCTTGAGGTGTGACTCCTTGAACTGTGTAGACCTGATTGGCAGTGGTCTGAACCTTTTGATACACCACGACCTTTGCCTTGAGAGTTTTGGTCTTGTCAGTAGACGTGCGAGCGAACTCAACAAAATTATCAGAAATGAGATTTTTGTGGGTTTTAGATTCGCTTTTGACGAATTCAGAGCAGTCCACCACATCCTCTACATAGATTTCACTCAAATCATCATCCTCATCTAGTTCAGATGCATTTTGAACATCAATTTTATTTTTTGAACTCAATTTTGCATTCAATGAGTCAAATTTCTATACAGTTTTGGTTCTTAATTCCAATCTGTCATTTTCATCTAACAGATTTTTGAGCATGTCTTTATGGTCTTTGGAATTTATGTAGGATTCAATTTTGTCAAGACCAATTTTGTAAGCCGGAGAAATCTCATCAGAAGATACAACATTTTCACAGTTGTAAGCTTCAACATCGACTTCATCTTCCTTTAGCTCAAGGAAGGGTAAAATCATGCAATGTATCTTCTTTCCTATTTCACAATCAAGATGCAACTGAGTGATATTAAAATAAAGTCTTTTAGCAATTAAACAAAAAACATTTCGCTTTTTCAAAAGCTTAAGATTGTCTCGTTGGAAATAAATTGATTCATCCTTAGATCTAATCAACTCCTTCTCCTTCAGCTCAATCCATATCCTCCTTTCCTCACTCTTTGATGAAACCTTACTAATTTGATCAGTTAGGTTAGAGTTTGTGACACAGGTTTGGGTAAGACTACTACTTACACTAGAAAATTTAGATTTTAAGCTATTTAATTCCTTTTCAACTCATCACATTCGTTAATCTGTGCACTGACAGGTTTCATAGGGAAACACTTCCCTTCTTGCTCCATCTCATCTTCAAGCCCACTATCAGTTGCATATCCTCTCATATGAGATACTCCTTTGGTCAACATCAAACATCTTCCTGCCATAGGCTCTTCTTTTATCAGCATCGCCTTGCCATGAGTAGGTTTTCTTACTTCTTCGTCCTCCGAATCCGTGGACCACACTTCCACTCCGCCGAATTCATCATTGTTGCTTGTATCCTGTACAATCAAAGCATTCATGGTTTTATTGTTAGCAGCTGATTTTCTTTTATTAATCTCCTCCAATCGTCTCAGGAGGCTTGCTTCTTCATCATCCTCATCTAACTTTTCTGCCTTCTTTTTCAGCATACAGTCTTTGGCGAAGTGATTCTTGCCTCCACAGTAATGGCAATCAAATCATGAGTCTCCACCGATTTTCCCTTCTTTCATGGATTCTTCTCACTTCAAACCTATCTTCGGTTCCTCCTTCACCTTTTCAGAACTATAGCTTCCCTGCCAGTTTCGGTTTTTGTTGGCTGTAAACTTTCTTTTGATGAACTTTCTAGGGTTAGATACCATCAAAGAATACTCTTCATTGGTTAGATTGTAGTCAGCAAGATCTAATTCCTCTTCTTCCTATTCAACAAAACTTTTTTCCTCTAGAAACAACAGCTAACGAACCCAGACTGGAAACTACGTTCATTTCCTTAGACAGTGCATTTTCATGCGACTTCAGAAAGCCTACCAGTTTAGCCAAAGAATACGATTTAAATTGTTCATGTTCCATAACTGTGGATACAACAGCCATCCATTTAGATCTAAGACCGTACATGAATGTTACCTTCTATTCAATAACCTTTCTTTCGATCCCGTGCTTTATCATCTTACCCAGGAGATGATTAAAGCGATCAAAAGCCTGAATAAGTTTCTCTTCAAGTTTCTGTTTGAAATCACCAAATTCAGAAAGCAGTAGAGTTTGTATCGAATGTTCCAAATCTTCGTCAGTAGAGTATAACTCTTTCAGCCTGTCCCATATCTCTTTGGCTGTAGCGCAGGAACTTACCAAACGGAACGCATCTGACTGCAAAGCGAACCTAATCATTCTTAAGGCCTTGATGTTGCATTGGAACTTCTCCTTCTCGTCTTGAGGAATGTCTTTCACATCATTCACAAGCTGATTGTACTCCTTTTGGGTTTTGACAATCTTTGAAGTGCCTGAATGAGCGAATGGACCAATTGTGATTGCTTCCCAGATAAAGTATCCATTATCTTCTGAGCCGATCACATAATCTTCGAAGTGATGTGTCCAAACCTCATAGTCCTGAGTGTATAATATTGGAATTCTTGTTGTTGATCCGATACTGTTGGAGATGTTCATGAAGCTTGATCGATAACCTGTATAAGATTAGACTTGTAATTTATTGATTAGAGTAAGATCGATGATTAATGAGATACGTCAATATGGAATGACAGCTCAATTAATATCAATCAATGCGGAAAAACCCTAATGACTTC
The DNA here is from genome assembly GCF_051521515.1 of Lactuca serriola. Classification (NCBI taxonomy): domain Eukaryota; kingdom Viridiplantae; phylum Streptophyta; class Magnoliopsida; order Asterales; family Asteraceae; genus Lactuca; species Lactuca serriola. Next base: position 227,149,001 of record NC_136410.1, on the reverse strand, counting down.
TTCAACAGAAAGATGTGTATGAATTACACAGCCTCCTGCTCTAATACCAATTAATGAAAATAAATCTTTAGATCGTTTAGATCTTTCACAGGTATTATAGCAGATTCCAAACCAATCAAACACAAATTATTAAGAACACAAAAACAGAATCAATATAAAGCTTATGATTCAAATATTGTCACGCCTCAGTAGAGCTCGACAAAGAACTTCCGCTATAGAGGCGAGCTAGGGTTTACAATACTTATCAAAGAAAATTATCATAACATTAACCTAATAAGGATGCATGCATGCACCTTAAATACTAAAACCCTAGATTAATAAAAGAACGGTTGGATAGGCCCAAACCTGCTGCAAAATTGAGCTAAGGACCGAGCTGTCACACCGCAAAACCTTGAATGGCGGAAACATTTTGGGCGAATGACGTCATGTACAATATCACAAACAATGAATAATAGTAAACAAGCAACAACATCATCCATTGCATTAATAGTATAATTTCATACATGTGTGTTCTGTCAAGTTATATATAGATACCAAAATATACATATCAAAATAGAAGATGAGTCTTGAACGAACTCCATCTTCTCAAAATCCTGGCACTTGTACCTGTCTAGTGGTGACCTGAGAATACAAGTTATTTTGAAAGCGAGTATCAGCTTAAAGCTGGTGAGATCATAAGTATATTAATGTCTGTCTTTGTATGAAAGCATTTTTATGATGTTTATGAACTGTAAGTATTTGTATGTATGTGAACTGTAAGTATTTGAAAATGTTTAGACCTCCTAGAACATGTAAACACCTATAATATGTGTTATTAGCCATAAGGATTGAATCTATGTTGTTGTAGGACACGGCTAGTGAGTTTAGGGTTCCAAAGGCCCCATCCTTGAGTTTACTCTCCAAGAACCATCACACAAGGAGTTTACGGTCGTAAACCCTTGAGTTTACAAACGTAATCTCCTAAGCCTTAGGTTATTTGGTATTTTGAAGTTCTAAATGTTTCCTATAAGCATTCCTACTTGGTGGTTTAGTCCGTGGAAGAGATTAGGGCACCTTTCAACTCCTTAGAGGAGTTCACGGCCCTGGGACCAATTCCCTAAGAGATTATGGCCATAATCTCTCATAGGGATGGGTTTGGTGATTCCAAGTCCCTAAATTAACTAGGAGTGAATCTAGGCTAGTGTCCAAGGCTTTTGGAGGGTTTAAAGCACCTTTTGGCCCTTGAGTTTGGACTTCACGGTCCAAGAACTTCTTGGGCCGTGAACACCTTACTCTTGGTGTTCTTGGTGTTTTCTAGTCCTACACACACTAAGATACAAGCCTAATATAGTTCCATTGCACAAGGAAAGGACTAGGCACTCATTTGCTCCTTAAAGAAAGGTTTACGGTCGAAGATGTTCTTGGGCCGTAAACTCTTAAATCTTGTGGTTTTGATATGATTTCTAGGTTATTAAGCACATAATAAGCTTTATAATACAACTAGATAGAGGTACTCACGTTTTGGAACGAAAGTCCGAAGATTCGTGAGAGAGAATTTGGTTTTTCTCTAGTTGGAAATGTAACTAATGAATAATTATGGCTCAGAATATCTCTTTAAGTGTAAATCCTGAATTACTCAAGCTTATACTAAAAAGTCTGAAAATTTACTGCAACTGTTCTGACTTCCATTGAAGTGCTATTGTTTGTACATAATAGAATTTCGGGTTGTCACACGATCCCATGACGCAATACCAAAGACCCAACATAAACCTTCTTTAAGATGTGTCACTCAAGTTACAATCTTGGAGTATGACTCTAAGAATTATTTTGGAACAAAGTATGACTCATCTTCTTGATTTAACCATTTCAATAATCCATGACTCCTCTTCTTAGTCATACGAATGCACTAAGATGACCTTAGAGGACTAATTGTGATATGATTTCTAAATCCTTAAGATGATCACAAACATAATACTAAAGTACTCTCCCATCTTTTTAGATTTGAGAAACTTTTATCTTTCTGCCTAATTTAATTCTTCTAATTCGTCCAGCCATACATCGAATCTTTTCAATGTTTCAGAATTATACTTAAACTTGTATGTATAACCACATTTACTAAGCTTTAGCAAATCATGACGAATAGTCTTATCTATTTTTTGTGGTCGGCTTGACCAATGCACAAGAATGTGTACTCAATCCCTTAGTCTTTCCTTGTTCACAAAAGGAATTGGTCTTAATTTTCCAAAGCTGAAAGTTTTCATACATCATACTATACAACTTGTATGATTCCAGGTTTTGGTCCAATTGAGAACTTGGGTGATGAGAATCTTTCCTTATTTGGTAAATTTACACACTATCTCAAATGAAAGAATCAAATTCACATTTCCATTATAGCTATCATTGGAATCATATAAACAACAATTCTTCACAAATGCCATTGTAAGGATATTTTTTTTTAAATAAATAAAATCAAAAATTTTCTTTTATTTTATGAACTTTGTAGAAAAACTTATCCTTACACTGAAAATTCAAATGAAAACTTGTTGTTATCTATTCCTAAGCAATATATCACAACTCTTAAGTAACAACCCAAAGTTTTGATCACCAAACTATGCGATAAGAATCCATCTTCGCTATCAGACTCAACATATACTTCATTTAAGCTTCCTCTTTCCTTTGATTCTTAAAACAACAACTTGTCACCCAGTCACATTATGTAATAAGAAACTCCAAATAGGATCTTAATAGAGTTAAACAATGGACTTTACCCAAAGTAGAGTCAAACCTATTGACTTTACCATCCTTAGGTAAATTTGGCAGCTTTACAATCAATGCCCCTTCCTTTTGGCAAAAGAAAATGGACCTTTTGGTAATGGGACTATCTCAGACTTAGCCTTTCTCTTTACCATTTGGTCAACCGAGTTGACTATGGCCGATCCCTTTCCATTGGGAAGAGAATGCTTTTCTAGATATCCAATGTTAACGTTGACAATGTCCATTGAAGGTTTGGGAAGTTGATCTTCTTAAGCAAACTTGCTTTACTAGTGTTCCAAATCATTGTTGATTTAGAGAACTAAGCAAGTTGGTAAGATCATTAAGGGTCTTGTCATAGTCTATTTCATAGGAGTTCCAAAGGAACTCACTATGTGACTTAGAAATTGATCCAACATTCTCAAGACTTTGACACCCAACTCTCCCGGCTTGTCAATATGTGACTTCTTCTCCATGATGTGATCACACCTAGACCTTGCTTGCCAATAGGGTTTGAGTGACTTAAACTTTTCAAGAGAATTTGGGATGATCATTGATGTATGAACTCAACATCTTTTGGGAGATATTTAGGTAAGTTGATTTAAGTCCTTAATATAACACTCGATATGAAATAATAAGGCTAGGACCCAACAAACTATTTTATAACTTGGAAGAGGGATGCCGTAATCCAAGCTATAAAATAGTGGAAGGTAGGTGAATGACGATTCACCAATTTCCACCATGAAAAACTAAATAATTTATTAGGTTTTACTTGGATTTGAAAGTCCTAGATCTTTTGAGATTCATTGTACTTTCCAATGGCATGTTTCAATCTCGAGTGTGCCTTTCAAGTTTTTTGACTTGGTACCATTAAATGTTTACCCCTTAATTGATATGTCGGTTAACCACACACGCTCCACCGATACTATGATAAGCATTAAGTTACCCTTTGCCTATCTTGTTAAGTCAAGTTAGTGTGTCGGTTAACCACACATGCTCCACTAACTGACATAAGAAAGTGCAAAGTGTAATTTCATGGATTAGCACCTTATTCACATTTTCCTAAGTAACTAAGATTGGGTATTCATAAGTGTTTAGTTACTTAGTATTTATCATTAATACTTTTAATGGAAGGGAGAATTATAGTCCTTGTCCTACCCGTTCGGCTAACGACACTCCACCAGTCAATGAAGTGGTGGGTGAGAGTGGACACCCATTAATTTGCCATTTATAGGCTACAACCTTATACCCCCTTATAGACCGGCTTCGTGAATGAGGCCTACTAACGGTAAGACTGACTTGCTCTTATACATATATACATACATACATATATATATATATGTATATGTATATATATATATATTATTCACTTATAATATTATAAAGTATAAGGGTTGAATTTTAACTTTTCAAATTCTAAGGGCTTAACTTGGAATTAAAGTATTCATAAGAGAAAACTTTTCAAATTCCAAAACTTGAGGGCAAGTTTTGAAAATATTCAAAACTAATTAATTCCATAAATTATGTGTTTAAAGTAGTTTTAATTAAAAAACTCTTCAAGTTCCATAACTTGAGGAAAAGTTATGGAAGACTTTAAACTAACAAAAGAATGTAACTTTTCTTTATTTGTAACTTATTGAACCAGTTAAGGTTACACATTTTATTACTTAATGAAGTGACTCTTGAACCTCCATAACTTGAGGAGAAGTTATGAAGTCATAAAACCATTCAATGAGGATAAGACTCTTCATTTTTGTAACCATTGCCAACTTTTATGAGTTTTAAGAAACTTTAATGTGACTTTTCATGTAACTTGAGGACAAGTTACACAAACACATTTTAGAATCAACTCTTAGATTAAAGTGGATTAAAAACACATAATCAATCAACCTTTTCTATTAATCTAAGCAACTCATATGGACAAGATAATTGAAATCAAACTTTTCATGTAATTAGAGTAACACTTAAAGAAATACAAAACATGAATCTTTTGACAATTATCTTTAAAATTGGATTAGCATGAACATTACCACATCAAAAACAAGTTTATAAGTATAAAAATAGCTTAGGATAATGTTCCTAGTCCAATTCTAGCCAAAACAGTCGAATATATGCTGTCAGGGGGTCCAACTCGTCGAGTGCATGAACCAACTCAGCGAGATGGATCGTTTTGAACACTTTTTTGGCATGGACTCGTCGAGTCTCCTGATGGACTCGCCGAGTTAGTTGCCCAAACAACACAAAAATTCGATTTTTAAGCAGATTTTGCAAGTTTAACAAGAAAACAAGCCTTGCCTCTGATACCAATGTTGGGTTTTGAGCATTCTAACACTCCTAAGTGTACATGCAACCCTAAATAGCTTGGATCTATGTTTTCTCTATTACACATGCAAATATAAACTTTCCAAGGTGTTCATGCTAACTAGCATAATAACATTGAATCATGTGAATATATCATGTTAGAATTACATACCTCTTGATGTATAATGTCTTCATGAAACTTGAGTGCCTAGTGCCCAAGTGTGAAACCTCAAATGGTTCACACAACATTATATGCACTTGGAAAGACTTGAGAGAATTCTACACTTCATGAAAATCGGCTAGCCCTCATCCACACACACCTAGAGACCGATTTTACCAATGATATGATCTTTATATAGTGTCACAATTAGGGTAAACCCTAATTGTCATGGCCTTCCATTTCCTTGGATCCATGGGTTCAAATACACCATGGAGCATCCATGGACCATCCTATAGGTTTTAACCCAACTTGATAATCCATGGAGCATTAGCCCACTATACAAGTATGGATGATTTACACAATCAACCCATATATTTAATTAGTCTTCTTTTGATCACTTAATTAATTCTAAATTAATTCTTGATCAATACTGATTAAATAATCTTATTAATATATTAGAACTTAGAATATATTAACCTACCTTAAGTGTTATTTCTCTCATTATAGTCTATCCAAGTGCATGATGCCATGCAACCCAAATGGACCATGTCGGGTCGGGTCAAGTCTTACCAATTATAGTTATGGACTTAGACACTAATCCAACAAAAGCTTCGTAGGAGTGCGTGCAAAGTGGATTCTATTTGGATCGTCGTGGATCGATTAACCAAGAGCGCGCACTTCATTTTGATCCAGGAGAGTATTTCTGCAGAGAAGACAGTCGAGATTTATGTTCGTGAGGTGGTGGCATGCCACGGGGTGCCGGTATCGGTGGTTTCAAACCAGGATGAAAGTTTTACTTCTAGGTTTTGGAAGCGGTTTCATGACAAGTTAGACACTCGTCTCCATTTTAGTACGGCTTTTCATCTGCAGACCGACGGGCAGAGTGAACGGACGATTCAGACTTTTAAGGATATGTAGTGTGCGTGTGTATTGGATGTTGGTGGGAGTTGGGATACGTATCGTCTGTTAGCGGAATTTTCATATAACAACAGTTATCACACTAGTATTAATCGAACTCCTTTTGAGATTCTCTATGGGAGGAAATTCAAGACCCCGATTTGCTGGGGAGTAATCATTCAATGAGTCATGGGGAGTAACGATGTGGTACTCAAGACTATTGAGCTGATTCAGCAGGTTCGGAGAAAGCTTCAGACAACTCAGAGTTGGCAGAAGAGCTATGCCGAAAACTGTCGGTCAGACTTGGAGTTCCAGGTGGGAGATATGGTTCTCCTAAAGGTGTCACCTTGGAAAGGTGTTATCTGGTTGAAGAATCGAGGCAAGTATGGGCACCAGGTATATCGGTCCCTTCAGGGCTTTGGCTTGGGTGGGCCGGGTAGCTTAACGTCTTGATCTTCCAGCCAAGCTCATTTAGATTAATAGCACATTTCATGTCTCCCAGCCACGGAAGTGCATAGGGTTAACTCCGTAGTGGTACCCTTAGAGGATATTCATGTGGACGGCCTCCTAAATTATGTTAATAGATAAGTGGCAATATTAGATCGGAAGACAAAAACCTTGATGAATAAGGTTGTGGAGCAAGTGAAGGTGTAGTGGCTGCACTGCTAGGGGTTGGAGTAGACTTGGGATCCCGAGGAGGAGATGAGAGAAAATTATCCAAATTTGTTCAGGGCAGCGGACTTCGAGGACGAAGTCTGATTCAAGTGGGGGAGAATTGTAATATCCGTGATCCCAAGGTATTTCTAATTTATTAAATCTTGCATTTATTTTATTTCTCACCATGTAGTTGTTGCGCTTAGAGGTTGGGCCTCTTCATGTTGGGCTAGCTGAATTCGTACGCTACGCGTAAGCCTGGCGTATGGAGGGCGTAGTATGGTCAAAGAAAAGCGCAGAGTCACACACGTACGTGCAACGTACTAGGTGGTACGCGCAACATACGTTTGCTGACTCAAAACCCTAATTTTTAGTGTTCAATCCATATAAATATGTCATTATGTCCCATTCCCCAGCCTCCTAATTAGTCTCCTTAGCTCAGAAACCCTAAAATCTAACCCTTATCCTCCTTGGGTGTGTTCTTGAACTTGTGAATATCATTTTTGGTAGCTTGGAGCCTTGGAAAGAAGAAGAGGAAATTCGTAAAGGAGAGTTAGTGAAGCATGAGCTTGAAGATCTGAATCATCATCATCATTTAGCACTCATTTAAGGTATAAAGTTTAGAACATGCCATATGAATGCTCAGAACTCTTGTGTTTGGGTTTTTAGAACTTTTAGGTCCCAAGGATGTAGCTTTATTGATCAAAGTCATTCCTTAAGCTTAGGGTTGTGACCCTTTGTGTTATTTGAGTCCCTAAGTAATAAAGTTACCATCTTGGAGGTCTTGAAGCATTGATGCATGAGTCTTGGTCATTTCAAAGGAAGTAGGTTGTCATATTCCACATTTGGGTTCATTTGGGGGCATGCAAGCCACCAAGTAGTTGACTTTATGGGTTAAGACCCTTCATTGGACTTAGATATATGTTTGGAGCCTCAGATCTAAAGGGTTTAACTGCTTACTAGGATTTTGGCTAAATAGGAGAGTACGTTGGGTGTACAAGCTCGTACGCGCAACGTACAAGCCATGCAGCCTGTACGCTTAGCGTATAGATGAGTACGCCCCACGTACTCACTGATTTGGGATTTGCATTGTTTGGGCCTCAATTTGGGTCACTTTCATGGATTAGTGACTTGGGCCATGGTAGACTGTCACATCCCAAAACCGGAACGACGGAAACGTTCTAGGGCGGAGGACGTCATGTAAAGTATCATAACAATGCAAAGTAGTAAACAAGCAACAACATCATCCATTGCATTAATAGTATAATTTTATTTACAAGTGTTCCTTCATAATATACAACAATAAAATGAATAATCAGAATAAGACGAGTCTGGACTGCTCCGTCTTCACAAAACCTAGTCGTCGTACCTGTCTATTTGTGACCTGAGAATACAGGTTATTTTGAAAGCGAGTATCAGCCAAAAAGCTGGTGAATTCATAAGTATTAAGGTGTCTTTGGTTCGTAAAACTTGTAATGAAAGTCTTTGACATTGTTTTGAGAGAAAGTCGTATAAGAATGAAAATGTTTGTAAGTAATGGAAAGCGTTTGAACAACCCTAGAAAATCCTATATTTCCTACTAGTATAAAAGGTAGTCTTCTACCAAGACCCGAATGTTTTGAAAGTATGTAAGCAAGTAGGTAGTCTTCTCACGAGACCCACTGTAAGTAAGTAGTCTTCTCACGAGACCCGCTGTAAGTAAGTAGTCTTCTCACGAGACCCGCTGTAAGTAAGTAGTCTTCTCACGAGACCCGTTGTAAGTAAGTATATACCTAAAATTTTACTACGAGTATATGAACGTATACCTTTGATACCCAAAGGCACTGAACTGACTGACTTGAACTATTATGTTGTCACAACTGGAAATTTTGTGTCGTGTAATCTATACACTCAAGTTAATGTGAATCAAAAACTTAAGAACATGGTTGACACCTACTATTATGACATCAAAAACTTCAATCAAATACATCATACAAGTACTACAAATAGTCATCAAACAATTGGAGACCCTAGAAGTCCTTGTTTAAGTCCATTTTGGACTAGGACTTCCTTATTGGATCCAAATGGACCAATAAGCTTCCAATTAGACTATCATGGGCTTAGAACCCTAATTGGGCTCTAATTGGACCCACACTAATTTATTTCAACATTTTGGGCCATGTTGGGCCTAGAATGAAATGAATTAAAAACTTTGATCCATGAATAACCCAAACTAGTCCAACAAAAATGTAAAAATCACTATTTTGTTCTATAAGGCCAAGGAACACCCTAACTAACTCTAATTTTGGGCTTAAGGGAAAACGGCCAAAATTTTTCCTTTCTTCCTCAAAATTTTCGGCCCAAGGCCCAAATCCAAGAAGAGATGGAGAAGTGTTGACTTTGGATGCCACCTCACTATTAACCAAAGGATTTCCATGCAAGATATCACATACCTCCATGCAAGTATCACTTCAAAGATCACTTCTTCTCCTCTCTCTCTTGCTCTCGGCCATACTCAAACACACACACATTCACAAAAATCTCTCAAACTCCCTCAAGAACACTCCTCCCTCCCCACTCAAAAATCTTGAAATTTAGAAGCTTTCAAGAGGATCTTTCAAGTTAATCATCATCTTAGGTAAGTTTTTACTTATATCCATGATCTAGCCATTTCATTCCATCAAAAATCTCTTCTAAATCTATTCCAACTTGTGATCATGCACCTTAGAAGTCACCAAACTCGAGATCTACCAAGGAAAGGTGCTAGGGCCGAAAATCACTTCATTTTCTTCCATCTTCTCTTCAAAACCGAAAGCTTCAAACAAGGTGAGCTTCATACCCCCTATTTTCTGTTTTTATGAGTTTTGTGGGGGGGGGGGGGGGGGGAATACAAGTGAAAGTGTAGATCTATATGTGTTTTGTATGCCTTGTATGATTTCCATGCTTATATGCGTGTTGTTGTGTGTTATAATGTTGGATCTAGCCATAAAACCCCTCAAAACCGAGATATACCTTGTGTTAAATGATATTAGCATCAAGTATATTTCTACATACAAAGTGTTCCAAGAAAAATAGCTAAATGGCTTAGTAACATTTTCTTTGGGCTAAAAACTCAATTTTTGGACATAAAATGCTAAAAATATAAAGTTAAAGGGCCCAAATTGAAATATTTCGAAATCTGTTGGGGGAGATGAGTCAAAACAGTTTTCATAATGTATTTTCTGAAAATATACTTGTTGGAGGATTAAAAACATAAATTTCAAGCTTAATGGGCTAAAAATGACATTTTCGGCCCAATAAGGCCCATTATGCGAAATTTTCTGTTTTGGAGGGCCAAAACTGTGTTTTTCTGTAAAACAGTGGACTATTAGTGTTCCAAGTCCTTTTCAAAAGTTTAAAATGCTTTTTAAATTAAAAAGGACCAAAGTTGCAAGAATTTTCCAATTTGGGCCAAAATTGTCAAAGTTGCGAAAAAGAAGGGTTATAACCGAGAAAACTGCATTTTCAGGGACTTAAACTGTTTTCAATGAAAAATATGCTGAAAAATATCAATTTCAATAATTTTTGGTGTTAAAATGTCAAGAAAAATGATTTAAGGACCAAACCGGAAAGTTATTTAATTAAAGGGTTGAAAAAGTAAATTTTACAAACAATGAGGGGCTGAAAACAGAAAACTTCCAAGGCTAATTCAATACATGCAATTTGATCAAATAATGGCACCGCGACTATCGACGAAATACAATACACAACAATACCAAAAGTCGTTGTTAAACGAATTGGTTCGGTCTCGAACCAATAAAAATCCGAAACTACTAACACGACGACACTACGATTCATACAAGTAACGTTTGGGAATTCAATATACATGCGAGTGTGCACAGACGTCTACGCACCATCTTTGGGCCCCAAAAGTGTAAAATCTTGTTTGTTGGGCCTAGCTAGCCCAATGACCTGATCTTAAGGCCCGAAGACCTCTATCTTACGAAGTGTTGGGTTTTACCGATCTAACACAACGTAAAAGAACTTTCAGTGGCTTGTATACTATTGGTCCCCAAGGGTCCTTTGGTATTGCTAGTAAAGTCGACATTTCATGCGAGGCGGGTCTGGGACGCCTCGTACATTTTTTTTATCCCCAACCGGTTAATGGAGTCATCGAGGCCTTCGTGTCCTCTTTCTCTTCGGATGTGGGACTACACGTAGTCAGGGCGGTTGGATAACGTGATTAGTACGGACGACGCCTGCGGGATCGTTAGTATAGCTATAAACTGGTCGTTTGTGTAATGCGTGTTTGTAGCAATTAATCATGCTCAAAAATAATCCAACGTCGCCTGGGACTGACACTACACGCTATGGAATGGGTTCAATGTAACTTCATGGAATTCAAAGAATTAGGAAAACATCGGGTTTTCCTAGGGTTTTTCAATACATACAGATTCGAAATGCATACAACTTTAATGAACAATTTTTACAAGTATAGAAACAAACAAGCATACATATGGATCTTCACAAACGTTTTCAAAAGCTTTCTTTTCAGAAAATATCGGATTTTCTGGTGGTTTTCAAACAATACGAAACATGGTTTTTCAAATACCGCTTATGAACTCACCAACATTTCACATGTTGACGTTTTTCAAAATACTTGTATTCTCAGGTAACCAGTGAATTCAAGGAAAAATGTACTCAGTGATGGCTTGCAGTTTACTTATTAACGAACCGAACAATTTATTTTGGGAATGTAATGTTTAAACAATGTACTTCATGTAAACTTTATTGGTTGTATTATATTAATGCATGGTGACGAATGTTGTTACGTTTCATATATATTCAATGTTATGGTATTCAATTGAGTCACAACAGCTCCCGAACGTTTCCGCCGCCTGGTTCGGGGTGTGACATATGTCTATATATGTACACATGCTATATAACTAATACTTAAACGACCTTCAGACGGATACCCGATAACCTACCAGACCACATCCCAACGGGGAAAAGGAAATAAAGAGGGTTAGCCTTCCTAAGTCCTTTAAGCATTATTTATATAACTATACATATACTGGCATGCTTTCAACAAGGTATCTATGTAAAGGTCTTCATGTAACTGTACCCAAGTAAGTGTATCCATGTAAGTGCACCCAAGTAAGTGTATCCATGTACATGTACCCAAGTAAGTGTATCCATGTAAGTGTATCCAAGTAAGTGTATCCAAGTAAGTGTATCTCTACAAGAAACATTTATTCGTATGGACTCATGAATGAACTGACTCTGGTGTAATTCCTTGTAATAGGAATAACAAGTAGTATCTCCTAACTATACCTATAATATTTACTAGAAATGTACAAGTATCAACGAAACTATACCTTTGCTAGCCAAAGGTACTGAACTAACTAAAGGCACTTTTATGTCTACATATGTATACATGATATATAACGAATATTTAGACGACATTCGGACGGATACCCGATACCCTACCAGATCAAATCCCAACGGGGAAAAGGAAATAAAGCGGGTTAGCCTTCCTATGTCTTTTAAACATTTCTTATATAACTATACATATGTGGGCATGCATTTGATAATATAAAAGCATAAAAGAAGTTTTGTAAAACCTTTGAAACAAATTAATATCTAAGAAAAGATCGACTTGATGTCAATTTATAAATCAGTTTGAAAGTATTTGTTTGAATAAACAGTTGATGTATAAAGAAAACCTTTGATTGAAATACATTTGTAATAGAGTTTGAAAAGAAACATACAATGTATAAAGCAGTTTGATAAAGAGTTTTAAACATATAAAAACGTTTAAGAAAGTCCTTTGAAGGAATATGTATGGTAAAACAGCTAACGTATAATAAATTCATTTGTATGTTAGTTATTAATCACATGTGATTGATATAATAATTAGCATGATTCAACTTGTATTCACCGATAAAGAATTTAAAAACATTTAGAAACATTGAAAAGGTTAATTCAAGGGGTATCAACTCACCTGCAGTGAGCGGATCGGAAGGAAGTGTCGGCCAAGTGCTTGGTCTCAAGTGAAGACTTAGACACACACAATGATCCTAATTACATATGAAGACATATGTATATAACCAATTAGTGATTTTAACACTAATTAAACATATATAAACATCCTATTGCGAGGAAAACACTTTGGTCAAGTGCTAGGAGGCTATCGGGTTGCAACAAAGGAGTGCAAAGCCTCATACGAGAGTTTATGGTCGAATGACCATCTTTATTGGAGTTTACGGCCCAGGGGAGTTTACTCCTGGCCGTAAAATCTCCATTGTTCACCAAAAGGGGCTTAAAACTCTAAGGGCTTAATTAGATAAGTGCTCTAAAGCTTTAAACAAGTGTTTGGGTAGGTTTAATGTCCTAAAATGGCATTGCTTGGTGTTCACGGCCCTGGGACCACTCCCCTATGAGTTTACGGCCGTAAACTCATGGCAAGGAGTACCATTTCGTGAATCTTGGTCCTTAGGTCCATGGGGTAAGGTTCTATCTGACTAACCAAGGCTTACTAAGGTGTTAGGGTGTCATTTGCACCCTTAAAAGGGGTTTACAGCCCAAGAATATGTCTTGGACGTAAACTCCTTGAATCCCATGATTTCTTATGTTTTCTAAGATCTGAACATGATATACATAGTGTATAATGAGTTGGATCAAGGGTACTTACAATCTAAGAGCTTGAATGGTCGTTTCTGGCCAAGAACACTAGTGTGTGTTCTTGGTGTTCTTGGCGGATCTTGCAAATCTACAAAATGGAATGATTTCATGGATGAAATCACGTAAGATTACTAGATCATCTAAGATATCAAATAGTTAGGGCAAGAAACTTACGATTTTTGAAGATCGGGGACGAAGATCGGGATGGTACTTAAGAGGATTTGGGCAAAGGAAATGAAAGAAATGGACAAATGGCCTTCATCTTCACCATATAAGGTGAATTTACGGCCCACATGGAGTTTACGGCCGTAAACTCCCATGTGGTGGTCATGAACTCATGGTTAATGTGCTTAAGGCTTGGTCTTTGTGCTATAAATTCAGCAGATAAACCCTGACACTTCTTCCTTAAGTGTATAAGGCTCAGAACTCTCAAACGGACTCTAAATTTTGCTGAATGATAGCAGGAATGAGTTTGACTTTCTATTGACTTGGTATGTTGTACAGAATGGAAATATCGGGTTTTCACATGAACCATCTCGAGTTGGACCAATGGGCTAGAGAACCATTATCGGGCCTTGGGATAAGGCCCATGCAAAGGGATTGTCATGGGATGGTTTGTCTTTTGGGCCATGGGTTGAGATTTTTTTGGACCAAGTTATGTTTGGGGTAGAATAGTCTTTTACCCCCAAGTAAGTATTTTTGGATAATGAGGTAGATCCCTTTTTTGATTAGCATTTATTTGTAAATTGTTATCTCATAGTGTTGTTTTGTTTCAGTCAGCTTATCGAGGTATGTTTCCTTACTAAATTTAGCAGGTTGAAGGCACTAATGTTGGCCCATGTTTATGTTATGTTGTTAGGATGCTAGTTGTCTTTGTGACTCTTGGTAAAATACAATGTAACATCTAAAAAATCATAACAAATTTCAATTTTTCAAACAAACTATTTATTAAAAAGAAGTGTTTACAAAACCATTGTTTCCAAAACATTATTTAAGATCAAATTCTCCCAAGATCAACAGCAAGAAACCAAGGATGTGTACGGTCAAGCCTTCTCCTTGCCAGGATCCTCTGAAGTACCTGAAATAAAACTAAAATTGTAGGCCAACGCTTAGTGAGTTCCACAAAGTACCATCGCATAAAAATAACAAACAACAACATGCATAAAGAGCCTTGAGCGTGATTGGACCGCCTCACTAGGTCTTTGCATGCCAATTAAGTGCTTAAAACACTAATTCTCAACATCTTAATGCCTTAAGACCTTCTATAGTATGCATGGAGTAAAACTAAGCATCAAGACAACATTTTTATGACTCAAGACCCCTCATAAGATCTAAAAGGATGACTTATTGGGTTAAGAGCATGCTATGCTCCAGAATCACCATATTTTGGAGCAAAAACGCCTTAAATGAAGAAATGACAAGATCTACATGAGAGAGTGATCAAGTTATGAACTTTTTAACTCCTAGAGGTTGCTAGCAAATGGGGAATCCCAGATCTAAGTTCCTTCCATGCGTCAAGTTCTTTGCATCAACTTCTCCTTCTTCAAGAACACCAAAAAGGCACACAAATAAGCTCAAAGTACTCTTCTCACCCAGGGTTTGCTAGAGGGTGAAATTCTCAGATGGTGGCTGATGAGGGAATGATAAATGTGGATATAATGATGCTTATATATGGACCAAACCCTGAAAATTGGGGTTTGGAGTTTCTCCACATATGCCCTGCGTACACGGTGTACGCCCAACGTACTAGGTTTCGTGCTAGTATGCTCAGCGTACACAACGTACGCCCAACGTACTACCCTAAAGTCCAAAATCACCAAAATTCCACTATCAGCCATTTTGCACTCTTTCTTATACTCAAGGACTGCAATTCAATATATATTCATACATAGGGTTGGAAATGAAAATACCTCAACACCAAGATGTTACAATTTTCCCCCACTTGCACTAGACTTCGTCCTCGAAGTCGGATACATTGAATAACTAAGGATAATGCTCCCGTTTCTCCACCTCTGACTCCCAGGTCTACTCGGGGCCTTTTCGATGTTGTCACTGAACCTTTACCAAAGGTATCTCCTTGTTGTGCAAAATCTTCATCTTTTTTTTCCCATTATCGCTGCCGGCCTCTCAATATAATTCAGGTGTTCATCAACCTGAATATCATCCAAGAGGACCACTGCATCATCGTCCAACATGCACTTCTACAACAATAAAACATGGAAGGGTTTGTGGATCTAGGTGATCTCACTCAACAAATCTAACCGGTAAGCCTCCTTGCCTACCCTGGAGATCACATGGAATGGCCCAACATACCAATATCCCAATTTTCCTCTCTTCCTGACGCATATCACACCCTTACAGGGTGAGACCTTCAGTAGTACCATATCGTCGACCTAAAATTCAAACTCCGATCAATGTCGGTCGGCATAACTTTACTGCCGACTCTGGGTTGCCTGCAATTTCTGCCTAATTTGATAAATAAGATCAGTGGTCTGAAGGACTAACTCAGTCCTTACCATGACTCTGTAACCCACCTCCCCCAAAAAAAAAGGCTATGACATCTCCGAACATACAAGAGCTCAAAAGGCAGGGCACCAATGATGGAGTGATAGTTATTGTTGTAGGAAAACTCCGCAAGTGGTAGGTAGGAATCCTAACTCCCACCGTAATCTATGACACAAGCCCGCAACATATCCTCAAGTGTCAAAATGGTCCACTCACTCTGTCCGTCGGTCTTTGGGTGATAAGAAGTGCTGAAATGAAGTGTCATACCCAGTTCTTCGTGCGACTTCTTCCAGAATCGGGAAGTGAACCAAACATCCCGGTCTAATACAATGGAGATCAGAACCCCATGATGACTAACAATCTCCCGAATGTACACATCGGCCAACTTTTCGATCGAGGGGCTCTCCTGAATGGCCAAAAAGCGGGCACTCTTTGTTAATCCATACATGATGACCCATATAACACCAAACCCCTTGGGAGTCTTCGACAATACGGTGATAAAATCCATAGTGATATGTTCCCACTTCCACATGGGAACCTCCAAAGGCTGCATCTTGTCATGCGGCCTCAGATGCTCGACCTTCACCAACCTACATGTCAAGCACCTCTCAAAGTACCAGGCTATATCCCTATTCATATACGGCCACCAGTAACTTAGACTCAAATCCAGACACATCTTGGTGGCTCCCGGGTGTATCAACAAGCGAGACTTATGAGCCTCCTCCAAAAATATCTGTTTGATCCCACCAGAAACTGGAACACAAACCCGACTGCCCCAGGTCAACAATCCCTGAATGTCATTGATAAACATGTCGATCTCACTGCTGATCCACTCCTGCTTCCAGTTCTCCTTCATGGTCCTCCTTCCTATGCCCCTCTGATCAAATATAAAAGTGTGGAATAAATCGATATCCTTATACACACCTCTCCAGTTGAAGATCCCGCCGAGTTGTGGCTCAAAGAATTCATGACAACATTCGCTTTACCCGGATGGTAAAGGATCTCGCAGTCATAATCCTTGAGCACATCAAGCCACCTGTTCTGCCTCATGTTGAGGTTTAGCTGGTCCATAAGATATCAGAAACATTAATGATCCATGTAAATGGTACAATGAACCCCATATAGATAATGTCTCCAAATATTGAGGGAAAACACTATTGCCCCCAACTCCAGGTCATGAGTAGGGTACTGTGCCTCATGCGGCTTCTGAAAAGGTCAATATTGGGGCCTCACAAAACCACTCGACCCCTCTATATGAGAATCTCCCCCAAACTAGAGAGGGATGCATCCTTGACACCCTCTACAAGGGTCAATACCGGGGCCTCACAAAACCTCTGGCGTAGTGTCTCAAATGTCGTCTGCTACTCAGGGCCTCATCGAAAATCCACTCTCTTGCTCGTCAGACAAGTGAGGGGTACAAAAATCTTGGAGTAATCCTAGATAAAACTCCGATAATATCCCACCAAACCCAAGAAGCTCCTAATCTCTTAGGGAGATTTCAGAACCTCCCACTGCATCATGGCCTCGATCTTGGATGGATCAACCAAAATCCTGTTTTGGTTAATGTGATGTCCCAGGAACTGGACCTCTCATAACTAAAACTCACACTTTAAGAACATGGCATATAGTCGTTCTCGCCTCAACAATCCCAAAAGCTCTCAAAGGTGCTCCTCGTTTTGCGCTATGGTCTTTGAATACACTAAGATATCATCAATAAACAAAATAAATGATCAATCGAGCATCAGCCTGCATACCCGATTCATCAAATCCATAAACACTGCAGACGCATTGGTGAGTCAAAATGGCATCTCCATGAACTCGTATTGCCCATATTGAGTCTAAAACTTGGTCTTCTCCACATCCTCCTCTCCCACCCTCACTTGATGATACCCCGACCTCAAGTCGATCTTAGAGAACGAAGATGCACCCTAAAACTAATCAAAGAGGTCGTCAATCCGTAGAACGAGATAATGGTTCTTCACCATCAACTTGTTCAACTCCCAATAATGAATGCCCATCCGGTGTGAACCATCCTTCTTATTAACGAATAGTATTCACGCTCCCCACAAGGCACTGCTCGGTCTGATGAACTGCTTGCCTAACAACTCTTGAAGCTGAGAGGACAACTCCTACATCTCGAGCGGTGCCAAACAGTATCGCGCCTTCGCAATCAGAGCCATACCTGGCACTAGGTCGATCCTAAACTTAACCTGCCTCTCAGGAGGCATACCGAATAACTCCTCCGGAAACACATTAGCAAACTCTCTGACAACTGGTATATTTGAAAAAAATACATGCTCTCCCACCTGAGTATCAACCAGATAGGTAAGACAACCCACACACCCATGCTAAATATATTGTCGAGCCCTGGCCGTCGAACAAAACCCTAATCCAACCCTGGTACCCTCTCTGTAGATAACCAATTCTCTACCACTTGGGGTTCGAACTATGACTCGCTGACCCTCACAATCGATTATAACACTAAACCTGCTAAGCCAATCCATCCCAACTATCACACATAAATCCCCCTTGGGGATATGGATCAACTCTACCGGATAAGGCCCCCTGAAGATCTCCAATGCACAAACCTGATACACTATGGATGCAGAAACCCGATGTTCTTTGGTGAAAGAAACTCGCAACGGGCTCTCTAACTCGCTAAGGGTAATACCAAAATCCCTACTGACTGACTTGCACCTGATTCAAATAACACAAGTGCAAGAAAAAATTCACTAAGAATGTATATATCAGAAACATAAACATAAGCATACAATGATATAACTGATAAAATAGTAAATAGAAACATACTAGTCACGACGTCTAGCATTGCCCTGGCCTCCTCGGCTGTGAGCTAAAAAGCACGACCCTGAGCGCTAGGGGGATCCGCCTTACCCTGGCGCCTATCGGTGATCCTCAGAGTGACTGGCGTCGAGGCCTGTTCCTGCTTGGTTGTGAGAAACATATAGTTGACCTTCACATGGCCAAGCTGATCACAATGGTAGCAAATCCTAGTGCTTGGTACTGGGGCTAGTTGGCGAAAATCCCTTGCAAAGATACTCTCCTTGACACATTTGTGGCATCTAGAAGTAGATCTACAAGGATCCTCATGAACGTTGCCGCACTTAGGGGTGTCAAAAAACCCCGAACCCAATTAACCCGACGCGACCGAAACTCGTATAAGGTAATTAGGGTTAGGTTAAATATGGTATGGATTAGGTTTATACCCATAACTCTAGGAATTCAACACATATAAATACATATATTATGACCAAAATCTGCCACCCTTGTTCTTGGAGTTCATGGAGGTGTTTTGGCTGCATGAAGATTTTCTCTCAAGTTCTTTCTTTGTCCATGATGTGTTGTGAGTTCATTTGAGGCTTTCACACTATTGGGGCTAATCTCTTAAGGCCAAATACATCAAGACATCAAGCTACATAAAAGGTATGTTACCCGAACTAGTATCTTGTATGGTATATGACAATTGCATGCTAGCTGTAGGATTAATTCATTGTAAACACCATTGCATGTATAATTAGTGTAACCATAGATCCAAGGTATTTAGGGTTGTATGTGCACCATAGAAAGTTGTTTTATACAAAACCCAACAGTGGTATCAGAGCCTATGGTTGGTTTTCAATTATACTTGATGCAATTGCTGAAAAAATCAAAAATATGGCTCTCTGGACTGCGGACTCACCGAGTCCACCGGGGAACTCGTCGAGCCCATGAACAAATTCATCCTACTCGTTGAGTAGGTTCATACACTCGATCAGTAAGAGGCCCAAAATGCAGTTCTTCGACTTTTTTGCCTAGAATTGGACTAGGAACATTCCCTAAGTTGTTTTGAACTTATAACCTGTTTTTGTTGTGGTAATGTTCATGCTAATCCAACTCTAAAGATAATTTTCAAAAGTTTCATGTTTTGTATTAGTTTAATGGTTAGGATAAATACATGAAAATGGTTTGATTTGAATTGTCATGTTCATATGAGTTTAATCTAGATCATGATTCTTGCTAGACATGTTTGATAGTTAATTTGATGATCTTAATGCTTTTGGTGGATTCCATAACTTGTCCTCAAGTTATGGAAAACCAAAAGTTTCTGTGTTAAGTCTTTATTCAATCCATAGGTTATAAACTTGAGGTTTCATTTTTTCCATAAATTGTTTTATGACCTCCATAACTTGTCCTTAAGTTATGGATGTTCAAGAGTCTCCTCATTAAAAGTTTTAAGTCTTACATTAAACTCATATGTTATGGAAAACATAAAGGTTTTGAATTTTTCAAAACATGCCCTCGTGTTTTGGAATTTGAAAAGTTACCCCCCATGTATACTTTAATTCCAAGTTAGACTCTTAGAATTTTAAAAGTTAAAATTCAACCCTTATACTGTTATAATATTAATAGTTAATAGTTATAGATATGTATAAGAGAAAATTCAGTCTTACCGTTAGTAGGAATCATTCACGAAGTTGGTCTATAAGGGCGGGATAAGGTTACTGCCTATAAAATGGCAGTTTAATGGGCGTCCACTCTCACCCACCGCTTCCTTGACTGGTGGAGGGTCGTTACCCGAACGGGAAGGACAGGACTATAATTCTCCCTTCATTGAAAGTATAATGATAAATCTAAAGTAACTAAACTTTATTAATTCCCAATCTTAGTTACTTTAGCAAAATGTGAATTTGGTGCTAACCCATGAAATTACACTTTGTACCTTACCAAGTCGTTGGTGGAGCGTGTGTGGTTAACCGACACTCTAACATGGACTAGTAAGAGTGGAAAAGGGTAACTTAATATTTATCATATATTGGTGGAGCACATGTGGTTAACCGACACATCGATTAGGTAGTAAAATAAGGGTACCAAGTTAATTTGCATGGTTATTCACACCCTGCTTGTGGTCCTCGACATCCCAGTCACAAACTTGAAGGGCACAATCGAGATTTAAACATGCCATTGAATAGTTCAGTGAATCTCAAAGGATCTAGGAGTTTCAGTTCACTTAAAATCTAAAGTCTCTTTTTTGTTTTTCTTGGTGGAAATTAGTAAATCTTCATTTACCTACCTTCAAGTATTATATAGCTTGGATTACGACATCCCTCTTCCAAGTTATAAAATATTGTGTTGGGCCCTACCCTTAATATTTCGTATTGGGTGTTATATTAAGGACTTAAATCAACTAAACTTGAAATTTCTCCCTCATAGATGTCTAGTTATGACAACTATGGTCTTCCTTATCTTCCTGAAAAAGCCTTCCTAATGAAGATGATATCCCACATGGTAACTAAGGTGAAAGATTAATCCCTTTATTTTACATTAATGGGACTGGAAATCATGCTTCACTTCCTCCACCTCCTCTAATTATTCTCCCTAACCCACATGTTCAATGACTTGAAAATTTCACAGTCACTCTAGCCGTATTGGCAAGGTCTATGTGAGCTCACATCTTGGAGATGAAGTCATATATTGATAAGCCGGGAGAGTTGGGTGTCAAAGTATTATGGAATTTGGTTGCTGACTAGGTTCTTCAATGACTTCCTAAGTCACATAGTGAGTTCCTTAAAGAATACTATATGATAAACCATGACATGACCCATAATGATCTTACCTATTTGCTTGATGTTGCTGAATCAGCAATGATTTGGAGCACTGGTAAAGCAAATTTTATTGGAAGATCTACTTCCCAAACTTACATGGACATTGACAATGGTAACACTGGAAGTACATAAAAGCTTTCTCTTCCCAATGGAAAGGGATCGGCCATGGTCAAGTTGTTTGACCAAATTGGAAAGAGAAAGGCTAAGTTTGAGATAGTCAAGTACACCATTCCCAAAGAGTCCATATATTTCTTTTTCCAAGAGAAGGGGTATTGGTTGCGAAGCTGCCTAATTTACCTGAAAGTTCATCAGGATGGTAAAGTCAAAAGTTTGACTCCACTTCAGGTAAAGTCCACTATCTAACTCTATTAAGTTCCTTTTTTGAGATTCTTATTACATGATGTGACTAGGTCACATTTTGATGTTCCAAAGAATCAAAAAAAATAGAGGAAGCCTAATGGAAGAATATGCTGATTCTGATCGCGAAGATGGATTTTGATCGCATTGTTCAATGACCAGAATCTTGAGCTGTTGCTTAAGAGTTGTGATAGATTGCCTAGGAATAGATAACATCATGTTTTTCATATGTATTTGCATTGTAGGGATAAGTTTTTTTCCGCAAGTTTTAAAAATGAAATAAAAATTCTTGATTTTATTTATTTTAAGTATCCTTACAACGGCATTTGTGAAAATTGTTGTTTATATGATTACATTGATAGCAATATTGGAAATTGATTTAATTCTTTCATTTGTGGTAGTGTCATAATTTACCAAATAAGGAAAGATTCTCATTACCCAAGTTTCAGTTGGATAAAAACTTGGAATCATGCAACTTGTATTGTATTGTGAATGAGAATTTTCATCTTTGGGAAATTAAGACTAATTCCTTGTTCATATGTATATGTGAGTCAAGTCAAGGACAAAGGGATCAGGTACACTTGGTTGTACGCTGGTCAAGTGCACCATAAAGATCGATAAGACTATTGGTCGTGATTTACTTATGTTTAGTAAACATGGTTATATTTACAAGTTTAAGTATAATTCTAAAACATTGGAAATGTTTCAATGTAAGGCAAAACGAATAAGAAGAATCAAATAAGGCAGAAAGATAAAAGTTTCTCCAATCTGGAAAGATAGGAGAGTACTTGAGTACCGTGTTTTATGATTATCTTAGTGATTATGAAACCATATCACAACTCATTCTCTATGGACATCTTAGTGCATTTGTATGGCTAAGAAGAGGAATCGTGGATTGTTGAAATGGTTAAAATCGAAAAGAGGAATGATACTTCGTTCCAAAACAAGTCTTAGAGTCATACTCCAAGATTGTAACTTGAGTGACATAGTCTTTAGAAGGTTTATAACACTTGTTAAATGTAGAGTAAAATGTTTTCTACTCTTGTAAATTTCAAATTGGTAAGTTGTGATGTCTTGGATAAGACAAAGACCAACTAAGACCAATTGTGTGAAGTGTTATCTTTATAAGAATCTACACTAACTCTTAAATATCTGTTTTCTCAAGGAATGGTTCTTGACAAAGAGATTCTTATATGTCAAGAGGACAGTGGGAGTCTTAAAGGTCTTGAAAGTCTCAAGAACTAATCAAGGATAAAACCTCTTGTTTATCACTAGCACACGACTTGAGGTTTGTAACCTATCCTGTTGACATATTCTTATTTCTATGCTTATTCCAGTTAAAGTTAACTATGCATGTGAGTTCTATGAGTTCTCAGTTGTTTGCATGACAACTTGGAAGACATGGTAGGCCCTTGTGCTGCCAGGATGCAAGAAGTTAAGATTACACAAGTTCAGTCCATATGAGTTTGGATTTGTCACTAACCTTGTCTTGTGATTATGGTTTTGACAAATTCACATGGATAGGAACACATACACCATAAAAAATCCCAAGTGTCACAAGGTTTCTTTTCGATTCACGAAAATGATGGTGAGGAAACACTTTCACTAAGTCGATTTTGAGTAGATAGAAACTGTGATATTTGCATTCTCAAAGACGTTAGGGGAGCGTGTGTGGTTAACCGACGCACTAACATGGACTTGTGAGAAATCGCAAAGAGGTCTAAACATTATGATTACGGCATCCCTCTTCATAATTGTTTAGACACACATGTGAGCTATCTAATGAAAGGTGTATGATTTTGGGAAGCTTAGATAAAGTCTTATCAAATCATCACGTATAAGAAATCTGAAGATTGGTAAGAAAGTCAATAAGTATTAATTTCTAGAAGTCCAGCTGATTTCTGGATACTTGTCAAAGCTAGTGGGAGCATAAGTGTTGTGCTAATTATTATCATGTTAGTGGGAGCATAATTATTATGTTTAGTTAACAATGTTAATTATAGAAAACAAAAGTTTCATTTCGTGAAGTTGCAGGGGTTGAAAAGTTGTTTTGTTATAACTAAGGGAGAGGAAATTATACTTCATTCTAACTCTAAAATCTTAGATGGTGGTTTTTTAATCAAATTTAGTCATAATTACATTATTTGCATTCTAAAATTTGATGATGATTACGATATCCCTTTTCAAAAATTGAATTGTGAGAACATGGAAAATAGAAATAGATATATTATAGTAATAGACTGGTCTAGTATCATGTCTTTATGTGAGACATCATGAATCGTGTCCCATATGCTTCAGATATAGGATCGATTACATGTGTTGTAATATTCATCCGTTCAAATCTTTCCAAATGCCTAGGGCATTAAGAGGGAAAAAGACTAGAACTGGATATGGCTAAAAGGATTAAGCGATTGTCGAGGATAATCTGAGGTTTACCAAAGATTGGCTTCTCATGGACAATTTGAAGTATAGTGTAATTTTTGGAAGGACCATATTGACATATTCAACTCTTGTTCAAAAGTGATAGTCAAAATGGGAATATGGAAATGTTTCCATAGGTGGAAGATATTCGTTCAATCTATGTAACATTAGTAAACATAATGCAAGAAGGATGTACAAAGGAATGTACTTTGAATATGAGACTTCGGTTCCATGGAATTACTCTCCATTGGAATACTTTGTAATGACTATTGACAAGTCCTTGTGACTTTTGTGCATAGTCATTACAATAGGATCAATGCATACAAGTTTAGAATCTAACAAATTTCGGTAAATGGTAAGAATTTGGTATTCTTACATTTATCATAAGGATTTGGAGTTGTAAAATGAGCATCATTGAAGTCATGTTCAATTGATCTATTTCGCAATGTAAGGACCATAGAAAAACATAGTGTGCATGCTTGGAGCATGGCATAGCTATTGTTTAACAAACATAATGTGCATGCTTGGAGCATGGCATGACTATTGTTTCTATTCAAGTATTAAGTTGATAAATCAAAACATTATGCAATGAATAATGTGTAATCAATATGGTGATAAATAAAAGTTGTTTTATTTATATTCATAAGTTCTGAGACCATATTTATTCGATTATTCTTGTGTTTCACTTTGCATGTTTTGGCTTCCCGAATAACTAGGTTATTCAAACCATCCATATCCGATCATACTTTGGAAGTAGGTATTGAGGCAAGCCTGTCATGAATGGGTCTGTAGTTTGTCTAGGTGGTCTAGACATAGCTAAAGTGTTCATGAGTGCTCCTGGAATAAGATTCGAGTATTGGATTAAACCCACGCTCATGTGACTCACTTCATGGATTTTATCACGAGTGATCATGAGACGATAATATCTTATATTCTTCAAACTAAGAGATATGAGTTGCACTCTACAAGTCGGTTACACATTGATTATGTGAAAACGCACCAGTAACTTGGTGTTATAAAACACATATTTGTGTGTGATTTGATAAGTATATAGAGCAATCATATGAGTCAAAGGTAATACGTTCCTCTTACCCCATATGGATAAAAGCGATATATGTGGGCCCCTCGATGATTTAGTGATGACAAACGTAAGTGCTTGGTCGGGCCTGGACTAATTTTATTTGTTCAATTAGTCAGTCATCATAAATCAGAAATTGGGAAAGAACAGATGGACAGAGAGTATGATTACAATCCATGTCTCAGTCCGTATGATATCTAGAATGGAGGAATATATGATCCCTTATCTAATGGACATGTCATAGACTAGGTCAGAGTTCGACAGCGGCATTTAAGAGCTACGATTGCTAGTCGGGTTTTGGAGTCATACTTGAATAATAGTTTTAGACTTATCCAAGTGGGAGACTGTTGGATTAGATGTCTAAGCCCATAACTATTATTGGTATGAACTTGCACCGAGAGTAGCATTGTCCATTTGGGTTGCATATCATCAGGACAATTTGTTAGGATAGACTTTTGAGAGAAGAATTTGTATATGATTTATTAATATATTATACGCTATAATATATTATTATGAAATCATATGTTTTAATTAGTACTGATCAAAAATTAATTTGGAATTAATTTAGTGATCAAAAGAGACGAATTAAATCTATGGGGACTAATTATGGTAATTAGTTATATTTATATGTGTTGGGCTTATGATCCATGTTAGACCAAGTTTATGTATGGATACATAAAGAGTCGGGTCACATGAACCATGGATCATAAAACCCGTGGGTATGGATTTGGATTATACCCATAACTCTTGGAATTCAATACATATAAATACATATGTTATGACCTGAAACTGCCACCCTTGTTCTTGGAGTTGATGGAGGTGTTTTGGGTGTATGAAGATTCTCTCTCAAGTTCTTTCTTTGTGCCTGTTGTGTTGTGACTTCATTTGAGGCTTCAACACTATTGGGGCTAAGCTCTTAAGGCCAAATACATCAAGACTTCAAGGTACATAAAAGGTATGTTACCCTAACTAGTATCTTGTATGGTATATCACAATTGCATGCTAGTTGTAGGATTAATACCTTGGAAACACCATTGCATGTACAATTAGTGAAACCATAGTTCCAAGGTATTTAGGGTTGTATTTGCACCATAGGATGTTGTTTTATATAAAACCCAACAAGTGGGAGCCTTAAAGATCTTGAAAGGTTTCAAGAACTTATCAAGAATAAAACCTATTGTTTATCACTAGCACATGTATTAAGGTTTGTAACCTATCGTGTTAACATATTCTTGTTTTTGTACCCATTCGAGTTGAAATTGAGAATGCATGTGAGTTCTATGAGTGCTCAATTGTGTGATAACCTGAAATTTATTCCGTCATTGTAACCCGTTTCCGTCAATAAAACTCGTCTTTATCGAATTGTTTTGTTAACATTTTGGTTTAGGTTATTTAAATTGAGACTTTTATTACGACTTTATGAGTGTCCAAACACTTTGAAACACCCTTCTCATTCTTTTTAAAAAGTTTCTAATTCACGACCGCGTCGGGTTATGAATACTTAATCGGGTACGACCATAAACCCCGTTTAACGTCGGTATCAGGTAGATTTTCACCGGGACACAAACTCAAACCCTATGTAAGGGTGAGTGGACTTCATTTGAAGCTTTTCCACTCTCTCTTTGTACTCTCTCTCTTCAAGCCAATCTTGATCCATAAATCACCACTTTCAAGCTCCAAACTTGTAAGTAATCTATCCTAGCTTATAGTTTAGCTTGTTTAAAATGCAAATCCGTATTTAAATCATCCAAAAGTATCAAAAACTTGTGTTTACGGCCCTAGAACAGCCCGAAACCATAAACACCCTTAAATGGGGTTTTGGAGCCCCAAAACCCTCCCAATTCACTCCTAGTGCTTAAATATGACTTAAGGACTTTCATGTACGAGTGTAGAACACCAAAACCATATCATTTGGGGATTAAACATGAGTTTACGGCCCAAGAACATTCTTGGACCATAAACCCTCCTTCATAGGCCGTAAACACCTTTTAAGGTGTTAAATTGAACCTTAAACACCTCCTATGGCTTGAAATAATGTCTAGAATCAACCACCATCGAAGTAGGGACCCTAAACATCAAGGAAACCATGTCCTTAGGAGATTATGGCTGTAAACCCCCTTAGGATTTGTTCCTTGTTCGTAAACTCCTCTAAAGAGGTCAAATGGTGCCCTAACTTCCTTCCATGGCTTGCATATTGGACTAGAATCATGCGTGCTTCACCTAGAACCACCAAAGAATGAAATGAGGGGACAATTAAGAGTTTACGGCTGTAAACTCTATGTTTACAGCCGTGAACTCCTCAAATTGGTCTATTTGAAGACTTAGTCACTTCCTATGCCCTAGAATTGAACCTAACCTATTTCCCCAAGTATTGTAAGACCTTTAAGCATCCAAGAACATACCACCCATGAGTTTACAGCCGAAAACTCATGGGGATTTGGTCTATGGGCCGTAATCTCTTCCAAGAGTTTACTCTCGAAGAATAAACTCCATAACCAAGCCATACACCCCCTTAAATATTACGCGGATCACTCCTAACACTTGAGATAAAGTGTTTTTGTGCCTCGGAGTGAATTATCTTACTTAATTAGTAGTTCAAAGTCTAATTAGATACAATTATGTATCTCCTCATGTTACATAGGAACCTCGCGCGTGTTCAAACCTTAAACTGATAATTAGCGTCCTACCCGACACATTTCTCAACTGGTGAGTTCATACCCCTACACCATTTTCCGTGTTTTTCATGTTTTCAGGGGGAGAATACAAGCAAAAGTACAAGGAAATATTGTACTCAAAACTTAATATTTCGTATGTTATAGTTACATGTTTAGTATGCTTTTAACACTGAAATCCGTATTAACCAACCGTAAACTTGCAGAGTTAGTTTTCAAACTAATTGCGAAACTCATTATAAAATGTTATAGTTTATATTTCACAAAGGATTTCATGTCATTTGTAAAACAGAATTTTCTTCATTATTACTTGTAAATTCGTTATTCTTAAGATTGGAGACACGTCCTCTGAAACACTCCACAAAGATACGCGAGTGGAGGACTGCCCCTGTAACCAGAATCTCTTAGAAGGAGAGCGTGACTTGAGTGTATAGATCTATACGGGGCTGACTACCCCGCACCTTGCTGCTAGCTATAGCGGGACCGACAGGACTACGGGTGACAAAAGTCATAAAATGATACCGACCTTCTTGCCATATCTAGTTTATCGTATGGTTATAGAACTCGCAACTTAGAAAATGGAGATTTACTTTTAAGTAATAAAGAACTTAGTAGATTAATATCCTTAGGAAAGTAGTTTACAAACTACTTATTAGTTTTATATACGTGTTAAAACTAATGTACTTTTCAAGGATAACTAGGCTTTCAGGATACTTCACTTAAACGCTACAAGTATGGTAGATACTTGTACACTTCATTCCGAATCGATAATCAACCACCAACTTTTAAGGAAAATAAGATTTTTTCCTGGGATAACATAACATTTCTTAATTCGGTTGTTTAACCAATGGATAACTAAACTAGTCTTATAAGAAAATATAGGATTTTCTTGGAATATAACTTTTTCATGAAACCAAAGGAAAACTGATTCTTTCACCAGAAACAAACCGCTTAAGAACTCACTAGCTTTATGCTGATATTTTTAAAACTGCTTGTATTCTCAGGTTCTCGTTAGACAGGTATCCCGCGTTCTTTTGGAGTAGACGGAGTGTTTAGAAGTCTCGTCTTTACTTTTGTTCGTACTAATGTATCTATAAAACATGTAAAACTTTGATTTCAAACAAATATAAATATTCCTATGTAATGTAATGTTTTTTGTTTACTATGCTTACTATGTACATTGGTTGTGATACTTTACATGACGTCCTCCGCCCCAGAACGTTTCCGCCATCGGCTTCGGGGTGTGACGGATTGGTATCAAAGCCCTTGTTTATAGTGAACTAAGTATACTGAACCTTACATGGTATATAAATATAAACAATAAGGAGCCGAAGTGCTCTGAACTAAAAGTATACTTTAAAAATATAAGTATTTTTACTCCAAGTATACAAGAATACCTAAACGCCAGAAACCGTAACCCTGAGTAGAACAAAACGTAAGTAATTGGGTTTTGTGCACTGTGGTTAAACTTGGGCAATTTTGTAGTCGTTTCTAGGGTCAATATAGCCTGATCAACTATATTCATTCGAGACACGGCCAACATGTGCTTGGGAGTGACTGTGGTGTGCAGCAGGCCTAAAACATACCAAATATCCAAACAACAAGTCGTTGTCGCAAAAAACCATAAAATACTATAGGAGTATTTTATCCAAAGCCGAATACGTTGTAGAAATTCATTTCGAGTGTTGCTACTCATTCTTTCCTTAGCGATATTTTACTTGCTTCGATAACTCTTTCCTGTTTTATTGCTTAGTAGAACACTCTATCTACTATAATGGGATATCTCTTGTTCTGTATCTCTTGATTCAATTCAGAGGACTTACCATCCTCTCTTTCCTGATCATTTTAGATCAATATGCCTGCAAAGAAAGGACCCAGCTCAAGGAACAACAATCCTCCGCCACCACATCCTTTTCAATTCAACCTTATCATATTTCAGGAAGATGTTATTGCCGTAGTAACGGCTGCAATGTCACACTTGAACCCCGGCGGGTCTGGCGGACCAGGAAGAGACACCCATTCCCAAGATCATGAAGGTGATCAGGGACACCGGAATGAGTGTAGTCAAAGTAAGAAGATATTTTAGAAAAAGTGAAAGGGTCAGGGTTCGCAAGGGCCCTCCAAGAAGCACAAAACTGTGGCAGTCCAAGCTGCTACTACTTCTGTCGCTGCTCCTTTAAATCAAGCACCTACCAATAGGTATGTTGGTGACCTCCCTTGGTGCAGCAGGTGCAATTACTGCCATCATATCCCTGGCCCATGTCGTGAGATGATCTGCAACAGCTGTGGCAAAAAGGGCCACACTGCTCGAAACTGCAAAACACTAGCTCAACCAATCAATCAAGCTTCCGGAGCGGGTGTCGGTGAGGCCTGCTACAGTTGCGGTGAAGTCGGGCATTTCAAGCGAAACTGCCCAAAAGCAACAACAACCAACGACGCCGGGATAGTTCTAACTATAAAGCAGGAGGAGGCACTCGCCGACCCCACCGTTGTCATAGGTATGTTCCTCCTCGACAACTCTAATGCTTGCAATCCTTTTCGATCTTGGTGTTGAAAGAAGATTTGTTAGCCATTCATTCAGACATCTTCTTAAACATAGTCGTCAACTAGTAACCGAATCATTTACCATCGAGATGGTTAACAGTGAGAAACAGAATGCTAGCAATATATTCATAGGTTGTACCCTTACCCTGAACGATCATTCTTTCCCCATCGACCTAATGCCAGTTTCCATAAAGAGCATTGATGTTATTATTGGCATGGATTGGTTGAGTCCCAATCATGCTGATATCCTTTATTATGAGAAAGCCACCCGTCTCAATCTCCCCTCTGGCTAGGCTCTCATGATTTACGGCGATAAACTTAGCTCCAATCTTCGCATCATTTCCTGCATCAAAGCTCAAAAGATTCTACGAAAGGAGTGTTATGCATTCCTAGCCGATGTGGTAAACGAGAAACAAGAAATTAAAGACCTCGAGAGCATCCCCGAAGTCTGCAACTTTCCTTATGTCCTTCCCGAAGAGCTCCCGGGAATCTCTCCCGAATGTCAAGTCGAGTTTCACGTCGACCTAATTCCTGGAGCTACCCCCGTAGCCAAGTCCCCATATCAATTAGCACCAACAAAAATGCAGGAGTTATCTAGCCAACTCAATGTGCTACTTAGTAAAGGGTTCATCAAACCGAGTTCCTCACCCCGGGGAGCCTCGATATTATTTGTGAAGAAGGAAGTGGATCCTTTCGGATGTGTATAGACTACCGTTAGTTGAACAAGCTAACCGTCAAAAACCGTTATCCTCTTCCACGAATAGATGACCTTTCTGATAAACTTCACGGAGCCAACTACTTCTCAAAAATAGACCTTAGATCAGGGTACCATCAGCTTCGAGTTCACGAGAGTGATGTTTCCAAGACAACATTCAGGACTTGATATGTTCACTACGTGTTCGTAGTGATGCCCTTCGGTCTAACCAACGCACCGGCGGTGTTCATGGATCTGATGAACCGGGTGTGTCGTCCCTTTCTGGACAAGTTCATTATCATATTCATTGACGACATACTTGTATATTCCGGAAGCGTAGAAGATCACAAACAACACTTGAGGTTGGTGTTGGAAACACTTAGAATGGAGAAGATATACGCGAAATTCTCCAAGTGTGAATTCTGGATTCGAAAGGTAACTTTCCTTGGTCACGTGGTAAGTGAGGAGGGTATACACAATGACCCTTCCAAAATCAAAAGCGATAGAGAATTGGTCGACACCGAAGACACCCACAGAAATCCGTCAATTCTTGGATCTTGCCGGCTATTATCGTAGATTTATTCAGAATTTTTACAGAATCGCCAAACACTTAACCACTCTGACACAGAAAGGTGTACCCTTTTGCTGGAGTGAAAAGCAAGACACTGCATTCCAAACGTTGAAGCGAGCCTTGTGCAGTGCACCTATCCTGTGCCTGCCCGAAGAGACGGAGGATTTCATTGTCTATTGCGATGCGTCCAATCAGGGATTAGGCTGTATGCTTATGCAGAGAGGAAAAGTTATCGCTTATGCCTCGAGACAGCTGAAGGCACACGAAGTCAGCTATACAACTCACGACCTGGAGTGAGGAGCAGTGGTCTTCGCACTGAAGACTTGGAGAAATTACCTTTACGGAACCAAGTGCACAATCTTCACTGACCATAAAATCCTGCAACATATCTTCGATCAGAAAGACTTGAACATGAGACAATGGCGATGGGTAGAGTTGCTCAGTGACTACGAGTGCGAAATCTGCTACCATCCTGGCAAGGCCAATGTGGTGCCAGATGCCGTTAGTCGAAAGGAAAGTTCAAGTCGTATAGTGAAGACACTGACAATGACCATCTATTCCCACTTATCCGTGCAAATCAGAAAAGCTCAGTTGGAAGCCCTAAAACCAAAGAACGTGTTGAATGAAGCCTTGAGGGGGATGGATAAGAAACTTGAGATTAGAGGTGACGGAGTCCATTGTTTCATGGATCGAGACTGGACCCCAAAGTTCGAAGGTTTCAGGGAAGTCGTCATGAACGAAGCTCACAAGACCAGATACTCCTTTCACCTAGGTTCGGATAAGATGTACCTGGATCTCAAGAAGCTATATTGCTGGCCAAATATGAAAGCCGAAATCGCTACCTTCGTGTGCAAGTGTATGACTTGCGCCAAAGTTAAGGTCGAGTATCAGAAGCGCTCGGGTCTGCTCCAACAACCCGAGATACCTGAGTAGAAATAGGAGATGATTTCTATGGATTTCATCACCAAGTTACCCAAATCCCCGAGTGGGTACGATACCATTTAGGTAGTTCTCGACCGATTGACAAAATCCGCTCACTTCCTACCGATTAAAGAATCATTCAAGATAAAAAGACTTACGCGAATCTACATTCAAGAGATAGTCCGACTGAACGGTGTGCCTGTGTCCATTACCTCCGATCGAGATAGCATGTTTACCTTAAGGTTTTGGCAGTCCCTTCAGAAAGCTCTTGGAACTAAGCTGGATATGTGCACAGCTTATCATCCTCAGACAGACGGACAGAGTGAGAGAACTATCTAGACCATGGAAGACATGTTGAGAGTATGTGTCATCGTTTTCGGAAACTCGTGGGACACCCATTCACCCTTGATCGAGTTCTCGTAAAACAACAACTACCACACCAGCATCATGGTTGCCCCATTTGAAGCCCTCTACGGTCGCAAGTGTAGATCCCCTCTATGTTGGGCCGAGGTAGGGGACACGCAGCTAGCTAAGGGTCGAGTCCCCGATAGTGCTCTCACTGGTCCTGAAATCATCCGCAAAACCACCGAGAAGATCATTCAAATCCGAGAATGACTGAAAGCTTCACGAGACAGACAGAAGAGTCACACCAATAAACGACAAAAACCCCTGGAATTCCAAGTTGGAGATCGTGTCCTGTTGAAGGTCTCTCTCTAGAAAGGCATGATACGTTTTGGAAAGCGCAGAAAACTAAACCCGGGGTACATAGGACCTTTCGAGATCCTCACTAGGAGCAGTCCCTAGCCTATAAACTCCGACTACCTCAAGAACTTAGCAACATCCAACATGTATTCCACGTCTCTAACCTTAAGAAGTGTCTGTCCGATGAAACCCTCGTTATCCCTCTTGATGAAATTTAGATCAATGAAAACCTGAACTTCGTGGAAGAACCAATCAAAATCATTAATCGCGAAATCAAACGTACGAAACAAAGTCGCATCCCGATAGTGAAGGTTCGCTGGAATGCCAAGCGGGGACCCGAATTCACTTGGGAGCGTGAAGAAGCGATGAAGCAGAACTATCCGCATCTCTTTCCAAATCCATGATTTGTATCTTAATTTTAAATTTCGGGACGAAATTCCCTCTAACAGGGGGATGATGTGACAACCTGAAATTTATTCCATCATTATAACCCGTTTCCGTCAATAAAACTCGTCTTTATCGAATTGTTCCGTTAACATTTTGGTTAAGCTTATTTAAATTGAGACTTTTATTACGACTTTATGAGCGTCCAACCACTTTGAAACACCCTTGTCATTCTTTTTAAAAAGTTTCTAATTCATGACCACGTCGGGTTACGAAAACTTAATCAGGTACAACCAAAAACCCCGTTTAACGTCGGTATCGGGTAGATTTCCACTGGGCCATAAACTCAAACCCTATATAAGGGTGAGTTGACTGCATTTGAAGCTTTTCCACACTATCTCTCTACTCTCTCTCTTCAAGCGAATCTTGATCCAAAAATCACCTCTTTCAAGCTCCAAACTTGTAAGTAATCTATCCTAGCTTATATTTTAGCTTGTTTAACATGCAAATCCATATTTAAATCATTCAAAAGTATCAAAAACTTGTGTTTACATCCCTAGAACAGCCCGAAACCGTAAACACACTTAAATGGGGTTTTGGAGCCCCAAAACCCCCCAATTCACTCCTAGTGCTTAGATATGACTTAAGGACTTGCATGTACGAGTGTAAACACCAAAACCTTATCATTTGGGGAGTAAACATGAGTTTACGGCCCAAGAATATTCTTGGACCATAAACCCTCCTTCATAGGCCGTAAACACCTTTTAAGGTGTTAAATTGCCCCTTAAACACCTCTTATGGCTTGGAATAATGTCTAGAATGAACCACCATCGAAGTAGGGACCCTAAACATCAAGGAAACCATGTTCTTAGGATATTACAGCTGTAAACCCACTTAGGTATGGTTCCTTGGCCGTAAACTCCTCTAAAGAGGTCAAATGGTGCCCTAACCTCCTTCCATGGCTTGCATATTGGACTAGAATCATGTGTGCTTCACCTAGAACCACCAAAGCATGAAATGAGGAGAAAATTAAGAGTTTATGGCCGTAAACTCTATGTTTACAGCCGTAAACTCCTCAAATTGGTCTATTTGAAGACTTAGTCATTTCCTATGCCCTATAATTGAACCTAACCTATTTCCCCAAGTGTTGTAAGACCTTTAAGCATCCAAGAACACACCACCCATGAATTTACGGCCGTAAACTCATGGGGATATGGTCTCTGGGTCGTAATCTCTTCCAAGAGTTTACTCTCGAAGAGTAAACTCCATATCAAAGCCATACACCCCCTTAGATGCTACCCGGATCTTTCCTAACACTTGAGATGAAGTGTTTTCGCGCCTCAGAGTGAACTATCTTACTTAATTAGTAGTTCAAAGTCTAATTAGATACAATTATGTATCTCCTCATGTTACATAGGAACCTTGCGCGTGTTCAAGCCTTAAACTGATACTTAGCATCCTACCCGGCACATTTCTCGACTGGTGAGTTCATACCCCTACACCATTTTCTGTGTTTTTCATGTTTTCAGGAGGGGGGGGGGAATACAAGCAAAAGTACAAGGAAATCTTGTACTCAAAACTTATTATTTCGTATGTTATAGTTACATGTTCAGTATGCTTTTCACACTGAAATCCGTATTAACCAACCATTTAACTTGCAGAGTAAGTTTTCAAACTAATTGCGAAACTCATTATAAAATGTTATATTTTATATTTCACAAAGGATTTCATGTCATTTGTAAAACAGAGTTTTCCGCATTATTACTTGTAAATTCGTTATTCTTAAGATTGGAGACACGTCCTCTGAAACACTCCACAGAGATACGCGAGTGGAGGACCGCTCCTGTAACCAGAATCTCTTAGAAGGAGAGTGTGACTTGAGTGTATAGATCTATACGGGGCTGACTACCCCGCACCTTGCTGCTAGCTACAATGGAAACGGTAGGTCTACGGGTGACAAAAGTCATACAATGATACTGGCCTTCTTGCCATATCTAGTTTATCGTATGGTTATAGAATTCGTAACTTAGAAAATGGAGATTTACTTCTAATTTCGGGACGAAATTCCTTCTAACAGGGGGATGATGTGACAACCCGAAATTTCCATTTGTACGAACTCTATCTTTTCAATAGAAGCTAGTCCAGTTTCAGTGATTTTCAGACTTTTCCGAATAAGTTTGTGTACATTAGGGTTACGTTTAAGTAGATATCAGGAGAGTGGATGCTCCTGAGTTTGTGAAATTTGAGCATTCCAAGTTTCATAACGTTATAGTCCAAATTCCAGAATAAAAATATTTTCTGTCAAAATATTTCAGGACTATAAATAGATTTCTGAATTTAATTAATTCATTATTCACAATTCCAAATAGAGAAAAGCCATTTTCTCTCTGACGGATCTTCGGGTTTTCATCCCAGATTGTGAGTCTACTTCCCTAGATGTGTTAGATTACTTGTTATATGCTTTATAACATCAATTACATGTCTAAACTGCAAGATCCGGGAGTTTACCGCCCAAGAATGTTCTTGGGGAGTAAACTCCAAAATGGAGCTTTAAGGCTACCTAGTCCCATTTTCTTGTTAAGCAACTAGTTAAGGACTTAGTGTATGATCATTAGAGGCTAGAAATCATTCAAGAAACACAAGCAATAGGAGTTTACGGCCAAGGACATTTCTTGGGCTGTAAACCCCTTTTTAAGGGCTATAATTGCCCTAAACCACCCCTAAAGCCTAAGGACAATTATCCTCTAATGCTTGTAGCTATTTTGGACTTCAAAACACTTCAAAATCATAGATTTATAGGAGTTTACGGCCAAGAATATCTCTTGGGCCGTAAACCCCTTTTCTAAGGGTAAAATGCACCACAAACACCCCTAAGGCTTTTGTTGGGTTTTGAGCATTCTAACACTCCTAAGTGTACATGCAACCCTAAATACCTTGGATCTATGTTTTCTCTATTATACATGCAAATAAGAACTTCCAAGGTATTATCCTAATCTAGCATATAAAATAAAGAATATAACAAGATAGAATACATACCTCTTTTATGTAGAAAGTCTTCATGAAGCTTGAGTGCCTAGTGCCCCAAGTGTGACACCTCAAATGGAATCACAATCACCAAAACACTTAGAATAACTTGAGAGAATTCTACAACTTATGAAATCGGCTAGCCCTTTTAGTTCACACACTAGTGTGATACTAGTTGCCAATTTTGTCAAGAATAAGATCTTTATATAGTGTTACAATTAGGGCAAACCCTAATTGTCATGACTTTCCATTTCCTTGGATCCATGGGTTCAAATACACCATGGAGCATCCATGGACCATCCTATGGGTTTTAGCCCAACTTGATTATCCATGGAGCATTAGCCCACTATACAAGTATGGATGATTTACACAATCAACCCATATATTTAATTAGTCTTCTTTTGATCACTTAATTAATCCTAGATTAATTCTTGATCAATACTAATTAAATAATCTTATTATTCTTATTATTAATATAGTAGAACTTATAATATATTAATAACCATAAGTGTCTTATTTCTCTCATTATAGTCTATCCAAGTGCATGATGGTATGCAACCCAAATGGACCATGCCGGGTCGGGTCAAGTCTTACCAATTATAGTTATGGACTTAGACATTAATCCAACAGTCTCCCACTTGGATAAGTCTAAAACTATTATTGCGTATGACTTCAGGAACCAACTGGCAATCGTAGCTCTCAAAAGCTTTTGTCGAACTCTGACCTTGTAGATGAACTCTGACCTTTGTCAATGACTTGTCCATTAGATAAGGGATCATATATTCCTCCATTCTAGATATCATATGGACTGAGACATGGATTATAATCATTCTCTCTGTCCATTTGTTGTTTCCCGATTTCCGATTTATGATGACTGACTAATTGAACAAAACAAATCAGTCCTGGCCCGGCCGAGCACTTCCATTTGTCATCATCAAATTATCGAGGGGCCCACAGATATCGCTTTTATCCCGAAGGTAAAAGGAATGGATAAACTTCGACTCATATGGCTTGTTCTACTACTTGTTGAATGATACACAAAGGCACGCTTTATAGCACCGAGTTACCAAATGCGTTTTCGTGCAATTAATGTACTATCAACTCATAGTAACAACTCATATCTCTAGGTTTGAAGAATATAAGATATTATCGTCTCATGATCACTCGTGATAAAATCCATGAAGTGATTCCAATGAGCGCGGGTTGAATCCAATACTCAGAACTTATGAGCACTCATGAGTGTTGTAGTCCTTTGTCCAATCACCTTAGACCTCTACAAGCCAACCCATGACAGTCTTAATTCATATCTACTTCCAACATATGACCGACTGTGGATGGTTTGAATAACTTAGTCATTCCGGAAGAATAACCTAGTTTATTCGGGAAGTCAAAACATGCAAAGTGAAACACAATAATAATTGAATCCAATATGGTCTCAGAGCTTATGAATATAAATAAAACACCTTTTATTTATCACCATATGATTACACATTATTCATTGTATACTGTTTCAACTATCAACTTTATTCTTGAATTTTAAACAACAGTTGTCCCATGCTCCAAGCATGCACACTATGTTTTCTAAACCATAGCTTTGCCATACACCAAGTATGCACTCTATGTTTGTCTATGATCTTTACTTTGTGAACTAGATCAATGTAATATAACTTCAATGATTCTCTTTTCACACTCCCAAATCCTTACTGCAAACGCAAGAATTCCAAATTCATGCCATTTACTGAAATCTGTTAGATTCTAAACTTATATGCATTGATCCTCTTGTAATGATTATGCACAAAGCCAGAAAGACTTGACAACAATCATTATAGAGTATTCCAAAGGAGATCAGCTCCTTGGAAACATCCTTCATGCATTAAGTTTCCTAATCTTTAAACAGATTGAAAATTCTAACTTTGAAACATTTCCAAATTCCATTTTGACTATCACTTCTGAACAAGAGTTGCCTCCTTACAGATTATGTCAATATGGTCCTTCCAGAATTATCACTATACTTCCAAGTGTCCTTGAGCAACCAATCTTTGGTAAACCTTAGATTGTCCTCGACAATTGTTTAATCCTTTTAGTCATATCCAGTTCTAAACCTTTTCCCTTCTTAATGCCCCAGGCATTTGGAAAATTTTAGAAAGGATGAATATAGCACATGTTATCGATCCTATATCCGAAGCATATGGGACACGATTCATGATGTCTCACATAAAGACTAAACCAGTCTTTTGCTATAACATTTCCATTTCAATTTGCCAAGTTCTCATAATTCAGATTATGAAAAGGGATGCCGTAATCATAATCGAATTTTAGAACGCAAATAATGGACCCATATACAGAATTTCCTTATGTTGAGCCATTCCAACATGAAATTCATATATATCCTTGACTAAATGATTAAAACCTCATGATCTAAGCTTATAGATTTGAGATGAAGTATAATTTCCTCTCCCTTAATTATAGCAAAACAACTCTTTCCCAATTGAAACTTTTTGTTTTCTATAATTAACATTGCTAGCTTGCAATACTTATCATAATTATCATGCTCCCACTAACATGATGATTATTAGTATAACATTATGCTCCCACTAGCTTTGACATGTACTCAGAAATTAGCTGGACTTCTAGAAATGAATACTTCATTGACTTTCTTACCAAAGTTCAGTTTTCTGATACAAGATTGTTTTGATAGAACTTTATCAAAATCATACACCTTTCCTTAGATAGCTCATGGGTGTGTCTAAACAATTTCAAGAACTATGAAAAGGGATGCCGTAATCATAGTCTTGATTGTTTTGACCTTTGCCATTTCTCACAAGTCCAGGTTAGTGTGCCGGTAAACCACACACGCTCCACTAACGACTTTGAGAATGCAAATATCACAATTGCTATCTAGCTAAAATCTACTTAGTGAAAGTGTTTCCTCACCATCATTTTGATGAATCGGAGAGAAACCTTATGACACTTAGATTTGTTGGTGTATGTGTTCTTATCCATGTGAATTGTCAAAATCATAGTCACAAGACAAGGATAATGACAAATCCAAACTCATATGGATTGAACTCAATCTTAATTTCTTGCCACCTGACAGCTCAAGGGCCTGCCATTGTTTCCAAGTTGTTGTGCAACCAATTGAGAACTCTAAGAACTCATATGCAAAGCCAACTATAATTGGAATGGGCACAGAATATGTCAACACGATAGGTTATAAACCTCTAGTCGTGTGCTAGTGAAGAAGTTTAGGTTTTATTCTTGATTAGTTCTTGACACTTTCAAGACTTTTAAGACTCCCACTGTCCTCTTGACCTATAAGACTTTCTTGTCAGATACTCAAGAGATAGTGTGGATTCTAACCAAGACAAACACTTCACATAATTGGCCTTAGTTGGTCTTTGTTTTATCCAAAACATCACAACTTACCAATTTCAAATGTACAAGAGTAGGAAACTTTAACTCTTACATTTGACAAGTGTTTTAAACCTTCTTTAAGACATGTCACTCAAGTTACAATCTTGGAGTATGACTCTAAGACTTGTATTGGAACGAAGTATGACTCATCTTCTTGATTTAACCATTTCAACAATTCAAGATCCCTCTTCTTAGTCATAATAATGCACTAAGATTTCCTTAGAGAACTAATTTTGATATGGTTTCTTAATCATTAAGATGATCACAAAACTGATACTAAAGTACTCTCCCATCTTTTCAGATTGAGAAACTTTTATCTTTCTGCCTAATTTGATTCTTCTTATTCGCTCTGCCATACATTGGAACCTTTTTCCAATGTCTCAGAGTTACACTTAAGCTTGTAAGTATAATCATATTTACTGAGCTTTAGTAAACTATGACGAATAATCTTATCGATCTTTTTGTGGTGGACTTAATCAGTGCACAAGAATGTGTACTCGATCCCTTAGTCCATTACTTGATTCACACATCCATGTGAACAAGTAATTAGTCTTAATTTTCCAATACTTGAAAGTTCTCATTCATCATGCCATACATTGCATGATTCCAAGTTCCGGTCCAAATGGAACTTGGGTGATGAGAATCTTTCCTTATTTGGCAAACATAGACATTACCACAAATGAAATAATCAATTTCATATTTCTACTCTTGCTCTTAATGGAATCATATAAGCAACACTTTTCCCTCAAATGCCATTGTAAGGATATTTTTTAAATAAAATCATCTTTTTTTCCTTTTATTTCTTAAAAAAAACTTTGCGGAAAAACCATCCTTACAATGCAAAAGAGCATGAAAACTTTGTTGTTATCTATTCCTAAGCAATATCTCATAACTCCTAAGAAATAGCTCAAGAATCCGATTTTCTAGCTATGCGATAGAAATCCATCTACGCGATCAGATTCAGCATATTCTTTCTTTAAGTTTCTTCACTTTTCATTGATTCTTAAAACATCACCATGTGACCCAGTCACATCATGTTCCAGGAATCTCATAATAGAAACTTAACAGAGTTAGATAGTGGACTTTACCTGAAGTAGAGTCAAACTTATTGACATTAACATCCTTAGGTAAATTTGGCAGCTTCGCAACCAATGCCCCTTCCTTTGGTGATATAAACATATGGACCCTTTGATAATGGTACACAAGACTATCATAGACTTAGCTTTTCTCTTTACCATTTGGTCAACCCAGTTGACTTTGGTCAATCCCTTTCCTTGGGAAGAGAATGCTTTTTCTGGATTTCCAGTGTCACCATTGTCAATGTCCATAAAGTTTTAGGAAGTTGATCTTAGCAAATTGATAAGATCATTAAGGGTCTTGTCATAGTCTGTTTCATAGGTGTTCCAAAAGAACTCACTATGTGACTTAGAAAGTAGTTGAACCACCAACTTTCTCAAGACTTTGACACCCAACTCTCCCGGCTTGTCAATATGTGACTACATCTCCTAGATGTGATCACACCTAGACGTTGCTTTGCCAATAGGACTTGAGTGACCTTGAACTTGTGGGTTAGGGAGAATAATTGAAGGAGGTGAATGAAGTATGATTTCCAAGGGACATCATCTTCATTTAGGAAAGCTTGTTTCAAGAGATTTGGGAAGATCATATATGTCTAAACCAGACATCTTTTGGGAGATATTCAAGATAGTTGATCTTAAGTCCTTAATATAACACCCAATTTGAAATATTAAGGCTAGGACCCAACAAACTATTTTATAACTTAGAAGAGGTATGCCGTAATCCAAGCTATAAAATATTTGAAGGTAGGTGAATGACGATTCACCAATTTCCACCAAGATAAACGAAATGTATAATTAGGTTTTAATTGGTTTTGAAACTCCTAGATCTTTGAGATTCATTGAACTGTTCAATGGCATGTTTCAATCTCGAGTGTGCCCTTCAGGTTTTGTGACTGGGATGCCGAGGATCACAAAACAAGGTGTGAAGTAACCATGCAAATTACTGGGTACCCTTAAGTGTTTACCCCTCAATCGATGTGCCGGTTAACCACACACGCTCCATCGATACTATGATAGACATTAAGTTACCCTTTGCCTACCTTGTTAAATACGAGTTAGTGTGCCGGTTAACCACACACGCTCCACTAACCGACTTAAACAAAGTGCAAAGTGTAATTTCATGGATTAGCACCTTATTCACATTTTTCCTAAGTAACTAAGATTGGGTATTATCAAGAGTTTGGTTACTTAGTATTTATCATTAATACTTTTAATGAAGGGAGAATTATAGTCCTGTCAAACCCGTTCGGCTAACGACCCTCCACCGGTCAAGCAAGCGGTGGGTGAGAGTGGACACCCATTAAGTTGCCATTTTATAGGCAACAACCTTATACCCACCTTATAGACCGGCTTCGTGAATGAGGCGTACTAGCGGTAAGACTGACTTTACTCTTATACATATATATATTATTGACTTATAATATTATAAAGTATAAGGGTTGAATTTTAATTCTTTAAAATTCTAAGGGCTAACTTGGAATTAAAGTATTCATAAGTGAAAACTTTTCAAATTCCAAAACTTGAGGGCAAGTTTTGAAACTATTCAAAACTAATTAATTCCATAACTTATGTGTTTAAAGTAGTTTTAATCCAAAAACTCTTCAAGTTCCATCACTTATGGAAGACTTTAAACTAATAAAAGAATTAACTTTTCTTTATTTTATAACTTATGGAATTAATTAAGGTTACACTTTTATTCTTTAATGAAGTGACTCTTGAACTTCCATAACTTGAGGACAAGTTATGGAGTCATAAAAATTAATCAATGACACAAGGCTCTTCATTTTGTAACCTTTGCCAACTTTTATGAGTTTTATGAAACTTAAATGTGACTTTTCATATAACTTGAGGACAAGTTACAAAAACACATTTTAGAATCAACTCTTATATTAATTTGGATTGAAAACAACTATTTCACTCAACATTTCTTTTAATCTAAGCAACTCATAAGAATAAGATAATTCAAATCAAACTTTTTCATGTAATTAGTCTTACCTTTAAACTAATACAAAACATGAATCTATTGACAATTATCTTTGAAAATGGATTAGCATGAACATTACCATATCAAAAAACAAGTTTATAAGTTCTAAACAACTTAGGGTAATGTTCATAGTCCAATTCCAGCCAAAAAAGTCGAATTTATGCTGTCTGGGGTTCCAACTCGTCGAGTGCACGAACAAACTCGGCGAGTTGGATGCTTTTTGCCTTGGACTCGGCGAGTCTGCTGGACAGACAGCATCAAAACTCGATTTTCCAGCTTCTTTTGCAAGTATAATAAGAAAACAAGCCTAGGCTCTGATACCACTGTTGAGTTTTGAGCATTCTAAAACTCCTAAGTGTACATGCAACCCTAAATACCTTGGATCTATGTTTTCTCTATTATACATGCAAATAAGAACTTCCAAGGTATTATCCTAATCTAGCATATAAAATAAAGAATATAACAAGATAGAATACATACC
Source organism: Lactuca serriola (assembly GCF_051521515.1). Classification (NCBI taxonomy): domain Eukaryota; kingdom Viridiplantae; phylum Streptophyta; class Magnoliopsida; order Asterales; family Asteraceae; genus Lactuca; species Lactuca serriola. The sequence goes on along the minus strand of NC_136410.1, from coordinate 227,105,186 downwards.
TCTTTTATGTAGAAAGTCTTCATGAAGCTTGAGTGCCTAGTGCCCCAAGTGTGACACCTCAAATGGAATCACAATCACCAAAACACTTAGAATAACTTGAGAGAATTCTACAACTTATGAAATCGGCTAGCCCTTTTAGTTCACACACTAGTGTGATACTAGTTGCCAATTTTGTCAAGAATAAGATCTTTATATAGTGTTACAATTAGGGCAAACCCTAATTGTCATGACTTTCCATTTCCTTGGATCCATGGGTTCAAATACACCATGGAGCATCCATGGACCATCCTATGGGTTTTAGCCCAACTTGATTATCCATGGAGCATTAGCCCACTATACAAGTATGGATGATTTACACAATCAACCCATATATTTAATTAGTCTTCTTTTGATCACTTAATTAATCCTAGATTAATTCTTGATCAATACTAATTAAATAATCTTATTATTCTTATTATTAATATACTAGAACTTATAATATATTAATAACCATAAGTGTCTTATTTCTCTCATTATAGTCTATCCAAGTGCATGATGGTATGCAACCCAAATGGACCATGCCGGGTCGGGTCAAGTCTTACCAATTATAGTTATGGACTTAGACATTAATCCAACAGCTTTAAGACAATTACCCTTGAACACATAGGACTTGAATGGGGAGTAAAAGACATCAAAACCATCCCTTAAAAGGAGTTTATGGCCAAGGAACATTACTTGGGCCGTAAACTCCAAGTGAAGGCACAAATGTGTTCCTCTTGTCCCCTTTAGCCTTAGATAAAAACATGGAAGCTATCCTACATGTGCAAGTGCCTCAAATGAATTAAAACCAACACCCCATAGGAGTTTACGGCCGTAAACTCTAGGGGATATGGTCTTTAGGCCGTAAACTCCCCTATGGAGCATTTTAGGGCCTTAAACTACTTCAAGGATTATTCCAACAAAGCTAGGTTAATTCTATGACCAAGATAACACCTTAAAACACCCAAAACCACCAAGTGAGGAGTTCACGGCCGTAAACTCATGGGTTCACGGCCGTAAACTCCAAAGGTGGGGTTTGTTGCGTGGTGAACTCATATACAAGGCCTTTTGGTGCTTCAAACCCTTTTGCCTTGTCCCGTATCGACTTAGATGCAACCCTTAGAACCTATAAGATTTATACAAAATGTTTTCATGTTCCTAAGTGTCCTAACTTATTTTATTAAGTTATTATTTGGCTAATTAGTTATATATATGCTTATTATATGATAACTAGGCTCGTGCGTGTAAACAAGTCTCTGTTTGCCACCTAGCACGGTATCCGACACTGCAATTCAAACAGCTCACCACAGGTGAGTTCATACCCCTTTAATCAACCTTTGAAATGATTTTAAATGTTTTAAATACTTTATGGGGGGATACAAGTTAAATACTTATAGTTATTGTTTCAATCACATGTGATTGCATTAATCACATGTGATTAATAACTAGAAAACCAACGATTTATTCACTGTTCAAACTGTTTATCAAACTGTTTTACTTTGAAACATTTTAACAAAACTCTGTTACTTTTCAAACTTACTTACAACTGTGATTCAACAAATGTTCCTTATACTTAAACTGTTTTATCAAACTTATGCCTTCAAATTGTTTTATAGATTGACATCAAGTCGATCTTTTCTTGAAATAATAATTGTGTTTAAAACGTCTTATAAAAACTTATTTATGCTTTTAAATTATAAATTGCATGCCCATATATGTATAGATATATAAGTAATGTTTAAAGGGCTTAGGAAGGCCATCTGCTCTATTTCCTTTTCCTCGATTTGGATGTGGTCTGGTGACGTTTCAGGTGACCATCCGAGGGTCGTTTCCATATTAGTTATATAGACATAAAAGTACTTCCATATTCATGCTTATCAATACATCAATAGTTAGTTACCATCGGGGTAACAAAGAACATATACAACTATACTAGAAACAAGAACATATACAGCTATACTAGAAACAAGAACATATACAGCTATACTAGAAACAAGAACATATACAGCTATACTAGAAACAAGAACATATACACCCAAATGGACCATGCCGGGTCGGGTCAAGTCTTACCAATTATAGTTATGGACTTAGACATTAATCCAACAGCTTTAAGACAATTACCCTTGAACACATAGGACTTGAATGGGGAGTAAAAGACATCAAAACCATCCCTTAAAAGGAGTTTATGGCCAAGGAACATTACTTGGGCCGTAAACTCCAAGTGAAGGCACAAATGTGTTCCTCTTGTCCCCTTTAGCCTTAGATAAAAACATGGAAGCTATCCTACATGTGCAAGTGCCTCAAATGAATTAAAACCAACACCCCATAGGAGTTTACGGCCGTAAACTCTAGGGGATATGGTCTTTAGGCCGTAAACTCCCCTATGGAGCATTTTAGGGCCTTAAACTACTTCAAGGATTATTCCAACAAAGCTAGGTTAATTCTATGACCAAGATAACACCTTAAAACACCCAAAACCACCAAGTGAGGAGTTCACGGCCGTAAACTCATGGGTTCACGGCCGTAAACTCCAAAGGTGGGGTTTGTTGCGTGGTGAACTCATATACAAGGCCTTTTGGTGCTTCAAACCCTTTTGCCTTGTCCCGTATCGACTTAGATGCAACCCTTAGAACCTATAAGATTTATACAAAATGTTTTCATGTTCCTAAGTGTCCTAACTTATTTTATTAAGTTATTATTTGGCTAATTAGTTATATATATGCTTATTATATGATAACTAGGCTCGTGCGTGTAAACAAGTCTCTGTTTGCCACCTAGCACGGTATCCGACACTGCAATTCAAACAGCTCACCACAGGTGAGTTCATACCCCTTTAATCAACCTTTGAAATGATTTTAAATGTTTTAAATACTTTATGGGGGGATACAAGTTAAATACTTATAGTTATTGTTTCAATCACATGTGATTGCATTAATCACATGTGATTAATAACTAGAAAACCAACGATTTATTCACTGTTCAAACTGTTTATCAAACTGTTTTACTTTGAAACATTTTAACAAAACTCTGTTACTTTTCAAACTTACTTACAACTGTGATTCAACAAATGTTCCTTATACTTAAACTGTTTTATCAAACTTATGCCTTCAAATTGTTTTATAGATTGACATCAAGTCGATCTTTTCTTGAAATAATAATTGTGTTTAAAACGTCTTATAAAAACTTATTTATGCTTTTAAATTATAAATTGCATGCCCATATATGTATAGATATATAAGTAATGTTTAAAGGGCTTAGGAAGGCCATCTGCTCTATTTCCTTTTCCTCGATTTGGATGTGGTCTGGTGACGTTTCAGGTGACCATCCGAGGGTCGTTTCCATATTAGTTATATAGACATAAAAGTACTTCCATATTCATGCTTATCAATACATCAATAGTTAGTTACCATCGGGGTAACAAAGAACATATACAACTATACTAGAAACAAGAACATATACAGCTATACTAGAAACAAGAACATATACAGCTATACTAGAAACAAGAACATATACAGCTATACTAGAAACAAGAACATATACACCTTTACTAGAAACAAGAACATATACAGCTATACTAGAAACAAGAACCTATACAACTATACAAGAAATAGAACATGTATAACTATACTAGAACGAGAAACATTACATATACATGAACACGTTAACAATTGTGATCCACTGTGTCGGAGCATGCCTTAAATGTCATGGCCCGAGTTGTAGCCATAATTCTCTTGGAGGGAGAGCGTGAGTTTACGTATATATCTATACTGGATTGACTATCCTACACCTTGCTGCTAGCTACAGCCGGACCTGCAGGTCTGCGGGTGCCAAACATCATTCCGTTATTACGACCATTCATTATGTCGTTGTTACCAGTCGATAGCATGGTGCAATTTATCACATTATACCTTAATATAAATCCGGTTTAAGGTAGTTAGTACAGCAGTAGTTCCTATTATACAAAACTACAGTACTACAATGATTACCTCACTTAAACATTATTGTATAAACTATATTTTTTTAAATGATAGTTACACTTGGGAAATTACACACTCTTACAACAAACGAACATACAAAACAGTTTAGCCTTGGTAGAAGGTTACTTTAATAGAAAATATAGGATTTTCTGAGAGATTCAAACTTTTACAAACATTTTCTAACACTTACTTACATTTTACAACTTATACATTGAGACAAGTTCAAACACTTTTGACAACAAACAATGACACTAAAATACTTATGAACTCACCAGCTTAATGCTGATAAACTCTTTCAAAATAACTTGTATTCTCAGGTCATCAGTAGACAGGTACCGAGGTCAGCTTTTGAGAAGATGGAGCGTATTCAAGACTCATCTTATTATTTTGATTTACATTATTTTGGTGTCTATAACTGTACAGAACACGCTTGTATTAAAATTATATATTTAATGCAATGGATGATGTTGTTTGCTTATTTACATTTACTGTGTTGTGATACTGTACATGACGTCCTCCGCCCCAGAACGTTTCCGCCATTCTTGGTTTTGGGGTGTGACAGATTGGTATCAGAGGATTGTTTATAGGGAATCAAGTATATCAACCCATAAAAGATATACTAAACTATAAACCCAAAAAGGGATTAAAGCACTCTGAACAAGAGTTTATACTTTAAATATTAATATATTTAATTAAGTATACTAACCTACATTCATACTAAAATCAGTGTCACAATGACAAGAACAAAAGTATTACGATTGTTGAATATCACAAGTGAGCTCGGGGATGTATGGTCAGTCCTGGAAATGGCATAGCCTGATCAACTATGCTGGACCTAGGAGTGATTAGCATATGCCCTAGAACGGTTGTGATGTGTTAACAAGTCTAAAAACTTACCAACAATACCACAAGAAGATCAGTAGAACTTAAACTTAAAATACTATAGGTGTATTTTGTACTACTAGTTACACATATACTATATTCTTATACCTCTCTTCTCGTGTAGATCTAAATGGCTGGATTCCATCATGGCAACCCGTACTTTCCAAATGAAGACAATGCAGAGTGGATCGAATAAGAGCCTGAAGATGAGCATCCAATCCCTTTGGATGATCACCTCACAGAAGGCTTTTCTGATGGATCTGACTCTGAGCCTGAAGTCAACAACCTACTGCTAGTAGGTCAAGCCCCGAACAACAATCCCCGACCAGCTTTTCAAGGTCCTACTCCCTTATGGGCAAACAACTTGAATCGCTGGAGTGATGAACAGGTTCAACCCTTACCATACTTTGGGGACCGAACCTTTTACAACGTCAGTGATGGTGGCTCTGCGGACCGAGCTCTGCCTGTCATTATCCTCAGAATAGCTCGTAATGTCGAGCAAGGTCGAGCAGCCATCGACCGGGTCATGGAGATTGATGCCAAATCTGGTGTCAACACAGTCCGCATCAGCCGTCTTGAAGAAGACATGGAACGGACCCGGAGGACCAATGAAACCCTACAGCAACAGCTGGCTACCTCCCGAGATGAGGTCGTGGAACTTAGAGCACGTCAAAGAGCTCAGGATTGACACCTTCAAGAGGTGTTTCGTCAAGTGTCAGACCTCAGGGCTCGCCCGAGGAATTCCCATCACCGTTAGATGATGTCTAGTACATCTCTGTCTTTTGATTAAGGAATAGCCTAGAACATCTGTGCTCTAAGTAACACTTGTCTGTAAATATTCCTAACTTTCAGTACTCTAATTAGGAATCTGAGAACTGTCAAACTTTCAGTATGGTATGATGTAAGACCTACTGTTAGATCGATTTTCCCTGAACTTATTACATCAGTAATGCCAGTAGTTTTGACATCCATCTATCTGTGGGAAAAATCTATACACTTGTATTTTCCTACTAATATCCCTTGTTGTGATTTTAAACACTCATTCAACTGTTGGGCTATGGTTAGTTAGTCCATGGGTCACTCTCACGTTGCTTACGAATTGATTCTTACCATTTTCTTATCTCCATAAACTTATAGCTGAAAGATGCCGCCTCGCAGATCTACTAGAAATAACCCTACACCTCCACCACCTCCGGTCATCGATACTGCAGCCCTGAATGCTATCTTAGCCGCAGCAGTGGCAACTGACATGGCTCAGTATCATTCAACTGATACCAGTTGAGGTGGAACCCCTGTGGAATCAACCCCTGTTGAAACCCCTGTGCGCTCGAGAGAGTGCTCATACAAGGACTTCACAAATTGCAAACCGAAGCCTTTCTATGGCACCGATGGAGTCATTGCCCTCTCGCAATTGGTCGAGAAGACTGAATCAGTCTTCGAAATCTATTCATGCCCTGTTGCGAGCAAAGTCAAATATGTCGCATGCACCATTGAGGGAAAAGCCCTAACGTGGTGGAATGGCCACGTTAAAGCCCTAACTCTCGTCGTGGCTAACGAAATGGGCTGGGAAATGATGAAGGACCTCATGACTGAGGAATATTGCCCGAGGGGCGAAGTCCAGAAGTTGGAACATGAACTCTGGAATCTGACCATGAAGGGCACCAATGTGATCGCCTACACTGCCAGATTTAGCGAACTGGTGGCCCTCTGCCCCAATATGGTTCCCACTGAAGGGAAAAAGATCGAACGGTACATATGGGGGCTAGTGCCTCCGTATCAGGGGAATGTCTTAGCATCGAACCCCACTACCTTCGACAGTGCCAAGCGATTGGCACAAAGACTCATTGACCATGGGGTCAAAACCCCTGCAACCACAACCACCCTAGCCATCCCAGAACCCTCCAAAGCCGCTGACACTAAGCGGAAATTATGGGATGAGAAGAAGAAGCAGCGAGCTACTAAGAAACAACAAATCGTGGCAGTGCATGTTGCGGTAACCCCTACTGCTGCTACTGCTCCGGGGAAGCAGTACGCTGGAAGTTTGCCGAAGTGAAACAAATGCAACTATCACCACAACGGCCCCTACCGTGAAATGCAGTGCTCAAACTGCAACAGAAAAGGACACACCGTCCGTTTCTGTAAGTTCCCGGCGCAACCGATCTCCCAAGTCCCTGGCTCTGGTGCGAGCCCAACTTGCTATGGATGTGGCGAGGCAGGCCACTATAAGAGGGACTGCCCCAAAGCGAGAAATGCTGGAGGAGCTGGGAGAGTACTAGCTATAGGCCACGGGGAAGCAGTTGCTGACCCGACAGTGGTGACTGGTACGTTCCTCCTTGATAACTCCTATGCATGCATTCTGTTCGATAGTGGAGCGGAGCGAAGCTTCGTAAACCATAAATTTACCCGCATGCTTAAGCAACAACCACACACACTCAAAGAACTATTCACAGTAGAAATGGCTAATGGGAAAACTGAAAGTACAAATAGCATATACTTAGGTTGTATCCTAACTCTAGATAACCATTCATTCCCAATCGACCTCATGCCGGTATCATTAAAAAGCTTCGATGTTACTATCGGCATGGATTGGTTAAGTCTTCATCGCGCCGACATCTTGTGCTACGAGAAAGCAGTCTATCTAAACCTCCCGTCTAACGAAACTCTTATAGTCTATGGTGACAAACCTGGTGCGAGTCTTCACATTATATCGAGTATTCAAGCATAGAAATATCTGCGCAAAGAATACCACGCATTCCTTGCTCACGTCGTCGACACGAACCTCGAAACGAAAGAACTAAAGAACATCCCATTGGTGAGCGACTTCCCCGACATTTTCCCAGAAGAACTACCTGGATTACCTCCGCAACGACAAGTCGAGTTCAGAATCGACTTAGTCCCAGGAGCTACCCTAGTAGCCAAGTCGTCCTACCGTTTAGCACCAGCTGAGATGCAGGAACTCTCTGGTCAACTTAACGAACTGCTCAGCAAGGGCTTTATAAGACCAAGTTTCTCACCTTGGGGAGCACCGGTCTTCTTTGTTAAGAAGAAAGACGGATCATTCCGTATGTGTATCGACTACAGAGAACTCAACAAATTGACGGTCAAAAATCGTTACCCTCTGCCTCGCATAGATGATCTATTCGACCAACTGCAAGGGGCGAACTATTTCTCTAAGATTGATCTGAGATCCGGATATCACCAGTTACGAGTGCTCAATGAGGATGTGCCAAAGACAGCCTTCCGAACTCGTTACAGACACTACGAGTTCGTGGTGATGCCATTCGGATTGACCAACGCGCCCGCAGTCTTCATGGATCTGATGAATAGAGTATGCCGACCTTACTTGGATCAGTTCGTCATCATTTTTATTGACGACATCATGATCTACTCCCGAAGTTAGGAAGAGCATGGCAATCATCTGCGACAAGTTCTAGGAACTTTACGAAAGGAGAAACTTTATGCGAAGTTCTCGAAATGTGAATTTTGGATCCGAAGAGTCGAATTCTTAGGGCACGTGGTAAGCGAAGAGGGAATCCACGTGGACCCATCCAAAATTAAAGCCATTGAGAACTGGTCAGCACCCAAGACGCCGACAGAAATTCGTCAATTTCTAGGTCTTGCTGGCTACTACCGCAGATTCATTCAGAACTTCTCTCGAATAGCGAAACCTCTTACAACCCTGACCCAGAAAGGCGTTGCCTTTGACTGGGAAGAGAAACAAGAGAGAGTGTTCCAAACGCTCAAGAGAGAATTGTGCACCGCGCCAATACTATCCCTTCCCGAAGGAATAGAAGACTTCATAGTCTATTGCGATGCATCAAATCAAGGACTCGGATGTGTTCTGATGCAGCGAGGTAAAGTCATCGCCTATGCCTCGAGACAGCTGAAGATACACGAGGTTAACTACACGACCCACGATCTTGAACTAGGAGCAGTGGTGTTTGCTCTGAAGATCTGGAGACATTACTTGTATGGAACGAAGAGCACTATCTTTACTGACCACAAGAGTTTACAACACATTTTCGATCAGAAGGAGCTAAACATGAGACAACGACGGTGGGTCGAGCTACTCAGTGACTACGAATGCGATATTCGTTATCATCTAGGTAAAGCCAACGTAGTAGCAGACGCCCTAAGTCGGAAGGAATATTCTGGTCGCAAAGTCAAGTCATTATCAATAACCATCCATTCACACTTGTCTAAGCAAATTCAGGCGGCTCAACTTGAGGCCATGAAACCTGAAAAGGTGACGAGTGAATCCCTTAGAGGAATGGATAACAATTTAGAAGCCAAGGGTGATGGAGCTTTATATTTCATGAACCGGATCTGGACACCGAAGCACGGTGGTTTCCTGAGACTTGGTCATGACCGAGGCACACAACACTCAGTATTCCGTCCACCCAGGTTCAGATAAGATGTATCTGGATCTTAAAAAGCTATACTGGTGGCCTAATATGAAAGCAGAGATTGCTACCTTCGTAAGTAAATGCCTTACTTGCGCAAAGGTTAAGGTCGAGTACCAGAAGCCCTCTGGTTTACTGCAACAACCAGAGATTCCAGAATGGAAGTGGGAGCGGATCACTATGGATTTCATAACCAAGTTGCCCAAGACAACGGGTGGACTTGATACCATATGGGTCATCGTTGATAGATTGACCAAGTCTGCACACTTCCTGCCTATCAAAGAAACTGACAAGATGGAGATAGTAGGTTCACCTCAAGATTTTGGCAATCACTACAACATTCCCTAGGAACAAGGCTGGACATGAGCACCGCCTACCATCCTCAGACCGACAGACAGAGTGAGAGGACCATCCAAACACTAGAAGATATGTTGCGAGCCTGTGTGATTGATTTTGGGAAAGCATGGGATACTCATTTACCCCTTGTCGAATTTTCCTATAATAACAGTTATCACACGAGCGTCAAGGCTGCTCCATTTGAAGCTCTCTACGGCCGAAAGTGCAGATCCCCTCTATGCTGGGCTGAGGTGGGTGATACCCAATTAGCCAGGGGGCAAGCTCCCGACAGTACTCTCACCGGTCCGGAAATCATTCGCGAAACGACAGAGAAGATCGTTCAGATCCGTGAACGATTGAAAGCCTCTAGAGACCGACAAAAGAGCTACGCTGATAAACGAAGAAAACCTTTGGAATTCCAGGTGGGAGACAGAGTCCTTCTCAAAGTCTCACCCTGGAAAGGCTTGATACGCTTCGGCAAGCATAAGAAGCTTAATCCTAGGTACATAGGGCCTTTCGAGATTCTTGCGAGAGTCGGCCCCGTAGCTTATAAACTCGATCTACCCGACACACTTCGTAACGTACATTCTACATTCCACGTATCTAACTTGAGAAAGTGTCTGTCCGACGAGACTCTTGTAATCCCACTCGACGAGATCGAGATAAACGAGAGCCTCAACTTCGTGGAAGAACCAGTAGAGATCATGGACCTTGAGGTCAAGCAGACGAAGCAAAGTCGTATCCCTATCGTGAAGGCTCGCTGGAACGCCAAGCGAGGACCAGAATTCACTTGGGAACGCGAGGATCAGATGAAGCTAAAATACCCTCATCTTTTTGCTTAATTGTTGTAACTTCGTATTTGCTTAAATTCTAATTTCGAGACGAAATTCCTTCTAACGGGGGGATGATGTGACAACCCGAAATTTCTATTTGTACAAACTCTATCTTTTCAATAGAAGCTAGTCCAGTTTCAGTGATTTTTAGACTTTTCCGAATAAGTTTGTGTACATTAGGGTTACGTTTAAGGAGATATCAGGAGAGTGGATGCTCCTGAGTTTGTGAAATTTGAGCATTCCAAGTTTCATAACATTATAGTCCAAATTCCAGAAGAAAAATATTTTCTGTCAAAATATTTCAGGACTATAAATAGATTTCTGAATTTAATTAATTCATTATTCACAATTCCAAATAGAGAAAAGCCATTTTCTCTCTGACGGATCTTCGGATTTTCATCCCAGATTGTGAGTCTACTTTCGTAGATGTGTTAGATTACTTGTTATATGCTTTATAACATCAATTACATGTCTAAACTGCAAGAACCGGGAGTTTACCGCCCAAGAACGTTCTTGGGGAGTAAACTCCAAAATGGAGCTTTAAGGCTACCTAGTCCCATTTTCTTGTTAAGCAACTAGTTAAGGACTTAGTGTATGATCATTAGAGGCTAGAAATCATTCAAGAAACACAAGCAATAGGAGTTTACGGCCAAGGACATTTCTTGGGCTGTAAACCCCTTTTTAAGGGCTATAATTTCCCTAAACCACCCCTAAAGCCTAAGGACAATTATCCTCTAATGCTTGTAGCTATTTTGGACTTCAAAACACTTCAAAATCATAGATTTATAGGAGTTTACGGCCAAGAATATCTCTTGGGCCGTAAACCCCTTTTCTAAGGGTAAAATGCACCACAAAACCCCTCAGGCTTTAAGACAATTACCCTTGAACACATAGGACTTGAATGGGGAGTAAAAGACATCAAAACCATCCCTTAAAGGGAGTTTACGGCCAAGGAACATTACTTGGGCCGTAAACTCCAAGTGAAGGCACAAATGTGTGCCTCTTGTCCCCTTTAGCCTTAGATAAAAACATGGAAGCTATCCTACATGTGGAAGTGCCTTAAATGAATTAAAACCAACACCCCATAGGAGTTTACGGCCGTAAACTCTAGGGGATATGGTCTTTAGGCCGTAAACTCCCCTATGGAGCATTTTAGGGCCTTAAACTACTTCAAGGATTATTCCAACAAAGCTAGGTTAATTCTATGACCAAGATAACACCTTAAAACACCCAAAACCACCAAGTGAGGAGTTCACGGCCATAAACTCATGGGTTCAAGGTTGTAAACTCCAAAGGTGGGGTTTTTTGGGTGGTGAACTCATATACAAGGCCTTTTGGTGCTTCAAACCCTTTTGCCTTGTCCCGTATCGACTTAGATGCAACCCTTAGAACCTATAACATTTATACAAAATGTTTTCATGTTCCTAAGTGTCCTAACTTATTTTATTAAGTTATTATTTGGCTAATTAGTTATATATATGCTTATTATATGATAACTAGGCTCGCGCGTGTAAACAAGTCTCCGTTTGCCACCTAGCACGGTATCCGACACTGCAATTCAAACAGCTCATCACAGGTGAGTTCATACCCCTTTAATCAACCTTTGAAATGATTTTAAGTGTTTTAAATACTTTATGGGGGGGGGGATAAAAGTTAAATACTTATAGTTATTGTTTCAATCACATGTGATTGCATTAATCACATGTGATTAATAACTAGAAAACCAACGATTTATTCACTGTTCAAACTGTTTATCAAACTGTTTTACTTTGAAACATTTTAACAAAACTCTGTTACTTTTCAAACTTACTTACAACTGTGATTCAACAAATGTTCCTTATACTTAAACTGTTTTATCAAACTTATGCCTTCAAATTGTTTTATAGATTGACATCAAGTCGATCTTTTCTTGAAATAATAATTGTGTTTAAAACGTCTTATAAAAACTTATTTATGCTTTTAAATTATAAATTGCATGCCCATATATGTATAGATATATAAGTAATGTTTAAAGGGCTTAGGAAGGCCATCCGCTCTATTTCCTTTTCCTCGATTTGGATGTGGTCTGGTGGGGTTTCGGGTGACCATCCGAGGGTCGTTTCAATATTAGTTATATATCATATATACATGTATAGACATAAAAGTACTTTCATATTCATGCTTATCAATACATCAATAGTTACTTACCATCGGGGTAACAAAGAACATATACAACTATACTAGAAACAAGAACATATACAGCTATACTAGAAACAAGAACATATACAGCTATACTAGAAACAAGAACATATACAGCTATACTAGAAACAAGAACATATACACCTTTACTAGAAACAAGAACATATACAGCTATACTAGAAACAAGAACCTATACAACTATACAAGAAACAGAACATGTATAACTATACTAGAACGAGAAACATTACATATACATGAACACGTTAACAATTGTGATCCACTGTGTCGGAGCATGCCTTAAATGTCATGGCCCGAGTTGTAGCCAGAATTCTCTTGGAGGGAGAGCGTGAGTTTGCGTATAGATCTATACTGGATTGACTATCCTACACCTTGCTGCTAGCTACAGCCGGACCTGCAGGTCTGCGGGTGCCAAACGTCATTCCGTTATTACGACCATTCATTATGTTGTTGTTACCAGTCGATAGCATGGTGGAATTTATCACATTATACCTTAATATGAATCCGGTTTAAGGTAGTTAGTACAGCAGTAGTTCCTATTATACAAAACTACAGTACTACAATGATTTACCCATTACATATTTTAGTGATAACCTCACTTAAACAATATTGTATAAACTATATTTTTTTAAATGATAGTTACACTTGGGAAATTACACACTCTTACAACAAACGAACATACAAAACAGTTTAGCCTTGGTAGAAGGTTACTTTAATAGAAAATATAGGATTTTCTGAGAGATTCAAACTTTTACAAATATTTTCAAACACTTACTTACATTTTACAACTTATACATTGAGACAGATTCAAACACTTTTGACAACAAACAATGACACTAAAATACTTATGAACTCGCCAGCTTAATGGTGATAAACTCTTTCAAAATAACTTGTATTCTCGGGTCATCAGTAGACAGGTACCGAGGTCAGCTTTTGAGAAGATGGAGCGTATTCAAGACTCATCTTATTATTTTGATTTACATTATTTTGGTGTCTATAACTGTACAAAACACGGTTGTATTAAAATTATATATTTAATGCAATGGATAATGTTGTTTGCTTATTTACATTTACTGTGTTGTGATACTGTACATGACGTCCTCCGCCCCAAAATGTTTCCGCCGTTCTTGGTTTTGGGGTGTGACAATCTAGTAAGTGTTTCTAGCCCTTTCAAGTTAGTATATCACTTAATCTAGTGATTGTACATCCTTTAATCCATCCATTTTTGTGTTTTGGTTAGTTTTCCAAAAACACCAAGAACACCAAGAACACATTCTAAGTGTTCCTGGACTTTTAGCTCAATTCAAGCTTCCTTATGTAAGTACTTCTATCCTAGAGTCATTTAAAGCTTGCTATGCATGTTTATACCAAGCAAAAATCCCAAGAACATCAAGTTAAGGTGTTCACGGTTTTGGGAGGTCCCAAAACCGTTAAACACCAACTTTAGGGCCAAAGTGGTGTGTTAGGGTGCCTAGATACTTCACAATGCCTTAGGGACTTGTCTAGGTTCATCCTTGAAGATTTTATCACACAAAAAACACCAAAATCATACATTTTTATGTGTTTACGGCTTGGGGATCTCCCAAAACCGTAAACACCCTAAATGATGTGTAAAAGTCCCATAAATGTCCCATGGTTGTTCCTTATGCCTAGAATCTAACCTAGACTAGTGCCATGATTGAGCTAAGGACTTGAAAACCCCCAAATACCAAACTTGTGAGTTTAAGGTAGTAAACTCATGAGTTTAAGGAAGCAAACTCATGAGTTTAAGGTAGTAAACTCATGGAGAAATGGTCCTTAGACCGTAAACTCCATTTAGGAGTGTTTTGATGCCACACAACACTTCCTAAGGCTTAAACATGAAGTAGGAATGTTTGGAATAGCTTAGAATACTTCAAAATAGCAAATGGTCAAAAGGTTAGGAGTTTATGATGGTAAACACAAGATTTTACGACTGTAAACTCGTGGGGTGTTGGTCTTTAGGGAGTAAACTCAGTTCAGAAGTGTTCCTTGAACCCCGATCACACTAGCCTTTCCCTACAACACTTAGATGTAGTCCTTAGCACTTATAACACTTATACAAAGTGTTTTTCATGTCCTAGAGTGTCTTGACTTGTTTATTAGTTGTTTAAAGACTAATTTTTTATATACATATGTCCTCATATGTAATTAGGATCTTTGTGCGTGTCTAAGTCTTCACTTGACACCAAGCACTTACTCGACACTTCCATCTGATCCACTCGCAACAGCTGAGTTCATACCCCTTAATCAATGTTTTAAATGTTTTTAAATGTTTTATTGGGTGGGGGGTACAAGTAGAATCATGCTAGTTATTATATCAATCACATGTGATTAATAAGCAACATTCAAATGATTTACTACACATTAGTTGTTTTACCAAACAATTGTTATACAAAGGATTTTCATATACGTTTTATATGTTTTAAACTCCTTATTTAATTGTTCATTATACACTGTATGTTCATTTCAAACTCATTTACAAGTGTGTTTCAAACAAATGTTTCTTTGTATTTAAAACTGTTTTGTTAGATAAATACTTCCAGACCGTTTTATAGATTGACATCAAGTTGATCTTTTCTTAGATAGTAATCCTGTTCAAAAGGTTTTACAAAACTTATTTTATGCTTTTATATTGTCAATTGCATGCCTATATATGTATGGTTATATAAAAAATGTTTAAAGAACTTAGGAAGGCTATTCACCCTATTTCCTTTTTGCGCTTGAGATGTGGTCTGGTGGGATATCGGGTATCCGTCCAAAGGTCATTTAAATATTAGTTATATATCATGTGTACATATATAGTCATAAAGGTTCTTCCAATTCAGTTCAATACCCTTGGGTAGCAAGGGTACACATCCATGTTCATAAGTACCAGTTACATTACTAGTAAGCTACCATATGGGTAGTTTAGGAAGATACTAGGACTATTACTAGAACGCGATATCATACAATGAGTCAGTTCATTCATGAGTCAATACTTGCTAGATAGAGAGAACATACATTACAGCTAGTACACACAGTAAATCATCCTCGTAGTCCTAAGTACAAGTATCCAGGTAAGTGAATACTAGATAATGAACCTATGTAAAAGTGTTCCTGTATGGTATTCATGTATGTGTGTCCATGTAACAGGTAAGTATATGTAAACATATTCATGTATCAGGTAAACCTCTGTAAGTACTCATGTATCAGGTAATGTACTAGTGTAGACTCATGAATGAACTGACTCTTGTGTGATTCTATGTAATAGAAGTAATGTTTGATATCTTCAAATTATCCCTATGATAATTTACTGTAATATAACTGGTTAATCATATAGGTTTATACACTCTTACTACTCAAGGGTATGGGAAACTAAATGAAAGATGTAAACTATAACATCAATACATATATAAAAATATAAGCGTATATGCGTAGTTTAGTTCAAGAATGAAAAATGGTTTTGTAAGGCATCTTATGGGTTTTGAACAATAATTAACAATGATTTGATGTCATTTTAATAAACATTTCAAAGGTAAAACATTTGGTAACAATGTGTTTTTAAGATGTAAAACCATTTCATGCATCACATTTTGTAGCATGTGAAATCTGTTAAATGACAAACACAGTTATAAAATACATATCAATGATTTAATAACATGTTTGTTTCTACTTGTATCCCCCCCCATTAAAGCATTTAAAATCAATTAAAACATTGATTAGGGGTATGAACTCACCTGTAGTTGGTGATTGGAATGAACTGAACGGTATAGGATGGCTAGGTGTCAAGCGAGGACTTGTGCACACACTACAATCCTAATGAACATATAATCACATATATATGCACTCAATTAGACTCAAATGACTAATTGATAATGTTAAGACATCCTAGACATAATAAACAATTTATATAAGTGTTTTAAGCCTTAAGGATTGCATCTAAGCTATTGTGGGACAAGGTATTTGTGTTTAGGGTTCCAAAGGATTTTGATGTGGTTTGGTCCCTCCATTAAGTGGGTGACAATTTCTTGTAAAGGTCTAGGGCTTTAGGTGTCATGAAAACACCCCTTTTGTCCATTTCAATGGAGTTTACGGCCTAAGCTACACTTGGGTTGTAAACTCTCATTTGTTTGTGTTCTTTGATGTGTTTAATGACTTACACTAAATGGGAACTAGTCTAGATAAAAGCCTTAAAGTTTTAGAGTCCTTAAAACACCATTTTGAGTGTGAAAAGGGAGTTTACGGCCTATGCAACTCTTGGACCGTGAACTCCCCAAACTTGGGTGATTTGTGGATGTTTTGTTGTCTCTAACATGCATACATAATAGTCTAAAGCTTTAGCATAACACAAGGGTCGGTTTTGGCTTCGTTTTGGGAGTTTACCGCCCAAGAACACCTTGGGGAGTAAACTCCAGGATCTAATGATTTAGCCATCTAAATCATGTTATAAGCATCTAATAAGCATTCTAATCACTACTAGAAAGAGTTACTCACGTTTTGGTATAAAAACCCGAAGATCCGTGAGAGAGAAAATGGCTTTTCTCTAGTTGGAAATGTGAACAATGAATGAATTTGGTTCAGAATTCTATTTATAGTCCTGAGATATTTTGGCAGAAAATATTTTTATTCCTGAAATGATCTCTAATATAATAGAGTGTTGGAATAACCATGTTGCACAAAACCCTAGTCCACCCACTCTCCTGATATTTCCTGAAGTGTAAACCCTGAATTACTCAAACTTATGTGAAAAAGTCTGAAAATTAACAGTGACCACTATAACTTCTATTGAAGTGATATAGATTGTACATAATGGAAATTTCGGGTTGTCACATCATCCCCCCGTTAGAAGGAATTTCGTCCCGAAATTAGAATTTAATCAAGTAAGAAATTACAAATAACTAAGCAAAAATGTGATGGTATTTCAGTTTCATCTGATCCTCACGTTCCCAAGTGAATTCCGGTCCATGCTTTGCATTCCAGCACACCTTCACTATCGGGATACGGCTCTGCTTTGTTTGCTTGACCCCTCGGTCCATGATCTCTACTGGTTCCTCCACGAAGTTGAGGCTCTCGTTGATCTCGATCTCGTTGAGTGGAATAACAAGAGTCTCGTCGGATAGACACTTTTTCAAGTTTGACACGTGGAAGGTAGGATGTACGTTACTGAGTTCTTTCGGTAGATTGAGCTTGTAAGCCATAGGGTCGATTCTTGCGAGAATCTCAAAAGGCCCTATGTATCTTGGATTTAGCTTCCCACGCTTTCCAAAGCGTATCAAGACCTTCTAGGGTGAGACCTTCATTAGGACTCGGTCGCCCACTTGGAACCCCAATGGTTTCCTATGCTTGTCAGCGTAGCTTTTCTATCGGTCTTTGGAGGCTTTTAATCGTTCACGAATTTGAACGATCTTCTCTGTCGTTTCCCGAATGATCTCCAGACCCGTGAGAGTGCTTTCGGGAACTCGTCCCTTAGCTAACTGGGTATCACCCACTTCAGCCCAGCACAGAGGGGATCTGCACTTTCGGCCATAGAGGGCCTCGAATGGAGTTGCCTTTATGCTCGTATGATAACTGTTGTTGTAGGAAAATTCAACAAGGGGTAAATGGATATCCCAAGCTTTTCCAAAGTCAATCACACAGGCACGCAACATATCTTCTAAGGTTTGGATAGTTCTCTCACTTTGCCCATCGGTCTGTGGATGGTAGGCTGTACTCATATCCAGCCTAGTTCCTAGGGAACTTTGTAATGACTGCCAGAACCTTGAAGTGAATCTACTATCTCGGTCTGAGATGATAGATAAAGGAACACCGTGCAGCCTTACAATCTCCCGAATGTAAGTTCTGGTAAGTTTCTCCATCTTGTCTGTTTCTTTGATCGGTAGGAAGTGTGCAGACTTGGTCAGTCTATCGACGATGACCCATATGGAATCAAGTCCACCCGTCGTCTTGGGCAACTTGGTTATGAAGTCCATAGTGATCCGCTCCCACTTCCATTCTGGTATCTCCAGTTGTTGTAGAAGACCGGAGGGTTTCTGATATTCGACCTTGACCTTTGCGCAAGTAAGGCATTTACTCACGAAGGTAGCAATATCTGCTTTCATGTTAGGCCACCAGTATAACTTTTTAAGATCCAGATACATCTTATCTGAACCCGGGTGGACGGAATAACGAGTGTTGTGAGCTTTGGTCATGACCAAGTCTCTGAAGCCACCGTGTTTCGATGTCCAGATCCGATCCATGAGGTATAAAGCTCCTCCACCCTTGACTTCCAAGTTCTTATCCATCCCTCTAAGGGATTCACCCGCCACGTTTTCAGGTTTCAAAGCGTCGAGTCGAGCCTCCTTTTGTAACAACTCAAATTTTTCAAACAAATTTTTCATTTTTAAAAAATAAGGTATTTCCATTCAGAACAAGGCATAATTAATTGATTGTATTATGTCAGATACAAATAGTCTAAATCCCAAGATCATAAGAACAATCTTCAGTGTGTATCGATCACGCCGGCGCCTTCCCACGGTCCTCGCTAGTACCTGAAACACATACATAACCACTGTAAGCATAAATGCTTAGTGAGTCCCCCAATATACACTTACGCACATACGCCTTTCCAGGCCCTGACCTTCCGGTCCTCAATACAACGCCTTCCGG
Source organism: Lactuca serriola (assembly GCF_051521515.1). Taxonomy (NCBI): domain Eukaryota; kingdom Viridiplantae; phylum Streptophyta; class Magnoliopsida; order Asterales; family Asteraceae; genus Lactuca; species Lactuca serriola. Next base: position 227,085,896 of record NC_136410.1, on the reverse strand, counting down.
CCCATAACATAATCGCCTTCCGGCCCACATAACATACATAGCACACATATAACAAATAACTTACCACATATAGCATACATATCACATATCATATCTGACCTTCCGGTCACAAAGTCGAACCCTTCCGGGTACAGTATAGTGAGAAGACTCACCTCGTAAATGCTGAAAGCTAGCAACTCCTGAAATCACTCGTGCACAATCCGACGAGCTACAACCTTCCTATAACATCACATATCTCATTAACACTTATATCTTCTAAGTGTGACTATCCCTAAGAAGTCAGACTTAGGTCAACTCTGGTCAACAGTCAACGGTCAGCTCGACCGGACTCAGCGAGTGCCATGGCGACTCGGCGAGTATAGACGTTCTCCAACTCTCTGAGAGTCCCTACCTACTCGTCGAGTGTCCTCCTTGACCCGACGAGTTACTCCTGGAAGAATCGCGGGGCCACCCCGACTCCACTCGCCGAGTCTGAAGAACAGCTCGACGAGTTTCAGTAAATCTCCAAGCTACTCGCCGAGTCTGTTCATCGGACTCGGCGAGTCCAGGCCATGCAGTCGATCAAACTGCTTCCTGAGATAGGTCTCGTCCCGAAATACACAAGCATGGGACCTTCTGGACCTCTAAAGGTCCTACTACAAGATTATAGTCATTGGGTAACAAGGCACTAATTCATCTAATCACCAAATGGGTTCCATAAACCCTAAATCCATGCACACATCAACATAACAGAAGGGAATCCGAAATATTACCTGGAATATGCCCTCTCTGTGTCTCCAAACCGCAGAACTCGAATCCCTTGCTGTTCCTTTAGCCAAAACCCTTCTCCTCCTTGCACAACAATTTCTTCAAACCCTAATATCCTCCAATCTTGCTCTAGATGCCCACAGCCGTTTAGGGTTCTTCTCAGTCGACTAAAGACGGACAATGACGGCCTATAAGTGCATTATATACGATCTAAAACCGAACGGGTAGGGTTTCTGCTGAACAGCGTCGACTCGCCGAGTCCATATCTGGACTCGTCGAGTCCAGTCGCGAACCCGCGACCAAGTCTGCGATCCTACTCGGCGAGTCTAGGCTCCAACTCGCCGAGTCCCCTCATAAATCACCCCCAAAAACATAATTTAATAATACCTGAGATTCCGGGCTGTTACAACTCTCCCCCGCTAGGATTAGACTTCGCCCTCGAAGTCTCAATCTGAAAATAGTTCCGGATGCTGCTCCCGCATCTCACGTTCCGGCTCCCAAGTCATTTCCGATCCCTTACGGTGTTGCCATTGAACCAACACCAGAGGTACCTCCTTGTTCCTCAGAACCTTGATCTTCCGATCCCTGATAGCCACTGGTCTCTCCGCATAGTTCAGGCTCGCATTCACCTGAATATCCTCTAATGGAACCACCGCCGACTCATCGGCTATGCACTTCCTTAATTGCGACACATGAAAAGTGTCGTGGATCTGTCCCAACTCCGCTGGCAACTCCAACCGATAGGCTACCCGACCTACCCTTGCGATCACACGAAATGGGCCAATATACCGGGGCCCCAACTTGCCCCTCTTCCTGAATCGAATCACTCCTTTCCAAGGAGAGACCTTCAGGAGAACGAAGTCGCCGACCTGAAATTCAAGCTCGGATCGGCGCCTGTCTGCATAACTTTTCTGTCGGCTCTGGGCAGTCAATAACCTCTGCCTAACTTGCTGAATCTGCTCTGTCGTCTGAAGCACAATTTTCGTGCTGCCCATCACTCTCTGTCCCACCTCTCCCCAGCAAATGGGGGTCCGACATCTCCTACCATACAACAGCTCAAAAGGTGGCATACCAATGCTCGAATGATGGCTGTTGTTGTAGGAAAACTCTGCCAATGGTAAATACGCATCCCAACTACCCCCGAAGTCTAACACACACGCCCGGAGCATGTCCTCCAGCGTCTGAATCGTCCGCTCGCTCTGACCATCTGTCTGGGGATGGTATGCGGTACTAAAATGCAATTTAGTACCCAGCTCCTCATGGAATTTCTTCCAGAACCTGGAAGTGAAGCGCACATCGCGGTCTGACACAATCGAGATCGGCACTCCATGCCGAGATACCACTTCTCTCACATATATCTCTGCCAGCTTCTCCGCTGAAGAACTCTCGCTGATGGCAAGGAAGTGTGCACTCTTCGTCAATCTATCCACAATCACCCAAATTGCATCAACTCCCCTGGCAGTCCTCGGCAATTTGGTGATGAAATCCATAGTGATCTGTTCCCACTTCCACTCGGGGATCTCCAATGGCTGTAGCTAGCCATGCGGTCTCTGGTGCTCGGCCTTAACCCTACGGCAGGTCAAGCACCTCTCAACGAACCATGCTACGTCCCTCTTCATACAGGGCCACCAATACTCTTTCCTCAAATCCAGATACATCTTCATAGCACCAGGATGGATCGAGAATTTCGATCTATGAGCCTCTTCCATCAAAGTAATACGCGTACCGCCCACGAACGGTACCCAGACCCGACCCTGAAACGTCATAAGCCCTCGACTATCCTTAACAAACTCTGAGATTAACCCCACAACCCGCTCTTTCTTCTGCATTTCTGGTCGTACAGACTCTGCCTGTGCCCCACGGATAGCGTCCAATACTGGAGTCATCACAATCAGTCTCAAGCATACGTCTCGCAATGTAGTGCTCTCCGCCCTACGGCTCAACGCGTCGGCTACCACGTTAGCCTTGCCTGGGTGGTACAGGATCTCACAATCGTAATCCTTGACCACATCCAACCACCTCCTCTGACGCATATTTAGGTTGGGTTGATCCATCAAATACTTCAAGCTCTTATGATCCGTATATATCGTACATCGAACCCCATACAGGTAGTGACGCCAAATCTTGAGAGCGAACACTACTGCTCCCAACTCTAAATCATGAGTAGGGTATCTCGCCTCATGAGGCTTCAACTGCCTCGACGCATAAGCTATCACATGACCCCTCTGCATCAACACTGCACCCAATCCCGAAATCGATGCGTCGCAATATACCACAAAATCTTCCATCCCTTCTGGGAGAGCTAATACCGGGGCTTCGCACAATCTCTGGCGAAGTGTCTCAAAGGAGGTCTGCTGCTCGGGCCCCCATGAGAATGCAACACCCTTCCGGGTCAATCTGGTGAGTGGCACTGCGATCTTGGAGAAATCCTTGATGAATCTCCGATAATACCCTGCCAACCCAAGGAAACTTCTGATCTCAGAGGGTGACTTCGGCACTTCCCAACTCATCACCGCCTCAACCTTGGCCGGATCGACCATTATCCCTTTCTGATTAACCACATGTCCTAGAAATTGGACCTCCCGCAACCAGAAGTCACATTTGGAGAACATTGCATAAAGCTTCTCCGACCTCAATACCTCAAGGACCTCCCTCAAATGCTCCTCATGCTGCTCTCTAGATCCCGAATACACCAGAATGTCGTCGATAAATACAATCACTGACCGATCCAACATCAGCCTGCATACTCTATTCATGAGGTCCATGAACACAGCCGGGGCATTGGTGAGCCCGAAAGGCATCACCACAAACTCATAATGCCCATAACGCGTCCTAAACGCTGTCTTCTGGACATCCTCATCCCGCACTCTCACCTGATGGTATCCTGACCTCAGATCGATCTTGGAAAACCAAGATGCTCCCTGCAACTGATCGAATAAATCATCGATCCTCGGTAACGGGTAACGGTTCTTGACCGTCAACTTGTTCAACTCCCGGTAATCAATGCACATCCGGTGTGAACCATCCTTCTTCTTAACGAACAGAATAGGTGCTCCCCACGGCGAGCTACTCGGCCGAATGAATCCTTTCCCCAGCAACTCCTGTAGCTGCGAGGACAACTCTTGCATCTCTGGAGGGGCAAGACGATAAGGCACCTTAGCAATAGGCGCGGCTCCCGGAACCAGATCGATACCAAACTCTACTTGCCTCACAGGAGGTACTCCCGGCAGTTCCTCGGGAAAAACATCTGAAAACTCACGCACCACAGGGACCTCCTCAACTGACTTCGGTCTCTCGGAAACCTCCCGCGTATCCATCACATACGCCACAAAACCCTTACAGCCCTGCTGTAGACACTGCCTCGCCCTAGCGGCCGAACAAAAAGCTGACCCCGAACGGGTACCCTCGCCGTACACCGAAAGAACTCCCCCACTATGGTCTCGTATAGTCACCAACTGACGCTCACAGTCGATGACAGCGTCGAATCGGCTCAACCAATCCATGCCCACGATGACACAGACATCACCCATCGCAATGGGAATCAGGTCAATCGGGAATTCAATCCCGAAAATCTCTAGTACACATCCCCGAAGGATCTCCGTGGCACAAATCACTTTCTCGTCGGCTATAGAAACTCTCAAAGGTCGACTCAACGACTCACGACTAGCGCTGATATGCTGACTAAAGGCTAAGGACACAAAGGACCTACTAGCACCCGAGTCAAATAACACTAAGGCAGGCACAGAGTTCACAAGGAAAGTACCTACGCAAATAATAACATAAGCATAACATCTCGACATTAAAATAAATACATGAATTACGACATACCTGCCACAACATCGGGCGCAGCGCGGACCTCCTCCGCAGTCAGCTGAAAGGCTCTCCCACGAGCCCTCGGGGCCTCGACCTTCACCGGTCGAGCCTCAGTAGTCCTGGCAATAGGTGCAGATCCCTGACGAAGCTGCGGACACTCGGCCTTCCGATGGCCGGTCTGGTTGCAATGGAAGCAAACCATAAACCCCTTGGGGCACTCCCTAGCAATGTGCCCATCCTTGCCGCACTTGTAGCAAGCACCGGCTCGACACACCCCATCGTGACCCTTGCCGCACTTTCCGCAAGTACGGCTCTTCGGACCTCCCGTCCTCAAATCGGCGGACTTGATCCGCTTGGCTGCCGGCTGAGACTGAGTCGGTCGCCGGTCTAACTGCTGAGACTCGGCCTCCTCCCTAGCCTGAGTCTCCAACTCGATCTCACGCTTCCTGGCATTCGCCTGAAGCTCCGTAAAAGTATGATAGGTGGAGTTCGCCACAAACTCCCGGATATCCCTCCTCAAGACACCCAAGTACCTGCTCATCCGAGCCTGCTCGGTGGACACCAGCTCGGGGCAAAACATCGCCCTCTCATGAAACTTCCGCGTGATCGCCGCCACCGAATCTGTACCCTGCTTGAGGGTTAAGAACTCCTGAACCAATCGTTCCCGCTCCACCGGGGGAACGTACTCATCCATGAACATTGCAGTAAACCCCTCCCATGTCACCGCTGTAGTCTCTGCCAAGGTGAAATTCGCTGTAACGAACTTCCACCAGTCCTTCGCTCCCAGGCGGAGCTGGTTCAAAGCGAACCGTACCCTCAGGTGCTCCGGGCATGAACACGTGTAGAAGCACCCCTCTATATCCGCGATCCACCTCATCGCAGCAATCGGATCCTGCGTCCCATCGAACTCCGGTGGCTTCGTGTTGCTGAACTCTCGGAACAGCAACGAGTCACCTCCCTGTGGCCTAGCAGCGGCCACAGCTGCGGTAGCTGCAGCGGTTGCAGCCTCAGTCAACGCGGCGTACCGCTCATCGAATGTCTCCATCAGGGTGGTTTTAATAGACCCGAACATCTCCGGGATCTCAGCCCGGATCGCGGCCGCCACCTCCTCGTGGATCATCTGACGAATATCCTCGTCACTCACACCGCTCGTACTCGCTCCGTGACGCGGTCTAACCATGATATCTCTGAAATACAACATAAAACTATCAGAGATTCTACCGTGTACAATTGTACTCGATACGCAACCCTACTCAGTCCCCGATATCCAGGGATTCTTACTTGGGTCTCCCACTGACCCGGTGTCCTCGGTAGTACGGGCCCAATACTACCGACCACACCGCATCAGTGTTCATCCCAAGTCCTCCTCCCCAAACTCCGGATAGTGAGTACTCTACTTCTGATATGCACTATCTACCCGCATACTAGCAAAGCATCTCATATAGGCAAACTTCCCTAGACTAAGGCATCACAAATCAGGCCACTCTAGTCCTATCATGAATACCTAGTCTTCTAGCATGCATAACAATTCATATCATATAATATTGTAAGGTATTTTGGGGATCTTTACCGTTCGGGCGCTGACTGATCGTACACACTGCTTCTTTCTTGCTTACCACAAAACCATTTACAAAAGTTTATGCCTTTATTTGAAAAGTTTCCTCAAATCCTCGGTTTGAGTTCAGTTACCCCCGAAGGTGCACCCGAATCCCTCAAACCAAGGCTCTGATACCAATTGTAACAACTCAAATTTTTCAAACAAATTTTTCATTTTTAAAAAAATAAGGTATTTCCATTCAGAACAAGGCATAATTAATTGATTGTATTATGTCAGATACAAATAGTCTAAATCCCAAGATCATAAGAACAATCTTCAGTGTGTATCGATCACGCCGGCGCCTTCCCACGGTCCTCACTAGTACCTGAAACACATACATAACCACTGTAAGCATAAATGCTTAGTGAGTCCCCCAATATACACTTACGCACATACGCCTTTCCAGGCCCTGACCTTCCGGTCCTCAATACAACGCCTTCCGGCCCATAACATAATCGCCTTCCGGCCCACATAACATACATAGCACACATATAACAAATAACTTACCACATATAGCATACATATCACATATCATATCTGACCTTCCGGTCACAAAGTCGAACCCTTCCGGGTACAGTATAGTGAGAAGACTCACCTCGTAAATGCTGAAAGCTAGCAACTCCTGAAATCACTCGTGCACAATCCGACGAGCTACAACCTTCCTATAACATCACAGATCTCATTAACACTTATATCTTCTAAGTGTGACTATCCCTAAGAAGTCAGACTTAGGTCAACTCTGGTCAACGGTCAACGGTCAGCTCGACCGGACTCGGCGAGTCTAGACTTTCTCCAACTCTCTGAGAGTCCCTACCTACTCGTCGAGTGTCCTCCTTGACCCGACGAGTTACTCCTGGAAGAATCGCGGGGCCACCCCGACTCCACTCGCCGAGTCTGAAGAACAGCTCGATGAGTTTCAGTAAATCTCCAAGCTACTCGCCGAGTCTGTTCATCGGACTCGGCGAGTCCACGCCATGCAGTCGATCAAACTGCTTCCTGAGATAGGTCTCGTCCCGAAATACACAAGCATGGGACCTTCTGGACCTCTAAAGGTCCTACTACAAGATTATAGTCGTTGGGTAACAAGGCACTAATTCATCTAATCACCAAATGGGTTCCATAAACCCTAAATCCATGCACACATCAACATAACAGAAGGGAATCCGAAATATTACCTGGAATATGCCCTCTCTGTGTCTCCAAACCGCAGAACTCGAATCCCTTGCTGTTCCTTTAGCCAAAACCCTTCTCCTCCTTGCACAACAATTTCTTCAAACCCTAATATCCTCCAATCTTGCTCTAGATGCCCACAGCCGTTTAGGGTTCTTCTCAGTCGACTAAAGACGGACAATGACGGCCTATAAGTGCATTATATACGATCTAAAACCGAACGGTTAGGGTTTCTGCTGAACAGCGTCGACTCGCCGAGTCCATATCTGGACTCGTCGAGTCCAGTCGCGAACCCGCGACCAAGTCTGCGATCCTACTCGGCGAGTCTAGGCTCCAACTCGCCGAGTCCCCTCATAAATCACCCCCAAAAACATAATTTAATAATACCTGAGATTCCGGGCTGTTACACCTTTATTTGCGTGGACAAGTGTGAACGGATAGTTAGAGTCAAAGATTTGACTCTACGACTAGTATATTCATTCCAACTTAGGGCGTCAGCTACTACATTGGCTTTACCTGGATGATAACGAATTTCGCATTCGTAATCACTAAGTAGCTCGACCCACTGTCGGTGTCTCATGTTGAGCTCTTTCTGGTCGAAAATGTGTTGTAGACTCTTATGGTCTGTAAAGATCGTGCTTTTTGTACCGTATAGGTAATGTTGCCAGATCTTCAGAGCAAACACGAATGCTCCTAGTTCAAGATCGTGGATTGTGTAGTTAACCTCATGTGTCTTCAACTGTCTCAAGGCATAGGCTATGACTTTACCTCGCTGCATCAGAACACATCCGAGTCCTTGATTGGATGCATCGCAATAAACAATGAAGTCTTCTATCCCTTCGGGAAGGGATAGTATCGGGGCAGTGCACAAGGCTTGTTTGAGCGTTTGGAACGCTCTTTCCTGTTTCTCTTCCCAGTCAAAGGCCATGCCTTTCTGGGTCAGGGTTGTAAGAGGTTTCGCTATGCTGGAGAAGTTATGAATGAACCTGCGATAGTAGCCAGCTAGACCTAGAAATTGACGAATTTCAGTAGGTGTCTTTGGTGCTGACCAGTTCTCGATGGCCTTAATTTTGGAAGGGTCCACGTGTATACCTTTTCGCTAACTACATGGCCCAAGAATTCGACTCGTCGAATCCAAAATTCGCACTTTGAGAACTTTGCGTTGAGCTTCTCCGCTCGCAATGTTTCTAAGATTTTACGGAGATGTTGACTATGTTCTTCCTTACTCCGAGAGTAGATGAGTATGTCATCAATGAAGACGATGAAGAACTGATCCAAGTAAGGACGACACACCCTATTCATCAGATCCATGAATACTGCGGGCGCGTTAGTTAATCCGAATGGCATCACTACAAACTCGTAGTGTCCATAATGAGTTCAGGAGGTTGTCTTGGGAACATCCTCCTCTAACACTTGTAGTTGGTGATATCCGGATCGCAGATCTATCTTCGAGAAGTAGTTGACTCCTTGAAGTTGATCAAATAAATCGTCAATGCGGGGCAAGGGATAACGATTTTTAATGGTAAGTTTGTTGAGTTCTCTATAGTCGATGCACATGCGAAACGATCCATCTTTCTTCTTGACGAACAAGACCGGTGCTCCCCATGGTGAGAAGCTTGGTCAAATGAATCCCTTCTTGAGATGTTCGTTAATTTGACTCGAAAGTTCCTGCATTTCAGCCGGTGCCAGACGATAAGGAGATTTGGCAACGGGGGTAGCCCCTGGCACTAAGTCGATTCTGAACTCGACTTGGCGTTGTGGTGGTAAACCGGGAAGTTCTTCTGGGAATATGTCGGGAAAGTTGCGTACTTCTGGGATTTTTTGGATGTCTTTCAATTCTTGACTAGTATCGACGACGTGTGCGAGAAATGCATGGTACTCCTTCCGTAAGCACTTCTGGGCTTGAATGCACGAAATGATGCGAAGGCTCGTACTAGGTTTGTCGCCGTAGATAACTAAGGTTTCGTTGTTAGGAAGGTTAAGACGAACTGCTTTTTCGAAGCACATAATGTCGGCACGAAGAAGACTCAACCAATCCATACCAATGATAACGTCGAAACATTTAATTGGGACTGGCATGAGATCTATCTTGAAAGTATGGCCATCTAAAGTTAAGGTACAACTTACGTATATGCAGTTTGTACTCTCTGTTTTCCCGTTAGCCATTTCTACCGTGAATGAACTATCTAATGCACATGGTTTTTGTTTAAGCAGGTGTGCAAATTTGTGACTTACAAAACTTTTCTCGGCTCCACTATCGAAAAGTATGCAAGCATATGAGTTATCGAGGAGGAACGTACCAGTAACTATCGTAGGATCAGCTACTGCTTCCTCGTGGCCTAGGGCCATAACTCTTCCTACTCCTCCAGCCATTCCTGCTTTAGGGCAGTTCCTCTTGTAGTGGCCCAGTTCACCACAACCGTAGCAGGCTTGGCCCATACCGGCGTTAGGAACCTGGGTAGCTTGAGCTGTTGGAGTCTTGCAGAAACGGATGGTGTGTCCCTTCCTGTTGCAGTTAGAGCACTGCATCTCCCTGCAAGGTCCGTGGTGGTGGAAGTTGCACTTGGTGCACTTCGGGAGAGTCCCATCATATGTTTTTGCTAGTAAGAGGTTCGCAGGGGCAACAGGAGTCACTGTGGCAGCATTGATCACCACAAGTTGTTGCTTATTGGAGGATCCTTATGGAGCCCCTCTTTTCCTCTTATTCCACCCCTTCTTGTGGTAGTCAGGGTTGGACTTTTGTGGTACAGTTGTAGGGATTGTTGTGTTCTGAGGTTTCCAGTGATCGATGAGAGATTGTGCCAGTTCCTTGGCGCTATCAAAGGTAATAGGCTTGGAAGCGATCACACTTGACTGGATCTGGGGCGACAGTCCCCAGATATATCTCTCGATCTTTTTGCTCTGGAGAGCAACCATATCATGGCATAAGTTTGCCAAATCACAGAACCTATTTGTGTAGGTAGTGATGTCGGATCCAACCATTTGTAGACCCCATAATTCTTGCTCGAGTTTTTCTATTTCACCTCGAGGATAGTATTCTTTCATCAGCATGTCTTTCAACTTTTCCCAGCCGATGGAATATGCCACCACCAAAGTTAGATAGTTTACATGGCTGTTCCACCATTTTAGTGCTCTGTCAGAGAAGGTACAAGCTGCAAACTTGACCTTGCTGCCCTCCTGGCAAACACAGATTTCAAAGACGGATTCCATCTTTTCAATCCATTGTCTCAACACCATGACACCCCCAGTTCCATTGAAGCTGCGGGGTTTGGCGTTAGTGAAGTCCTTGTAGGTGCATTCCTGAGGGTGTACATGGCTTTCGCCGTGGTTCGAGGGTGGTGCACCTGTTCCTGATCCACTAGGGGCAGGAGCGTTGATTGCTGACACAGCAGCTGCAACTGCTGTTGTGAAAGCTGCCTGGAACATATTGGCATCGAAAGGATTTGGTGTTTGAAGAGGTACAGGTGGTGGTATTGGTGCTTCGTTGTTTGGGTTCCTCCTTGGATTCCTGTGTGGCGGCATCTTTCACTATACGTTTAAAAGATGACAAAATGGATAAGAATAAATAATTAATGAATGTGTCTCATGGACTAAATCCCCATAGCCCAACAACAGAAAGAATAGTATCACTAAATGAGGAAGATAGCATTTGGATAATAATTTCCATAAGATTAGATATTCGCCAATAATACTGGAATTACAGATGTAACAAGTTCGGAAAAAAATTGGCCTAGAAGTAGGCCTTACATCAACCAAGATGGAAAATTTTGACAGAATTAAGACTAGATCAAGACCTAACAGGTCTAAGATTTATACAGATAGGAAATTAGACCAAAGTTTTACATAAACTAGGTTATATCCAAAAGATGAGTTGACGAGATTCTATCGGCGACGAGAACTGCTAGCATGAGTCCTCGATCCCGACAGTAGACGTTCAATGTCCCTTATAAGCCTGTCCGACCTTGCTTGCTGAGCTTGAAGTTCTCTAACTTCAGCTTGGGTTTCAGCAAGTTCTCTCTGCAGATTTGCATTCCGGACCAGAGTCCTTTCATTAGCAGACTCTAGTTGGCGAATGTGGATAGTGGTAACACCTGAGTTGGCGTCAACTTCCAAGACTTGATTGATAGTCGCCTGAGCTATTATCGAGTTCCAAGAAATCCTACGCACCATGATTGGTAGGACTCTATCAGCAGAACCTCCTTCAGTGAGGTTGTAGAAAGTTCGGTCTCCATTGTAGGGAATGGGCTGACCCTGTTCATGACTCCATGTAATCAAGTTAGTGGCCCACAGAGGTGTGGGTCCTTGAAACACAGGGCGAGGGTTCAGGTTTGGGTTTTGAGCATTTGGGGGTAGGTTGTTGACTTCTGGCTTCGAGTCAGAACTATCAGAAAAACCCTCAGCATGGTGATCATCCAAAGGAATTGGGTGACCATCTTCTGGTTCAGCCTCTAGCCAACCAGCATTGCCTTGGTTTGGGAAGTACGGATCACCATAGTGAAATCCAGCCATCTTAATCTACGCGAGAAAAGGGATATAAGAAATAGCTAAAATAGACGAACTAACTAAGATAATTACAGTAAGACCAAATACCCCTATGGTATTTCTTTATGGTTGTGTTGGTAAGTTTTTAGACTTGCTGCCATATCACAACCATTCTTTGGCATATTCTAATCACTCCTCGGACTAGCATAGTTGATCAGGCTATGCCATTCCCAAGACTGACCATATATCCCCAGGCTTACTTGTGATATTCAACAATCGTAATACTTTTGTTCATGTCGTTGTGACACTGTTTTTAGTATGAATGCAGGCACGTATACTTACTTAAATATTTTATTATTTAAAAGTATAACTCTGAGACAGAGTGTTTTAATCCCATGTATTTATAGTTAGTATATCTTTTATGGGTTGATATACTTAATTCACTATAAACAATGCTCTAATACCAATCTGTCACACCCCAAAACCACGAACGGCGGAAACGTTCAGGGTGGAGGACGTCATGTACAGTATCACAACACTGTAATATAATAAACAAACAACAACATCATCCATTGCATTATAAGTAAAGTTTAATACATGTGTGTTCTTTCATTGTAATAAGACACCAAAATATACAATCAAAATAAAAGACGAGACTTGTCTACTCCGTCTTCTCAAAACCTAGCCTCCATACCTGTCTACTGATAACCTGAGAATACAAGTTATTTTGAAAGCGAGTATCAGCTTTAAAGCTGGTGAATTCAAAAGTATATAAGTGTCATTGCCTTGTTTGTGAAAATCTGTCATGAAGGACATGTAAACCTTTAAATGAAAATGTTGAGGTAAGTATGAAATCCCTAGAAAAACCCTTATTTTCTATAAGTATGAAATGTAGTCTTCTACCAAGACCCGAATGTTCTGTACGTATGAAGTGTAGTCTTCTACCAAGACTTGAATGTTTTGTAAGTATGAAGTGTAGTCTTCTACCAAGACCCGAATGTTCTGTTTGTAAAATGATAGTTTTTGTTTCCTTTGTATTGACTAGTACTAAAAGTGCTTAGTCTAACTCATCGTTTATGTAAAAGTATCACAAAATAAAGTAAACAGGAAAATGTACTACTGTAAGTGTTGTCACTGGGTACTAGGACCAACACAACATCGCATTAAGCAAAATGTATAACCTAATGAACATCCGAAGATTGTCCAATTGTCCTCTATAGCAGCAGCAGGTGGGTGGAAGGGTTAGTCCCAAATCGATCTACCTAATATAAGTAGTAACCTTAGACCTCCGTAGATGGTCATCGACCACAGTAAGTACTAATAAATCATCCTCGTAGTCGTAAGTACAAGTATACAGGTAAGTGAATACAGGATAATGCACCTATGTAAAAGTGTTCCTGTATGGTATTCATGTATGTGTGTCCATGTAACAGGTAAGTATATGTAAACATATTCATGTATCAGGTAACCCTCTGTAACTACTCATGTATCAGGTAATGTACTAGTATAGACTCATGAATGAACTGACTCTTGTGTGATTCTTTGTAATAGAAGTAATGTTTGATATCTTCAAATTATCCCTATGATAATTTACTGTAATATAACTGGTTGATCATGTAGGTTTATACACTCTTACTACTCAAGGGTATGGGAAACTAAATGAAAGATGTAAACTATAACATCAATACATATATAAAAATATAAGCGTATATGCATAGTTTAGTTCAAGAATGAAAAATGGTTTTGTAAAGCATCTTATGGGTTTTGAACAATAATTAATAATGATTTGATGTCATTTTAATAAACATTTCAAAGGTAAAACATTTGGTAACAATGTGTTTTTATGATGTAAAACCATTTCATGCATCACATTTTGTAGCATGTGAAATCTGTTAAATGACAAACACAGTTATAAAAAACATATCAATGATTTAATAACATGTTTGTTTCTACTTGTATTCCCCCCCCCCATTAAAGCATTTAAAATCATTTAAAACATTGATTAGGGGTATGAACTCACCTGTAGTTGGTGATTGGAATGAACTGAACGGTATAGGATGGCTAGGTGTCAAGCGAGGACTTGTGCACACACTACGATCCTAATGAACATATAATCACATATATATGCACTCAATTAGACTCAAATGACTAATTGATAATGTTAAGACATCCTAGACATAATAAACACTTTATATAAGTGTTTTAAGCCTTAAGGATTGCATCTAAGCTATTTTGGGACAAGGTATTTGTGTTTAGGGTTCCAAAGGACCCTATATGAGAGTTTTCTCCCCATAAACCATCACACATGGAGTTTACGGTTGTAAACTCTTGAGTTTACGGCCATAAACTCCCAAACATGTGTGTTTGGTGTGTTTTGAAGTGCAAAATGCTTTCTAGATTTATTCTAACTTGGTGGCTAAGTCCTTGGAAGGGTTAAATGTCTCGAAATACTCCAAATAGGAGTTTACGGCCTCAAGGCCATTCCCCTTGGAGTTTACGGCCGTAAACTCCCTTGGGGTGTTGTTTTTGTTGCTTTCAAGCCTCTTGCACTTATGGTATATGTTCTAGACTTTTATTCCTAGCATATGAAGGCATTAGGCACACCTTGGTGCCCTTTTTAGGAGTTTACGGCCCAAGAACCATGTCTTGGCCGTAAACTCAATTTGTTAAGTGATTTTGATGTGGTTTGGTCCCTCCATTAAGTGGGTAACAATTTCTTGTAAAGGTCTAGGGCTTTAGGTGTCATGAAAACACCCCTTTTGTCCATTTCAATAGAGTTTACGACCTAAGCTACACTTGGGCCGTAAACTCTCATTTGTTTGTGTTCTTTGATGTGTTTAATGCCTTACACTAAATGGGAACTAGTCTAGATAAAAGCCTTAAAGTTTTAGAGTCCTTAAAACACCATTTTGAGTGTGAAAAGGGAGTTTACAGCCTATGCAACTCTTGGGCCGTCAACTCCCCAAACTTGGGTGATTTGTGGATGTTTGCTTGTCCCTAACATGCATACATAATAGTCTAAAGCTTTAGCATAACACAAGGGTCGGTTTTGGCTTCGTTTCGGGAGTTTACCGCCCAAGAACACCTTGGGAGTAAACTCCTAGATCTAATGATTTAGCCATCTAAATCATGTTATAAGCATCTAATAAGAATTCTAATCACTACTAGAAAGAGTTACTCACGTTTTGGTATAAAAACCCGAAGATCCGTGAGAGAGAGAAAATGGATTTTATCTAGATGGAAATGTGAATAATGAATGAATTTGGTTCAGAATTCTATTTATAGTCCTAAGATATTTTGGCAGAAAAATATTTTTATTCCTGAAATGATCTCTAATATAATAGAGTGTTGGAATAACCGTGTTGCACAAAACCCTAGTGCACCCACTCTCCTGATATTTCCTGAAGTGTAAACCCTGAATTACTCAAACTTATGTGAAAAAGAATGATCATCCTATCCCTTTGAATGATCACCATGATGAAGACCTTTCTGACGGTGCTAACTCCGAACCAGAGGTTAAGAACCTACCCCAGGTAGCTCCTGTTCCAATTCCTAACCCTCGTCCGGTTTTTCATGGCCTGATGCCTGAGTGGGTGGAATGCTTGGAAACATGGAGCCAAGGACAATATCAGTCCATGCCATTTAATGGTGATCGAAGCTTTTATGACCTAAACTATGGGGGCTCAGCAGACAGAATCTTGCCAATCTTGGTCCGCACAGTGGCCCGAAATGAGATTCAAGGCAGGACAGCCCTACATCAGATCACCGAGGTTGTCGCCGATGCGAGAATGCATACCCTCCGCACCATTCGTCTAGAAGATGCTTGCGAGAGATCTGAGAGAAACCATGAAACCCTGTTGCAAGCACTAGCTGAATCACGAGCGGAAGTCATAGAGCTCCGAGTACGCCAGAGGGTGTACAAAAGACACCTACTTGATGTGGAACGTCAACTTGCTGAACTGAGAGTTCACAAGAGGGATGACCGTCGCCAGTACTAGATGTTGTACTTTATTTTCCTTGTTAAAAGGAATCTTTTTTTTCTGTCTATGCCCAATGTGGCATTTTCTAGGAAATTATCTTGTACCGTAAGTACTTTTCGTTAGGCCTTTATGCAGTCAAGGACTATCTCCTCTGGATATGATGTAAGACCTTTTTTTACAATGTCATTTTCCCGAACTTTTACCTCATGAATATCAAAGATATTGACAGTCGGCTAACTTCTATGTCATTCTTTATTCAAGTACTCTTATCGTGCTTTCATTAGACTCTATCTGAAACATGCTTTAGTCGAGTCCTTGGACTATAGTAATTTAGCTCCAGAGACATTTCCAAGTCTCTTTCAGTGGTTGGATCATGTTATTCCCCAACCAACGATACCTCGTCTTGAATGACAAACGTCATGAGACCATTCTACGAACTCACTTCCACCCAGTACTAGGACTGCATCATAGGGATGTAGGTCAAACCTTCACGAACACACTTCCATTCTGTGCTAGGACTGCATCATAGGGATGTAGGTCAAACTTTCGAGAACATAGTCTTGCTCTTTACTTGAACAATCTAAGTACATCTAGGGTCAACCATTATCGCTCATAAAATCCTTATCTTTCGTGTTACAGAATCATGTCGTCATCCGGAAACAATCAGCCGAGCAACAAAACCTCTACTTTTACTATGGACGCCGCTACTTTTCATGCCGCTGTTACAGCTGCCGTGATGGCTGCCGTGACAGCTATCCTTGCAAATTGCAGCACTGTCAACCCAACCAAGACTGAAAAAGGAGTTGACAATCTCGATCATGTTAACGATCCGAGAAATCAACAAATAGTAACAGTCGCCACAGCTCAAAACAACAACTCAGAGTTCAAGAAACGAAAACGTCAAGACCAAGTAGAACGCAAGCGATTTCAGAGAATTGCCATGCAACAACCACAAGTGGAAACCTCTGCCATCCTAGTACCGAGCAGACCATATAAAGGGACACTCCCGAAGTGTGACCGGTGCAACTACCACCACAAGGGAATTTTCCGAGCCTGGCAATGCAATAATTGCAACAAGATGGGGCACATTGCTCGTTTCTGTAGAACTACCTCCACCACTCGAGCAAGCCTTGTTTGCTATAGTTGTGGCGAGGTAGGGCACTATTACAGAAATTGTCCAAAATAGAAGATCAACGAAAGCAACCGTGTCCCCATAACTCCTACTCGACACTTCATTTCCACTATAGATGTTGGTAACGTCCAGATATGTCATCAATGCAGTGAAATTGGACACCTCAAGAAGGATTGCCTGATAGTGTAGAACTCTGGCGCAGACGGGAAGATTCTCAGGATCACAGCTACAGGAGAGCCTACTCAGGACTCATGTTAATGTAATTTAGGCGTTTCGTTGTAACAGACTTATAAACCATCCAAAGCTAGTACAACCGGAGTCTTATCTTTCACGGTATCCTGTCAGTATAGGGATGCTCGTGCTGCGTATACTTGTCTTTTGTAGTATAACTTATTCGCAGCCATAGTCTTGTAGTAAGTCTAAAGTACTGTAACTATGTTGATGGTTTCACGGTTGTGTTTTGTATATAACGCCTTATGTGCAAATCTAATGTCTTTAATTTTCCTTATGATTCCGACATTATCATACGACTAGAATCAATTTGATCCGCACCATACCAGCTTCATACATACATCTCTTTCTCAGTAAATGTCTTTTTAGCGAAACCGTCATATCAGAATACCGAAGTACTCATGCATGGAGTACCTCAGACTTCTTTTCTTTCTGAAGAAATCCCTGAAGTACCACTCGTACAATACGTCAAGATCAATCCAAGGATCCATACGGTTGATCTGTCGCTGAAGAATGTATACAGAAGAGTGATATATAATCAAGGTTCTACAGGTTTAGAATTGATGATTCCACTTTAACTTCTTTTTCCTCAATGGGAAGTGAGCTTAAAGAAGAATCAGTTATTCGACTACCTTTTCAATCTTAATTATATACGACTCGTATACACGATATTGTGATCGTTGAACCAAGTATGAATTCTAATATGAACTTCAAGATGGAGACTGCCCAAGACTACGAGTAATCGCATTGGTATGTGAACAAACTTAGAACCCAGTATCACTCCTGTAAACAGATTGCCCTACAGTCTAAACACCTACGGAGATACAAGAACAGCCCGGACAACTTAGCGAACTACACAAAAATAGAATTAGAAGACTAGGCTTCTCACCGTGGAGAACTCCGGTCTTATTCTTCCAGAGATCGACGGATTGCATCGTATGTACCTCAGATAACGAGGACTCCGTCAAGATTTTCCATTAGAAATCATTGTCTCTTCCTCGCATAGATGAAGTAGTTGAGAAAACACAAGGAAATAATTACTTTCACAAACGGACCTGAGATCCGAATATCACCAGTTTGAGTGTGGTGGAAGGATGTTCGGAATACTACCTTCCGAGCTCGATGCGGACACTTCGAGTCCGTAGTGATAACCTTTGGATAGGACCAATACGCCCGAAGCATTCATGAGTTTAATGAATAGAGTCCGTCTTTCTTACGTGGATCAGTTCTTCATTCTCCATGTAACGACTTACTTATCTACCCTAGTAGTAAGAAGGAACCCGCAGAAACATTACCATCAGAGATACTTTTCGCAAAGTTCTCTGAACACGAGTTTTTGAATTGAAGAGTCAAGATTTCCTAAGACACACTATTGGTAATGTGGAAATTATTGAGTACTCTGTCAATTTATCAAAACCGTTGAGAATTGGTCGACACCAGAGACGCCGACAGGAATTCGCCAAATCCTAGGTCGTACGGACCTACTATCATAGTACATCCAGAACTCCTCGCAAGTCAAAGAAACCCTTACGACTTTGACCCGGTAGGGGGTGGCCCTTGACTGGGAAGTTAGGCAAGAGAAAGAAACCTTGGAAATTCCAAGTGAGAGACCAAATTCTTTAGGAAAACTCACTCTGGGAATGGCTTAATGCGCTTCGTAAAGCATGGAAAGCTAAATCCAAGATAGTTAGGACCTTCGAGATTCTTTCTAGAATCGGTCCTATATCTCACAGACTAAACCTACTCCACGAACTCAGTAACGTACATTTTACCCTTCGCGTCTCGATCATGAAACCGTACCTTTCCGTTAGGACTCTTGTATGTCCACTCGTCGAGATCCTCGCCTTCTATTAGAACCGTAGTGACCCTCGACCGAGTGGTCAAGCGGACGAAGCAATGTCGTCGCCATTTAGTGAAGGTTCGTTGGGATACCAACCGAGGACCCGAATTCACTTATGAGCGTGAGAACCGATCGATTTGGAAGTTTCCACCTCTCGACTCGATCATTCGTGCCTACTTCCTTGCCTAAATTCTAATTTCGGGACGAAATTCCCTCTAATAGGGGGATAATGTCACAACTCGAAATTTTCATTCAGTCAAACCCTAAAAGTCAATCACTCCATATTATAAGTCAAGTTCACTTTTACTTGTTTTTGGGAAAAATAAGTTCAATTGATTATTTTAATATTATTCTTTAAACGAACGGGTGAAAGAAAGTGTCGTCTCGAGTTTTGAAATTTAAAAACCGCAAACGCCTCGTGTCTTAGAAGTTCGCGGCCAAACTTTTAAGTTTGGGTCGAAAAATCATCCAAAAACGTAAACTCATGCCTTAAGCATGAGTTTACTCCCCAAAAACTAGTCATTTTGTGTTTACTCCCCAAACACCAAAAGAGTAAACTCCAAAATATCCTCTCAAGTATCATCTTAGATTTTATTCAAGATCTTCAATCTAGTAAGTGTTTCTAGCCCTTTCAAGATAGTATATCACTTAATCTTGTGATTATACATCCTTTAATCCATCCATTTACGTGTTTTGATTAGTTTTCCAAAAACACGAAGAACACACACTAAGTGTTCTTGGACTTTTAGCTCAATTCAAGCCTCCTTATGTAAGTACTTCTATCCTAGAGTCATTTAAAGCTAGCTATGCATGTTTATACCAAGGAAAAGTCCCAAGAACACCAAGTTAAGGTGTTCAGGGTTTTGGGAGGTCCCAAAACCGTAAACACGAAGGTTAGGGCCCAAGTGGTGTGTTAGGGTGCCTAGATGCTTCACAATGCCTTAGTGTGACAACCCGATATTTGAACTCTTTGTAATGACCTAAAAGGTCAACTATTGTAACCACTTTTGAGTTAATGAAATTAACTTTGACAATAAAATGTCCAAAAACTTTCTATTTAACTACCTACTATGTTTAATGTCATTAAACCGAGATCGTACGTAAAAAGAATGCCCAAATCCGGCTTCATTTATTGAAGTTAAGATTTTTCCAAGTTTGGCTTAGCAACAGACAGCTAAAAACTCGAATCGGAGATCGAGTGACTTTTGGCCGGAATGACATAAATGAGAATCGAAGGTCTCAACAATGGTATTTCAGCGGTAAAAAGTCTGGCAAAAACCGACGTCAAATAAAGAAGTTATGAATTTTTAAAGAAATTCCTTAATCACAACATTTTATAAATAAATAATAAAAATAATTTCGAAATTTGCCAATGGAGTCTAAACGAAAGTTTTAGAGCGTAGTCTCACCTACGCGTGGATATAAAGACCATCGAAAACGGAATTCGTATGAACAAGATATGAATTTTAGAAGTTTATTAATTAAATTAAATATAAATTTAATTATAAATCTTTGGTATTATCCGAAGAGGAGTCATCAGATAGGGCCGAGTTACGCCCTGCGTACCCTCGTATGCCCCGCGTACTCAAGGCCTAGGCCTCGGATCGTCCACGTCCCGGTCTATGCGAAGCTACCCCCTCTCCCATCCGAAGTCCGAGGCAGTCGAGGACTCGGTCATGCATGATGTATGCGTACGCCCCGCGTACCGAGGCGGTTCCCAGCCCCTATAAAAGGGATGCGAGGGTTCCTAGGAAAGGGCTCCATTCCTCTTATTTCTTTTGCGTTCTTGCCTCGTTTTCCGTGCCCGTGCTAACCCGAAGCCCCGGTCATTTTGCTCAAGTCCCGAAGGCCATTTTTACTCCTAAGATATCCGAGAATCCCGAGAAAAATCCGTTTCCGGAGACGAAATTCTGCCCGGTTTCCATCTTGCTTTCTTCAAACTTTCAAGTGAGTTCATACCCCTTAATTAACCTGTGACAACCCGATATTTCGAGACAATGTAATGTAAAACCAATCAAATTTAGGTCAAAATATAACTTTCCTAAAATCTTATTTGGGTTAAATAAAGTAGTAGGAATCGTATCAAGGTTTCCAAGCATATAAAGAACACTAAAATCCGAGTTATAACGAACAAGTTATGACC
Source organism: Lactuca serriola (assembly GCF_051521515.1). Taxonomy (NCBI): domain Eukaryota; kingdom Viridiplantae; phylum Streptophyta; class Magnoliopsida; order Asterales; family Asteraceae; genus Lactuca; species Lactuca serriola. The sequence goes on along the minus strand of NC_136410.1, from coordinate 227,064,761 downwards.
AACCGAAGATTCTCGGCAAAAATCGGCAACACTGATAGACGTAAAATGCGAAGTTTCAATACAATAGTTTTAGCCTTAAGTATCTAAATGAAATTTGTAGATAACATTAAACCGTAAACGTACATAAAAAGAACATCCAAATCTGACTTCGTATGAGGAAGTTAAGATTTTTGTAAGTTACAGATATAGCAGTAGACAGCTAAAAGCTCGAAATATAGATAGAGAGACCTTTTGCCGACACAAACTAAATGAGAATTGAAGGTCTCAACAATAGTAGCGCAACGGTAAAAAGTCTGACGAAAACGGACGTCGGATGAGGAAGTTATGGGTTTATGACGGAGTTTTCGTGTCCCAGCCTACTAAAAATAATATAAAGATAATATATCAATGTTATACTAAAAATAAAGTCAAAATTAGCCAATGGAGTCTAAATGAGAGTTGTAGAGCATAATCTCACCTATGCGTGCATATAAAGAACGTCGAAAACGGAGCTCGGATGCGAAAGTTATGAATTTCTGAAGTTCGGGCACGAATCTCGAATCTGTGTCAGAACTCACGACGTGAGTTTTGTAAAACTCACGACGTGAACCCCTTGAATGACCCTTCCAGAGCCACTTGACATGTGACGCATGCCATGACGATTAGGGACGAAACTCACGACGTGAATTATGAAAAACTCACGACGTGAGACCCAAAATTCACCCTATAAATAGGAATCGTGGGCAGCCGGCTTTGGTTGTTCATTTCTATCATTTCTCCTACTTCTACACCCTATTAAGCCCCTCTAAACTACCCCGAAGCCCCGGTAACACCTCCAACACACGATGCAAGTCCTGAAGTCCCGAGTTTTCCGAGAAATCGACTTCTTTCAAATCGAAGTTCTGCTCGACTTTCATCTCACCTTCTTCAATCTATCAAGTGAGTTCATACCCCTTAACTAAAGTTTTAAACTACTTTTAAATGTTTTATGGTGGGGGGGGGGGATTACAAGTAGAATCATGCTAGTATTATATCAATCACATGCGATTAATAAGTAGAATTACGCTAGTTATTACATCAATCACATGTGATTAATATACAGCATTCAAAAAATTTGGCTACTCATTAGCCGTCTTACCAAACAGTTTCCTCGATTTGGATGTGGTCTGGTGGAATTTTGGGTGACCATCCGAAGGTCGTTTCCATATTAATTATATATCAAATATACATATATAGACATAAAAGTACTTCCATATTCATACGTACTAGACACACCATTATTAAGTTACCATCGGGGTAACACAGGATCATACTATTACAACTGCTAGATCAATGAGTCAATTCATTCATGAGTCTATACTAGGAAGAGAATATATACAACTATACTATGAGAACATATACAACTATACTAGAATGAGAAACATTTCAATACATATACAAGAATATGATAACAATTGTGATCCACTGTATCGGAGCATGCCTTAAATGTCATGGCCCGAGTTGTAGCCAGAATTCTAGTGGAGGGAGAGCGTGAGTTTGCGTATAGATCTATACTGGATTGACTATCCTACACCTTGTTGCTAGCTACAGCCGGACCTGCAGGTCTGCGGGTGCCAAACGTCATTCCGTTATTACGACCATTCATTATGTCGTTGTAACCAGTCGATAGCATGGTGCAATTTATCACATTATACCTTAATATGAATCCGGTTTAAGGTAGTTAGTACAGCAATAATTCCTATTATACAAAACTACAGTACTACAATGATTTACCCATTACATATTTTAGTGATAACCTCACTTAAACTTTAATGTACAAACTATATTTTGTTAAAAGATAGTTACACTTGGGAAATTACACACTTTTACATCAAACGAGCATACAAAACAGTTAAGCCTTGGTAGAAGGCTACTTTAATAGAAAATATAGGTTTTTCTGAGAGATTCAAACTTTTTCAAACACTTACAATTCATATACACTTTCAAATTCTTACAATACATAGACTTAGAAATCCTTACATACAAATTAAGACACTAAATATTTATGATCTCACCAGCTTCAAAGTTGATACTCGCTTTCAAAATTACTTGTATCCTCAGGTCATCATAGACAGGTGCCGATGCAAGGAGAAAGGAAGATGGAGCTTGTTCAAGACTTATCTTTCATTTTGATTTATGCTTTAGTGTTTATCAAAATTTGACAGAACACAATTGTATAATAATTATTTTATTAATGCAATGGATGATGTTGTTGCTTGTTTACTACTTTACATTGTTGTTGATATTATACATGACGTCCTCCGCCCCAGAACGTTTCCGCCGTTCTCGGTTTTGGGGTGTGACAGATTGGTATCAGAGCATTGTTTATAGTGAATTGAGTATCTCAACCCATGAAAGATATACTAACTATAAATACAGTGGGATTAAAAATACTCTGATTTAGAGTTTATACTTTAAATAATAAAATATTTAAGTAAGTTTACGTGCCTGCATTCATACTAAAATCAGTGTCACTAGGGCAGTACAAAAGAATTACGATTGTTGGGCAACACAAGTGGGCTTAGAGACATATGGTCAAAACTGGGAAGATATAGCCTGATCACCTATATTATCCGAGGGTTGACTAGCATGTGCCTAAGTTTAATTGTGTGGTTGCAACAATGCTAAAATCTTACCAACCCTACCACAATGAGAACAATAGAACATAACATTAAAAATTTAAAATACTATAGGAGTATCTGGTGTTACTATAAGTACTTTATACTTGAGAACTAAAACGGGATCTTCATTATTAAGTTGATAGTTGCTAAGTGGATACACTGAGGCTATATGTAATTAGGATGTTATAGACTTAGAATCTGTGATAATTTTGCCTTGCCCCTATTCTGTGTGAATTTGGAATTAAGGTCACTTATTCGAAGGTCTATCTTGTTTAGATTACACATAGCTGGTATGCACTTAACAAATAGCGATGTAACTAATGAAGCTTTTCTAAATAATTATCTAGATAGTTCGTCAAATAATTATCCTCTTACCCTAAATTCTCGCTTAGAAATCATAGCTGGACTCCATCCCCTCAGCAACCAGTATCTTCCGAACGAAGTCATAGCTAGTTGGTTTGAAGAAGAACCAGTGAATGATCATCATATCCCCTTGGATGATCACCATGATGAAGACTTTTTGTATGATGCTAACTCCGAACCAGAAGTTGAGAAACTACCCCGAGTAACTCCCGTTCCAACAGCAGCAAGTGGAAACCCCTGCCATCCCAGTACCGAGCAGGCCATACGAGGGAAAACTCCCGAAGTGTGATAAGTGTAGTTTCCATCATCATGGGGCCTTCCATCAGAGGCGGTGTTGCAATTGCCTAAACATAGGGTACCATGCTCGTAACTGTGGAGCACCGGCGCGACCCATCACTCAAGTCTCTTTCATCGGGACTAAACCTGCACACAAGATTTGTTATAGCACCGAACGATTTAAGAAGCAGTTTTCAAAGTGGAGTAACGAGGAAGGCACTCGTGTCCACATAGCATTGGCTAAACACCGAAATCCCGTCTCCAAGGCTAGTACTAGCCAGTCATGCCACCAATGCGGTGAGGTAGGGCACTTCAATAAAGATTGCCCGATAACAAAGAACTCTGGCGCAGATGGGAAAATTCTCAGGATTACAGCTGCAGGAGAGCCTAGTCCGGAACCACGTTAAATGTAATTTGGGCGTTTTGTTGTAGCAGACTTATAAACTATCTAGAACTAGTGCAACTAGAGTCTTACCTTTTGCGAGATCCTGTCTGTATAGGAATTCTCGTGCTGCGTATACTTGTCTTTTGTAGTGTATCTTATTCACAGCAATAGTCTTGTGGTAAATCTAAAGTACTGTAACTCTGTCCATGGTTGCACAGTTGTGTTTTGTCTGTAATCGTCTATGTTTAATTCTAATGTCTTTAAAGTTTCTGTATGATTCCGACATTTTTATACAATCAGATTCAATTTGATCGTCGCCAAAACAACTTCATACATACATCTCTTTCTTGTAGATCGTTTTTTTTTCAGCGAAGCCGTCATATCAGAACACCGTAGTACTCATGCCAGGAGTACCACTTAGTTATTTTCTTTCCGAAGAAATCCCCGAAGTACCACTTGTGCAGTACGTCAAGTTCAATCCAAGGATTTATACGATTGATCTATCACTGAGAAATGTATGCATAAGAGTGATATATAATCAAGGTTCTACAGGTTTAGAATTGATGATTCCACTTTAACTTCTTTTCTCGGATGGGATGTGAGGGTAAGGAAGAATCAGTTATTCGACTACCTTTTCAATCTTAATTATATACGCCTCGTATACACGAGATTGTGATCGTGAAGCCCTGTATAAATTCTTAAATGGACTTCAGGACGGAGAACTGCCTAAGTATACGAGTAATCACATCGTCATGTGAACAAACTTAGAACCCAGTACGACTCCCGAAAACAGATCGCCCTATAGTTTAAACACCCTCGGAGATACCAGAACAGTACAAACCACATGACGAACTACACAGAAAGACAATTAGAAGACTAGGCTTCCCACCCTAGAGAACCCCGGTCATATTCTCGCGGAGATCGACGGATTGCAACGTATGTGCCTCGGATATTGAGGACTCCGTCAAGATTTTCATAGAAATCGTTATCTCTTCCTTGCATAGACAAAATGGTTGAGAAAACGCAGGGAAAGAAACTACTTCCAGGAATGGATCTGGAATCCGAATATCACCAGTTCGAGTGTTAGGGGAGGATGTCCGGAAGACTATCTCCTGAACTCGATGCGGACACTTCGAGCTCGTAGTGATACCTTTCGGATAGGACCAATACGCCCATAGTGTTCATGAGCTAAATAAATAGAGTTACGTCTTTCTTATTGGGATCAGTCATCATTTCTCCATATAATGACTTACGTATCTACCCTCGTAGTAAGAAGAAAGCCCATGGTAACATTCGTACAGAGGAACTTTTAGCAAGGTTCTCTAGGCATGAGTTTAGAAATTGAAGAGTCAAATTTCTAGGACATACTGTTAGTAATGTGGGAAATTTTGAGTACTCTTTCAATTTGTCAAAAACCATTGAGCATTCATCAACACCAGAGACGCCGGCAGTTTTTCTCCAGATTCTAGGTCTTTCCGACCTACCGCCTTAGTTCATTCAGAACTCCTCGCAAGCTACAGAAACTCGTACGACTTTGACCCAGCAACGGGTGGCTTTTGATTGGGAAGTTATGCAAGAAAAGGAACCTTTAAGATTCCAAGTGAGTGACCAAGTTCTTTAGGATAACTCACTCTGGGAATGGCTTAATACGCTTCGTAAAGCGTGGAAAGCTAAATCCAAGTTAGACAGGACCTCCGAGATTCTTATCAGAATCGGTCCTGTGCCTCACACAAACTAGACCTATTCCGCGAACTTAGTAACGTACTTTCTACTCTTCGCATCTCGATCGTGACACCATACCTTTCCGTTAGGACTCTTGCAAGTCCACTCATCGAGATCCTTGCCTTCGTATTAGAACCGTAGTGACCCTCGACCGAGAGGTCAAGCGGACGAAGAAACGTCATCGCCAGTTAGTGAAGGTTCATTGGAATGCCAACCGAGAACCCGTTATCACTTAGGTGCGCTAGAACCAATCGATTAGGAAGTTTCCTCCTCACAACTCGATCATTCGTGCATACTTCCTTGCTTAAATTCTAATTTCGGGACGAAATTCATTCTAACGGGGGGATGATGTGACAACTCGATATTTCGAGACAATGTAATGTAAAACCAATCAAATTTAGGTCAAAATATAACTTTCCTAAAATCTTATTTGGGTTAAATAAAGTAGTAGGAATCGTATCAAGGTTTCCAAGCATATAAAGAACACTAAAATCCGAGTTATAATGAAGAAGTTATGACCAACCGAAGATTCTCAGCAAAAACCGGCAACACTGATAGACGTAAAACGCGAAGTTTCAATACAATAGTTTTAGCCTTAAGTATCTAAATGAAAGTTGTAGATAACATTAAACCGCAAACGTACATAAAAAGAACATCCAAATCTGACTTCGTATGAGAAAGTTATGATTTTTCTAAGTTACAGATATAGCAGTAGACAGCTAAAAGCTCGAAATAGAGATCGAGAGACCTTTTGCTGACACAAACTAAATGAGAATCGAAGGTCTCAACAATAGTAGCGCAACGGTAAAAAGTCTGACGAAAACGGACGTCAGATGAGGAAGTTATGGGTTTATGACGGAGTTTTCGTGTCCCAGCCTACTAAAAATAATATAAAGATAATATATCAATATTATACTAAAAATAAAGTCAAAATTAGCCAACGGAGTCAAAATGATAGTTGTAGAGCATAATCTCACCTACACGTGCATATAAAGAACGTCGAAAACGGAGCTCGGATGCGAAAGTTATGAATTTCTGAAGTTCGGGCACGAATCCCGAATCTGTGTCAGAACTCACAACGTGAGTTTTGTAAAATTCACGACGTGAACCCCTTGAATGACCCTTCCAGAGCCACTTGACATGTGACGCATGCCATGACGATTTGGGACGAAACTCACGACGTGAATTATGAAAAACTCACGACATGAGACCCAAAATTCACCCTATAAATAGGAATCGTGGGCAGTCGGCTTTCGTTGTTCATTTCTATCATTTCTCCTACTTCTACACCCTCTTAAGCCCCTCTAAACTACCCCGAATCCCCGGTAACACCTCCAACACATGATGCAAGTCCCGAAGTCCCGAGTTTTCCGAGAAATCGACTTCTTTCAAATCGAAGTTCTGCTCGACTTTCGTCTCACATTCTTCAATCTATCAAGTGAGTTTATACCCCTTAACTAAAGTTTTAAACTACTTTTAAATGTTTTATGGTGGGGGGGGATTACAAGTAGAATCATGCTAGTATTATATCAATCACATGCGATTAATAAGTAGAATTACGCTAGTTATTACATCAAATACATGTGATTAATATACAGCATTCAAAAGATTTGGCTACTCATTAGCCGTCTTACCAAACAGTTTCCTTCAAATGATTTTTATAAACATTTTATATGTTTTAAACTACTTATTACACTGTACATCTTACTCGGTACATTACCTTTCAAACTTATTTACAACTGTGTTTCAAACAAATGTTTCCTTATACTCAAAACTGTTTTATCATACTTATGCCTTTAAATTGTTTTATAGATCGACATCAAGTCGATCTTTTCTTAAAATAATATTTATGTTTCAAATGTCTTACAAAATTTATTTATGCTTTTACTACTTATAAATTGCATGCCCATATATGTATAGATGTATAAATAATGTTTAAAGGGCTTAGGAAAGCCACCTGTCCTATTTCCTTTTCCTCGATTTGGATGTGGTCTGGTGGAATTTTGGATGACCATCCGAAGGTCGTTTCCATATTAATTATATATCAAATATACATATATAGACATAAAAGTACTTCCATATTCATACGTACTAGACACACCATTATTAAGTTACCATCGAAGGTGCACCCGAATCCCTCAAACCAAGGCTCTGATACCAATTGTTACGACGCAAATTTTCAAACAAATTTTTCATTTTAAAAATATAGTTATTTCCATTCATAACAAGGCATAAATAGTTTAAGTATTCTGTCGGTTACAAATAATCAAAATCCCAAGATCATAAAAGCATTCTTCAGTGTGTATCGATCACGCCGGCGCCTTCCCACGGTCCTCGCTAGTACCTAAAATACATGCACAACAACTGTAAGCATAAATGCTTAGTGAGTTCCCCAATATACAACTTACGCACATACGCCTTTCCAGGCCCCGACCTTCCGGTCCATGTGTCTCAGGGGACTTCCATCCCTGCTGGGTAAACCTTCCGGTCCTACCCACGCCGACCTTCCGGTCCATCACACAACATATCGCCTTCCGGCCCATAACATATTCCGGCCCATAATATAGTCGCCTACCGGCCCATAACATACATAGCACATATAACAAATAACTTACCACATATAGCATACATATCACATATCATATCCGACCTTCCGGTCACACAGTCAAACCCTTCCGGGTACAGTATAGTGAGAAGACTCACCTCGTAAAAGCTGAAAGCTAGCAAATCCCGAAATGACTCGTGCACAATCCGACGAGCTACAACCTCCATATAACATCACATATCTCATTAAAACTTACATCTTCTAAGTGTGACTATCCCTAAGAAGTCAGACTTAGGTCAACTCTGGTCAACGGTCAACAGTCAACTCGACCGGACTCGGCGAGTGCCATGGCGACTCGGCGAGTCTAGACGTCCTCCAACTCTCTGAGATTCCCTATCTACTCGTCGGGTATCCTCCTCGACCCGACGAGTTACTCCTGGAAGAATCGCGGGGCCACCCCGACTCCACTCGCCGAGTCTGAAGAACAACTCGGCGAGTCCCAGTAAATCTTCAAGCTACTCGCCGAGTCTGAAGAACAACTCGGCGAGTCCATGCCATGCAGACGAGCAACTGCTTCCTGAATTACGTATGGTCCCGAGATATACAATCATGGGACTTTCTGGACTTCTAAACATCTTATTACTGGGGTATAAACGTCTGGGTAATAACATAATAACCCATCTAATCACTAAATGGGTTTCATAAACCCTAGATTCGTATACACATCAAAATAACAGAATTGATCCGAGTATTACCTGAAAACGCACTCTCTGTGTCCCCCAAACCTCAGGACTCGATCCTCCTTGATATTCCTTTGGCCAATTTCTTCTTCTTCTTGCCTAACAAGTTCCTCCAAGTTCCAATAGCTTTCTCTCCTGCTCTAGACGTTCACAACGATTAGGGTTCTTCTCAATCGACCAAAAGACGGAAAATGACGGCCTAAGAGGCGTTATATACGATCCAAAACCGAACGGTTAGGGTTTCTGCTGAACAGCATCGACTCGCCGAGTTCGTATCTGGACTCGTCGAGTCCAGTCGCGAACCCGCGACCAAGTCTGCGATCCTACTCGGCGAGTCTAGGCTCCAACTCGCCGAGTCCCCTCTTAAATCACCCCCAAAAACATAATTTAATAATACCTGAGATTCCGGGCTGTTACAACTCTCCCCCACTAGGATTAGACTTCGCCCTCGAAGTCTCATTCCGAAAATAGTGCCGGATGCTGCTCCCGCATCTCACGTTCCGGCTCCCAAGTCATTTCCGATCCCTTACGGTGTTGCCATTGAACCAACACCAAAGGTATCTCCTTGTTCCTCAGAACCTTGATCTTCCGATCCCTGATAGCCACTGGTCTCTCCGCATAATTCAGGCTCGCATCCACCTGAATATCCTCTAATGGAACCACCGCCGATTCATCGGCTATGCACTTCCTCAATTGCGACACATGAAAGGTGTCATGGATCTGTCCCAACTCCGCTGGAAACTCCAACCGATAGGCTACCCGGCCTACCCTTGCACTCACACGAAATGGCCCAATATACCGGGGACCCAACTTGCCCCTCTGCTTGAATCGAATCACTCCTTTCCAAGGAGAGACCTTCAGGAGAACGAAGTCGCCGACCTGAAATTCAAGCTCGGATCGGCGCCTGTCTGCATAACTCTTCTGCCGGCTCTGGGCGGTCAATAACCTTTGTCTCACTTGCTGAATCTGCTCTGTCGTCTGGAGCACGATCTCCGTGCTGCCTATCACTCTCTGTCCCACCTCTCCCCAGCAAATGGGGGTCCGACATCTCCTACCATACAACAGCTCAAAAGGTGGCATACCAATGCTCGAATGATGGCTGTTGTTGTAGGAAAACTCTGCCAATGGTAAATACGCATCCCAACTACCCCCAAAGTCTAACACACACGCTCAGAGCATGTCCTCCAGCGTCTGAATCGTCCGCTCACTCTGACCGTCTGTCTGGGGATGGTATGCGGTACTAAAATGCAATTTAGTACCCAGCTCCTCATGGAATTTCTTCCAGAACCTGGAAGTGAAGCGCACATCACGGTCTGACACAATCGAGATCGGCACCCCATGCCGAGATACCACTTCTCTCACATAAATCTCTGCCAACTTCTCCGCTGAAGAACTCTCGCTGATGGCAAGGAAGTGTGCACTCTTCGTCAACCTATCCACAATCACCCAAATTGCATCAACTCCCCTGGCGGTCCTCGGCAATTTGGTGATGAAATCCATAGTGATCTGTTCCCACTTCCACTCGGGGATCTCCAATGGCTGTAACTTGCCATGCGGTCTCTGGTGCTCAGCCTTAACCCTACGGCATGTCAAGCACTTCTCGACGAACCATGCAACGTCCCTCTTCATACAGGGCCACCAATACTCTTTCCTCAGATCCAAATACATCTTCGTAGCACCGGGATGGATCGAGAATTTCGATCTATGAGCCTCTTCCATCAAAGTAATACGCGTACCGCCCACAAACGGTACCCAAATCCGACCCTGAAACATCATAAGCCCTCGCCCATCCTTAACGAACTCTGAAATTAACCCCACGACCCGCTCTTTCTTTTGCATTTCTGGTCGCACCGCTTCGGCCTGTGCCCCACGAATAGCATCCAATACAGGAGTCATCACTGTCAGTCTCAAGCATACATCTCGCAATGGAGTGCTCTCCGCCTTGCGGCTCAACGCGTCGGCCACCACATTAGCCTTACCTGGGTGGTACAGGATCTCACAATCATAATCCTTGACCACATCCAGCCACCTCCTCTGACGCATATTTAGATTGGGCTGATCCATCAAATACTTCAAGCTCTTATGGTCCGTATATATCGTACATCGAACCCCATACAGGTAGTGACACCAAATCTTGAGAGCGAACACTACTGCTCCCAACTCTAAATCATGCGTAGGGTATCTTGCCTCATGAGGCTTCAGCTGCCTCGACGCATAAGCTATCACATGACCCCTCTGCATCAACACTGTACCCAGTCCCGAAATCGATGCGTCGCAATATACCACAAAATCTTCCATCCCGTCTGGGAGAGCTAATACCGGGGCTTCACACAACCTCTGGCGAAGTGTCTCAAAGGAGGTCTGCTGCTCGGGCCCCCATGAGAATGCAACACCCTTCCGGGTCAATCTGGTGAGTGGCACTGCGATCTTGGAGAAATCCTTGATGAATCTCCGATAATACCCTGCCAACCCAAGGAAGCTCCTGATCTCAGAAGGTGACTTCGGCACCTCCCAACTCATCACCGCCTCAACCTTGGCCGGATCGACCAATATTCCTTTCTGATTGACAACATGTCCTAGAAATTGGACCTCTCGCAGCCAGAAGTCACATTTGGAGAACTTTGCATAAAGCTTTTCCGACCTCAATACCTCGAGGACCTCCCTCAAATGCTCCTCATGCTGCTCTCTAGATCTAGAATACACCAGGATGTCGTCGATAAACACAATCACTGACCGATCCAACATCGGTCTGCATACTCTATTCATGAGATCCATGAACACAGCCGGGGCATTGGTGAGCCCGAAAGGCATCACCACAAACTCATAATGCCCATATCGCGTCCTAAACGCTGTCTTCTGGACATCCCCCTCCCGTACCCTCACCTGATGGTACCCTGACCTCAAATCGATCTTGGAAAACCAAGACGCTCCCTGCAACTGATCGAATAAATCATCGATCCTCGGTAACGGGTAACGGTTCTTGACCGTCAACTTGTTCAATTCCCGGTAATCAATACACATCCGGTGTGAACCATCCTTCTTCTTGACGAACAGAATAGGTGCTCCCCACGGCGAGCTGCTCGGCCGAATGAATCCCTTCCCCAGCAATTCCTGGAGCTGCGAGGACAACTCTTGCATCTCTGGAGGTGCAAGACGATAAGGCACCTTAGCAATAGGCGCGGCCCCCGGAACCAGATCGATACCAAACTCTACTTGCCTCTCAGGAGGTACTCCCGGCAGCTCCTCGGGGAAAACATCTGAAAACTCACGCACCACAGGGACCTCCCCAACTGATTTCGATCTCTCGGGAACCTCCCGCGTATCCATCACATACGCCACAAAACCCTTACAGCCCTGCTGTAGACACTGCCTCGCCCTAGCGGCCGAACAAAAAGTTGATCCCGAACGGGTACCCTCGCCGTACACCGAAAGAACTCCCCCACTATGGTCTCGTATAGTCACCAACTGACGCTCACAGTCGATGACAGCGCCGAATCGGCTCAACCAGTCCATGCCCACGATGACACAGACATCACCCATCGCAATAGGAATCAGGTCAATCGGGAATTCAACCCCGAAAATCTCTAGTACACATCCCCGAAGAACCTCCGTGGCACAAATCACTTTCTCGTTAGCTATAGAAACCCTCAAAGGTCGACTCAACGACTCACGACTAACACTGATATGCTGACTAAAGGCTAAGGACACAAAGGACCTACTCGCACCCGAGTCAAATAACACTAAGGCAGGCACAGAGTTCACAAGGAAAGTACCTACGCATATAATAACATAAGCATAACATCTCGACATTTAAAATAAATACATGAATTACAACATACCTGCCACGACATCGGGCGCAGCGCGGACCTCTTCCGCAGTCAGCTGAAAGGCTCTTCCCCGAGCCCTCGGGGCCTCGGCCTTCACCGGTCGAGTCGCAGTAGCTCCGGCAGCAGGTGCAGATCCCTGAAGAAGCTGAGGGCATTCGGCCTTCCTATGGCCTATCTGGTTGCAATGAAAGCAAACCGTAAATCCCTTGGGACACTCCCTAGCAATGTGCCCCTTCTTGCCACACTTATAGCAAGCACCAGATCGACACGCCCCCTCATGACCCTTGCCGCACTTTCCGCAAGTGCGGCCCTTCGAACCTCCTTTGCTCGCATCGGCGGACTTTACCTGCTTGGCTGCCGGCTGGAACTGAGCCGGTCGCCGGTCCACCCGCTGAGACTCAGCCTCCTCCCTGGCCTGGGTCTCCAACTCGATCTCGCGCTTCCTGGCATTCGCCTGAAGCTCAGCAAAAGTATGGTAAGTGGAGTTTGACACAAACTCCCGGATATCCCTCCTCAACACTCCCAAGTACTGGCTCATCCGAGCCTGATCAGTGGACACCAGCTCGGGGCAGAACATCGCCCTCTCATGAAACTTCCGCGTAATCACCGCGACAGAATCAGTACCCTGCTTGAGGGTTAAGAACTCCTGAACCAATCGTTCCCTCTCCACCGGGGGAACGTACTCATCTCTGAACATGGCAGTAAACCCCTCCCATGTTACTGCTGTAGTCTCTACCAAAGTGAAGTTCGCCGTCACGAACTTCCACCAGTCCTTCGCTCCCAGGCGGAGCTGGTTCAAAGCGAACCGTACCCTCAGGTGCTCCGGGCATGAACACGTGTAGAAGCACCCCTCTATGTCTGCGATCCACCTCATCGCAGCAATCGGATCCTGCGTCCCATCGAACTCTGGTGGCTTCGTGTTGCTGAACTCTCGGAACAGCAACGAGTCACCTCCCTGTGGCCTAGCAGCGGCCACAGCTGCGGTAGCTGCAGCGGTTGCAGCCTCAGTCAACGCGGCGTACCGCTCATCAAATGTCTCCATCAGGGTGGTCTTAATAGACCCAAACATCTCCGGGATCTCAGCCCGGATCGCTGCCGCCACCTCCTCGTGAATCATCTGACGAATATCCTCGTCTCTCACACCGCTCGAACTCGCTCCGTGGCGCGGTCTAACCATGATGTCTCTGAAATACAACATAAAACTATCAGAGACTCCACCGAGTATAATCGTACTCGATACGCAACCCTACTGAGTCCCCGATATCCAGGGATTCTTACTTGGGTCTCCCACTGACCCGGTGCCCTCGGTAGTACGGGCCCAATACTACCGACCACACCGCATCAACGTTCATCCCAAGTCCTCCTCCCCAAACTCCGGATAGTGAGTACTCTACTGCTGATATGCACTATCTACCCGCATGCTAGCAACACATCACATATAGGCAAATTTCCCTAGACTAAGGCATCACAAATCAGGCCACTCTAGTCCTATCATCAATACCTAGTCTTCTAGCATGCATAACAATTCATATCATATAATATTGTAAGGTATTTTGGGGATCTTTACCGTTCGGGCGCTGACTGATCGTACACACTGCTTCTTTCTTGCTTACCACGAAACCATTTACAAAAGTTTATGCCTTTATTTAAAAAGTTTTCCTCAAATCCTCGGTTTGAGTTCAGCTACTCCCGAAGGTGCACCCGAATCCCTCAAACCAAGGCTCTGATACCAATTGTTACGACGCAAATTTTCAAACAAATTTTTCATTTTAAAAATATAGTTATTTCCATTCATAACAAGGCATAAATAGTTTAAGTATTATGTCGGTTACAAATAATCAAAATCCCAAGATCATAAAAGCATTCTTCAGTGTGTATCGATCACGCCGGCGCCTTCCCACGGTCCTCGCTAGTACCTGAAATACATGCACAACAACTGTAAGCATAAATGCTTAGTGAGTTCCCCAATATACAACTTACGCACATACACCTTTCCAGGCCCCGACCTTCCGGTCCATGTGTCTCAGGGGACTTCCGTCCCTGCTGGGTAAACCTTTCGGTCCTACCCACGCCGACCTTCCGGTCCATCACACAACATATCGCCTTCCGGCCCATAACATATTGCCTTCCGGCCCATAATATAGTCTCCTACCGGCCCATAACATACATAGCACATATAACAAATAACTTACCACATATAGCATACATATCACATATCATATCCGACCTTCCGGTCACACAGTCAAACCCTTCCGGGTACAGTATAGTGAGAAGACTCACCTCGTAAAAGCTGAAAGCTAGCAAATCCCGAAATGACTTGTGCACAATCCGACGAGCTACAACCTCCCTATAACATCACATATCTCATTAACACTTACATCTTCTAAGTGTGACTATCCCTAAGAAGTCAGACTTAGGTCAACTCTGGTCAACGGTCAACGGTTAACTCGACCGGACTCGGCGAGTGCCCTGGCGACTCGGCGAGTCTAGACGTCCTCCAACTCTCTGAGATTCCCTATCTACTCGTCGAGTATCCTCCTCGACCCGACGAGTTACTCCTGGAAGAATCGCGGGGCCACCCCGACTCCACTCGCCGAGTCTGAAGAACAACTCGGCGAGTCCCAGTAAATCTTCAAGCTACTCGCCGAGTCTGAAGAACAACTCGGCGAGTCCATGCCATGCAGATGAGCAACTGCTTCCTGAATTACGTATGGTCCCGAGATATACAATCATGGGACTTTCTGGACTTCTAAACATCTTATGACTGGGGTATAAACGTCTGGGTAATAGCATAATAACCCATCTAATCACTAAATGGGTTTCATAAACCCTAGATTCGTATACACATCAAAATAACAGAATCGATCCGAGTATTACCTGAAAACGCACTCTCTGTGTCCCCCAAACCTCAGGAC
Source organism: Lactuca serriola (assembly GCF_051521515.1). Taxonomy (NCBI): domain Eukaryota; kingdom Viridiplantae; phylum Streptophyta; class Magnoliopsida; order Asterales; family Asteraceae; genus Lactuca; species Lactuca serriola. The sequence continues at coordinate 227,049,349 of NC_136410.1, read as the reverse complement.
TCGATCCTCCTTGATATTCCTTTGGCCAATTTCTTCTTCTTCTTGCCTAACAAGTTCCTCCAAGTTCCAATAGCTTTCTCTCCTGCTCTAGACGTCCACAACGATTAGGGTTCTTCTCAATCGACCAAAAGACGGAAAATGAAGGCCTAAGAGGCGTTATATACGATCCAAAACCGAACGGTTAGGGTTTCTGCTGAACAGCGTCGACTCGCCGAGTCCGTATCTGGACTCGTCGAGTCCAGTCGCGAACCCGCGACCAAGTCTGCGATCCTACTCGGCGAGTCTAGGCTCCAACTCGCCGAGTCCCCTCTTAAATCACCCCCAAAAACATAATTTAAGAATATCTGAGATTCCGGGCTATTACATTAATATAAATCCGGTTTAAGGTAGTTAGTACAGCAGTAGTTCCTATAATACAAAACTACAGTACTACAATGATTTACCCATTCCATTTTAGTGATAACCTCACTTAAACTTTAATGTACAAACTATATTTTGTTAAAAGATAGTTACACTTGGGAAATTACACACTTTTACATCAAACGAGCATACAAAACAGTTAAGCCTTGGTAGAAGGCTACTTTAATAGAAAATATAGGTTTTTCTGAGAGATTCAAACTTTTTCAAACACCTACAATTCATATACACTTTCAAATTCTTACAATACATAGACTTACAAATCCTTACATACAAATTAAGACACTAAATACTTATGATCTCACCAGCTTCAAAGTTGATACTCGCTTTCAAAATTACTTGTATCCTCAGGTCATCATAGACAGGTACCGATGCAAGGAGAAAGGAAGATGGAGCTTGTTCAAGACTTATCTTTCATTTTGATTTATGCTTTAGTGTTTATCAAAATTTGACAGAATACAATTGTATAATAATTATTTTATTAATGCAATGGATGATGTTGTTGCTTGTTTACTACTTTACATTGTTGTTGATATTATACATGACGTCCTCCGCCCCAGAACGTTTCCGCCGTTCTCGGCTTTGGGGTGTGACATAACCCTTTTAAATATTCTAAATGCTTTTATATGCTTTCTAGGGGGGGGGGGGAATACAAGTAAAACACACGATTATTATCGGGTGTTATATATAAAGATTATTATACACTTTTATTAAATAGAATCATATGTGATTTATAAACTTTATAGGGAACTCTCGTATATAAAGATACTACAATCGCATTCTATCTTTTGAAATATAAATTGTTGTAATGCATGTATAAACTAAACATTTTCTTAGATTAAATGTATACGTGTCTGTCTTAGGCTCTACAAAAATCTATAGTTTCATAACAAGTGATTCCTTTTCTAGGTATTTCTAAACAAACGAGACACACTTTTAGAAAACTATAATAGCTATAGTTTTACGAAAAAATTGCTAACTTTTACGTACTAAAAACACGATTTTCAAGAAGTCACTCTCATATACAAGAACAAACGAACATTTTAACATGTAAATCTGTTTTTATACTACGATTTGTGAGACATTAACTTCACGTACGTTCGAGTACACATTTCAAGTCCTGTATTATATACCAGAATCCCTTGGAGGGGGAGCATGGTGTTTGTGTATAGATCTATACGGGCTTGACAACCCGCACCTTGACTGTTAGCTATAGTCCTCCATTTGGGGTGACAAACGTCATAACATTCCAACACCTGAAGAACATTGTGTATAGGCATTCCGAGTCAATAGTATGGTTATATAACTCACATGAGGTATTAAAAATACATTGATTTACGAGGTTTTCAAACATATTGGTTATTTTTACACTTACATACATTTTTAGAAACAAACTTTGGTCTTCAGAGAAGACTACTTTTATCCTAGTAGAAAATATAGGATTTTCTAAAAACGAACAAACAACGACAAAACATTTCATTTCATACAAACATTGTCATTTAAATACTTATGAAAATCACCAGCTTAAATGCTGATCTACTCTTTCAAAATTACTTGTATCTCCCAGGGATTCAGTAACTACAGGTAACAATATGCTTTTGAAGAAGGGACGCTGCGGCGCCAGTTTAATTTCATATTTTTGCATCATAATGTAATTGGTTTTTGATCATGTAAATTTTGACAAATGTAAACTTTCAATTATATATATGATGGTTGCATTGCTTTCTTTACTTTGTATTCATTTGTTACGTTACCACATGAAGTCATCCGCCCCCGAATGTTTCCGCCGTTCAGGTTTGGGGGTGTGAAGATTGGTATCAGAGCAATGTTTATAGTGAACTAAGTATATCGAACCACATAAGATATACAAACTATAAATGCTTAAGGGACTAATACTCTCTGACAAAACAATTTTCTTTTGTTTTTACGCTTGAGCAGCGTTACGTTTAACTTAAATTGTTAGTTCATTTAAGTACAAATACATGCATACAACAAATTATTTTCATGATATCTAACTATACAACAAGTATTTAGACAAGTTGACACTACGATTAAGACTCGATATATGTAATCAGATTTGGGACAAATATAGCGTGATCAACTATATTTGCCCGAGATCAGACCAATGTATATCGAGGAATGCTCATAGTAAGTAAGAAGTCAAACTTACCAAAAACATCACGAGGATCAAACACAAGAATTTAAATACTATAGGAGTATTTGCTACATAAACTAGTTTAACTTACATGTTTAAATCTTGCATGTTTCAACTTTATTCAATTCTTATAACCCTATTTCTCGTACAGTCAAATGGCTGGATTTCACCACCCCGGCGACCCCTACTTTCCCAACCAACGCAATGGAGGATGGGTCGAAGATGATCTCAAGGAGGACGAGGAACCCATAGAAGTGGATGATGACTCCGGTACCGACTCAGAGCCGGAAGTGATCAATCCACCACCCGTACAACCTCCCGTAAGGAACTTTCAAGGACCGACTCCCGTCTGGGGAAGTCACCTCCACCATTAGAGCCAACAACAAAACCTACGCCCTCCCTACGGCATGTGTCGGGACTTACGATGTCTGCGGCGGAGGTTCGGCTAATCGGGCACTCCTAGTAATGGTGGGCAAACTAGCCAATGAATCCTATCAATCCGGAGTTCAAGCTAGCCGGATTCGGGATGTCAACGTGGAAGTACAGGTTCACACTTCCGACATCCGTAGGCCGGACAAAATGCAAGACAATGCTCAACTCCAAACCGAGGCATTCCAAGCGCAAATGATTGCAGCCCTCGCCGAATTAAGGGAACATCAATCCGCCTTGGATAGGCGTCTAATGGAGTCAAAGCAATCGGATGCGGAGTCAAGCTCCAAGCGCAACCTACGTCGCAAGTAGTGCTTGTCAAAATCTCAAATTTTGTTATAATGTAGGACCTCGGCTAAAAGTCTTTAAATTTCTTGAACTTTGTAACCGGAGACCCTTATAGGGGTCAAATTTTCATGATCGTTGTATCAACTATTATATTAATATAAGTGGCACTATTATTACTACGTTGAGTATTTCGTTCAAACCTTGAAAAGTCATCGAGAAACCAAATGCTTGTTCCATATTTTCACTCTTACAAATAACTTTCATTCTTTTATTTTAAGACTCATACTATCATCTGTTGTTGAACTATAGCAATATAGTTCATGAGGCACATACATTTTGTATTCTATGGAATTCTTATCTTTATCTTTTCAACCTATAGTTGAAGGATGCCTCCACGTAGGAACCCGAGACGAAACAACGGTGGGGAAGCACCTATACCACCGCCACCTCCACCTCCTCAATTTGATGATGTCATGTTCCAAGCAGCAGTCATCGTAGCGGTAGCATCTGCCATGTCATAGATCAATAACTCGAGTACTAATGTCTCGGGAACTGACACACACCTATCCAACCATGGCGAGAGTCATGGGCAACCCTGAGAATGCACCTATAAGGACTTTACTAATGCCAAACCCCGGATGTTTTATGGAACTGGTGGTGTGATGGCTCTGAGGCAGTGGATTGAAAGGACATAATCAGTCTTTGAAATCTGCTCCCCTCCCAAGCACAGCAAAGTCAAGTTTGCAACCTTCACACTTATTGATAGAGCTTTAGCTTGGTGGAACGGCCACGTTAAGGTACTTACCCTGATAGTGGCAAACTCCATAAGCTGGGAGAGCTTAAAAGTCATGCTGATGAGAGAATACTGCCCACGAGGAGAGATTCAAAAACTCGAGCACGAACTCTGGACTCTTGGAATGGTTGGTACCGACATCGCAACTTATACCAACAGATTCTGCGATCTGGAAATCCTTTGCCCAGATATGATTGCTCCTGAGAGCAAGAAAATAGAGAGATACATTTTGGGATTGTCGCCCCAAATGAGGTCAAGCGTGTTAGCTTCAAAACCTGACACTTTTGAAAGTGCCAAGGAACTGGCACAATCTCTTGTTGACTACGGAGGTCATCAGAACTCAACGGTTGCTACACCAGAACCACAAAAGGGAAACAACAACAACAACAACAAAAATAACAGGAAGACAGTATGGAATAAAGGGAAGTGTGGGTCTTCCTAAGAATCCGCAAAGAAACAACTGGTTTCAGTGAATGCTGCCACTGTACCTGCTATAGTTCCTACAAATACCTACCCAACAAAGCCTTATGTAGGTAACCTTCAAAAGTGCACCAAATACACTTACCACCACCATGGACCTTGTCGGGAAATGCAGTGCGCCAACTGCAACAGAAAGGGACACACAGCCCATTTCTGCAAGGATCCCGCAAAGCCGATCACTCAAGTTCCCAATGCTGGTGTAGGCCAGACTTGCTACGGTTGTGGCAAGGTGGGCCACTACAAGAGGAACTGCCCAAAGGCAGCAAGCACCGGCGGTGTGGGACGAGTTTTGGCTATAGGCCACGATGAAGTTGTAGCTGATCCAACTGTAGTTGCTGGTACGTTCCTTATAGATAGTTCATATGCATGCATATTATTCGATAGTGGAGCAGAGAGAAGCTTCGTGAGTCAAAACTTTTTTCACTTTGATAAGTTATAAATTAACTTGATGATCGATTAGATCTTTGTAACAGGTAAGCGAAGAATATAAAAATAGTAAATAGCCCAAGTATGAATCAAGATGTGTCGAATGATTAGATTACTCAATCCTCAGCAGAGCTCGACTAAGAACTTCCACTGTAGAGGATATTAGGGTTACAAAACAAGAACGATAAACTTGCTGAAATAATAAATCTCTAATCGTTGCTAATCGTCCTCTTCTATATTTTTGTTCTAGGATGCATGCAAGCACCTATATATACTAAACCCTACAAAACTCACGGATGGACAGGCCCATACCGGAGATACATATTAGACTGACTAATGAGCCCAATAGACGTAACACAAAATACGACCCAACAATCTCCCCCTTTGCGTCAAATTGGAGCGAGACTACTTCTTCTTCTTGCTTGGGCCAGCAGCGGGAACTTTCTTCGTTGTATCAAACAGACGTGAGATCAGCGCCAGGATAGTCTGTCTGAACCAAATGTACCATTGAATCATATCATCAAAGTACTTAACATCATCCGTTGTGTTCTGCTTGCAACGATGGATGATCCCCAAAACGTGTTCCAAACAGGCAGTGGTGTAGAGATGTTTATCTGCCAAGGCGAAAAGACATTTATGTCCTACGTTCTTGGTAAACATGACAGAGTTTCTCTTCGGGTCAATTTTCCCCATCTGCATCATGTTGAGATCACTGGCAGAGCCAACAGGAGATATGGTTGGTTTCTTCTTGAACACGCTCGCAATCTCCTGATCCATCAATGCAACTTCCATGATGTAGCAAACAAGCATCCTCTTAAAATGGTCGATGATCGGACCATATTCAGCTTCATTGGTAAGAAGGATGCTGTGCAAGATAATCCAATCATAGGGATTAAGGTTGGGAAGATCTGCAAGTGAGATAGCATGTTCGGTCTTGGCAGATCCCCGAGGTACCTTGAACCGAACGTTGGTGAAGTTACCTTCCCTGTACGGCTTCAAGACCCAAACATTGACGATTTTCTGAGCGCTCCAAGTCTGGTATTGGGGTTGAGCTGCCTTCAGGTAGAAATCGATTAAATGCCGATCAACCTGTGGATGAGGATGAGGGAACTCTACAATGTTGGAGAATGCATGAAAAATAAACTCCTTTCGGGTCAGTGACATGTCGAACTGTGAGGCGACAGTGTTAGAACAATCTAAGGAGATCACAAGTTTTAGCCACAAGATACTTGGTGTGTCAATGGCTTCTTTAATCAGCCTCTCAAGAGTCCAGGAAGGAAAAAGAGTTTTCCTGCTCTCAAGAAGGTCGTGGGCTTCCTTCTGTTTCCTTTCGGCTTCTTCAGCCTCTCTAGCCACACGAGCACTGATATCAGCCTCTTTGTCTCGACCTTGCCGCTTCAGAATGTCGGCAATTGTCTCTTTATCATCATCTTCACTCTCCTCAGCAATCTTTTTGCCTTTGTCTTTCACACTGGAACCGGAGGCTTAGCCTACTGGAGGAGGTTCGGTTGTGTGAGTTGATGTTGAAGTAGGAGGTGGTTGAGACACATGTTCTTTTTCTCCCCCTTGTTTCGGAATGGACACGAAATCAAGGAGCTCTTCGATTTTGCTAAGTAGAGCGAGGGCGGGAGCGAGCTTCTCTGCAAGGTCACGCCTCACAGTGTAGTTGAGAATTGGATCATGTGCTTCAAGGATGTTTGAGATAGCAGAGTGGACATCCGAAACACACGATTTAACCACCTCTCTTTCAGATTGAAGAGACTCAATCTCCTGTTGAGAGTTGGAGAGTTGAATGCTCTTGACCTTCAGAGCAGTAGTTTTCCTTGCAAGAACATCCATTAGAGTGTTCTCGGCAGCCAAATCTTCTTGAAGCTTGGAGAGACGCTCCTCGATAGTTGTTCTGAAAGCTGAGTTGTCTTCAGAAATGGATTGTCTGAGGGAAGCGAACGACTTCAGATTAGAAGCGACTGATGTAGCCAACTGGTTCACAATGGGTTCCAGCGTAGTCTTGGTGGCTTCAGCACTTCCCTGTAAAGACTTCAACAGGGAAGAGGCATCAGTGAATAGTTTATCGACTTTTTCGGTCGCAGCCTGACAGGCTTTGGTGGAGGCATCTATCGCGGCGGTGGCTGAATCAAGGTGTAACAACCCGTTATTTCCGGGCATTATAAATCGAGCCTTGTAACCTCTTTGGAATGTTATAGGAATATCATCGATAAATGAATTATTCAAAAGCTCTGATTGGAGTACACTAAGTAGTAGATATCGTCTTAAGGTTTCCAAATATATAAAGAACACAAAAATCCGAGTTATGACGAAGAAGTTATGACCATTCTAAGATTTCCGACAAAACCGACATCATCGATTAAACGGAAAACGCAAAGTTTCAATATGATAGCATTTAGCCTTAGGTATCTAAATGAAAGTTATAGATAACATTAAACCGTGAGCGTACACAAAAAGAACGTCCAAATCTGACTTCGTATGAGGAAGTTATGATTTTTCCAAGATCCGAATATAGCAGTAGACAGCTAAAAACTCGAATCGGAGATCGAGCGACTTTTGGCCGGAATGACCTAAATGAGAATCGAAGGTCTCGACAATGGTATTTCAGCGGTAAAAAGTCTGGCAAAAACCAACATCAGATAAAGAAGTTATGAATTTTCAAAGGAATTCCTTAAACACGTTGAGTTATAAAATAAATAATAAAAATAATTCCGGAATTTGCCAACGGAGTCTAAACGAAAGTTGTAGAGCGTAGTCTCACCTACGCGTGGATATAAAGACCATCGAAAACGGAGTTCGTATGAAGAAGATATGAGTTTTAGAAGTTTATTAAATAAATTATATATTTATTTAATTTAAAATTTCAGACCTTATCCGAAGAGGAGTCAGCGTCCTCATCCGGGTACGCGCTGCGTACCCCTGTACGCCCTGCGTACCCGAGAGACTTGGCCTCTGATCGTCCACGTCGCCCTATCCGAGCCATCCGACCCGTCCGACCCGTCCGAAGTACCCGACCCGTCCGACCCGCTGTCCCGTCCGACCCGCCGTCCCATCCGACCCGCGTACCCAGCAACCCGTCCCATCCGAAGCCGAGGCAGTCGAGGCTTCGGTCATGCATGACGTACGCGTACGCGCTGCGTACGGGCGTACGCCCCGTGTTCGGAGGCGGTTCAGCCTTCCTATAATTAGGATGCGAGGGCTTCCGAGAAAAATGCTCATTTCTCTCCTCTCTCAATCTTGCCTCGTTTTCCGTGCCCGTTCAAACCCGAAGCTCTGGTCTTTTTGCTCAAGTCCCGAGGGTCGATTTTACTCCCGAGATTCCCGAGAATTCCGAGGAAAATCCGTTTCCCGAGACGAAACTCTGTCCGGTTTTCCATCTCGCTATCTTCAAACTATCAGGTGAGTTCATACCCTTGCAAGCACACTTTAAATGCGTTTTTAAATGCTTTTTATACTCTTTTAGGGGCGGAATACAAGTAAACACACGACTAAAATCGTGTGAAACATCGATCTTTTCATATACTTTTCATACTGTTGCTTTAGCTGTCTTATAAAGTCATTATCATGCAAAACGCCTCACAACACAACTTTACCCTCTTGGGATACAATATGTTTATAAATAGAAATATATTTTATTTATACGTTTACATACAAATACATCATATCAAGGGTAACATTCTTTACTAAATCATTTTATGCATTCAAAGAAATTATGATTTATGCTTTGTCAAACATTGTGAAAAAGGATAAACTTTGCATACAAACTACTACTTTAATACAGACTTAGTTGAGAATCCATGAGACGTGTACATCTTCAAACACTGCCTTTTTGATAAAAGGTATCGCTACAAGTCCTGTCTATAACCAGAGTCTCCCGTTCGGAGAACGTGTCAAATGTGTATAGATCTATACGGGAAGTCATGATCCCGCGCCCTGACTGTTAGCTACAGTCCGTCTTTTGGGGTGACAGTTGTCATAACGCTACGACGCCTGAAGAACGTCGCTACAGGCATATTATGTTTAGTATGGTTATAAAACTCATCAGATATACAATTATTATGGTATTATGCTTTTATGAACGAGTAGCTATTAAAACTATTCTTCATCTAACAAGTGCGATCTTCGTATAGCTTTACTATGTAAAACTATGACACAACTTACAAGCATGTCGTTTGCTTGCGATTTTCGGTCTTAGAGACTGCCAGTTATGTCAGGAAAATTAGGGTTTTTCCTGTATACAAACCAAACAACTAATAGGAAAATAAGGGATTTTCTCGGTACAATTAGTTGCAACTTATATCACGAACATTCATATGCATTTCGTACTTTTATAAGAAAATAAGGGTTTTTCTTGGAAAACACAACAAATCATATCTCAACTATTAGGGAAAATATGGGATTTTCTGGATCTAATACATTCATTTTCAACACACGAATCATAACTCATTACAATTGAAATACTACATTTTCTGGAAAACATACAAACACTTTCGAATGGCATACATTTTCTCAAAACACCACTTATGAACTCACCAACTTAAATGTTGACACTTTTTCTTTGAAATAACTTGTATTCTCAGGAAACCGCTAGACCAGGTAGCAACTACTTCTGAAGACTAACGCGTTGGCGTTAGTAACATATTTTGGATCACCATTTTGTATTTGATTCCTTTTGTAAACATGTAACATATACAATCATGTAAACTTTTCAAATATATTTATATTATGGTGGTGTGTACTTTCCTTTCTATGAACTGTTATGATACTGAATATGACGTCCTCCGCCCCCGAACGTTTTCCGTCGTTCTGGTTTGGGGGTGTGACAGATTGGTATCAGAGCATCGTTTATAGTGAATTAAGTATATCAAAACCATTTTTGGTATACAGCTATAAACTCAACTGGGCAAAAACACTCTGAGAAGAGTCATACTTTCGAAATTAAATTTATTTAGTTTTTGTAAAGTAAGCATGCATTCATTTCGTACTAATACCAGTTTCACATCGAACTATCTTAGAAGTATTATAAATAAGTTGTGCAGTGCAGGTACGCCTTGGGACATGTAATCGGAACTGGGAAGGATATAGCCTAATCAACTATATTTGTCCGAGAGCCGACTAACGTGTGCCGAGGGGTGTCTGCAGCGGACAACAAATTTTAAAACTTACCAAACCGTTACTAGAATCAAACACAAGAATTTAAATACTATAGGAGTATTTGCTATCTAAACTAATTTAACTTACATGTTTTGCATGTTTCGACTTTATTCAATTCTTATGACCCTATTTCTCGTACAGTCAAATGGCTGGATTTCACTGCCCCAATGACCCCTACTTTCCCAACCAAGGCAACGGAGGATGGATCGAAGATGATCCCGAAGAGGATGAGGAACCTATAGAAGTGGGTGATGACTCCGGTACTGACTCAGAGCCGGAAGTGATCGATCCACCGCCCATTCAACCTCCTGTCCATGTGAGGAACTTCCAAGGACCCACTCCCGTCTGGGGGAGTCACCTCCATCATTGGAGCCAACAACAAGGCATACGCCCTCCCTACGGCATGTGTCGGGATTTCTATGATGTCTGCGGTGGAAGCTCGGCTGATCGAGCACTCCCAGTAATGGTGGGTAAGTTAGCCAATCAGTCCTATCGATCCGGAGTTCAAGCAAGCCGACTCCGGGATGTCAACGTGGAAGTGCAGGTTCACACTTCTGACATCCGTAGGCTGGATAAGATACAAGATTATGCTCAACTCCAGTCTGAGGCATTTCAGGCACAGATGATTGCAGCCCTAGCCGAATTAAGGGAGCAACAAGCCGCTTTTGATCGGTGCCTAATGGAATCGAAGCAATCAGATGCGGAGTCAAGCTCCAAGCGCAATCTACGTCGCAAATAATGCCTGCCAGGATTTCAAATTTTGTTATAAATTAGGACTTCGGATAAGAGTATTCTTTTCTTTAAAACTTTCTGTAATCGGAGACCTTTAGAAAGGTCAAAAAGTTTTGTCTAAACTCGGATGTAACACAACTATATGTTTAATATATATATGGCATATCTCTTTCTTGTTTTAATCATGTGTAGTCCGTTCAATTCATAAGTGCATCCATTCAAACGTTATTAATAAATCAAACTCAAAACCCAGTGTTGGTCAAACCAAATTCTTAATCTATTTAAGGTAGTTAACTCAATAACATTCAACTCGCAACCACCGAAACTTATAATGTCTCATTTTTTTTCTTTTGGCAGCGCAATGCCTCCTCGTAGATCAGCACGTACCAACGCAACCCCACCACCACCTCCACCACTAACTTATGATCCGGCAATGGTCCAGGCCGCTATCACAGCAGCAGTATCAGCAGCTCTCTCTCAAATAAACTCCAATGCAAATGGAGGTACAGGAAGCAGCACGAATCATCCCAATCGTCGCCCCGGCCAGGGTCATGTAAAGGAGTGTACTTACAAGGAGTTCTCCAACTCGAAGCCAAAGAATTTTAATGGCAGTGGCGGAGTCATTGCACTAATGCAATGGTTCGAAAACACCGAAACGGTCTTCGAGATCTGCTCGTGCCAAGAAACAAGCAAGGTTAAGTTCGTTGATTGCACCTTCATAGATCGAGCCCTCACTTGGTGGAAAAGCCATGTGAACTCAGTAACGCCCACTGTCGCTAACGCCATGAGTTGGGAAGAACTGAAGGTACTACTACTGGAAGAATACTGCCCGAGGGGTGAATTGCAAAAGCTTGAGCAGGAGCTCTGGAATTTGAAAATGATTGGGTCTGATCTAGTCGCCTACACAGCTAGGTTCAACGATCTCGCCGCTTTGTGCCCTACCATGGTCAACCCAGAATCAAAGAAGGTCGAAAGGTACATTTGGGGGTTGTCACCCCAGATTCAAGGGCATGTCCTAGCTTCCAACCCTATCACCTACAACAGCGCTAAACGCCTGACACAACGACTCATCGACCACGGAGCGAAATAGAGTACCATCATAGTAGCCGCAATTCCACCTAGGGAGGCTCAGGGCCAGAGTAAGCCTTGGAACAAGAGGAGGGGACTGATGGAATTAAAACAACCTTTAATCTATGAAGATCGATTAGATCTTGAACAAGTATATGAATATAAAAACAGTAAGAACGCAATAAAAAGAACAAGACAAGATTGAATCAAACAAGTCGAATGATTAAAACAAAATCCTCAGAAGAGCTCGATTAAGAACATCAACTGTAGAGGATTGGTAGGTTACAAGAACGATTAAAGAAACCTTGAAATTACTATCGTTAAGCTCTCTATCGTTACTTTCTAAAATCGTTACTCTCTAAAATCGTTAACCTAATATGTATGCAAGCATTAACTTATATACAATACATAAAAGGCTCTCGGTTGGACAGGCCCAAACCGGAGTGTACATGGCTAAACTAACGAGCCCAAAAGACGCAACATCAAAATAATCTTCAGCCCAACAATCTCCCCCTTTGCGTCAATTTGGAGCGAGACCTTCACTTGTTACTTTGGCCGGCAGCTGAAGCGGGTACCTTCTTCTTCACGGTGCTAAACAGACATTTGGTTATGGAGAGGATGGTCTGTCTAAACCAGATGTACCAATTGATCATGTCGTTGAAGTACTTGACATCGTCAGCCGAATTCTCTTTACACCGCTTGATAATTGATAAAACATGCTCCAAGCAAGCTGTGGTGTAAAGGTGTTTGTCAGCTAAAGCGAAGAGACATTTCTGTCCTTCAGCTCTAGTGAACATTACCGAGTTTCGCCTCGGATCAATCTTGCCCATTTGCATTTTGTTTAGATCACTGGTCGATCCCACAGGAGCTATCTTCGGTTTCTTCTTGAAGACTGTGGCGACCTCCTGATCCATTAGGGCAACCTCCATGATGTAGCATGCTAACATCCTCTTGACATGGTCTATGATGGGACCATATTCGGTTTCATTGGTCAAAAGGATATTGTACAGGACAATCCAATCATGAGGATTTAGATTCGGCAGATCCGCCAGGGAGATAATGTGAGCAGTTCTTGCAGATCCTCGAATGAGCTTGAACCTAACGTTTGTGAATCTCCCCACGGCATAAGGCTTCAGCACCCGAATGTTCACAATCTTCTGGGCGCTCCAGGTAAGGTATTGAGGGCGAGCGGCCTCCAGATAGAAGTCAATGAGCTCCCTTTCAAGCTCATCGTTCGGATGCGGGACTTCAAAAATGTTAGAGAAGGCGTGGAAGATGAACGCCTTTCGAGTCAGCGGCATATCAAACTGCGAATCGACAGTGTTATTGCAGTCGAATGATATAACCGGCTCGAGCCATAATATGCTTGGAGTTTCTATGGCCTCTTTTATCATACGTTCCCTGGTCCAGGCAGGGAAGAGCAGCTTTCGACTCTCAAGGAGATTGTGGGCTTCTTTTTGCTTGCGTTCGGCTTCTTCAGCCTCTCGCGTCACACTACTGGCATCATCATCATCATTGCGACTGTTCTTTTGTTTTAACATGTCAGCAATGGTCTCCCTGTCTTCATCTTCATCTTCATCTTCCTCAGCTATGTTTTTACCCTTGTTCTTCACACCCGAACCCGAGGCATGACCAGTCTGAGGTGGTTCGGTTGTATGAGTAGCTTTGGAGGAAGGAGGTGGTTTCGATCCTTTCTTCTCATCTCCCCCTTGTTTTGGAATGGACACGAAACTCAGAAGGCCTTCAATTTTCCTGAGAAGGTCCATGGCCGGAGATAGCTTTTCAGCAAGGGTGCGCCTCACTGAGTGGTTGAGAATAGGATCGTGTGCTTCAAGGATGTTGGATAATGCTACGTGGACATCCGAAACACAAGATCTGATCACCTCCCTTTCGGATCGAAGAGCGTCCAATTGTTGTTGTGAGTGGGAAAGCTCCGTGCTCTTGACCTTGAGGGCGGTTGTTTTGCTCGCCAAAACGTCCATCAGATAATTCTCAGCTGCAAGATCCTCTTGTAGCTTAGCCAGACGGGCATCGATGGAGGCACGAAGTGCCGAGTTGTCGTCGCTTATATTCTGGCGTAGGGTGGCGAACGAAGTCAACTCCGTTGAGACAAACTTGGCCAATTGTTGAACGATTGGTTCCAAAGTTGTATTCGTGACGTCGGCGCTTTCCTGCAAAGACTTCAGCAGGACAGTAGCGTCGGAGAATAGTTTATCGACTTTTTCGGTCGCTGCCTCACAGGCTCGGGTGGAGGCGTCAACAGCAGCAGTTGCTGAGGCCACCGAATCATGTTGAGCCCTTGAGAAGGCGTCAATAATCTTCTGAAGGGCAGCTTCAGAAAGAGATGACTCTTGGTTGGTGGAGGAGGCGAGAAGTAGATCAACCTTCTCGTTAAGCTCTCGGAGATGCTTCTTTGTCACTGGAGCATCATCCTCCTCGTCACTCTGAACTTGAAACGGACTATAGTAGACCGAATCAAAGTTCATGTGTTCCCCGCCAAGATAAGGATCGTCTCCATCAGAGGCATTTTCTGGAGATGGAGGTGGTGGTGAAGCTGGGGGTGTTGTGGTTGGTGTATGTTGAGTTTGAGTGTGGTGTGGGGTAGTTTCGGGTGGTGGTTGAGTTTGGGTTTCGGTTTGTGGTGGTACGGTTACAGGAGGGGTTTCGGTAACTGGTGGTGTTTCGGTTGATGTGGTGAAAATGGGTGGTGGTATAGGGAAAGAGGTTGGGGGAATGGTGGTGTTTATGGTGGGAATGGAAAAAGGAATAGTAGGTGGAGGTGAAGGAACTGGGGATTGATGAAGTTCCATCTCTGGGGTTGGGGACCGAGGTGGTGTGTTGCCTCGTTGAGGAGATTCGTCTCCTTGAGATCCTTCAGAGTCCGAACTTCCAGCCTCAGATTCGCTTGGAGAGGAGGGAATAACTAGCTTTCGCTTCTGTTGGGTCTTCCTCCTCTTTGGCTGTGGGGACTGTGCAGCCTTCGGTTGTTTCCTCTTTTTGGGAGAAGGTCCCTTTGGAGCTTTGGACACTTGCTTCCCTTTCTTTGCCTTTTTGCCCCTGCCCACCGGTTTGTCGGCATCATGAATTGATCTTAGCATGTCCGGTGTCCTTTCCCTTGGACCAGTTGACCTAAACTCCTTGATCGTTCTGATCAGTCTGCTGTCGGAGGGCACATCTGCATACATTGTCTCCGGGATGGAGCCAGTGAAGGAAAATTTCGATGCATCTGATACGATGATCTTCTTGGTATGGAACGTACCAATAGAAGACATCGATGCACCATCAGCAGTTGGAATATTAAACTTGTCCATGGCCCATCTTGTTATCAAGATCCAGAACCGGGCCAACGACACCTCCGAGTGTCGGGATGAGGAAGAGAGGCTCTGAATGAGCTGTTGCCATCGGACAAACCCATAGTCCAGGTTTATCCCGTTGTATACCCCATACACTATCGATAGGAAGAGACGACTTGCACCGTCAGATCCTGAGCTCCTCTCTGAAAGACCCTTGAAAAGGACTGTAAATAGGCCATTCCACTGTGGCGGCAGGCAAGACTTCTTAAACTTGGGGACGGAGGTGAGAACTTTTGTGTATCCCATGTTGTAAAACATGCTAAACAGCATCCCAACCGGAATAGTCTCCAGATGAACTCGCGAAGGGTCAACCGCAAACCCTAGCATAGTGCAGAACCTTTGTCGTGAAACGGAGGTCTTGTGTTCTGCAAGCTCGAAAAATACCCGGTCAACGGCCTTGTCGTAGTAAGCCGTCGCGTAGACCTGCGATAGGGCCACCATTGGTACAGTTTCAATGCGTGAAAGTGCAGGAGCAAGCTGGGAGTACTTCAAGCATTCTATGACCGGCAACATGTAGGAATCGTACGCCAATGGGTTAAGATCAATGACAAGACATTGTTAGGGTCGGATGGGAAGAATCTGTGAGGTTGCATGAACAGAAGAAGATTCAGCCATTGTTGCAGGTTTGGAGAAGAAGATGAATAGTGAAGCGCTTTGGAGGTTTTTGCTCTTTTAGAAAATCCGGAAGCAGTAAAAAGGTAAATGGTGTTGTAGACTGCCTTTCATAGTGAGGGATTGGAGTGAGAAAAATCGTTTCATATCTTCTATGCAATGATCACGTAGGAGAGATAGTGTCAGATTCCTAGGATCACGCTACCCAACAAGCGCCATTTCAGA
Source organism: Lactuca serriola (assembly GCF_051521515.1). Taxonomy (NCBI): domain Eukaryota; kingdom Viridiplantae; phylum Streptophyta; class Magnoliopsida; order Asterales; family Asteraceae; genus Lactuca; species Lactuca serriola. The sequence goes on along the minus strand of NC_136410.1, from coordinate 227,033,211 downwards.
GAGAGGAACCGTTTCCATTTCCACACGCGCCTTTAATGCCAGAGTGATGACGCTTGGATATCGCACACGCGTCCATAAGTGTCAGTAAAAGCGCGGCCGTTTCACATTCACACGCGCCCACTTTTTACTGTCGTTTGAAATTCAATTCTTTTAATCTCACGCCGAGTCAGCAACCTTTCGTCTTATCCCTTTTAAACGCCATTTTTGAATTAAATTACCACGTGGATTGTTTTTTACCACAGCTCCATAATTAACCACGAAAGTAGAATTCAGCCTGTAAATAATTAGCAACGGAATTTGGGAAAATCAAAGATTTTCGTGTAAAGAGTGCAAAAGAAAAAGAAATAAAGCAACTCTTTTAAGGATATTTTGTGATGCCAATAATGACACGAAACTGATGATCCCGGGCACGAATCTCTTCCTTCAAGGTCAAGAGAGACCTCAAAGTGTTAGTGTGGAATCCCGTTGAATTACGATAAAACACTTATTAATAAATGTTGAAAGGCTTCTTTTAATTAGGCTAAATAAGGGTGGTTTCGCTTTGATTCATCAATTCTATTCTTGATATAAGAAAGAAAGTGAACAAAGTACTTGTGAGACCGGTGTAGCCTGTTGAACAAGTAGGTAGGAATTTATTTTGTATTGGCTTGGATTAGTATAAGATCTCAGAAAAAGAATTAAAAACTGGATCCCAAGGGAAGAAATGTTATGGTATTTAACGATTTCATAGGAATCACACAAAAGAAAATTTGAGATTTCATTAGGGTACATTCGTCAATCCTTTAATGAATGCTTGAGCAATTTAATTGTTCACCGTCAATTCATTGGGTGTTGAATTTTGGGTTTCACTCAGCTCGTAGTGACACGAAACTAAGATCATAAACACAGATGTTGTGTAACCATAAACCTCAGTGGTAATTTCTGAGAGTCTCAAGGGTTACATTGATGAAACGAATAAAGTGGAGAAGAGTTATGGAGATGGTGTAAGAAGATATAGTACCTCTGCTGCGAAAATAAGGACCAAGCAGAAAACTCTTAACGCATGTGAGAAAAGAGTGAGGTAGCTCACGATTAGAATAAATGGGTTAGCCTTATTGGGAAGACAAGGTTTGTGTATACCAGGTCATTAAGGCTATTATTCAAAATCTTATGAGGCTTGGGACACATACAGCAGCATGCTTCTAGGGACACTAAAGTAGTTTAGCAAATATATCCCCACAAACGAACGAACACAAAAAAAAAAATATATATATATATATATATATATATATATATATATATATATATATATATATATAAGAATAAGATAAAATATATTTTTGGAGTTTTGAGATTTAAAGAAAATAAAAGAAAAATAAGAAGAAAATAAGTAAGAAGGAAAAAATAAGACTTAAAAAAAACTTTGGAAAAACATTGGAAAGAAATTGAAAAACCAAACCCGAACGTTCGGTTGGTTTCGGTTGGAAAAAGTTGAAAAACCGAACCCGAGCGTTCAGTTGGTTTCGGTTGGAAAAAGTTGAAAAACCGAACCCGAGCGTTCGGTTGGTTTCGGTTCTAGAAAATTTTGAAAAACCGAACCCGAACCTTCGGTTGGTTTCGGTTCCACAAAATTTTGAAAAACCGAACCCGAACCTTCGGTTGGTTTCGGTTTTGTAAACTTTTGAGAAACCAAGGAATTTAGACATACAAGATAAAAATACTTTTAACACAAAGAAAAACAAAATTGTACATGAAATATACAACAAAGTGAAACTACCTTTGAAGAGATGAGCGAGACACATGGTTTCAACCGAACCCGAACGTTCGGTTGGTTTCGCTTCTTACGTTTGAGGTTGAGAGGTAGTATGAGGTACTGACTCTGATTCCATCATACCTAGCCCTTGCAATATTCTGTTGAATGATGCTTCAGGAAGAGCATTGGTAAAGACATCAGCCAGTTGATCAGTGGTTCTTACGAAGTGAACTTCAACGTTTCCATCTTCCACGTGATCTTTGATGAAGTGATACCTCAGTGCTATGTGTTTGGTTTTAGAGTGTTGCACTGGGTTATGATAGATCCTAATTGCACTTTCAGAGTCACAATATAGTGGGATCTTCTTCATATTGAGTCCATAGTCTCGAAGTTGACTCTGGATCCAAATCACTTGTGATATGCAGGATGCAGCGGCAATGTATTCCGCTTCGGCAGTAGACAACGACACACACGTTTGTTTCTTGGATTGCCAGCTGACCAACTTCCCATCAAGAAATTGACAGCCACCAGTTGTGCTTTTACGGTCGAGTCCACATCCTCCAAGGTCCGCATCAGAATAGGCTTGAACGAAGAAGCCGGAGTTGGAAGGATACCATAGACCTAAGGAGGCAGTTCGCTTTAGATAGCGTAAGACGTTCTTCACTGCAAGCATGTGAGTTTCGCGTGGGTTTGCCTGAAATCGAGCACAATAACACACAGAAAACATGATATCAGGCCTGATAGCAGTTAGATACATCAGTGAGCCTATCATTTGACGATAGAGAGTGATATCGACAGCCGGTTTGTCTAGAGATGGGGTAAGCTTGGTGCTGAATGCCATTGGGACTTTGACTTTTGAGTCTCCCATCATGCCAAACTTCGCTAGGAGAGTCTTCGTGTAAGCTTCCTGATTAATAAAGATGCATTCGGGTCCCTGTCTTATGTTTAAACCAAGGAAAAAGTTAATAGGACCCATTGAGCTCATTTCAAACTTAGTCTCCATCAGCTTTCTGAATTCAGCTGTTAAGCTGGGATTCGTGGAGCCAAAGATGATGTCATCGACATAAATTTGAACTATCATAAGGTGGTTACCTTCCTTTTTGCGAAAGAAGGTTGGGTCAACCGAACCTTGTTTAAATTTAGACATCTTTAAAAATTTTGTAAGCGTTTCATACCAGGCTCTTGGAGCTTGTTTGAGGCCGTACACAGCTTTATCCAGAATATAGCAATGATTTGGATACTTTTCGTTCACGAACCCAGGAGGTTGCTCCACATACACAGTTTCTTCGAGTTCTCCATTGAGAAATGCACACTTGACGTCCATTTGGAAAACCTCAAAGTTTTTGTGAGCGGCATAAGCCAAAAATATTCTAACGGATTCTAGCCTAAGTACAGGAGCGAAAGTCTCTTCATAGTCTATCCCTTCCTCCTGACAATATCCCTTTACCACCAGACGAACCTTGTTCCTTATGACATTACCTTCCTTGTCCATTTTGTTCCTAAAAACCCATTTGAGACCAACAACCGAAGCATCTGGAGGAGTTGGAATGAGGTGCCAGACTTTGTTCCTTTCAAATTCGTTCAGTTCGTCTTGCATTGCTTGAACCCAATCAGAGTGATCGAGGGCAGTGTTCACTGTCTTCGGTTCAACTTTTGATACGAATGAGTTAAACATACAAAACTCAACCTTTGAAAATAAGGATGTCTGTTTTGCCTTCAGTTGAGATCGGGTCAGAACCTTTTCAGATACATCACCAACTACTTGAGAGATAGGATGATCTCTGGTCCATTTGGTAAGAGGCGGGTAATTCGGATCAAAGGTTGGGTCTAGTTCAGCATTGATCATTTCTTCTGGCTCAGATTGGCTATCGTAATCAAGCGTCATATCATTATGCTCCCCCTCAATTGATGAGTCTTGAGAAACATGAGGTTCAGGGGTTTCTTGTGGTGCTGGACTTTCAGAGGTTGAAGCACCTTCGGTTGGAGAGGTATCTTCGGTTGGAGAGGCACCTTCGGTTGGTGAAGGACCTTCGGTTGAAGTTGTAGAGCCTGGCTCCCCCTGGACTTGCGAGCTTGGCTCCCCCTCGACATGAGAACTTGGCTCCCCCTCGACTGAAGCATTGTTGGATGGAGATTCATCAGTGGGCGATTCTCCTTCATGCATTCTTCTTGCAGCATCTTCGACAATTTGCTTCATATGATCAACTTTGTTGTCAGCTGCACCTACTTCTGAGAGAGAAGCTTTTTCCGGTTTGTCAAAGAGTTCCAGAAATTTCTCGTATAAATTGGCGATCGAGACTGTGACTTGGCCAGTTTGAGGAAAGATTTCCCCGGCAGTGTCTTCTTTGGCCTGCAGCTTTTTGACATAGCTATCGTCAAAGGTCACGTAGTATGTCTCTTCAATCCTTCTTGAATGCTTGTTTAGGACCCTGTACGCCTTGGATGTGAGCGAGTAACCCAGAAAGATTCCCTCGTCGGCTTTGACATCAAACTTGTTGCGGTGTTCTTTAGAGTTAAGGATGAAGCACCTTGAGCCAAACACATGGAAAAATTTCACATTGGGCTTTCTGTTGTTTATAATCTCATATGGTGTGAGCGTGAATCGCTTATTGAGATAAGACCTGTTCTGTGTAAAACAAGCAGCAGAAATAGCGTCAGCCCAAAAATAAAGAGGTAAGGAGGCGAAACTTAGCATAGTTCGGGCAGCTTCACACAAAGACCGGTTTCGCCTTTCGAGTATTCCGTTCTGTTGTGGTGTGTAGGGAGCTGAGAAATTGTGATTAATTCCCTTTTCTACAAGAAACTCTTCAAACTCCCTGTTTTTTGAATTCAAGACCATTGTCGCTCCTGATGTTGCGAACGAACTTCTTGAGCTGGACTTCAATTTGCTTGATAAACACTTTTAGCTTTTGAGTCGCTTTAGATTTGAGCTTTAGAAAGAACACCCATGTAAATCGTGAAAAGTCATCAACAATAACAAGAATATATTTGCTACCACCGATGATTTCGATAGATGAAGGACCACACAAATCGATATGAAGTAATTCGAGTGGTTCAACAACTTTTGTGTTGATTACAGATGGGTGACTTTGACGACTCTGCTTCCCCATTTCGCATGCAGCACACAAATGCTCTCTGGCCAACTTGAGCAATGGAAGACCCCTAACATGACCTCCAGTGACAAGTCGGTTGATATCTTTGAAATTGAGATGAGAGAGTCTTCGGTGCCACAACCAGCTTTCGTCGGATTGAGCTTTTGATAACAGGCATATGGCTGGGTTTCCTTTGATGGGTTTCATGTTTAGAGGAAACATTTCACCCTTTCGCTCTGACTTTAGAATCACTTTCTTTGTCTTTTTCTCTATGATTTCAGAACCTTCATCATCGAATGAGACTTTGAGACCTGTACCTCCAACAAGCTGAGATACACTGATTAGGTTGTGTTGGAGTCCTTCCACATAAGCCACCTTCCTTATAGTGAAGTCTCCATTTGTTATCATTCCATATCCCTTTATGGTGCCGAAAGAGTTATTTCCAAACTTGACGTTGCCACCATTTGCAAGAGATCTGTATTCCCTGAGCTCCTCTTTCCTCCTGGTCATGTGACGCGAGCAGCCACTATCGATGTACCATTCTTCGTCAAACTGCTCGTCACTTATAACCTGCAAAAATTAAGCAGATTTAGGAACCCAAAGTTTCTTGGGTCCATGTGAGCTTTTCATGGGAACGGGAATAGTAAGAGAGATGTCAACTAGATATGTTCGTTTTATTAGAGTTGTTTCATCTTTCTTTTTAATGGTAAATACTTTTATTTTGTTAGGATTGGGTGTGCTCGTTTCGGACTCTGGTTTGGATTCATTGACCTTCTGCTTTCCCTTTTGTTCAGCTGATGAATGAGATTTTTGAGAACAAGCGGAATTAGCTTTAGAGCAAGATGGAGATGAATCGGTGGAAGTAGAAGAATTAATAGAATGAGAAGAATTAGAATGAGAGGGTTTGGATTGAGAGGACTTCCTGGCTAGTGACTCTAGGTGACCCTTTTGCTTTTGATCATTGGAGGGACTGACCTTGGAGTCTTGTTCGCTTTTGACTTCAGAACCGAACCTTTGCGTTCGGTTGGAGTTGTGCTTGGAACCGAACCTTTGGTTTCGGTTGAAGTCTTTTTCAGAACCGAACCTTTGCCTTCGGTTGGTATTCTCTTGTGAACCGAACCTTGACTTTCGGTTGTTGGAACATTCAGGCTTTCTTACAGGATTGTTTTCATACTTCAGATTCTTGTCTTGGTGTGAGTAGTATGCATTCTGGGAGTGCCAGAATTGTTTCCTTTCAGAAAGGTTCTTCCTGTATCTTTGGTTCCTTTCAATCTTCCTATCCCTCATCTGCTTAGGTTGATGATGAACATTCGCTTTCGTTTTCGTTGTCTCCTTGGCTGGTTCCTTTTGAACTTCAGTAGTTTTACTTTGAGCCGAGGGAGCAGAGGGAATGTCCGAAGAAGATCCAGTTTGCACTGAGGGACTGGAAGGAATGTCTGAAGAAGTTCCACTTTGTGCTGTTGGAGTAGAGGGAATGTCTTCTTTTGCTGAACGATCATTCTCCTGAGGAATATCTTTCGTACCACTGGTGCTTGGCTCATTGAAATTATCCGGCTTATTCAAGGGTTCAGGTATGTATCTCCCTTTTCTCATCGAGGAGGTTCTTTCAGATAGGCCAACGGTTTCGTTTCCATTATCTATTGGAGCTTCCCAGAAGTACTCATCACAGCCATCAGCATTGTCTTCATTTACAATATCTGTGAGCTCAGCTGTTTGATGTTCGGTTACTCCAGTCACCTTGTATACTTGATTCGGAGTGGTCCTGACCTTTTGATACACAACTGCTTTTTCTACTAATTTCGGGGACTTTTGTTGGGACAATCGAGCGAACTCCACAGAATTTTCAGAGATTAGATTTTTGTGATTTTCAGTATCGCTTTTAACAAATTCTGAGCAGTCAACCGTGTCCTCTACAGAAATTTCACTCATGTTTTCCTCCTCGTTAAGCTCGGTTGCATTTTCAACATCAATTTTGTTTTCTGAGCTAACGTTGGCGTTTAAAGAGTCAAATTTTTGTATAGTTTCGGTTCACAGTTTAAGTCTATCATTTTCATCCAAAAGATTTTTGAGCATGTCCTTGTGGTCCTTGGATTTAATGAAGGACTCAATTTTGTCCAGTCCATACATGTAGGTCGGATTGACATCATCAGACGATATCACACTCTCACAATTATAGGCTTCGGCATCGATTTCATCCTCCTTAAACTCTAGGAAGGGTAAAATCATGCGATGGATCTTTTGGCCTATTTCACAATCTAAGTGAAGCTAAGTAATATTGGAATATAAACGTTTAGCAATTAAACAAAAAACATTTCGTTGTTTTAACAATTTTAAATTGTCTCTCTGCAAATAAATGTTTTCGTCTTTAACTTTAACTAATTCCGACTCTTTTAACTCAATCCACATTCGCCGCTCCTCACTCTTCGACGCCACCATGCTTAATTGATCAGTCAGGTTAGAATTGGTGACACGAGTTTGAGTTAAGCTACTATCTAAATGAGAAATTCTTGTATTAACATTTTTTAGTTCTTTCTCATATGAGGATGGTGGTACTTTATATGAAATGAAAACAGATTGTACCTTCTTTATCAGTTCATCGAGCTCATTGAACTGCTGGCTGAGTGGTTTGGTCGTAAAGCACATATCCTCCTATACCTTCGGTCCATCGCTTCCACCATCGGTGTTATATCCCCTCATTTGAGATACGTCAGTCACCATGAAGCATCTTCCTCCACTGCTTTCTTCCTTAGCCACATAAGCCTTTCCATGGGAAGGCTTCCTCACTTCTTCGTCTTCTGAGTCGGTAGACCAAACTTCCGTGCTACCGAACTCATCATCATTAACCGAACCCTGCACAATAAGAGCATTAATAGAAGGGTTAGCGGTAGACTTCTTCTTTCTCAACTCATCCAGTCTCTTCTGCAACACAGCTTCCTCATCCTTTTCAGCCATCCTTTTAAGCACACAGTCTTTAGCATAGTGGTTTTTCCCACCATAGTAGTAAAAGCTTACTCCGGAATCGCCATCCGCCTTCGGTTCCTTCTTGGGCTCCTCAGCCTTCGGTTCATTGTTCACCTTTTCATAGCTGTAACTCCCCTGCCAGTTTCGGTTTTTGTTGCTGGGGAATCTCTTCTTTATGAACCTCTTAGGATTGGACACCATCATGGCATAATCCTCAGACGTGAGATCATATTCCTCCAAGTTAAGCTCTTCATCCTTCATCACAGCTTTACTTTTAGATAGGAGGGCCAACGAACCAAGACTCGAAACGACGTTCTTCTCCTGCACCACAATCTTCTCGTGGGACTTTAGAATACCTACCAGTTTCGCCAAAGAGTATGATTTAAACTGCTCATGAGCTTTGACTGTGGAAACCACTGCTCTCCATTCAGACCTCAATCTGTTCAAGAAAGTAACCTTCTGTTCGATAAGCTTCCTTTCAATATCGTGTTTGATCATCTTGCTGAGAAGATGATTGAAGCGATCAAACGTCTGGGTCACCGTTTCTTCGGTCCCTTGCCTGAATTCTCCAAACTCAGATAGAAGCAAGGTTTGGATAGAATGTTCAAGATCCTCGTCTGTAGAATACAGTTCACGAAGTCTATCCCAAACTTCCTTTGTCGTCGTACATGAGCTAACCAATGTAAACGTGTCGGACTGAAGGGCGAATCTGATCAACCTTAACGCCTTAATATTGCACTGGAATTTGTCCTTTTCATCTTGTGCAATATCCTTCACATCCTTAAGCAGATCGTTGTACTATTTTTGTGTCTTAATGATTCTGGATGTTACAGAATGAGAAAACGGTCCATTGATGATGGCTTCCTATATGAGGTAACCATTATCCTCTGATCCAATCACGTAGTCTTCAAAATGATGCGCCCATACTTCATAGTCATGGGTGTATAAGATTGGAATCTTTGTCGTCGAACCGATGCTGTTGGAAATATTAATAGGGTTTGATTACGTCACGTCCATTAAGATCGTAAAAACCTGTTCAAAGATCAGACTTGTAATAAAGCAGATTAGGGCAAAACAATAAATATCAAGATACGTCAATTAATATGACGGCTCAATAAATATCGATGAATGCGGAAAACCCTAATGGAAATCTTTTTCACAGAAAAGATGTGTATCGATTACACAGCCTCCTGCTCTGATACCAATTGATGAGATTAAAACAACCTTTAATCTATGAAGATCGATTAGATCTTGAACAAGTATATGAATATAAAAACAGTAAGAATGCAATAAAAAGAACAAGACAAGATTGAATCAAACGAGTCGAATGATTAAAACAAAATCCTCAGAAGAGCTCGATTAAGAACATCAACTGTAGAGGATTGGTAGGTTACAAGAACGATTAAAGAAACCTTGAAATTACTATCGTTAAGCTCTCTATCGTTACTCTCTAAAATCGTTACTCTCTAAAATCGTTACTCTCTAAAATCGTTAACCTAATATGTATGCAAGCATTAACTTATATACAATACATAAAAGGCTCTCGGTTGGACAGGCCCAAACCGGAGTGTACATGGCTAAACTAACGAGCCCAAAAGACGCAACATCAAAATAATCTTCAGCCCAACAGGGACAAACCCTCCAGGCAAACCCCAAGAACAACAAGTGATAGCGACCCACGCTATTACTGTACCTACCAATTCTGCCCCACAAGCTCATACAATGGAAAGCTACCGAAATGTAACCAGTGCAACTTCCACCACCACGGTCCCTGCCGTGACTTTCAATGCACCAGGTGCAATAAGAAGGGTCATACAGCCCGCTATTGCAAGGAGCAAACCCAACAATTCGCCCCCACTGCTAATACCGGAGTAAGTCGCGCTTGCTTTGACTGCGGGGGCACAGGGCACTACCGCAAGGACTGCCCGAAGGCAAACAACAGGAATACCGGCGGAAGAGGCCGAGTTTTCGCAATGGGACAAGATGAAGCCATTGCGGACCCTACTGTTGTTACGGGTACGTTTCTTCTCGATAACTCGTATGCATGCATTTTGTTTGATAGTGGAGCGGAAAGGAGTTTTGTGAGTCACGACTTTAAAAGCATGCTAAAACCAATACCACAATCATTAAGTGAACCGTTCATAGTAGAAATGGCCAACGGGAAAACCGAAGGCACTAAGGAGATATATTTAAACTTCACCCTAGCTCTAAACGATAATCTCTTTCAAATCAACCTCATGCCAGTCTCGATTAGGAGTTTCGATGTCATCATTGGCATGGATTGGCTGAGTTCACATCGTGCGGACATCCTATGTTACGATAAGGCCGTTCGCCTTAATCTGCCAACCGGCGAAACCTTCCTTGTCTTGGGCGACAAACCTAGTACCACTCTTAGTATCATCTCAAGTATCCAAGCTCAGAAGTACCTACGCATGGAGTGTCACGCATTTTTAGCGCATGTTGTAGACGTGAAATGCGAAGACCGGGACATTAAGGATGTGCCCGACGTATGCGATTATCCCGACGTGTTTCCCGAGGACCTTCTAGGGATACCACCCGTAAGACAAGTCGAATTCAGAATCGATCTGATTCCCGGATCTACCCCAGTAGCCAAAGCGCCCTATCGATTAGCCCCGACAGAGATGCAGGAGCTGTCCAGCCAACTGAATGAACTACTTGGAAAAGGATTCATCAGGCCGAGCTTCTCACCTTGGGGAGCACCCGTGTTGTTTGTGAAAAAGAAAGATGGATCGTTCAGAATGTGCATCGACTACCGAGAACTCAACAAACTTACCATCAAGAACCGATACCCCCTACCCCGAATCGACGACTTATTCGATCAACTCCAAGGAGCCAACTACTTTTCCAAGATCGATCTGAGGTCGGGATATCACCAGCTGCGAGTCCTAGAGAGTGATGTTCCCAAGACGGCCTTCCGAACGAGGTACGGACATTACGAGTTCGTAGTGATGTCGTTCGGACTAACCAATGCCCCGGCCGTATTCATGGATCTAATGAATCGGGTATGTCGTCCATTTTTGGATAAATTTGTGATAGTATTCATAGACGACATACTCATTTATTCAAGGAATAAAGAAGAACATAGTCAACACCTGAGACAAGTCTTAAAGACGTTACGGACTGAGAGACTGTATGCAAAATTCTCAAAGTGTGAGTTTTGGATTAGAAAGGTGGACTTCCTCGGTCACGTGGTCAGCAAGGAAGGAATCCACGTGGACCCCTCGAAAATCAAGGCTATCGAAAACTGGTCTGCACCAACTACACCAACAGAAATTCGCCAATTTCTAGGTCTTGCTGGTTATTACCGAAGGTTCATCCAAAATTTCTCCAGCATCGCAAAGCCTCTTACCGCTTTAACCTAGAAAGGTGTGACCTACAACTGGGGAGAAAAGCAAGATGTTGCATTTCAAACCTTGAAACAAGCCCTTTGCAGTGCACCTATCCTTTCTCTTCCGGAAGGGACCGAAGATTTCGTGGTGTATTGCGACGCTTCAAAGCAAGGGCTGGGTTGTGTACTAATGCAGAGGGGAAAGGTGATTGCATATGCCTCACAACAACTGAAAACGCATGAGGTCAATTACACCACTCATGACTTAGAACTTGCAGCAGTGGTCTTCGCTCTTAAAATCTGGAGGCACTACCTTTACGGTACCAAGTGCACAGTCTTTACGGACCACAAGAGCCTCCAACACATCTTCGACCAGAAGAAATTAAACATGAGACAACGACGTTGGGTCGAATTGCTCAACGACTACGAATGTGAGATTCGCTATCATCCGGGAAAGGCAAACGTCGTAGCCGATGCCCTTAGTCGAAAGGAGTACTCAGGCCGGAGAGTGAAGTCATTAGCTATGTCGATCCATTCGCACCTGTCAACGCAAGTCAAGGAAGCTCAAATAGAGGCCTTGAAACCCGAAAACGTGACAGGTGAGGCCCTTAGGGGAATGGACAAGAACTTAGAAATCAAGAGTGATGGAGCACGCTACCTCATGAACCGGATTTGGACACCCAAGTTTGGTGGATTGAGAGAGGTAGTTATGAGCGAGGCACACAGGACCCCATACTCCGTACACCCAGGGTCAAACAAGATGTATCTAGATCTCAAGCAACTCTACTGGTGGCCAAACATGAAAGCGGAGATCGCTACGTATGTGAGCAAGTGTTTAACTTGCGCCAAAATAAAAATAGAACACCAAAAACCCTCAGGTCTTCTCCAATAACCTGAAATACCTGAGTGGAAATGGGAGCAGATTTCCATGGACTTCATAACCAAACTGCCCAAAACTCAGAGTGGCCAATATACTATTTGGGTAATCGTCGACAGATTAACCAAGTCAGCCCATTTCTTACCGATCAAGGAAACCGATAGGATGGAAAAACTATCAAGAACCTACATCCGGGAGATCGTACGACTTCATGGAATACCGATGTCCATCATCTCAGATAGAGACAGCAGGTTCACTTCCAGATTTTGGCAATCATTGCAAAAATCCATGGGAACAAGGTTGGACATGAGTACAGCATACCACCCTCAAACTGACGGACAGAGTGAGAGGATGATCCAAACCTTGGAAGACATGTTGCGAGCATGTGTAATCGACTTTGGCAAGGCATGGGATATTCACTTGCCTTTGGTCGAGTTTTCTTATAACAATAGTTACCATACTAGTATCAAGACCGCTCCATTCGAAGCCCTTTACGGTCGTAAGTGCAGATCACCCCTGTGCTGGACGGAAGTGGGCGACACACAATTGGCAAAAGGTCTAGTCCCTAATAGCACCCTCACTGGTCCGGAGATCATCAGAGAAACTACCGAAAAGATCGTGCAAATACGAGAACGACTGAAGTCCTCAAGGGATAGGCAAAAGAGCTATGCCGACAGGAGACGTAAACCCTTGGAATTCTAGATTGGTGATCGTGTACTACTGAAGGTCTCACCCTGGAAGGGCGTGATACGCTTTGGGAAGCGTGGAAAGCTAAATCCCAGGTACTTTGGACCCTTCGAAATCATTTCGAGAGTTGGTCCAGTGGCTTACAAACTCCAACTTCCAATCGAGCTTAACAAAGTGCATCCAGTATTCCACGTATCGAACCTGAAAAAGTGTTTGTCCGACGAAACACTTGTAATTCCACTCGATGAAATCGAGTTAAACGAAAATCTTAACTTTGTGGAAGAACCCGTCGAGATCATGGATAGAGAAGTTAAACGGACTAAGCAGAGTCGCATTCCAATAGTAAAAGTTCGATGGAATGCTAAGAGAGGACCCGAATTCACATGGAAACGGGAAGACCAAATGCTACAGAAGTATCCGCATCTCTTCCTCAGCCCCTAAAACTTTTATCTTGTATTTAATTTCGGGATGAAATTCCCTCTAACGGGGGGATGATGTAACAACCCGTTATTTCCGGGCATTATAAATCGAGCCTTGTAACCTCTTTGGAATGTAATAGGAATATCATCGATAAATGAATTATTCAAAAGCTCTGATTGGAGTACACTAGGTAGTAGATATCGTCTTAAGGTTTCCAAATATATAAAGAACACAAAAATCCGAGTTATGACGAAGAAGTTATGACCATTCTAAGATTTCCGACAAAACCGACATCACCGATTAAACGGAAAACGCAAAGTTTCAATATGATAGCATTTAGCCTTAGGTATCTAAATGAAAGTTATAGATAACATTAAACCGTGAGTGTACACAAAAAGAACGTCCAAATCTGACTTCGTATGAGGAACTTATGATTTTTCCAAGATCTGAATATAGCAGTAGACAGCTAAAAACTCGAATCGGAGATCGAGCGACTTTTGGCCGGAATGACCTAAACGAGAATCGAAGGTCTCGACAATGGTATTTTAGCGGTAAAAAGTCTGGCAAAAACCGACATCAGATAAAGAAGTTATGAATTTTCAAAGGAATTCCTTAAACACGTTGAGTTATAAAATAAATAATAAAAATAATTTCGGAATTTGCCAACGGAGTCTAAACGAAAGTTGTAGAGCGTAGTCTCACCTACACGTGGATATAAAGACCATCGAAAACGCAGTTCGTATGAAGAAGATATGAATTTTAGAAGTTTATTAAATAAATTATATATTTATTTAATTCAAAATCTCGGACCTTATCCGAAGAGGAGTCAGCGTCCTAATCCGGGTACGCGCTGCGTACCCCTGTACGCCCTGCGTACCCGAGAGAATTGGCCTCTGATCGTCCACGTCGCCCTATCCGAGCCATCCGACCCGTCCGAAGTACCCGACCCGTCCGACCCGCTGTCCCGTCCGACCCGCCGTCCCATCTGACCCGCGTACCCAGCAACCCGTCCCATCCGAAGCCGAGGCAGTCGAGGCTTCGGTCATGCATGACGTACGCGTACGCGCTGCGTACGGGCGTACGCCCCGCGTTCGGAGGCGGTTCAGCCTTCCTATAATTAGGATGCGAGGGCTTCCGAGAAAAATGCTCATTTCTCTCCTCTCTCTCACAATCTTGCCTCGTTTTCCGTGCCCGTTCAAACCCGAAGCTCTGGTCTTTTTGCTCAAGTCCCGAGGGTCGATTTTACTCCCGAGATTCCCGAGAATCCCGAGGAAAATCCGTTTCCCGAGACGAAACTCTGTCCGGTTTTCCATCTCGCTATCTTCAAACTATCAGGTGAGTTCATACCCCTGCAAGCACACTTTAAATGCGTTTTTAAATGCTTTTTAGACTCTTTTAGGGGGGGAATACAAGTAAACACACGACTAAAATCGTGTGAAACATCGATCTTTTCATATAATTTTCATATTGTTGCTTTAACTGTCTTATGAAGTCATTATCATGCAAAACGCCTCACAACACAACTTTACCCTCTTGGGATACAATATGTTTATAAATAGAAATATGTTTTATTTATACGTTTGCATACAAATACATCATATCAAGGGTAACATTCTTTACTAAATCATTTTATGCATTCAAAGAACTTATGATTTATGCTTTGTCAAACATTGTGAAAAAGGATAAACTTTGCATACAAACTACTACTTTAATACAGACTTAGTTGAGAATCCATGAGACGTGTACATCTTCAAACACTGCCTTTTTGATAAAAGGTATCGCTACAAGTCCTGTCTATAACCAGAGTCTCCCGTTCGGAGAACGTGTCAAATGTGTATAGATCTATACGGGAAGTCATGATCCCGCGCCCTGACTGTTAGCTACAGTCTGTCTTTTGGGGTGACAGTTGTCATAACGCTACGACGCCTGAAGAACGTCGCTACAGGTATATTATGTTTAGTATGGTTATAAAACTCATCGGATATACAATTATTATGGTATTATGCTTTTATGAACGAGTAGCTATTAAAACTATTCTTCATCTAACAAGTGCGATCTTCGTATAGCTTTACTATGTAAAACTATGACACAACTTACAAGCACGTCGTTTGCTTGCGATTTTCGGTCTTAGAGACTGCCAGTTATGTCAGGAAAATAAGGGTTTTTCCTGTATACAAACCAAACAACTAATAGGAAAATAAGGGATTTTCTCGGTACAATTAGTTGCAACTTATATCACGAACATTCATATGCATTTCGTACTTTTATAAGAAAATAAGGGTTTTTCTTGGAAAACACAACAAATCATATCTCAACTATTAGGGAAAATATGGGATTTTCTGGATCTAATACATTCATTTTCAACACACGAATCATAACTCATTACAATTGAAATACTACATTTTCTGGAAAACATACAAACACTTTCGAATGGCATACATTTTCTCAAAACACCACTTATGAACTCACCAACTTAAATGTTGACACTTTTTCTTTGAAATAACTTGTATTCTCAGGAAACCGCTAGACCAGGTAGCAACTACTTTTGAAGACTAACGCGCTGGCGTTAGTAACATATTTTGGATCACCATTTTGTATTTGATTCCTTTTGTAAACGTGTAACATATACAATCATGTAAACTTTTCAAATATATTTATATTATGGTGGTGTGTACTTTCCTTTCTATGAACTGTTATGATACTGAATATGACGTCCTCCGCCCCCGAACGTTTTCCGCCGTTCTGGTTTGGGGGTGTGACACAAGGGAAGCTTGCTGAGCTTTGGAGAAAGCGTCAACAATTTTCTGAATTGCAGCTTCAGATATGGATGACTGATAAGTGGAAGAGGACGCGATGAGCGAGTCGATTTTGTCATGTAGCTCCTTGAGATGCCTTTTGGTGACAGGAGCGTCATCATCGTCATCACTCTGCACTTGAAACGGACTATAATAGACCGAATCAAAATTCATATTCTCCCCGCCAAGGAGTGGTTCTTCTTCCTCTGATTCGTGAGCAGGAGAAGATGGTGGTGGTGAAACTGGTGGTTCGGTAGTATGGGTAGGTTCGGGTTGGGTTGTGTGTTCGGGTGTGGCTGTGGATTCGGGTGCTGAGGTAGATTTTGGTGCGTCAGTATGAACCCCCGTATCAGATACCTTGGTTCTAACATGTGCAGTGGTGGTGGTTGTTGCTTCGGTAAAGATTGGTGGAGGTACTGGGATGGAAGTGGGTGGTATTTGAGTAGTGGAAGTTACGGGGGGAATAGAAATAGGAATGGTAATAGGTGGAGATGGAATAGGAGAAGTAGAAACATGAACTTCAGGGGTTGGAGATCGTGGTGGAGTGTTACCACGTTGATAGCCTTCAGAATCATAACTCTCACCCTCAAATTCGCTCGAGGATGAAGCGATAACCAGGTTTCGCCTCGGTTGAGTTTTTCTCCTCTTCTGCTGTGGAGATTGAGCAGCCCTGGTGGTTTTCCTCTTCTTGGGAGATGGGCCTTTTTCCCCTTTAGCCACCTGTTTTCCCTTATCAGCCTTCTTGCCTCTTGGAGCAGGCTTGTCGGCGTCATGAATTGATTTCAGCATCTCCGGAGTAAGATCCCTCAGACCAGAATGCTTGAACTCCTTGTACATTCTGATAATCCGGCTATCGGCAGGAACATCACCATACATCGTTTCCGGGATGGACCCATTGAAGGGAAACTTTGAAGCATCCGATACAATGATCTTCGTGGTATGGAAGGTACCAATCGAAGACATTGGAGCACCAGCGACAACGGGGACGTGGTACTTGTCCTTCACCCATTTCGTGACAATGGTCCAGAACCGGGCATAAGAGATCTCTGAGTGTCGGGAAGTGGAGGAGAGACTCTGAATAAGTTGTTGCCATAGGACCGACCCGTAGTCCATGTTGATGCAATTGTAGATCCCATACATGATGGAGAGAAATAAACGACTGGCCCCATCAGATCCGGCAATTCTTTTAGATAAACCCTTGAATAGAACAGTGAACATCCCATTCCACTGAGGGGGTAGGCACGACTTCTTGAATTTCGTCACCGTAGTAAGCACCTTAGTGTACCCCATGTTGTAGAACATGTTGAACAGATGACCCATGGAAATTGTTTCCGGATAATCCCTTGACGAATCAGCGTCAAACCCTAACAGCGAACAGAACCTTTGTTTGGAAATCGACGCCTTGTGCTCAAAGACATCAAAGAAAATCCTGTCGACGACCTTGTCGTAGTGTGCCGTGGGAAAGATTTGTGACAGGAACTCCATTGGTACAGCTTCAGCCTTGGTAAGAGCAGGAGCGATGGAGGAGTATTTCAGGCATTCGATGATGGGAAACATGAACGCATCGTACACCTGAGGAGTGAGATCAATGATCAAACTCTGCTGTGGGCGAATGGGCAAGATCTGGGATGTTGCGTGAACGGATGAAGAATTTGTCATTGTTGTGAAGAAAGTGGGAGAGATGATGAACAGTGAAGGTTGAAGGATTTCTTGCTCTCTAGAAATATAGGCGCGGTAAAGAGGTAAATGGTGGTTTACATTGCCTTTTATACTGTGGGTAAAGGAGGGAGAAAAATCTTTCCCAAATCTTCGATTGAAAAACGAAGGGTTTTTCGGAGTTGACTGACGCGTGACAGTTGGGGTTGCCGATGATCACGCATGAGAGAGAATGTCAGGCCCTAATTACACGCCTTCCCATCAGGCGCCGTTTGGAGATGAAACGGTTCCTATTCGCACGCTTTTCCCTCTTGCGCCGTTTGAAATCAAATCGATTGGACTCCCGCCTGAGTCATCATGTCGTCATCTTATCCCTTTAGATTTAATGCGGCATCTTGAAAATAAAATCTCCCACGTGGATCAATATTAACCACAATCTTTTATAACAATCATTCCAATTAAAACGCCTTGAAATTAATGAAACCTGAATTTTAGAAAATCAAAAAGATTTTCGTGCTAAGTGTGTAAAAGAAAAAGAAATAAAGCAACACTTTTTGAGGGATTATGTGATGTCAATAAAGACACGAAACAGTGGATCCCGGGCACGAATCTCTTCCTTCAAAGTCAAGAGAGACCTTAAAGTGTTTGTGTGGTTTCCCGTTGAATAACGATCAGACACTTATTAAGAAGTGTTGAAAGGCTTCTTTTAATTAGGCTTATGAGGGTGGCTTTCGCTTCGATTTAGAATTCCTAATCTTGATATAAGACAGAAATCGAATGAAGTACTTGTGAGACCAATGTAGTCTGTTGAACAAGTAGGTTGGAGACAATTTTAAGTAGCAAGATAAATTAATATATATGTGAAATCTCAAAAAAAAAAAAAAAAAAAAAAAAAAAAAAAAAAAAAAAAACTGGATCCCAAGGGAAGAAATGTTATTGGACTTAACAATTTCATAGGAATCACTCAAAAGAAAAATAGAGATTTCATGTGGTACCACCATGGATAAGTCCGTCAATTCATTAGTGAAAGCTAGAGCAAATTAATTGTTCATCGTCAATGAATAAATAGGTATTGAATTTTGGGTTTCACCTAGCACGTAGTGACACAAAGCTAAGATCATGAACACATAAATTGTGCAACCATAAACCTCAGTGGTGATAGCTGAGAGTCTCAAGGGTTACATTTGTGAAGCGAATGTGATGGAGAAAAGTAATGTAGATGGTGTAAAGAAACCAAAGTACCTCTACTGTAAAAATAGGACCAAGCAGAAAACTCTTATCTCATGTGAGAAGAGAGTTAGGTAGCTCATGATTAGAATAATTAAGAGAGCCTAATTGGGAAGACAAGGTTTGTTTATACCAAGTCAGTAAGGCTATTATTCTGAATCAGGTGAGGCTTTGGACACATACAACAACATGCTTCTAGGGACACTTAGCTAGTGAAATAATTTACCCACAACGAGACATAAAAAAAATATGAGCCAAAATAAAAAATAAAAAATATTTTTGGAATTTTTGAATTTACGAAGGAAAAAGAAAAGAAAAAAATATTTTTGGAATTTTTGATAATAAATAAAAAAAATAGACATAAAAAAAAATGAATACAAAAAAAATGTTGGAACCGAACCCTAGCGTTCGGTCTATTTCGGGTGAGAAAAATTTTTGGAACCGAACCTGAACGTTCGGTCTATTTCGGGTGAGAAAAAAATTAAGTTTGAAATAGAAAAGAACTTTGACAATAAGAAAAATGAATTGGGAAAAATAATACAAAAGATTTACAACCAAGGAAACTACCTTTGAGTGATAAGCGAATATCAGATGATACAACCGAACCCGAGCGTTCGGCTCATTTCGGTACACCAGATAAAGATTCGAACCCGAGCGTTCGGTCTATTTCGGCATACAAGAGACCTGAACCCGAATGTTCGGTCTATTTCGCTTCTTACTTTTGATCTTGAGAGGTAATTTTTGGCACTGACTCCGATTCCATCCTTCCAAGCCCTTGTAGAATTTTGTTGAAAGATGCTTCAGGAAGAGCTTTGGTGAAGATGTCAGCCAGTTGATCAGTGGTTCGAACAAAATGAATTTTGACGTTCCCATCTTCCACATGATCCTTAATGAAGTGATACCTCAGTGCTATGTGCTTAGTCTTGGAGTGTTGCAGTGGGTTATGACGGATCCTAATTGCACTTTCAGAGTCGCAATATAGTGGAATCTTTTTCATATTGAGTCCATAGTCGCGAAGTTGGCTTTGGATCCAAATCACTTGAGATGTATAGGAGGCATCTGCGATGTATTCTGCTTCAGTGGTAGACAGAGATACACAAGTCTATTTCTTTGATTGTCAGCTACCCAACTTCCCGTCAAGGAATTGGCAGCCTCCAGTGGTGCTTTTTCTGTCTAGGCCACAACCTCCAAGGTCTGCATCTGAATAGGTTTGAACGAAGAAACCTGAGTTGGATGGATACCATAAACCGGGAGAGGTAGTTCGCTTGAGATACCAGAGTATGTTCTTCACTGCAAGCATGTGAGGTTCACGAGGATTCGCCTGAAATCTAGCACATTAACAAACAGAAAACATTATATCAGGCCTGCTAGCAGTAAGATACATAAAGAACCAATCATTTGGCGATATAGCGTAATATTGACTGCTGGCTTATCCAAGGATGGAGTGAGCTTGGTGCCGAATGCCATTGGAACTTTAACCTTTGAGTCTCCCATCATGACGAATATAGCAAGGAGAGTCTTGGTGTAAGCTTCCCAGTTAATAAAGATGCCTTCGGTTCCCTGTCTGATATTTCAACCAAGGAAAAAGTTAATCGGACCCATTGAGCTCATTTCAAATTTAGTCTCCATCAGCTTTCTGAATGCAGCTGTTAAGCTAGGATTCGTTGAGCCAAAGATGATATCATCGACATAGATTTGAACAATCATAAGGTGGTTACCTTCCTTCTTACGAAAGAAGGTTGGGTCAACCGAACCTTGTTTGAATTTGGACATCTTTAAAAACTTGGTTAGCATTTCATACCAGGCTCTAGGTGCTTGTTTCAGTCCATAAACCACTTTGTCCAGAATATAGCAGTGATTGGGATATTTTTCATTGACAAATCCCGGAGGTTGCTCCACGTACACCGTTTCTTCGAGTTCTCCATTTAGAAATGCGCACTTTACGTCCATTTGGTAGACCTCAAAGTTCTTGTGTGCAGCATAGGCAAGAAATATTCGAACAGATTCCAGCCTAGCCACAAGAGCAAAAGTTTCCACATAGTCAATTCCTTCCTCATGGCAGTATCCTTTCACCACTAGACGAGCTTTGTTTCTTATCACATTGCCTCGCTTGTCCATTTTATTTCTAAAGACCCATTTGAGACCAACAACCGAGGCATCTTGAGGAGTTAGAATGAGGTGCCAAACTTTATTTCTTTCGAACTCATTAAGTTCGTCTTGCATAGCTTGAACCCAATTAGAGTGATCAAGAGCAGTGTTAACTGTCTTTGGTTCAACTTTTGAGACGAAAGAATTAAACATGCAAAACTCTACTTTTGAGAATAGAGAAGTTTGCTTTGCCTTCAGTTGAGATCGGGTCAGGACCTTTTCAGAGACATTACCCACAACCTGTGAAACAGGATGTTCTCTAGTCCATTTGACAAAAGGAGGGTAATTTGGATCATATGATGGATCTAATTCAGCATTTACCATCTCTTCTAATTCAGATTGATTGTCATCGTCATAAAACATGTCGGCATTCTCCCCCTCGACTGATGAGCTTTCAGGTAAATCTCGACTTTCTGGAGCTACAGGAGTTTCGGGTGGTGTCGAGATTTCGGGTGTTGCAGTACCTTTGGGTGTAGTAGAGCTTTCGGGAGCTACAGTACCTTCGGGTGCCGTAGAGCTTTTTGGTGCAGCTGCAGAGGAGTTCTCCCTCTCAACTTGTGAACTTGGCTGTTTTGAAGAAGATGGATTCTCCCCCTCAACTGAAGCACCGTGATGAGAAGGTTCAGTTGGAACTGATTCCCCTTCACCCGGTCGTTTGGCAGCGTCATCGACGATTTGCTTCAGATGATCAACTTTGTTGTCTGCTGCATTGGCTTCTGAGAGAGTATCCTTCTCCGGTTCATCAAATAACTCCACAAATTCCTCAAACAAATTTGCAATCGAGGCTGTGACTTGGTCTGTTTGAGAGAAGATTTCTCCAACTGTTTCTTCCGTGGCCTTCAGCTTCTTGACATAGCTGCCATCGAAAGTCACATAATACGTTTCTTCAATCTTCCTCGAACGCTTGTTCAAAACCCTGTATGCTTTCGAAGTGAGAGAATATCCCAGAAAAATCCTTCATCGGCTTTTACGTCGAACTTGTTACGATGTTCTTTAGAATTGAAGATAAAGCATCGTGAGCCGAATACGTGGAAGAATTTGACGTTTGGCTTTCTGTTGTTGATGATCTCATAAGGAGTGAGAGTGAAACGCTTATTGAGATAGGACTTGTTTTGCGTAAAACATGCTGCAGCAATAGCATCAGCCCAGAAATATAGAGGTAGAGAAGCAAAACTTAGCATGGTTCGGGCCGCGTCACACAAAGATCAGTTTCTTCTTTCGACAATCCCGTTTTTGTTGAGGGGTGTAGGGAGCTGAGAAGTTGTGACTGGTTCCTTTTTCTGCTAGAAAGTCTTCAAATTCTTTATTCTTCAAATTCTTTCCTCAGCTGCACTTCAACCTGCTTGATAAACATCTTTAGCTTGAAAGTTGCTTCAGATTTGTGATTCAAAAAGAACACCCATGTAAAACGTGAAAAGTCATCAACAATAACAAGAATACACTTGCTACTGCCAATGCTTTCGATAGATGATGGACCACACAAGTCAATGTGAATTAACTCTAGTGGTTCAACAACTTTAGTGTTTATAATCGATGGGTGACTTTGACGACTCTACTTCCCCATTTCACATGCAGCACACAAATGTTCTCGATCAAACTTGAGCAATGGAAGGCCCCGAACGTGACCTCCTGTGACAAGTTTGTTGATATCCTTGAAGTTGAGATGAGAGAGCCTTCGGTGCCACAACCAGCTTTCGTTAGAGGGTGCTTTGGATAACAGACAGATAGTTGGATTTCCTTTGATAGGTTTGAGATTAAGAGGAAACATTTCGCCTTTGCGCTTCGATTTGAGAATCACTCTTTTTGTTTTCTTCTCTATTATTTCCGAACCCTCATCATCAAACGAAACATTAAGACCGGTACATCCAACAAGCTGAGATACACTGATGAGGTTATGCTGTAGTCCATCAACATATGCAACCTTTCTGATCGTGAAGTCTCCATTTGTTATCATCCCATAACCCTTGATTGTGCCGTAAGAGTTGTTCCCGAATTTGACATTCCCGCCGTTTGGAAGAGATCGAAATTCCCTCGGCTCTTCCTTCCTCCCTGTCATGTGACGTGAGCAGCCACTATCAATATACCATTCTTCGTCGAACTGCTTGTCACTGATAACCTGCAAAAATCAAGCAGATTTAGGAACCCAAAGTTTCTTGGGTCCACGTGAGCCTTTCACATGAACAGGAATAGTAAGAGAGATGTCAACAAGATATGTTCTTTTAATTAAAGTTGTTTCATCTTTCTTCTTAATGGTGAAAACTTTAATTTTGTTGGGATTTGTTACAGACGGTTTGGATTCAGGTTTTGACATTTGGGCCTTAGAATGCTTTTGATCATTCTTGACTGAGGAAACCTTCGATTTTCCTTTCAAATTTGTTGAAGATTTTGGATTTTGAGTTTGAATAGAATTCGATTTAGAATGGGGTTGAGAAGAGTTAGAAGAATTAGAACGAGAGAAGTTAGACTAAGAAGTTTTCGTGACTTGAGGTTCTAGGTGGCCCTTTTGTTTTAGGTCATTAGTGGGACCGAACCTTGAACTTTGGTCACTTTTCCTCTCGGAACCGAACCTATGCTTTTGGTAGCTGGTGTTCTCTGAACCGAACCTTTCCCTTCGGTTGTTATTCCTTTCAGAACCGAACCTGTCCTTTCGGTTGTTATTACTTTCTTGCTGCCTAACAGCACTTTTCTTTGACTTTGAATTTCTGTCATGATAAGATAAATGGGTGTTTTGAGATTGCCAAAACTATTTTCGCTCTGAGAGATTCTTTTTGTATCACAGATTCCTTTGCTGCTTTTGATCCTTTACTTGCTTCGGTTGTCGGTGGATATTGGCTTTTTGCTTTTGCTTCTTGTCAGCCGGTTCACTTTGAACTGATGATGTTTCGCTTGAAGGAGTGACTTCTTCTACAGGAACTCCTTTTTCTTCAGGAACTTCTTCTGTACCACTAGTACTTGGCACATCAAAGTTGTCAGGCTTGTTTAGTGGCTCTGGCACATATCTGCCTTTGGTACGGTTTCATCTGCATTGTCTATAAGAGCAGACCAGAAGAACTCATCACAACTGAAGCATTATCTTCTTTTACAATGGCGGTGAGTTCGGCTGTCTGATGTTTGGTTACTCCTATGACCTTATATACCTGATTTGGAGTCGTCCTTACCTTTTGGTATACAACAGCCTTTTCTTTAAGAATGGGGGACTTATTTTGGGACAAACGAGCAAACTCCACAGAATTTTCAGAAATAAGATTTTTGTTGTTTTCGGGTTCGCTCTTGACAAACTCAGAACAGTCAACTTCATCCTCTATAGAAATTTCACTCATATCATCATCCTCATTAAGCTCAGATGCATTTTCAACATCAATTTTAGTTTCTGAGCTCAAGTTGGCATTCAATGAGTCAAAATTTTGTATGGTTTCGGTCCTTAGTTTCAGTTTATCGTTTTCATCCAAAAGATTTTTCAGCATGACCTTATGGTCCTTGGATTTTATAAAAGATTCAATTTTGTCCAGGCCATACATATAAGTCGGATTCACATCATCAGACGAAACTACACTTTCGCAATTATATGCTTCAGCGTCGATTTCATCCTCCTTAAACTCAAGGAAGGGCAAAATCATGCGATGAATTTTCTGTCCTATTTCACAGTTAAGATGAAGCTGAGTGATGTTAGAATAAAGATGCTTAGCAATCAAACAAAACACATTTCTTTGTTTCAAAAGTTTTAAATTGTCTCTTTGTAAATAAATGTTTTCGTCTTTGGATTTGATCAGCTCCGACTCCTTCAGCTCTATCCACATCCTCCTTTCCTCACTCTTTGAAGACACCCTGCTTATTTGGCCAGTTAGGTTAGAATTAATGACCCGTGTTTGAGTTAAACTACTATCTAGACTTGAGATTCTTGAGTTTAAGCTTTTTAATTCTTTTTCATATGAATTTTGTGGGACTTTGAATGAAACAAAAACGGATTGTACCTTCTTGATTAATTCATCAAGCTCATTGAACTACACGATGAGAGGTTTTGCTGTGAAGCATAAGTCCTCTCGCTCCTTCGTGTCTTCATTCCCACCGTCTATATTGTATCCCCTCATTTGAGATACATCTGTCACCATCAAGCACTTCCCACTGCTTTCTTCACCTCTAGCCACATAAGCCTTTCCATGAGATGGCTTCCTGACCTCATCATCCTCTGAGTCGGTTGACCAGACCTGCACGCCACCGAACTCGTCATCCGCTGCCGAACCCTATACAATTAAAGCATTCATTGAAGGATTCCTAGCGCACATCGTTGATACAAGTCAGGAACTGAAGGACATCAAGAACATTCCAGAAGTACGCGACTTTCCCGATATCTTTCAAGAAGAACTACCGGGATTACCACCACAACGCCAAGTCGAGTTCAGAATCGACTTAGTTCCAGGGGCTACCCCTGTAGCGAAATCGCCTTATCGTCTAGCACCAACAGAGATGCAAGAACTTTCCAGTCAACTTAATGAACTCCTTCAAAAAGGATTCATCAGACCAAGTTTCTCACATTGGGGAGCACCGGTCTTGTTCGTAAAGAAGAAAGACGGATCGTTCCGTATGTGCATTGACTACAGAGAACTGAACAAACTTACTGTCAAAAACCGTTATCCTCTACCCCGTATTGATGACCTATTTGACCAACTTCAAGGAGCAAACTACTTCTCAAAGATAGATCTACGATCCGGATATCACCAATTACGGGTACTTGAGGGGGATATTCCCAACACAGCTTTGCGAACTCGTTATGGACACTACGAATTTGTAGTAATGCCGTTCGGATTAACCAACGCACCAGCAGTATTTATGGACCTAATGAATAGGGTATGCCGTCCCTACTTGGATCAGTTCGTCATCGTCTTTATCGATGATATACTTATTTACTCCCTAGGTAAGGAAGAGCATAGTCAGCACCTACGAAAAGTCTTAGAAACACTGCGATCGGAGAAACTCTATGTGAAGTTCTCTAAATGCGAATTTTGGATTCGAAGAGTCGAATTTTTGGGCCACGTTGTTAGCGAGAAAGGGATACACGCGGACCCCTCCAAAATTAAGGCCATCGAGAACTGGTCGACACCAAAGACACCTACATAAATTCGTCAATTTCTAGGTCTCGCTAGCTACTATCGCCGATGCATAAAGAACTTCTCTAGCATTGCGAAACCTCTTACTACATTAACCTAGAAAGGTGTGGCCTTTGACTGGGAAGCAAAACAAGAGAAGGCGTTCCAAACACTGAAACAGGCCTTATGCACCGCACCGATACTATCCCTCCCCGAAGGGATAGAAGACTTCGTAGTGAATTTGCGATGCATCAAATCAAGGACTTGGTTGTGTTCTTATGCAGAGAGGGAAGGTTATTGCTTATGCCTCCCGACAGGTTAAGACACATGAAGTGAACTATACGGCACACGATCTTGAATTAGGAGCAGTGGTATTTGCTCTAAAGATCTGGAGACACTACTTATACGGAACAAAGAGTACTATTTTCACCGATCACAAGAGCCTTCAACACATTTTCGATCAGAAGGAACTCAACATGCGACAACGACGATGGGTTGAGTTACTAAATGACTACGAATGTGAAATTCGTTATCATCCTGGCAAGGCCAACGTGGTAGCTAACGCCCTCAGTCGAAGGGTCAAATCTCTGACTATGACTATCCATTCCCACTTATCCACACAAATTAAGGAGGCACAAATGGAAGCTTTGCAACCTGAAAATGTGGCGGGTGAATCCCTGCGAGGAATGGAAAAGAATCTAGAAGTCAAGGGTAGCGGAGCATATTATCTCATGGACCGAATCTGGATGCCGAAACATGGCGGGTTCAGAGACGTAGTCATGACTGAAGCACACAACACGAGGTATTCCGTTCACCCGGGTTCAGATAAAATGTATCTGGATCTTAAGAAACTGTACTGGTGGCTTAACATGAAAGCAAAAATTGCTACCTTCGTAAGTAGATTCCTTACTTGCGCTAAGGTTAAGGTCAAGTATCAGAAACCGTCAGGATTACTACAACAACCGGAGATAGTAGAATGGAAATGGGAACGGGTTACTATGGACTTCATAACCAAGTTACCCAAGACGACGAGTGGACACGATACCATATGGGTCATCGTCGACAGATTGACCAAATCCGCGCATTTCCTACCCATCAAGGAGACTGACAAAATGGAAAAGCTTACAAGAACTTACATAATGTTCCGATATCCATTATCTCTGATAGAGATAGTAGATTCACTTCAAGATTCTGGCAGTCACTACAAAGTTCCCTAGTGACAAGGCTAGACATGAGTACAACCTACCACCCACAAACAGACGGGAAAAGTGAGAGAACGATACAAACTTTAGAAGATATGCTGAGAGCCTGTGTGATTGACTTTGGAAAGGCATGGGATATCCATTTACCCCTTGTCGAATTTTCATACAACAATAGTTATCATACAAGCATAAAGGCTGCTCCGTTTGAAGCCCTCTATGGTCGAAAGTGCAGGTCCCCTCTGTGCTGGACTGAAGTTGGCGACACCCAATTAGCTAAAGGACGAGTTCCTGAAAGCACTCTCACCGGTCCAGAAATCATACGAGAAACGACAGAGAAGATCGTTCAGATTCGTGAATGATTGAAAGCCTCTAGAGACCGCCAGAAAAGCTACGCTGACCAAAGGAGGAAACCTTTGGAATTCCAGGTGGGAGACCACGTTTTATTGAAGGTCTCACCATGGAAGGGTTTAATACACTTTGGAAAGCGTGGGAAACTAAATCCAAGATACGTAGGACCTTTCGAGATTCTTGCCAGAATCGGCCCTGTGGCTTACAAGCTTAACCTACCGCGTGAACTTAGTAACATACATCCAACCTTCCATGTCTCAAACTTGAAAAAGTGTCTCTCCGATGAGACTCTTGTTATTCCACTCGATGAGATCGAGATCAACGACAGCCTCAACTTTGTGGAAGAACCGGTAGAAATCATGGACCGAGAGGTCAAACAAACGAAACAAAGTCGCATACCCATCGTGAAGGTTCGCTGGAACGCCAAGCGGGGACCTGAATTCACCTGGGAACGCGAAGATCAGATGAAACAAAAGTACCCTCATCTTTTTCTCAGATCCACTAGTATCTTTACTACTTTAAATTTCGAGACGAAATTCCCTCTAACGGGGGGATGATGTGACAACCCGATATTTCAACTCTTTGTAATGACCTAAAAGGTCAAGTATTGTAACCACTTTTGAGTTAATGAAATTAACTTTGATAATAAAATGTCCAAAAAGTTTCCATTTAACTACCTACTATGTTTAATGTCATTAAACTGGGATCGTACGTAAAAAGAATGCCCAAATTCGACTTCGTTTATTGAAGTTAAGATTTTTCCAAGTTCGGCTTAGCAACAGACAGCTAAAAACTTGAATCGGAGATCGAGCGACTTTTGGCTGGAATGACCTAAACGAGAATCGAAGGTCTCGACAATGGTATTTCAGCGGTAAAAAGTCTGGCAAAAACCGATGTCAGATAAAGAAGTTATGAATTTTTAAAGAAATTCCTTAATCACGACATTTTATAAATGAATAATAAAAATAATTTCGAAATTTGCCAACGGAGTCTAAACGAAAGTTGTAGAGCGTACTCTCAACTACGCGTGGATATAAAGACCATCGAAAACGGAATTCCTATGAAGAAGATATAAATTTTAGAAGTTTATTAATTAAATTAAATATAAATTTAATTATAAATCTTTGGTATTATCCGAAGAGGAGACATCAGATAGGGCCGAGTTACGCCCTGCGTACCCTCGTACGCCCCGCATACTCAAGGCCCAGGCCTCGGATCGTCCACGTCCCGATCTATGCGAAGCTACCCCCTGTCCCATCCGAAGTCCGAGGTAGTCGAGGAATCGGTCATGCATGACGTACGCGTACGCCCCGCGTACCGAGGCGGTTCCCAGCCCTTATAAAAGGTATGCGAGGGTTCCGAAGAAAGAGCTCCATTCCTCATTTCTTTTGCGTTCTTGCATTGTTTTCCGTGCCCATGCTAAGCCGAAGCCCCGGTCATTTTGCTCAAGTCCCGAAGGTCGTTTTTACTCCAGAGATTTCCAAGAATCCCGAGAAAAATCTGTTTCCTCAGACGAAATTCTGCCCGGTTTCCATCTCGCTTTCTTCAAACTTTCAAGTGAGTTCATACCCCTTAATTAACCCTTTTAAATATTCTAAATGCTTTTATATTCTTTCTAGGGGGGGAATACAAGTAAAACACACGATTATTATCGGGTGTTATATATAAAGATTATTATACACTTTTATTAAATAGAATCATATGTGATTTATAAAGTTTATAGGGAACTCTCGTATATAAAAGATACTACAATCGCATTCTATCTTTTGAAATATAAATTGTTGTAATGCATGTATAAACTAAACATTTTCTTAGATTAAATGTATACGTGTCTATCTTAGGCTCTACAAAAATCTATACTTTCATAACAAGTGATTCCTTTTCTAGGTATTTTTAAACAAACGAGACACACTTTTAGAAAACTATAATAGGTATAGTTTTACGAGAAAATTGCTAACTTTTACGTACTAGAAACACGATTTTCAAGAAGTCACTTTCATATACAAGAACAAACGAACAGTTTAACATGTAAATCTGTTTTTATACTATGATTTGTGAGACATTAACTTCACGTACGTTTGAGTACACATTTCAAGTCATGTATTATATACCAGAATCCCTTGGAGGGGGAGCATGGTGTTTGTGTATAGATCTATACGGGCTTGACAACCCGCGCCTTGACTATTAGCTACAGTCCTCCATTTGGGGTAACAAACGTCATAACATTCCAACGCCTGAAGAACGTTGTGTATAGGCATTCCGAGTCAATAGTATGGTTATAAAACTCACATGAAGTATTAAAAATACATTGATTTATGAGGTTTTCAAACATATTGGTTATTTTTACACTTACATACATTTTTAGAAACAAACTTTGGTCTTGAGAGAAGACTACTTTTATACTAGTAGAAAATATAGGATTTTCTAAAAACGAACAAACAAGGACAAAACATTTCATTTCATACAAACATTGTCATTTAAATACTTATGAAACTCACCAGCTTAAATACTGATCTACTTTTCCAAAATTACTTGTATGTCCCAGGGATTCAGTAACTACAGGTAACAATATTCTTTTTAAGAAGGGACGCTGCGGCGCCAGTTTAATTTCATATTTTGGCATCATATTGTAATTGGTTTTGATCATGTAACTTTTGACAAATGTAAAATTTCAATTATATATATGATGGTTGTATTGCTTTCTTTACTATGTATTCATTTGTTACGTTACCACATGAAGTCATCCGCCCCCGAACGTTTCCGCCGTTCAGGTTTGGGGGTGTGACACTTAGGGACTTGTCTAGGTTCATCCTTGAAGAGTTTATCACACAAAAAGCACCAAAATCATACATTTTTATGTGTTTACGGTTTGGGGATCTCCCAAAACCGTAAACACCCTAAATGATGTGTAAAAGTCCCATAAATGTCCCATGGTTGTTCCTTATGCCTAGAATCTAACCTAGACTATTGCCATGATTGAGCTAAGGACTTGAAAACCCCCAAATACCAAACTTGTGAGTTTAAGGTAGTAAACTCATGAGTTTCAGGTAGTAAACTCATGAGTTTAAGGTAGTAAACTCATGGAGAACTGGTCCTTAGACCGTAAACTCCATTTAGGAGTGTTTTGATGCCACACAACACTTCCTAAGGATTAAACATGAAGTAGGAATGTTTGGAATAGCTTAGAAGACTTCAAAAAAGCAAATGGTCAAAATTTTAGGAGTTTACGACCATAAACTCAATAGTTTACGACCATAAACTCATGGGGTGTTGGTCTTTAGGGAGTAAACTCATTTCAGAAGTGTTCCTTGAACCCCGATCACACTAGCCTTTCCCTACAACACTTAGTTGCACTCTTTAGCACTTATAATACTTATACAAAGTGTTTGTCATGTCCTAGAGTTTCTTGACTTGGTTATTAGTTGTTTAAAGACTAATTGTTTACATGACACCAAGCACTTATCCGACACTTCCATCCGATCCACTCGCAACAGGTGAGTTCATACCCCTCAATCAATGTTTTAAATGTTTTTAAATGTTTTATGGAGGGGATACAAGTAGAATCATGCTAGTTATTATATCAATCACATGTGATTTATAAGCAGCATTCAAATGATTTACTACACATTAGCTGTTTTACCGGATAGTTGTTATTCAAAGGATTTTCATATACGTTTTATATGTTTAAAACTCCTGACTTAATTGTTCATTATACACTGTATGTTCATTTCAAACTTATTTACAATTGTGTTTCAAACAAATGTTTCTTTGTATTTAAAACTGTTTTGTTCGATAAATACTTCCAACCCGTTTTATAGATTGACATCAAGTCGATCTTTTCTTAGATAGTAATTCTATTCAAAAGGTTTTACAAAACTTATTTTATGCTTTTATATTGTCAATTGCATGCCTATATATGTATGGTTATATAAGAAATGTTTAAAGAACTTAGGAAGGCTATTCATCCTATTTCCTTTTCGCGCTTGAGATGTGGTCTGCTGGGATGTCGGGTATCCGTCTGAAGGTCGTTTAAATATTAGTTATATATAATGTGTACATATATAGTCATAAAGGTTCTTCCAGTTCAGTTCAATACCCTTGGGTAGCAAGGGTACACATCCATGTTCATACGTACCAGTTACATTACTAGTAATCTACCATATGGGTAGTTTAGGAAGATACTAGGACTATTACTAGAACGTGATATCATACAATGAGTCAGTTCATTCATGAGTCAATACTTGCTAGATAGAGAGAACATACATTACAGCTAGTACACACAGTACGTTACTATACATGCTAGATAGAGAGAGAACACACGTTACAGCTAGTACACATAGTACATTACTATACATGCTAGATAGAGAGAGCACACGTTACAGCTAGCACACGCAAAACATTACAGTACATTACTATACAATTACACAGATATGTTTTACAAGATTATGCTTACATGAGTATGTTTACATATATACGTTTACATGAGTGTGGTTACATATACTTTGATAGGACAGACATCACTAGGTGCTATAGCATAGAACAAGTTCAGGATCTAACTATACCGATGAATCACAACACATTGTGATAGTTATATCGGGTATACATGATCATAGTAATGTGGATGTTCACGGCTTGCATACAGGCAGGGGTCGTGTAAAGGTCCCAAAATCCCTTTGACAGGGGAGCGTTTAGCCTAGGATCTAGCCATCACGTTAGGCCTTATCCCTCAAATAGGCAATAAGAGTACAGAGGTAGTCACTTATTACAAATACTACAGTACTTACGAGATTACCCTAGACTTAAGGTAATTAGTACGGTTGTAGTTCGACACTACACCATTGTACTATTTCATTTTCCCATTACATTCACATCGTGAACATTCACATGACGCACGGTAATGTATAAACTATATTTTTGGTTAATGATAGTCAGATTTGGGAAAATACACACTCTTACAAGAGCCACACACACAGATACTAGATGCCTTGGTAGTAGGATACGATTAGTAGGAAACATAGGGCTTCCTAGGATCATTCATATACATACAAATACTTACAGTTCATACACATACAAATACTTACATACAAATTATGACACTAAAATACTTATGATCTCACCAGCTTTAAAGTTGATACTCGCTTTCAAAATAACTTGTATCCTCAGGTCAACCATAGACAGGTACCAATGCAAGGTTCAGAGAAGATGGTGATCATTCAAGACTCGTCTTTCATTTTGATTTATACTTTAGTGTCTATTATAATTTGACAGAATACACTTGTATTAAAATTGTATTATTAATTCAATGGATGATGTTGTTGCTTGTTTACTACTTTTCATTGTTGTGATACTGTACATGACGTCCTCCACCCCAGAATGTTTCCGCCGTTCATGGTTTTGGGGTATGACATAACTTTTCCACCATTGGCTTCGGGGTGTGACAAATTGTTTGCATAACAACTTGAAAGAAATGGTAGGCCCTTGTGTTTCCAGGTGGCAAGAAATTAAGATTAAATAACTTCAATCCATATGAGTTTGAATTTGTCATAGACCTTGTCTTATGATAATGACAGATTCACATGGATAGGAAAACAGACACCATAAAATATAAATGGCATAAGGTTTCTCTCCAATTCATGAAAATGATTGTGATGAAACGCTTTCACTAAGTAGATTTTAAGGAGATAGCAGTTGTGTTAATTGCGGTCTCAAATTCAATTATGATTACGACATCCCTCTTCATAGTTCGAATTGTGAGAAATGGAAATAGCCGAAAATTCAGAACTTATTGTTGTAAGTTTAGAAATAGTTTTGACACACATATGAGCTTTCTTATAAAATGTTTATGGGATTAGATAAAGGTTTATTGAAGCATCTCGTATAAGTAATCAAAACTTTGGTAAGGAAGTCAACAAGTATTGATTTCTAGAAGTCTAACTGATTTCTGAATACATGTCAATGCTAGTGGGAGCATAAGTGTTATGCTAGTAAGGATATAATTATTGTGCTAGTGCAAGCATAATTATTATGTGAAGTGTTGCGAGTTAGGAGTACTATTTATAGGAAACAAAGTTCTAATTTGTAAAGTTGCAAAGTGTGAAAAGTTGTTTTGCTATAAGTAAAGGAGAGGATACTTATACTGTATTTCAAATCTAAAAGCTTAGACTAAAATATTAATTAGACTAAGTCATGGATATATATAAATAACATGTTGGAATGCTTTAACATTGGAAATTCTATGGAAGTATTAAAGCAAGTGACTGGTCGAGTATCATGTCTTTATGTAATACATTATGAATCGTATCCCATATGCTTTGGGTATAGGATCGATTGCATATGCTATAATATTCTCATGTTCTAATTTTCGAAATGCCTAGGGAATTAATAGGGAAAAGGACTAGAGCCAGATGACTAAAGTTATTAAGCAATTGTCAAGGACGATCTAAGGTTCGCCAAAGATTGGCCGCATGTAGTTGGAAGTATAGTGATGGATGGACCATATTGACATTACTATGAATAGACAGGATTCTATTAATAATGAGTTGTCATATGACAAATATGGAAATGTTTCCATAATGGGATATGGATATTAAGAATCTATGTGTAAGTTGGAAACTTTTATTCAAGAAGGATGTTCAAAGGAATGTGCTTTGAAATTGAGACTTCGCTTCCATGGAATTTTTTGTAATAATCTTCAAAGGAATACTTTGTAATATCGTTGGCAAAGTCTCTATGACTTTTGTACCTCGACATTACGAAAGGAATCATTGCATAATAGTTTAGAATCTGACACATTCTAATAGTGGTAAGAATTCAGTATTCTTACACTTAAAGATTTGGATTTGTGAAATAAGAGTCATTTGAAATGTTTTCAATTGATCTATTTCACAAAAGAAAGGACCATAGACAAACATAGTGTGCATGCTTTGAGCATGGGATAACTATTGTTTTAATTCAAGTATTAAGTTAACAAACCGAAACATTATACAATGAATAATGTGTAATCATATGGTGATTAAATAAAAGGTGTTTTATTTATATTCAAAATTTATGAAACCATACTGGATTCGATTATTCTTGTGTTTCACTTTGCGTGTTTTGACTTCCCAAATAATAAGATTATTCAAACCATCCACAGTCGATCATACTTTGGAAGTAGGTATTGATGTGCGATTGCCAAGAATGGCTTTTTGTAAGATTTTCTAAGGTGTTAGACATAGTAAAAGTTTGCTACAAACATTCATGAGTGCTCTTGTAATAAGATTTGAGTATTTGATTAAACCCACGCTCATGTGAATCACTTCATGGATTTTATAACGAGTGATTGCGAGACGATAATATCTTATATTCTTCAAACGGAGACGTATACTTTTAGTTTACAAGTCGGTTGCATATTGATGATGTGAAAACGCACCAGTAACTTGGTGTTATAAAACATATTGTTGTGTGTAATTTGATGAGTAAATAGAGCAAGCATATGAGTCGAAGTTTATCCATTCCTTTTATCCTAAGGGGATAAAAGCGATATTTGTGGGAAACTAGATGATTTAGTGATGACAACCCTAAGTGCGTGGCAAAGCCTGGAAAATTTGATTTGTTCAATTTGTCGGTCGTCATAAATCGGAAATTGGGAAACAACACATGAACAGAGAGAAGGATTTTAATCCATGTCTCAGTTCATACGATATCTAGAATAGAGCAATATATGATCCCTTATCTAATGGACACGTCATTTGGTTTGTTCTGAGTTCGACGGCGGCTTTTTGTTAGCTACGATTTCTACTCGATTAGTGAAGTCGTACTTGCAGTTATAGTTATTATACTTATCCAAGTGGGAGACTATTGGATTAGGGGTCTAAACCCATAACTATAACTGGTATGTACTTGACCCGAGAGTAGCATGGTCCACTTCAGGTAACATTCAGCAGGACAATTTGATAGGATGGATATTTGAGAAAGAGGTTATTCAGTGATTTATTAATATATTATAAGTATAATATATTAATTGTGAAATCATATTATTTAATTAGTATTGATAAAGAATTAATTTGGATTTAATTTAGTGATCAAAAGAGACTAATTAAATTTGCAGCGAGTGATTATGTAAATCAGTGATATTTATAGTTTGGGCTAATGATCCATGTTGATGGACTAAATGTTGTGAGATTCCCTGAAGAGTTAGCCCATAAGGCTAATGAGTTAATGGATTAAAAGCCCAAGTGAATTAGGGTTTACAAGTTTAAACTCTAGGAATTCCAAACTATAAATTAAGCCCCTAAGCTTGCAAATTTGGCCACTAGTAGTCCAAGGTTCATACCTAGCCAATTTTGAGCTCATAAATCTCTCTATCATATTCATCCAATTGTTCATGGTGTTTGTGACTTGTTTGAGGCACAACACTTGGAGTGCTTGCTCTCTTAAGGACAAAGTTCTACAAGCTAATACACAAGGTAATCTTCTAACTTACTTTTATGATTTATATGTCAAATTGTTTGCTATTTGTAGGCTTCATGCTTTGAAATTTTTCATGTATAACTAGAGAAAACTTAGAACCAAATCTATTAGGGTTGTATGTGCACCATAGGAGTGATATAGTACCTAAAACCCAACAATTAATACTCGGGAAGTGGGTTCCAAACATGCAAAAGGAGAACACAGTAAGAAGTTAATTAAAATGACTCATCTCCATCATATATTAAGATCTACACTTAATAATCGCCAAATCGAATTAACACTTATACTGCTTCAAGTTTTAAGGTTTAAAACAAACTAAACTAAGATTGCTTAAGCCAATGCATTTGCAAATCTAATGCCTCTCGACTTTTTCTGGCTATCAGAATTGGTCGGTTACATTGCCTTATGGAATGGATCGACAAGATTATCTTTCAATATGACTCATTTAGTATGATGTCTTTACATTTGAATCACTATCAAATGTTTCGGTACTTACTAAGTATGTATCATGTGAGCTTGTGTGACTTGTGTGAATTGTGTCACTAATGAATCTTTTTTAGTCACATTTTCTTCTTTGCAATTTACCCAACAACAATGTATTCAATGTTTGTTAAATCCACTATGGTGTATTACTTGGTACTCTTCCAAGCCAATACTTCACCATTCAGTAAAAGCATGAAACCGACTGCAAACAAAATACTCTCAAGATCATTTCCATTGTCCTCCTAGGACATTAAGAATGTTCTTGATCTTGATTCGTTGATTCAAGCCAAATTGATCTAATCTAACTTGTCATCCTCGAGGCATACGAGTCATCAGACCTAATACATGTCATGGCATATATGATCGATCCCATAGTGGAATCTTGTGGGAAATGACTCATAACCTCTAGCTCAATAGTAGAACAAGGACATTAGCATTGCTTAATGTTATGCCATATAAGCACGAACTCCTTTTTGAGTTTTTCATGTTGAGTTTCCTCAAAAATCCATGTAGTTTCACTTAATCAAACAAATCACTTTGATCTATCTCCATAGATCGTTATTATGTACGTTCTGTATCTCCCATGTATATCACAGCGAAACAATTCTCATACCAAGCCAAGTTTTTTTTACACTTGCTGAGTTAGAATATAGTTTCCTACGAATCATACATTATCTATGTACAATACAAGTGACTATAATGATCCCACTAGCATTAACATATATTTGTTGTAACAACTCAAATTTTCAAACAATTTTTTTTTTTTTTAAATATATTTATTTCCATTCATTTCAAGACATAATTAGTGTAAATATTCTGTCAAATACAAATAGTCAAAATCCCAAGATCATAAAAGCAGTCTTCAGTGTGTATCGATCATGCCGGCGCCTTCCCACGGTCCTCGCTAGTACCTGAAATACATGCACAACAACTGTAAGCATAAATGCTTAGTGAGTTCCCCAATATACAACTTACGCACATACGCCTTTCCAGGCCCGACCTTCCGGTCCATGTGTCTCAGGGGACTTCCGTCCCTGCTGGGTAACCTTCCGGTCCTACCCACGCCGACCTTCCGGTCCATCACACAACACATCGCCTTCCGGCCCATAACATATTGCCTTCCGGCCCATAACATATTGCCTTCCGGCCCATAATATAATCTCCTTCCGGCCCATAACATGCATAGCACATATAACAAATGACTTACCACATATAGCATACATATCACATATCATATCCGACCTTCCGGCCACACAGTCAAACCCTTACGGGTACAGTATAGTGAGATGACTCACCTCGTAAAAGCTGAACGCTAGCAGATCCCGAAATGACTCGTGCACAACCGACGAGCTACAACCTCCCTATAACATCACATATCTCATTAATACTTATATCTTCTAAGTGTGACTATCCCTAAGAAGTCAGACTTAGGTCAACTCTGGTCAACGGTCAACGGTCAACTCGACCGGACTCGGCGAGTACCATGGCGACTCGGCGAGTCTAGACGTCCTCCATCCTTCTGGGATTCCTTATCTACTCGTCGAGTATCCTCCTCGACCCGACGAGTTACTCCTGGGAGAATCGCGGGGCCACCCCGACTCCACTCGCCGAGTCTGAAGAACAACTCGGCGAGTCCCAGTAAATCTTCAAGCTACTCGCCGAGTCTGAAGAACAACTCGGCGAGTCCATGCCATGCAGACGAGCAACTGCTTCCTGAATTACGTATGGTCCCGAGATATCCAACCATGGGACTTTCTGGACTTCTAAACATCTCATTACTGCGGGTATAAACGTCTGGGTAATAACATAATAACCCATCTAATCACTAAATGGGTTTCATAAACCCTAGATTCGTAAACACATCAAATAACAGAAGGGAATCCGAAATATTACCTGGAATATGCCCTCTCTGTGTCTCCAAACCGCAGAACTCGAATCCCTTGCTGTTCCTTTAGCCAAAACCCTTCTCCTCCTTGCCCAACAATTTCTTCAAGCCCTAATATCCTCCAATCTTGCTCTAGATGCCCACAGCCGTTTAGGGTTCCTCTCAATCGACTAAAGACGGACAATGATGGCCTATAATAGCATTATATACGATCCAAAACCAAACGGTTAGGGTTTCTGCTGAACAGCGTCGACTCGCCGAGTCCATATCTGGACTCGTCGAGTCCAGTTGCGGACCCGCGACCAAGTCTGCGATCCTACTCGGCAAGTCTAGGCTCCAACTCGCCGAGTCCCCTCTCAACTCACCCCAAAAACATAATTAAACAATACCTGAGATTTCGGGCTGTTACAACTCTCCCCCACTTGGATTAGACTTTGCCCTCGAAGTCTCACTCTGCAAATAGTTCCGGATGCTGCTCCCGCATCTCGCGTTCCGGTTCCCAAGTCATTTCTGATCCCTTACGGTGTTGCCATTGAACCAACACCAGAGGTACCTCCTTGTTCTTCAGAACCTTGATCTTCCGATCTCTGATAGCCACTGGTCTCTCCGCGTAATTCAGGCTCGCATCCACCTGGATATCCTCCAATGGAACCACTACCGACTCATCGGCTATGCACTTCCTCAACTGCGACACA
Source organism: Lactuca serriola (assembly GCF_051521515.1). Lineage (NCBI taxonomy): Eukaryota > Viridiplantae > Streptophyta > Magnoliopsida > Asterales > Asteraceae > Lactuca > Lactuca serriola. The sequence continues at coordinate 226,994,119 of NC_136410.1, read as the reverse complement.
TGAAAAGTGTCATGGATCTGACCCAACTCCGCTGGCAACTCCAACCGATAGGCTACCCGGCCTATCCTTGCAATCACACGAAATGGTCCAATATACCGGGGCCCCAATTTGCCCTCTTCCTGAATCGAATCACTCCTTTCCAAGGAGAGACCTTCAGGAGAACGAAGTCGCCGACCTGAAATTCAAGATCGGATCGGCGCCTGTCTGCATAACTCTTCTGTCGGCTCTGGGCAGTCAATAACCTTTGTCTCACTTGCTGAATCTGATCTGTCGTCTGGAGCATGATCTCCGTGCTGCCCATCACTCTCTGTCCCACCTCTCCCCAGCAAATGGGGGTCCGACACCTCCTACCATACAACAGCTCAAAAGGTGGCATACCAATGCTCGAATGATGGCTGTTGTTGTAGGAAAACTCTACCAATGGTAAATACGCATCCCAACTACCCCCGAAGTCTAACACACACGCTCGGAGCATCTCCTCCAGCGTCTGAATCGTCCGCTCGCTCTGACCATCTGTCTGGGGATGGTATGCGGTACTAAAATGCAATTTAGTACCCAGCTCCTCATGGAATTTCTTCCAGAATCTGGAAGTAAAGCGCACATCACAGTCTAACACAATCGAGATCGGCACCCCGTGCCGAGATACCACCTCTCTCACATATATCTCCGCCAACTTCTCCGCTGAAGAACTCTCACTGATGGCAAGGAAGTGTGCACTCTTCGTCAACCTATCCACAATCACCCAAATTGCGTCAACTCCCCTAGCAGTCCTTGGCAATTTGGTGATAAAATCCATAGTGATCTGTTCCCACTTCCACTCGGGGATCTCCAATAGCTGTAAATTGCCATGCGGTCTCTGGTGCTCAGCCTTAACCCTACGGCAGGTCAAGCACCTCTCAACGAACCATGCCACGTCCCTCTTCATACAGGGCCACCAATATTCCTTCCTCAAATCCAAATACATCTTTGTAGCACCGGGATTGACCGAGAATTTCGATCTATGAGCCTCTTCCATCAAAGTAGTACGCGTACCGCCCGCGAACGGTACCCAGACCCGACCCTGAAACATCATAAGCCCTCGACTATCCTTAACAAACTCTGAGATTAACCCTACAACCCGCTCTTTCTTCTGCATTTCTAGTCGCACAGCTTCAGCCTGTGCCCTACGAATATCATCCAATACAGGAGTCATCACAGTCAGTCTCAAGCATACGTCTCGCAATGGAGTGCTCTCCGCCCTGCGGCTCAATGCGTCGGCTACCACATTAGCCTTGCCTGGGTGGTACAGGATCTCACAATCATAATCCTTGACCACATCCAACCACCTCCTCTGACGCATATTTAGGTTGGGCTGATCCATCAAATACTTCAAACTCTTATGGTCCGTGTATATCGTGCATCGAACCCCATACAAGTAGTGACGCCAAATCTTGAGAGCGAACACTACTGCCCCCAACTCTAAATCATGCGTGGGATATCTCGCCTCATGAGGCTTCAGCTGCCTCGACGCATAAGCTATCACATGACCCCTCTGCATCAACACTGCACCCAGTCCCGAAATCGATGCGTCGCAATATACCACAAAATCTTCCATCCCTTCTGGGAGAGCTAATACCGGGGCTTCGCACAATCTCTGGCGAAGTGTCTCAAAGGAGGTCTGCTGCTCGGGCCCCCATGAGAATGCAACACCCTTCCGGGTCAATCTGGTGAGTGGCACTGCGATCTTGGAGAAATCCTTGATAAATCTCCGATAATACCCTGCCAACCCAAGGAAACTTCTGATCTCAGAGGGTGACTTCGGCACCTCCCAACTCATCACCGCCTCAACCTTGGCCGGATCGACCAATATCCCTTTCTGATTAACCACATGCCCTAGAAATTGGACCTCCCGCAACCAGAAGTCACATTTGGAGAACTTTGCATAAAGCTTCTCCGACCTCAATACCTCAAGGACCTCCCTCAAATGCTCCTCATGCTGCTCTCTAGATCTCGAATACACCAGAATGTCGTCGATAAATACAATCACTGACCGATCCAACATCGGCCTGCATACCCTGTTCATGAGATCCATGAACACAGCCGGGGCATTGGTGAGTCCAAAAGGCATCACCACAAACTCATAATGCCCATATCGCGTCCTAAACGCTGTCTTCTGGACGTCCTCATTCCGTACTCTCACCTGATGGTATCCTGACCTCAGATCGATCTTGGAAAACCAAGATGCTCCCTGCAACTGATCGAATAAATCATCGATCCTCGGCAACGGGTAACGGTTCTTGACCGTTAGCTTGTTCAACTCCCGGTAATCAATGCACATCCGGTGTGAACCATCCTTCTTCTTGACGAACAGAATAGGTGCTCCCCATGGCGAGCTGCTCGGCCGAATGAATCCCTTCCCCAGCAACTCCTGGAGTTGCGAGGACAACTCTTGCATCTCTGGAGGTGCAAGACGATAGGGCACTTTAGCAATAGGCGCGGCCCCCGGAACCAGATCGATACCAAACTCTACTTGCCTCACAGGAGGTACTCCCGGCAACTCCTCGGGAAAAACATCTGAAAACTCGCGCACCACAGGAACTTCCTCAACTGATTTCGGTCTCTCGGCGATCTCCCGCGTATCCAACACATACGCCACAAAACCCTTACAGCCCTGCTGTAGACACTGCCTCGCCCTAGCGGCCGAACAAAAAGCTGATCCCGAACGGGTACCCTCGCCGTACACCGAAAGAACTCCCCCTCTAGGGTCTCGTATAGTCACCAACTGACGCTCACAGTCGATGACAGCGCCGAATCGGCTCAGCCAGTCCATGCCCACGATGACACAGACATCCCCCATCGCAATAGGAATCAGGTCAATCGGGAATTCAACCCCGAAAATCTCTAGTACACATCCCCGAAGAACCTCCGTAGCACAAATCACTTTCTCGTCAGCTATAGAAACTCTCAAAGGTCGACTCAACGACTCACGACTAACGCCGATATGTTGACTAAAGGCTAAGGACACAAAGGACCTACTCGCACCCGAGTCAAATAACACTAAGGCAGGCACAAAGTTCACAAGGAAAGTACCTACGCGCATAATAACATAAGCATAACATATCGACATTAAAATAATTACATGAATTACAACATACCTGCCACAACATCGGGCGCAGTGCGGACCTCCTCCGCAGTCAGCTGAAAGGCTCTTCCCCGAGCCCTCGGGGCCTCGGCCTTCACCGGTAGAGTCGCAGTAGCTCCGGTAGCAGGTGCAGATCCCTGAAGAAGCTGAGGGCACTTGGCCTTCCTATGGCCAGTCTGGTTGCAATGAAAGCAAACCGTAAATCCCTTGGGGCACTCCCAAGCAATGTGCCCCTCCTTGCCACACTTGTAGCAAGCACCAGATCGACATACTCCATCATGACTCTTGCCTCACTTCCCGCAAGTGCGACCCTTCGAACCTCCTGTCCTTGAATCGGCGGACTTGGTTCGCTTGGCTGCCGGATGGAACTGAGCCGGTCGCCGGTCCACCCGCTGAGACTCAGCCTCCTCCCTAGCCTGGGTCTCCAACTCGATCTCGCGCTTCCTGGCATTCGCCTGAAGCTCAGCAAAAGTATGGTAGGTGGAGTTCGATACAAACTCCCGGATATCCCTCCTCAACACTCCCAAGTACCGGCTCATCCGAGCCTGATCAGTGGACACCAGCTCGGGGCAGAACATCGCCCTCTCATGAAACTTCCGCGTAATCACCGCAACAGAATCAGTACCCTGCTTGAGGGTTAAGAACTCTTGCACCAATCGTTCCCTCTCCACCGGGGGAACGTACTCATCCCTGAACATGGCAGTAAACCCCTCCCATGTCACCGTTGTAGTCTCTGCCAAGGTGAAATTCGCTGTCACGAACTTCCACCAGTCCTTCGCTCCCAGGCGGAGCTGGTTCAAAGCGAACCGTACCCTCAGGTGCTCCGGGCATGAACACGTGTAAAAGCACCCCTCTATATCCGCGATCCACCTCATCGCAGCAATCGGATCCTGCGTCCCATCGAACTCCCGTGGCTTCGTGTTGCTGAACTCTCGGAACAGCAACGAGTCACCTCCCTGTGGCCTAGCAGCGGCCACAGCTGCGGTAGCTGCAGCGGTTGCAGCCTCAGTCAACGCGGCGTACCGCTCATCGAATGTCTCCATAAGGGTGGTTTTAATAGACCCAAACATCTCCGGGATCTCAGCCCGGATCGCGGCCGCCACCTCCTCGTGAATCATCTGACGAATATGCTCGTCACTCACACCGCTCGTACTCGCTCCGTGACGCGGTCTAACCATGATATCTCTGAAATACAACATAAACTATCAGAGATTCTACCGTGTACAATTGTACTCGATACGCAACCCTACTCAGTCCCCCGATATCCAGGGATTCTTACTTGGGTCTCCCACTGACCCGGTGTCCTCGGTAGTACGGGCCCAATACTACCGACCACACCGCATCAGTGTTCATCCCAAGTCCTCCTCCCCAAACTCCGGATAGTGAGTACTCTACTTCTGATATGCACTATCTACCCGCATACTAGCAAAGCATCTCATATAGGCAAACTTCCCTAGACTAAGGCATCACAAATCAGGCCACTCTAGTCCTATCATGAATACCTAGTCTTCTAACATGCATAACAATTCATATCATATAATATTGTAAGGTATTTTGGGGATCTTTACCGTTCGGGCGCTGACTGATCGTACACACTGCTTCTTTCTTGCTTACCACAAAACCATTTACAAAAGTTTATGCCTTTACTTGAAAAGTTTCCTCAAATCCTCGGTTTGAGTTCAGTTACCCCCGAAGGTGCACCCGATTCCCTCAAACCAAGGCTCTGATACCAATTGTAACAACTCAAATTTTCAAACAAAATTTTTTAATTTTTTTTAAATATATTTATTTCCATTCATTTCAAGACATAATTAGTGTAAATATTCTGTCAAATACAAATAGTCAAAATCCCAAGATCATAAAAGCAGTCTTCAGTGTGTATCGATCATGCCGACGCCTTCCCACGGTCCTCGCTAGTACCTGAAATACATGCACAACAACTGTAAGCATAAATGCTTAGTGAGTTCCCCAATATACAACTTACGCACATACGCCTTTCCAGGCCCGACCTTCCGGTCCATGTGTCTCAGGGGACTTTCGTCCCTGCTGGGTAACCTTCCGGTCCTACCCACGCCGACCTTCCGGTCCATCACACAACACATCGCCTTCCGGCCCATAACATATTGCCTTCCGGCCCATAACATATTGCCTTCCGGCCCATAATATAATCGCCTTCCGGCCCATAACATGCATATCACATATAACAAATAACTTACCACATATAGCATACATATCACATATCATATCCGACCTTCCGGCCACACAGTCAAACCCTTCCGGGTACAGTATAGTGAGAAGACTCACCTCGTAAAAGTTGAACGCTAGCAGATCCCGAAATGACTCGTGCACAACCGACGAGCTACAACCTCCCTATAACATCACATATCTCATTAATACTTATATCTTCTAAGTGTGACTATCCCTAAGAAGTCAGACTTAGGTCAACTCTGGTCAACGGTCAACGGTCAACTCGACCGGACTTGGCGAGTACCATGGCGACTCGGCGAGTCTAGACGTCCTCCATCCTTCTGGGATTCCTTATCTACTCGTCGAGTATCCTCCTCGACCCGACGAGTTACTCCTGGGAGAATCGCGGGGCCACCCCGACTCCACTCGCCGAATCTGAAGAACAACTCGGCGAGTCCCAGTAAATCTTCAAGCTACTCGCCGAGTCTGAAGAACAACTCGGCGAGTCCATGCCATGCAGACGAGCAACTGCTTCCTGAATTACGTATGGTCCCGAGATATACAACCATGGGACTTTCTGGACTTCTAAACATCTCATTACTGTGGGTATAAACGTCTGGGTAATAACATAATAACCCATCTAATCACTAAATGGGTTTCATAAACCCTAGATTCGTAAACACATCAAATAACAGAAGGGAATCCGAAATATTACCTGGAATATGCCCTCTCTGTGTCTCCAAACCGCAGAACTCGAATCCCTTGCTGTTCCTTTAGCCAAAACCCTTCTCCTCCTTACCTAACAATTTCTTCAAGCCCTAATATCCTCCAATCTTGCTCTAGATGCCCACAGCCGTTTAGGGTTCCTCTCAATCGACTAAAGACGGACAATGACGGCCTATAATAGCATTATATACGATCCAAAACCGAACGGTTAGGGTTTCTGCTGAACAGCGTCGACTCGCCGAGTCCATATCTGGACTCGTCGAGTCCAGTCGCGGACCCGCGACCAAGTCTGCGATCCTACTCGGCGAGTCTAGGCTCCAACTCGCCGAGTCCCCTCTCAACTCACCCCAAAAACATAATTAAACAATACCTGAGATTTCGGGCTGTTACATTTGTTTTTTCTATGTTTCTCGAATTTCAAACTCCTTGAACTTTCTCATTGAAACAAAGATTCCAATCACTCCCACTCACTTTGACATATGTATGGCTTATCTTTATTTCTCGAAATTCAAACTCCTTGAACTTTCTCGTTAAAATAATGATCCCACTTGTGAGATGCTTATTTTGGTCCACAAACGAACTTATTAAGCTTACACATCCTTCACAACCTATCTTGGTTTGATTATGTGTATGTTCATATCCATGCTTGTTGTTACACCCCGCTAAAGCGAAAACACAGGGTGTGGCAGTACAAAGGGTTTCATAGCAAAAGTTAAAAGACAACACCGACCATAGTATTAAAAATCATTACAATTTTACAATGGGTTTGAACAACTTTTAAAAGAAATTACAATGTAAATTGAAATACAACACATGCGAATGCTCCTAAAAGTGAAGTGTCCCTAAGTGCCACTTACTCGATGATTCCTGAAAAAGCATGTAAAATGAGCGTCAACTATAAAAGTACTTTGTGAGTTCACAAGTTTATAAAATCGAGCTTGAAATAAGGCTTTTCGTAATTACAAGTACATTGCTATAATGAGAAACAAAGTTGATTGCTATTAATGAATTCAAGTTTATTGCTATAACGAGAAACAAGTTTGTATGTGTATGAGCAAACAATGAGTCTCAACCAAACCTATGACTGAAGCCCTATCGAGATCTATGCTTATTGTTCCATAGATGAATATGGTATCATGCACTCCAGCAATAGGGCGAGTGAGGATTTGTCAATTCCTAATAGCGCTATCCATAATGACCATTGGCTCAAAGAGTTAATGGTTAGAGATAAGGGAAGGGCCTTAGTACGATAAGTTCTCATGTTCCATGTTGCATAGACATACATAAAGAGACATAGCAATACAATAGCGATCATGTTTGATAATAATCAATTTAAATACAACATGAAAACATAAGTTTTTCTGGACATGCTTTTCCACCCCAAAACATAAAACGGAAAATAGGGGAGTGCGTGAATACTCACAATCCATTGAGATGATGCAAATGGTGCCTTGACTATGTTTCCACGTGTACCACTACCGATTCCTACAATATTGGTATTCACTAGTGACTCTCTAATCGAAATGTAGCACTAGTATACTTACTACTACAACAGAATTATGTCAATACTGAGTCACAATTGAATATTGATAAATTATAAATATTTTTCTGTGGAAATTAAGTTTCAAAGAATCAATTTTTATATAACAATTTAAGCGGAAAAATTCTCATTATTGAAATGTTAATATTTAACATTTTAGAGGTGTTCCAATGATTAAATATTCAAAACTAAATCAATTTAGTTCTAAAATTTCCCAAACTTTGCATTTTAGTTTTAATTGAAGTCAAAGACCTCAAGATAAATTTTCTTGAATATTTGATTTGTCTAACTATTTTTCACCACTTTAGTTTCTTGAATAACCATAAAATTATGAAAAATAGTAAAAAGTAAATAAAAATTAACAAACTTCAGATTTTGGTTCTAAATGTGTTAAAAGACTACTAGATAATTTTTCATGGATTATGGATAGGCATAACTATTTTTCATATATTTAATTCTCTAAATATATAAAAATTCATGAAAAATAGAAATCAGTTGATAAATTTCCCCAAACTTTTTATAGTAATGTTTTTACAAATACTTAATCTGTGAAAAATATAAAAATGGGTTTCTAAACTGTTTAACCAATTTTTATGATTTTTATGCATTTATTCTAATAAAAATTGAAAAAATATAAAACAGTTTCCAAAAATTATCCAAACTTTTTATTTAACTGTTATTATACATAACTAGGCTGGAAAAAATATAAAAGATATTTTTAAGTGGGTATTTCTATTTTTCCTTGTTTTATCCCCTTAAATAATCATTAATTGAAGAATAAATAATAAACTGTTAAAATAAATTACCAAAAATTTTTGCAACATGTTTCAAAAGCTTTTGAATCAAGATATTTTTATACCTCTCAATATATGATGTTAAGTGCTCAAATAAATTTTTCCTTGATTTTTAGTGATGAATAAGATCTTTGAACATGCAATACAAAACTAGTATTCACAAAAAGGTGCTGATTGAGTAACGGTTTTGTAAAAATTGATAAAAATAGAAATATTTGAATTTTCCATTGAGGTCAGATGGGTTTGGAAGCTATCTCAAAATATTATATTTCAGAAAAAGAATCACGAATTTTGGTTAAGAAATTAGTGAGATATGACAGTTTAAAGTCAGGTAAAGAAATTTGGCAGATTGCATGCATGATGATTGGTTAGAAAAGTGAGTTTTCATCATTTCCTTGAGTAAATCTTTTGAAATAATTTAAATATATCATGATAAATTCATATTTTAGTCATGTTTCCAGAGATCAAAAGATTAAAACTTATCAAAATGTATACATGCATTTATGAACAAAACTTTGTTTCTCAAAAACTCTTAACTTGAGTTTGATGTTTTAGTTCTTAAAATCGATTTTTGCACTAAGATCATGAACATGCAGCCTTGTTTATCATACATGCATGGTGTTAGAACACACACATGATGTTCTAAAAACCATTTTAACAAAAAGAAAACAAGTTTGAAGAAGATGAAGAAGTAGAAGTCGGTTTTTGAAGTAAAATGCACATGCATAGCTTAAATCATTGTTGTGGATCTTCAAGAGATGTATGTTCTTTACCTTAAATTTCCTTGTGGCTTCAAAAACCCTTATGAATCTCCATAATTTCGTGGTTAAGAGGCTGCGGTTGTGGTGTTTGGAGAAAAAAATTAGAGAGAAGGTAGAGAGAGTTTTCTAGAGAGAGAAAGAAGAGAGATGTGTGTGTGTTGGAGAGTGAGAGTGTGAGAGAGATATATGGGAAGAGAGGGGTCCAAAATTTTGAGTATAATAACCCTTTCTCATTTATTTTTTTTATAAAATTTAAGTTATTTTATAAAATATCTAAATTTTATATAAAATGTGCACTAAAATCAAGTTTGTATTCATGAAACCTTGATTTTTGACTTATAAATTAAGGATGAATGGTAATGACTTAAATTTTTATTTTTCTTGATTATATTTCCCTGAATTTAATTGTTTTAAGATAATATTATAAGTTTCATAACTATTATTATAGAATTCTTGATGTCAAATTTTATAAAATTTAGGTTTTAGGGCTTTTAGGGTTTTGGAGTTTAATAAACTTTGAATATCAAAATAAATTGAATATTTGAGACTTCAAATTATCTTATGGTATTATAACTCTTTTATAGTTATAAATAATGTTTGTAATTTATTTTTATCGGTCTATTGGCATTCTATGTAGTGATTCCAAGATTCAAGTGAAATTGAGGAATCAAGTATACTAGTCCTAGTCTTCAACTTTGACTTAAGTTTCTATGAGACTTTGAACTAATTTATACCACTAGGTCAAGTGCATGATGTGTGTATATGATTCATAAAAAGGTGTTCGATTCAAAGAGCGACCCGAATATGGATAGTCAGTACAGTTAAGTAGTTGTAGAATTCACATATCAATGTGAAATCTAAGTACACCATCCATTGTCTCTATCTGTTTCCAAGATTCTACTAGGTTATAACTTAGCTTCTAGTTACTAAGTCTAATATGTGTAGTGCCTATATGTGTAACTAAGTTTATTCAAATCTAACTAACTCGAATTTTGACGGTTGTCACAGTCTCCCCCGGTTGAAAGAATTTCATCCCAAAATTCAATTTGTGACACATTCTATTAGAACTCAGCCAAATACAATTGTATATCTGGAGAGGTGGTGGCTTGTAGTGTTCTTTGATTATTTCGGGTTTATTTCCTCAAAGGAAGAACCCAATTCTTTAGCTATAGTCAAATTAATGTTTCCTTAATTCGAGTTCTACAATTTAGATTACGAGAAATTAGGATCGTGTAAATCATGATCCAAACATGGCGACCTATTCGAAAAAGATCATCTAGTTATATATTATCTGAATTAAGAGAGCTATAAGTTTTGCTGAAGCACTAACTGCACTGAGCGTTAAATCCGCATTGATCCTTAAGTCGCGTTCTAAATTAGCACTAAGTGTAAATTTGTCGCTTGATAAAGAAGAGATTAGGAACAATTTGTTCACTTCCAGGTTGGCTACTACATCTGGAAAATATATATTTTGAAATAAGAAGGGGGTAGCACGAAAGAAAATGAATGATCAAGGGTAAATTCCTAAAGATACGTACTAAGGGTAGACGACGAAGTTTTGGTACCTCTCGAATGTAAAGGCTATTTAAGTGTCATCTACAAAATAAATTACGAAATGATTGAGGATCTCCGAGGCTATAATTACTACTACGGTTACTCTTACAATAATAGAACTATATTCGAAGAGTATATATAATTAGAGAGTCATTGTTTCTAATGAAGGCGGTGAAAGTTTATGATAAATTAAATCACATTGTGTAGATAGCACTTTAAGTGCTTAGAAGTGATAAAAATCTCACTGTTATCAAAATGTATGTTTAGAAATGATAATTAACCTCACTATTATCAAAATATGTAATAATTCCAAGATAATGAAAATACATGTGTGGCGATCAAACGAAGTAGTAAAATAATATAAAGTTTAATTAATGTTAAATGTTTAAGTCGTCATTAAGGGATTTTTTTTTTAGAAATACTGACATTACGCTTTTTGTAAAATTGACTAATTGTCTAAGTCGAAACAAATACAAGTTTAAGACGAGTCAGAATACTTATAAAAACAAGTTTGAGAGTTTTAGGAACTCACTGAAAATTGAAAAGTAAAAATACTATTTTAAGAAAGGTATAAAAATGTTAATCTTTGAAAATAGTGCATTCATAGTTTAGTGTTTCTACAAAAACAATCATTTAGAGAATAGATCATTGTAAAATTCAAAACTTTTAATGTATTTAAATAAAAGAAAAACATAAGGATACATATCCTTCACATATATTTTTCAGATATAGCAAAATTATAAGCATAAATGTGTTCATCTTGTGTGTTACTTATAAGGAAAAATACAATGAATATTGCATTTTATATCAAGTTTTTGAATTTAGAACGAAAGAGTAAATGTAAATAAGGATCACTTGTTTATTGTAGATTTCAAAATAAAAACAAGATGTATATAGAAAAAGGCATAATTGAATATTACAAAGTTGACTAAATCGAAATTATGACTCACAAATATGCACGTATTAATCGCTTAAAACGAAAGGGTAGACTTCTAGCCTATTTGTGTACGAACATGGTACCAAGAGAAGAAAAATAGATAGTAACAAAGTTAGACAATGTATTATGTTAATATTATGGCGTGCGAGATCTAAAATCAGAAGGAGAGCGAGAAATAAAGTTTGGGGGAAAGAAAAAGGAAGGTAGCAGCGACAATGATTGTTATTGTTAATATTATAAGAACAATACCTATAGGTAGATTTAAAACCAAGTTGAGATATATTTCAAACTTCAATATTTGATGTATATTGATGATTAAATAAACATATGGGAGTTTTAAAGTGTTTGCTAAGGATTTCTAAAAATTCACGAGTTATCTATTAAGCTAAACTCCATTTGTGAAAAAGAAGAAACACTAAAACTTGTAATTTCAAAATCTGACAATTTTGACCTTTTTGATTGGGGTCCAATAATGGTTAAAACAGATAAAGTAAAGATTTAACATATTTAGACGAATAATTATGCATTGTCAAAAGTACGTCGCTGCAAGTTTAAAAGTGAACACTAAGTTTTGCAATGTTGTAAGTTTTATAAACACAAATTATAAAACTAATTTGAAATAAAATAAACAAATAAGGTGTGTTTTGAAATGTAGGCATCAATGATGTCTTTTAAACACATTTGGATTGGAAAGTTGTAACACTACCATGTTAGGTTACTAGAAAACACATTTAAGTTTAGTACAATGCCTAAATGAGAAAGTAGTCAAATGACTTAAAACAAAAGTGGTTTGAAAGATCCGATGAAGCTTTTACACGTAATATGAACTTCAATGTCATATGTCTATGTTTTATAGCATAGAATTTAAACACTTTTATAAAAGAAAATGTTTCTAAGTTTTTTGAAAACGTGCCAAAATGGTAAGCAAGGTTTCAAATGGTTTATATGCCCTTAAAAGCACATATATCCATTGAAATGGATTGAAATGAAATTGAAATAGCAATGTTAAAAAAAATATTGGTTAAATTGAGTTTTTAAGAAAAGTGTTAAATTAAAGCAAGTTTTCAAAAGAATTTTTTTTTAGCGAGAATATGACGTAAATTGTTAGGAAAGGTCTAGTAAGTTGTATAAAGTGGTTATAAAGAATTTTATCGATGATAAAATAAAACCGATGAAACGAAATAACTATTTGATGGAAGATTAAGAAATAAGGAATAAGTATGTTAGTGTAGCCGATCGTACCTAAATACTAAGGTGAGTACAAGGCGAGTGTCGATGTCTTTTCCCCTAAGATAAAGGACAAGAAAAATTGTTTGAAAAACGTTTTATGGTGTCAATACAGTTTACGAACTTTTATAAAGGTCAAAGGGACATCCTATGTTAAGTTTTAAGCTCAAGGTGGGAACAACGTAGAGCTAAATCGTAGCGTAGTAATAAGGTCTCACGTATGCGTTAAACCTCCGTGTCTCCTTGTGAGTCGAATTGGGAATGCTTTCCAATGATATCCAAGTGGCTACTTAGAAACGACTCATCTACCTCCTTACACGATGCTCCAATTTTCATCCGTGTCGGTATCAGAACGCTTTCCTAATTGTAACTCTAGTACGAAGACAATGAAGAGGTATTGAGGAATAATTGGTATAGGTTTCGACTTATGATTATTACTAGTGTATATCTAGCTACTAACCTTACATCTAAAGTCAATAGCTACCTAGGAATACTCATTCTCAGTACTAAGTGCATTGCTCCTAGAGTGGCCAGTGATATAACCTAAGTGGTTAACCTAGCACTTGATAAGGGATAAGAATATTTCTAAATAAAGGCATTGTGGTAAAAGTGTACTTAGTTTCTAAGTGTACCTAGATGAATGTCTATAATATGCAATGCTCGTACGCACACGGAAAAACTTTGTTTTACAAAAGTTCAAGCTGAAAATCGTTTTGAACATAATTCTACTATAACTGTTTCAAGCCTTGCATTAAATTTCCTTAGTTAAGCATAGTTGGTCAGCCTATACTTAATTACAGTCCAATAATGCGTACTCGAATTAGTTATACTAGTAGTACGTTCGGTATTTTAAAAACATTTTGAATTTTTTTTTGGCTATAGTTGTGGTTCTCCAAAGGAAAACCGGTATTCTTTATAACCTTCGGCTCTGATACTGTAACGCCTGTGTTTCCGGGCTTGCCATTTTTAGCAATGTAATAGTCTAGGTTAACCTTTGTAACCCGTTTTGAAATAATAAGAGTGTATTATTTGAGTATTATGTGTTTTGTGCTTAATTGCTTAATTATGTGGTTTGATTAATTAAGAATAAAAATAAGTGTCAAAATTTAAGTGTAAAATAAACTTGATATCTTTGGATAATGTTGTAGTAGTTGAAACGAGGTTTCCGAATATATATAGAACGCCCAAATCTGACTTCGTATGAGGAAATTATGATTTATCGAAGTTTCGGCTTAGCGGTATGCAGCCTGTAATACTCGATTTGAGATCAAGTGGTTTTTAGCCGAAACAATCTAAACGAGAATCGAAGATCTCGTTGTTGGTATCGAAGCGATGAAAAGTTAGGCGAGAACGGACGTCAAACGAAGAAGTTATGAATTTATAACGATGTTTTTCTGTCCCGGCCTATTAAAAATAAATAATAAAAATAAAGTTAAAATTAGCTGACGAAGTCTAAATGAAAGTTGTAGAGCGTAGTCTCACCTTTGCGTGGATATAAAGAACGTCGAAAACGGAGTTCGTATGAAGAAGATATGAATTTCCGAAGTTTATTAAATAATTTGTATTTAAATTTAATCTTTAATTTCGGTATTATCCGAGGACGAGTCATCGGACTCATTCGAAGTACGCCTCGCTTACTCGTGTACGCCCCGTGTACACCGAGGTATGTCGACACTCACACTCGAGGACTTCGGATACGTAAGTAGTGACGATTTCGGACCAGTACGCCCCGCGTACTCCGAGGCTCCAGCCTCCTATAAATAGAATGCGAGGGCAACCGACTCCTTTGCTATTTTCTCTCCTCTCTCTCCCATTTTGCATTGATTTGCATCCCAGAAATACCCCGAAGCCCCGATATTATTCTCAAGCCCGGAAGCAAGTCCCGAGATCCCGAAGATCCCGAGAAGTGCGGTTCCCGAGCCGAAGCTCTGCCTGCGAGAAGTTCGATTTTTGTAAAGATCTTCCAGATCTGCTGAAGAATACTACTTCTGCAAGTCGTAGTGCTGTCCGATCATCTTCTGATCAAGTGAGTGTATACTACCTTTCATAAACACGATAATAATACAAGTATGGTTTGAGTGTATTAAGTATATTGTTGTTTATATGTGTGAATATGTATTCACTTTCTTCTATCTCATAGATATTATTTATTCTCTATGAAATACGTGTTATGTGTGTGTGTGCCTCATCTGTTATGTGAAATATGTGTTGATTAAAGCATGCTATACAGGTTTTTAAACTATGTATAAAAATGTATATTTTTATCTACTAATATGTTGGGTAGAACATGGGTAGATAGTTGGTGTGTAATAAACAGATGAGAGGCCTCGTTGTTGTTTGATTTAGTCATCTAGCGGAGTTTAGATGACGACCACGGACTTTTCTAGATAGTTTTGTGGAACATTAGCAGGTTCGCCACCTGTAGGTGTTAATGAACTTGGGTGTTCATTCACTGTACTCCATCCCCCTCATGGTTGCCTTATTTGACTTATATTGCTGAGGAACCCCCGAAGCATGTGTTGTCGCCCCGATGAAATATTATTAGACTAGGTCCCTTATGTTAGTTGTCTTAGGGACATAAAGTGAGAATAACGGGAATGGGTAATTGGGTTATTGTTGGTTGGTGAAAATTAAATATGATTATTTATTGTGGGTTGAAAACCCTATATGCTCACCAGGCTCCCAAGCCTGACCCACTAAGTTTTATTTGTATTACAGGAAGTGGCGCGAGGGCATAAGATGGATGGACCATCAAGTTGTTTTGTTTACAAGTCTGTATATGTATATATTTGTTGAATGACTTGTAATGTTATCGTTTATGCTTATTGGTCTGTATCGGAACATGACACCCCGAGTTTTGATTATATAATGAAAATACATTTCTTTTATGAAATGCTTTGGTAAACATTGTTTTATCATGTTTTGTTTTTGGGAACAAATTCTGCAACTCTTTCAAATCAAAAGAATTTACTCTGAAATTATTTTAAAAGCATAAATGAAAAATCGGCCTTTTCTGGCTGAGATTTTGGGGATGTCACAGTTGGTATCAGAGCATTAGTTTAAGCGAACTAGGAATTTGTAGGATTTCTAGAATTAAACTTAGAATGCTAAGTGGAATTTTGAGATGTGTGTCTGTTGTGTTTTAGACACGAGCACTAGTTTATTTTAGGAAAGTTGCCTAAAATGCTTTATGTGCTAAATGTTATATGTTGCCATATATGATATTATTTGTTCGGATCTATGGTATGTTGCCGACCGGATCTAGAAATCTTATGTGTGTAGGATTCTAAGCGTACGTCTACGATATTAGAACTAGCATGTAAATGTTTCGGAGTGATAAGGATGATTTGAATATCTATCATGATTGAGTATCTAATTTCACCTTATTCGGTGTATAGATCAAAAATGGTGAGAACAAGAAATGGAGTTGGAAATGCTGATGAAAACAGGAATCAACCACCAGTGATTAAACAAATACCTGTTGTAGCAGCATCACCTGAGCCAATAACCATGGCTGGTGTGCAATTGATGATTCAGACGATGTTGGATCGTCAGATGGATGAAACTAGACGGTTGCTTCAACAGAATCGTGTAGAACTGTTAATTCGTGTGGAAGAGCCTGAATTAAATGAAGGGCACTTGGAAGGTGGAAACTTCAGTGGGTTTGTTGGTCCAGCCAACCCACCGATAGTTAGGCAAGATAACCATGATGGAAGGAATGATGGAATGGGATGCAAGTACAAGGACTTTCTATCTTGCAAACCATCGACCTTCAATGGAAAGGAGGATCCGATTGGGGTTATGGATTCGATCTCCGAAATGGAGTTAGCCTTCATGACTTGTGGCTGCAGAGGCAAGTTGCAGACTATCTATGTAGTGCGACAGTTCCGAGGTGGAGCCGTTCGTTGGTGGAACACTCTAGGGAAGACTTTAAGCCCTAATGAGCCACTGCAATTGTCATGGGCAGAATTCTTGGTGCAGTTCAAGGGCAAGTTCTGGTCGGCTCAAAATCTGTTGGAACTAGAGAACAAGTTTCTGACATTGACGAAAGGCAGCATGTCAGTTGATGAATACACCAATAACTTCACTGATAAGATGGAGTTTGCCTTGCGTATCGTCCCAGACGAGCTGACAAAGGTGGACCGGTATGCAAAAGGACTCCCATGGGAGTACGAGGTGCCAGTATGTTAGGCACATACTCTAGAGGCAGCTATATGGGCTGCCAAGTCTGTTGAGAACATGATTAAGGGGAGAACCACCGACAAGGTTGAGGTTGGTGAGAAAAGAAAGTTTGAGGGAACATCTGGTTCCGGTAAGAAAGGCAAATTTTTGAAATCTGATTCGAAAAAGTTTGGAGGAAAAGGAGGCGAGGCGAAGTGGTGTGATAAGTGTAAGAAAAAGCACTTTGGGAAATGTAGCGAGGATGTAACCTGCTACAAGTGTGGAAAGGTTGGACATTTTGCCAATGAATGTCCGAACAACAAAGGGATGTGTTTTGCTTGTAATGAAGAGGGGCATATTTTGAAAGACTGTCCGAAGAAGAAGGAGGCAGCTAGGCCCAACATTCCACCAAAGCCGAAGGCGAGAGCCTTCCAGACGACACTTGAGGCCGTGAAAGATGAAGATGATGTCGCTTCAGGTACCTTTCTCGTAAACGAATTACCTGCTCAAATTTTGTTTGATTCTGGAGCTAACTACTCCTTTATTTCACATGAGTTTGGTAGAAAGCTAGCTTTGCCTATTGATAGACTAGATAATGCTTTATTAGTCGAAGTTGCTAGTGGATAGTTTATACCTGTTAGCCATCGTATGAAAAACATCTTAATCGACCTTAATGGGAATAAGTTTCACGAGGAATTATTGCCTATCGAACTTAATGGTTTCAATGTCGTTCTGGGAATGGATTGGCTTAGCGCCAATGACGCCGAAATTTTATGCAAGAAGAAGATAGTTAAAGTGAACCCGCCTGGGAAAGATTCGTTTATGGTGTATGGGGACAAACGCAGTGTGAATTCTGGAATCATTTCTCTAATGAAAGCCAGAAAGTGTTTGACCAAGGGATGTACATCATATTTAGCATTCGTGATTGATGCTAAGAAGGAAAAAGAAGGTGATGCAGAGTATTCCAGTGGTGTGTGATTATCCGGAAGTAGTTCCCGAAGATCTTCCTGGATTACCACCTGATAGACAAGTGGAGTTCAGAATTGACTTGTTACCAGGAACCACGCCAATAGCAAAAGCACCTTATCGATTAGCACCGACGGAGATGAAGGAGTTGATGATGCAACTTCAGGAGTTATTGGACAAAGGTTTCATTAGACCTAGTTCATTGCCCTGGGGAGCTCCGGTGTTATTTGTGAAGAAGAAGGAAGGAAGTATGAGAATGTGCATTGATTACAGAGAGCTGAACAAGGCAACAATAAAGAATAGATACCCATTGCCGAGGATTGATGACCTGTTTGATCAATTGCAAGGTTCGAGCTATTTCTTGAAGATCGATCTAAGGTCAGGATATCATCAACTAAAAGTAAGAGAGCAAGACATCGAGAAGACTACATTCAGAAATAGATATGGACACTACAAGTTCTTGGTTATGTCGTTTGGACTAACCAATGCTCCCACAACATTCATGGATTTAATGAATAGGGTTTGTAATCCGTTCCTTGATAAATCCGTGATAGTGTTCATAGACGACATTCTGATTTACTCGAAAAGCTAGGAGGAGCATGGCAGACACTTGCGAGAAGTGTTAGAAGTTTTGAAGAAGGAGAAGTTGTATGCAAAGTTCTCCAAATGTGATTTTTGGATTCGTGAAGTCCAATTCTTGGGCCACGTGGTCTACCAAGAAGGAATAATGGTTGTTCCAGCAAAGATTGAAGCTGTGATGAAGTGGGAACTACCGAAAAGTGCCACGGAGATTCGAAGCCTTTTAGGATTAGCCGGATATTACCGAAGGTTTTGTTGGGTTTTGCGCATTCTAACACTCCTATGGTGTACATGCAACCCTATAAACCTTGGATCTATGTTTTCTCTATTATACATGCAAATAAGAACTTTCCAAGGCTTTAATCCTAACTAGCATACTATGAGGTAACTATACTACAAAGACTAGTTAGATGACATACCTTTTGGTGTAGCTTGATGTCTTCAAGCTTTAAGAGCTTAGCCCTAATAGTGTGGAAGCCTCAAATGGAATCACAAATCACCAAAACACCTTGGAAGACTTTAGAGAATATGGATACATCGTTCTCTCTAGTGAAATTGGTTAGCCCTCTTAGTGTACCCACACTAGTGCCCATTTCACCAACCAAGGACATCTTTATATAGTGTGGAGGATTAGGGTTAAACCCTAATACCCATGACCTTTCATTTCCTAGGATCCATGGCTTAATGCTCCATGGACTATCCATGAAGACTTAGCCCAACCTAAATGAACTTGGCCCACTATACATATATATCTAAGAGTCCATATTTAATTAGTTCATTTTGATCACTTAATTAATTATAAATTAATTCTTGATCAATACTAATTAAATAATATGATTATATTAATATATTAGAACTTATAATATATTAATATAAATCATAAATATACTATTCTCAAAATACTATCCATATAAATTGTGTCGGTGAAGTGCAACCCAAATGGACCATGCCGGGTCGGGTCAAGTACATACCAAATATAGTTATGGACTTAGACATTAATCCAACAGTCTCCCACTTGGATAAGTCTAAAACTATTATTGAGTATGACTTCAAAACCTAAATGGCAATCATAGCTCTTAAAGCCGCTGTCGAACTCTGATCTTGTCAACGAACTTGTCCATTAGATAAGGGATCATATATTCCTCCATTCTAGATATCATATGGACTGAGACATGGATTATAATCATTCTCTCTGTCCATTTGTTGTTTCCCGATTTCCAATTCATGATGACTGACTGATTGAACAAATCAAATCAGTCCTGGCTTGGCCAAGCACTCACATGTATCATCATTAAATCATCGAGGGGCCCACAGATATCGCTTTTATCCCGAAGGTAAAAGGAATGGATCAACTTCGACTCATATGGCTTGTTCTACTACTTGTTGAATCATACACAAAGGCACGTTTTATAACACCGAGTTACCGAAAGCGTTTTCGTGCAATCAATGTACAACCAACTCATAGTAACAACTCATATCTCTAGGTTTGAAGAATATAAGATATTATCGTCTCATGATCACTCGTGATAAAATCCATGAAGTGATTCCAAGGAGCACGGGTTGAATCCAATACTCAGAACTTATGAGCACTCATGAGTGTTGTAGCCCTTTGTCCAACATCTTAGACCTCTACAAGCCAACCCATGACAGTCTTAATTCATATCTACTTCCAACATATGACCGACTGTGGATGGTTTGAATAACTTTGTCATTCCAGAAGAATAACCTAGTTTATTCTGGAAGTCAAAACATGCAAAGTGAAACACAACAATAAATGAATCAAATATGGTATCAAACCCTATGAATATAAATAAACACTTTTATTTATCACCATACTTATTACTCATTATTCATCGTTTCGGTTTTATCAACTTTATACTTGAATTTAAAATAATAGTTGTCCCATGCTCCAAGCATGTACACTATGTTTTCTAAACACTAGTCATGCCATACACAAAGTATGCATACTATGTTTGTCTATGATCTTTACTTTGTGAAATAGATCAACTGAGCATAACTCCAATGATCATCTTTTCACAGTCCCAAACGCTTACTGCAAAGGCAAGAATTCCAAATTCATGTCATTTATTGAAATCTGTTAGATTCTAAACTTATATGCATTGATCCTCTTGTAATGATTATGCACAAATTCAACAAGACTTGGCAACAATCATTACAGAGTATTCCAACGGAGATCAACTCCTTGGCAACATCCTTCTGGCATTAAGTTTCCTAATCTTACAGATTGAATACTTTCTAACTTTGAACCATTTCCATATTCCATTTTGACTATCACTTCCGAACAAGAGTTGCCTTTTTTCAGACTATGTCAATATGGTCCTTCCAAAGTCAACACTATACTTCCAACTGTCCTTGAGCAACCAATCCTTGGTAAACCTTAGATTGTCCTCAACAATTGCTTAATCATTTTAGTCATATCCAATTCTAGACCTTTTCCCTTCTTAATGCCCCAGCCATTTGGAAAATTTTAGAAAGGATGAATATAGCACATGTAATCGATCCTATATCCGAAGCATATGGGACACGATTCATGATGTCTCACATAAAGACTAAACCAGTCTTTTGCTATAATATTTCCATTTCTATTTGCCAAGTTCTCATAATTCAGATTATGAAAAGGGATGTCGTAATCATAATCGAATTTTAGAACGCAAATAATGAACCCGTATATAGAATTTCCTTATGTTGATCCATTCCAACATGAAATTCATATATATTCTTGACTAAATGCGATTAAGACCTCAATCTAAGCTTTTAGATTTGAGATGAAGTATAATTTTCTCTCCCTTAATTATAGCGAAACAACTTTTCCCAATTGAGACCTTTTGTTTTCTATAATTAACATTGCTACCTTGCAACCTTTATCATGCTCCCACTAACATGATGATTAATAGCATAAGACTTATGCTCCCACTAGCTTCGACATGTACCCAAAAATCAACTGGACTTCTAGAAATCAATACTTTATTGACTTTCTTACCAAAGTTTAGATTTCTGATACTAGATTGCCTTGATAAGACTTTATCAATATCATACACCTCTCTTAGATAGCTCACATGTGTGTCTAAAAAATTTCAGAACTATGAAAAGGGATGCTGTAATCATAGTCTAAATTGTTTAGACCTTTTGCCATTTCTCATAAGTCAATGTTAGTGTGCCGGTTAACCACGCACGCTCCACTAACGACTTTGACAACTGCAAATATCACAATTGCTATCTACTTAAAATCTACTTAGTGAAAGAGTTTCCTTACCATCATTTTCATGAATCGAAGAGAAACCTTATGACACTTAGATTTTATGGTGTAAGCGTTCCTATCCATGTGAATTTGTCAAAACCATAACCACATGACTAGGTTAGTGACAAATCTTAACTCATATGGATTGAACTTGTGCAATCTTAACTTCTTGCCACCTGGCAGCTCAAGGGCCTGCCATTGCTTCCAAGTAGTTATCCAAACAATTGAGAACATGTAGAACTCAAATGTATAGCCAATTTAACTGGAATGGGCACAGAAATGTCAACACGATAGGTTATAAACCTCTAGTTGTATGCTAGTGATGGAATACAGGTTCTTGTTCTTGATTACTTCTTGAAACCCTTTTAGGATCTTTTAGACTCCCACTGTCTCCTTAACCTATAAGACTTTCTTGCCAAATATTCAAGAGATAGTGTGTGGATTCTAATCAACACAAACACTTAACACAATTAGCCTTAGTTGATCTTTGTTTTATCCAAAACATCACATCTTACCAATTTCAAATGTACAAGAGTAGAAAAATTTTACTCTTACATTTGACAAGTGTTTTAAACCTTCTTTAAGACATGTCACTCAAGTTATAATCTTAGAGTATTACTCTATGAACTGTTTTTGAATGAAGTATGAATCATCTTCTTGATTTAACCACTTCAACAATTCATAACTCCTCTTCTTAAATCTCAGAATGTACTTAGAGGATGAATTGTGATAAGGTCTCTAAATCATTAAGATGATCTTAAAACATGATACTAAAGGACTCTCCCATCTTTTTAGATTTGTGAAACTTTTATCCTTCTGCCTAATTTGATTCTTCTTATTCGTTCTGTCATACATTGAAATTTTTTTCAATGCTTCAGAATTATACTTTAGCTTGTAAGTATAATCATATCTACTAAACCTTAGTAAATCATGACGAATAGTCTTATCCATCTTTTGTGGTTGACTTTGACAAGTGCACAAGAAAGTGTACTTGATCCCTTAGTCCTTCTCTTGACTCACACATCCATGTGAACAAGCAGTTAGTCTTAATTTTCCAATGCTCGAGAGTTCTCATTCATCATACTATATAACTTGCATGATTCCAAGTTTCTATCCAACTGAAACTTGGATGATGAGAATCTTTCTTTATTTGGTAAATTTAGACATTACCACAAATGAAAGACTCAAATTCATATTTCGAATATTGCTATCAATGGAATCATATAAACAACATCTTTTTTCCCAAATGCCATTGTAAGGATATTTTTTTAAAATAAATAAAATTAAAAACTTTTCTTTTATTTTAAAACATTGCGGAAAAACTAATCCTTACAATGCAGATGTATATGAAAACTTGTTGCCATCTATTCCTAAGCAATCTATCATAACTCTTAAGCACGTGCTCAAAATTCTGATCACCGAACCATGCGATCGAAATCCATCTTCGCGATCAGAATCAGCATATACTTCCTTTAAGTTTCTTTACTTTTCTTTGATTCTTAAAACATCAACATGTGACCTAGCCACATTATGTAATAATAATCTCCAAGTAGGAACTTAATAGAGATAGACCATGGAGTTTACCTGAAATAAAGTCAAACTTATTGACTTTATCATCCTTAGGTAAGTTTGGCAGCTTCATAACCAAAGACCCTTCCTTTGGCAATAGAAATATATGGATACTTAGGTAATAGTACATGGGACTATCTCAGACTTAGACTTTCTCTTTACCATTTGGTCAACCAACTTGACTATGGCCAATCCCTTTCCATTGGGAAGAGAATGCATTTCTCGATTTCCTGTGTGACTATTGTCCCTGTCCATAAAGTTTTGGGAAGTTGATCTCCTAATCAAATTTGATTTACTAGTACACTAAATCATTTATGATTTAGTAGAACCAAGCAAATAGATAAGATCATTAAGGGTCTTGTCACAGTCTATCTCATATGAGTCCCAAAGGAACTCACTATGTGTCTTAGAAAGTGATTGAACCACTAAGTTTCTCAAGACTTTGACACCCAACTCCCCCGGCTTGTCAATATGTGACTTCATCTCCAAGATGTGATCACACCTAGACCTTGCCTTGCCAATAGGGCTTGAGTGACCTTGAACTTGTGGGTTAGGGAGAATAATTGGAGGAGGTGGAGGAAGTGAAGTTCCAAGATACTTGGGAAGATCATAGATGTCTGAACTAGACATCTTTTTGGAGATATTCAAGATAGTTGATTTAAAGTCCTTAATATAACACCCAATATGAAATAATAAGGGTAGGACCCAACAAACTATTTTATAACTAGGAAGAAGGATGCCGTAATCCAAGCTATAGAATATTTGAAGGTAGGTGAATGACGATTCACCAATTTCCACCATGAAAAACGAAATAATTAATTAGGTTTTAATTGGATTAGAAATTCCTAGATTTTTGAGATTCATTGAACTTTCAATGGCATGTTTCAATCTCGAATGTGCCCTTCAGGTTTTGTGACTCGGATGCCAAGGATCACAAAACAAGGTGTGAAGTAACCATGCAAATTACTTGGTACCCTTAAGTGTTTACCCCTCAATCGATGTGCCGGTTAACCACACACGCTCCATCGATACTATGATAAGCATTAAGTTACCGTTTTCCTACCTTGTTAAATACGAGTTAGTGTGCCGGTTAACCACACACGCTCCACTAACCGACTTAAACAAAGTGCAAAGTGTAATTTCATGGATTAGCACCTTATTCACATTTTCCTAAGTAACTAAGATTGGGTATTATTAAGAGTTTAGTTACTTAGTATTTATCATTAATACTTTTAATGAAGGGAGAATTATAGTCCTGTCAAACCCGTTCGGCTAACGACCTTCCACCAGTCAAGGAAGTGGTGGGTGAAAGTGGACACCCATTAAACTGCCATTTTATAGGCAGTAATCTTATACCCCCCCTTATAGACCGGCTTCGTGAATGAGGCCTACTAATGGTAAGACTGACTTTACTCTTATACATACATACATATATATATATATATATATATATATATATATATTATTAACTTATAATATTATAAAGTATAAGGGTTGAATTTTAACTCTTTAAAATTGTAAGGGCTTAACTTGGAATTAAAGTATTCATAAAAGAAAACTTTTCAAATTCCAAAACTTGAGGGCAAGTTTTGAAACTATTCAAAACTCTTGGATTTTCATAACTTATGAGTTTTAATTAAAGTATTAAAACTTTTAATGAAGAGACTCTTGGACATCCATAACTTATGTGTGAATATGCTAATTGTTTATTCGAGGTGACTGTTGAATTGATGTTTTATACAAGTTTTAAACTGTATATGCTTTTTATCTACAAAATATGTTGGGTAGAACATGGGTAGATGAAATAGTTGATGTGTGTTAAAATGGTGAGAGGCCTCGAAGTTGTTGTTGTTGCTGTTGTTGTCATCTAGCGGAGTATAGATGACGACCACGGACTTTCCAGATAGTCCAGTGGAACACTAGCAAGTTCGCAACTTGTAGGTGTTGATGAATTAAATGTTCATTGGCGTACTTCATCCCCCTCATGGTTTCCTTAAGGACATGTATGGCTGAGGAAACCCCTTAGCAGTAGTGTCCATCCCGATGATATTCCTTAGGCTAGGT
This sequence comes from Lactuca serriola, assembly GCF_051521515.1. Classification (NCBI taxonomy): domain Eukaryota; kingdom Viridiplantae; phylum Streptophyta; class Magnoliopsida; order Asterales; family Asteraceae; genus Lactuca; species Lactuca serriola. Next base: position 226,968,674 of record NC_136410.1, on the reverse strand, counting down.
CCCTTGTGATAGGTGTTTAAGGACATAAAGTGAGGACAACGGGAATGGGTAATCAATTGATTGGTGAACTTAATAAGTATATTATTAATGTGGGTTGAAAACCCTATATGCTCACCAGGCTCCCAAGCCTGACCCACTCAGTTTTATGATTACAGGTAGTGAACCCCGAGCACAGTTTGAGGACGATGAGAGATTTTTGGATCATAGGCCAGTAGTTGTAAATAACTGTTGAAAGGCTTATAATGTCTTGTTTATGCTTTTGATCTGTATCGGAACATGACATCCGGAGGTTTTGATATGAAATGAAACTATACATTTATTAAAGAAGGTTTTGATAAACTTTTATCATATTTTGTTTGGGGACCAATTCCGCAACATCTTTTAAAAAGATTTCTCTAATTTTATTTTAAAAAGGATAAATTAAATCGGTCTTTTATGGCCGATAAATTAGGGGATGTCACAATATATTTGATTGAACACCAAACATAGGAGAAATAGTTATCTTTTGATCCTATGGATAGAAGCACGGGATAATAATCCAGGATCAAATTACTTGCTCCATGTGTTAGTCCTTTAACCTAAAATATATATTGGGCATATATACTTTCTAAGTCCTTTTGTTGGAAACCACTAGTTATCTGAACATCTCTTAGAATAAGCCTTCATTCATCCTTGGTATTTGAGTATAGATTAGGTATACCAACACTAATCACCTTTTAACCCATGGGCAATTGGCTTTCTTCATTTTGACACTTCTATTCATCCTAGCAAAAATATGGGAGTGTTTTGAAGTTTGAGTTTCTATGAGTGGCCATGTTAGTTCCAAAAGTAAACCTCAACATGCTACACAACTCCTAAATGTACATTCTAGGTTGTTCTCATCAAAATCGGAATGAAATGATTATATGGACATGTCAGCTAGTCGACTAACCCTAGTCATCTCCTAACTCAAGGAAATTATATTTTACTTCGATATGTTAGTTTAGAACGTACACTAGATAACTGCTCTTTCTAATAGTTTAGAATGAAATCTTTGGAGTAACCTAGGAAGAGATTTATCAAAGGCATGATATGTCCTTTTTTATGAGACCTATTCCCAAACTACGAATTTGGACAAGATTGATCATCCTAACATCTAATCCTTTCAAAGCTTTTAAACTAGTAGACTTTAGTGGATAAGGTTATAGACATCATTCAATATCAAATTCCATTATAGTTTGTTTTACTTATCCTTAGAAAATAATCACCTTAAATAAATTTATTTAAGAGGTCTATGATCCATATTTGGCTTCATGATGTGTAAAGGGATATCGTAAACACACCATAAAGGTATTTAGGTAGGTAAAGCCCTTTTCCAATTTTGATCACCATGAAATTCCTAGATCTTTGATATTCACTTACTATCAATGGCATGTTAATCTCGGATTATGTTCATCTCAAATTCAATGATGGGGTCGCCATGGATCACTAAGCAGATGGTGAATAGACCATACAAAATCGCATGGTCCCCGACTAAAGTTACGCTTGAGATTCGCGAGTTCCACGTCATTTTCTACCTTTAGTCTCAAATTGACGTGCCAGTTAACCACACAAGCTCCCTTAACAAGTTATAAAGAGAGTGTGTAACTTTTATGGATAACATAAGATTCACATTAACTAGATTGTGAATTAACCACGCAAAATCACATGGTTTCCGGCTCAAGTTACGCTTGAGATTCATGAGTTCCATATCATTCTCATACACTCTTGATTGATGTGTCCGTTAACCACACGAGCTCCACCAACTAAATATAAAGACAATGTGCAATTTTCATGGATAATATGAGATGCACATTCTATTAATAAAACAAGATTTTCTTTTATACTTGTATTTACAATACTTTTAGATTTCCCATTATCACTATCAAACCCTTTCGGTAACTCCATTCTCAAAATGCAATAGGGCGGTGAGGGTGGTTGTAACGTCCCGAAATCATGGCATAAAAATTTTAGGTTTTGGATTAATAAATATTTATTACAGATTATCTCGATAAAACCATGGTAACCAATATTTAGCAAAACATCATCAAATCAGAGTAATCTGTATAATGCGGAAACATGTGGTGTGTGCTCTGCAATCATCCTGAGGTCTCCCATTCGAAAACCGGAGTACCAGAAACATAAATTGAAAACCGTAAGCACAAATCTTAGTGAGTTTCCTCAAAATACCATAAAATATATAACCACATATTATCATGCAACATATTGTTGGATATAGTGTCTAATTCCATAACTTTATTTGATATGTACTTGACCCGACTCGGCATGGTCCATTTAGGTTGCATGGCATTGCAATACTTGGATAGACAAAACTGAGAGAATAGACACTTATGATTATTAATATATTATAAGTTCTAATATATTAATAATAGTATTATTTAATTACTGTTGATCAAGAATTAATTAGAATTAATTTAGTGATCAAAATGAGACTAATTAAATATATAGGGTTGATTATGTCAATCATCTAATCTTTTATGGTCGACTAATGATCCATGGTTTATGGAGTTGGGTTATAATCCATTAGGAGCTCCGTGGATAGTCCATGGGGATTACAAACCCATGGATCATTAGAAAGGAAGACTCATGACAACTAAGGGCATTCATGTGTAAACTCTAATTGTGACAACACTATAAAAGGAGCCCTATAGCTAGCAAAATCGGACACTAGTTGTTTCAAATAGATCATAATCGATTTTGAGCGTAAGAAGTATCTCTCAAGTTATTCCAAGTCTTGTGGTGTTTTGTGAAGCATTTGAGGCACAATATTTAGGGTGCTAGGCTCACAAAGTCATCAAGGAATTCAAGCAATAAAGAACGGTAAGTACTTCTACTAGTTTTATATTACATATTCCCCATGCTATGCTAGTTAGGAAGTAAGCCTTGGAAAAATCAAATTTGCATGTATATTATAGAAAACATAGTTCCAAGGTTTATATGGTTGCATGTACACCATAGGAGTGTTAGACTACTCAAAACCCATCAGTGGTATCAGAGCCTAGGCTTGTTTTCTGTATATTTGATGAAAACTGCTTGAAAAATCGAAAACTGGACTCGACAAGTTCATGGGGAGGACTCGACGAGACCAAGGCAAAGTTCATCCTACTCGTCGAGTAGGATCATGCACTCAACAAGTAGGTGCGTGTTGGGCAATTTTCTGTGTTTTGTTGCTGGAAATGGGCTAGAATCATTACTGTCACACCCCAAAACCGAGAACGGAAGAAACGTTCTGGGGCGGAGGACGTCATGTAATGTATCACAACAAGTGTGTTCTTTGATAATATACAACAATAAAATGAATAATCAGAATATAAGACGAGTCTGGACTGCTCCGTCTTCACAAACCTGGTCGTCGTACATGCCTATTTGTGACCTGAGAATACAAGTTATTTTGAAAGCGAGTATCAGCCAAAAAGCGGGTGAATTCATAAGTATTTAAGTGTCATTGCCTTGTTTTGGAAAGCTATTATGGATGCCATGTAAATATTTGAATGAAACATTTGATATAAGTATGAAAACCCTAGAAAATCCCATATTTCCTACTAGTATAAGAGTAGTCTTCTACCAAGACCCGAATGTTTTGAAAGTAGTCTTCTACCAAGACTTGTATGTTTTGAAAATAGTCTTCTACCAAGACCTGTATGTTTTGAAAGTAGTCTTCTACCAAGACCTGTATATTTTGAAAGTAGTCTTCTACCAAGACCTGTATGTTTTGCTGTAACAAAGATGGTTTTCCCCTTTATGACTACTATTAAAAATATATAGTCTACCTCATCGTTTATGTGAATGTATCACAAATTAAAAGTAATAAGGAAAATAGTTATCTATCTCAAATATATCGTACCTCGTCGTTTATGTGAATGTGTCACAAAGTAAAGGAAGAAAATAATATAATAACTTAAGTACTATCCTTTTGCACTAGGATAACTAACAGTGTTAACTTAAGACATCCGTAGATGTACATTTACCTCTGTTGCTAACAGCTGGGTATAGGAATAGTTATTCCCTTATAGTATACTTATAATGGTATCAACCTAAGATATCCGTAGATGTGTATTACCTCTGTTGCTAACAGTTGGGTGCCGGAATGGTTAGTCCTGTCTAGTAAGTAAGTAGTCTTCTCACGAGACCCGCTGAAGTAAGTAATAATATGATTGGTAGTCCCTATTCTACATTTGGGACTAAAGGTAACTTCCGCAATGAATCGCTAGGTCGAAATCCATATTTATTACCAAATCATATATCTATGCCCAAACTATACCTATAATAGCTCACTAGGGATATATGAACGTATACCTTTGCTACCTAAAGGTACTGAACCGACTGATTATAACTATTATGTCTATATATGTACACATGATATATAACTGATATTTAAACGACCTTCGGATGGATACCTGATACCCTACCAGACCACATCCCAACGGGGGAAAGGAAATAAAGTGGGTTAGCCTTCCTAATTCCTTTAAACATTATTTATATAACTATACATATACAGACATGCTTTTCACAAGGTATATATGTAAAGGTATCATGTAAGTGTATCCAAGTAAGTGTATCTCTACAAACAACATGTATTCGTGTGGACTCATGAATGAATTGACTCTGGTGTAATTCCTTGTAATAGGAATAGCAAGTAGTATCTCCTAACTATACCTATAATAGCTACTAGAAATGTACAAGTATTAACGAAGGTATACCTTTGCTAGCCAAATGTACTGAACTGACTGAAGGCACTTTTATGTCTACATATGTATACATGATATATAACGAATATTTTGACGACATTCAGACGGATACCCGATACCCTACCAGACCACATCCCAACGGGGAAAAGGAAATAAAGCAGGTTAGCCTTCCTAAGTCCTTTAAACATTACTTATATAACTATACATATATGGGCATGCATTTGATAATATAAAATCATAAAAGAAGTTTTGTAAAACCTTTGAAAAGTTTAGTACTAAGAAAGAATGACTTGATGTTAGTTTGTAAGACGATCTGAAAGTATTTTGTTTGATAAGACAGTTTAAGTATAAGGAAGACCTTTGTTTGAAAACACATTTGTAACTGAGTTTAAACGGAAACTTACAGTATGTAAGACATTTTGATAAAGAGTTTTAAACATGTAAATTCTTTTAAGAAAGTCATTTGAAGAAATTTGTTTGGTAAAACAGCTAACGTATAGTAAATCCATTAGCATGTTAGTTATTAATCACATGTGATTGATATAATAACTACCATGTTTCAACTTGTATTCCCCCCATAAAGCATTTAAAAACATTTAGAAACACTTAAAAGGTTAATTAAAGGAGTATGAACTCACCTGCAGTGAGCGGATCGGAAGGAAGTGTCGGACAAGTGTTTGGTGTCAAGTGAAGACTTAGACACACAATGATCATAGTTACATATGAAGACATATGTATATAAACAATTAATGATTATAACACTAATTAAACATGTATGAACATCCTATTTCGATGAAAACACTTTGGTCAAGTGCTAGGAGGCTATCGGGTTGCAATAAAGGAGTGCAAAGCCTCATAAAAGAGTTTATCATCCAATGACCATCTTTATTGGAGTTTACGACCTAGTTGAGTTTACTCCTGGCTGTAAACTCTCCATTGGTCACCAAAAGGGGCTTAAAAATCTAAGGGCTTAAGTGGTTAAGTGCTCCAAAGCTTTAAAAAAGAGTTTAGGTGGGTTTAAGGTCCTAAAATGGCCTTGTTTGATGTTCACGGCCTTGCGACCACTCCCCCATGAGTTTACTGCCGTAAACTCATGGTAAGGAGTACCATTTCGTGAATTATGGTCCTTAGGTCAATGGTGTAAGGTTCTATGTCAATAACCAAGGCTTACTAAGGTGTTAGGGTGTCATTTGCACCCTTAAAGGTGGTTTACGGCCCAAGAACATGCCTTGGCCGTAAACTCCTTGAATCCCATGATTTCTTAGACAAAGTGGACGCGTGTGCGAAATCCAAGCGACATCCCTCTGGCACTTAAAGGCGCGTGAGTATTTGAAACGGTTTTCTTCTGAAACGGCGCTTGTTGGGCGGCGTGATCCTAGGAATCTGACACTCTCTCTCCTACGTGATCATCGCACGTCTCAACTGTCACGCATCTGTCATTCAGGAAACCTTTTCGTATTTCCATAGAAGATTTGAAACAATTTTTCTCTCTCCTTTCACCCACTATAAAAGGCAGTCTTCACAACGATTTACCTCTTTACTGCTTCAAAATTTACAAGAGAGCGAAAACCCGAAAAAGCTTCACTGTTCATCTTCTTCTTCCTACCTTCAACAATGGCAGAATCATCTTCCGTTCATGCTACCTCACAAATCCTTCCTATTCGTCCTCAACAATGCCTGGTGATCGATCTCAACCCTCTAGCGTACGACTCCTACATGTCGCCGATCATCGAGTGCCTGAAGTACTCCCAAATCGCTCCGGCTCTCTCCAGGATTGAGTCTGTGCCCATGGCGACTCTCTCGCAGGTTTATGCGACTGCCTATTACGACAAAGCAGTCGAGTGGGTGTTCTTCGAGGTTGCTGATCACAAGACCTCCATTTCTCGACAACGTTTCTGCACACTGCTAGGGTTGGCTGCTGACCCATCGAGAATTAATCCGGAGACGATTCCGGTTGGGCATCTGTATAGCATGTTTTACAATATGGGGTACACGGAGGTCCTCACCTCCGTTGCAAAGTTCAAGAAATCTTACTTGCCGCCGCAGTGGAACGGCATGTTCACAGTCCTCTTCAAGGGCTTGTCGGAACGGAGCTTAGGATCCGACGGTGCTAGTCGACTTTTCTTGTCGATCATGTATGCAGTTTACAACGGGGTCAACTTAGATTTTGGGTTGGTTCTCTGGCAACAGCTCATCCAGAGCCTTTCTTCTTCATCACGACATTCTGAGGTGTCATATGCCCGGTTCTGGACTCTAATCACAAAATGGGCAATGGACAGGTTTGATATTCCCACTGCTGCTGGTGCATCGATGTCTTCAATCGGTACGTTTCATACCAAGAAGATCATCATCTCTGATGCATCTAAATTCTCGTTCATTGGCTCTATTCCGGAGACAATGTATGGCGACGTTCCCTCTGACAGCAGGCTAATCCGGACGATCAAGGAGTTAAGGGCAACTGGACCTAGGGACCTTACACCGGAAATGCTAAAGTCCATCCATGATGCTAACAAACCGGTGAACAGGGGCAAAAAGGCGGACAAAGGGAAGCAAGTGACCAAAGCTGCTAAAGGTCCTTCTCCCAGGAAGAGGAAACAAACGAAACCTGCCCAGTCACCGCAGCCGAAGAGAAGGAAGACTCAACCGAAGCGAAAACTTCTTATTCCTTCCTCTTCGAGTGACTCAGAAAACGAGAGTTCGGGTTTGGATGGCTCTAAGGAGGCGAAACCCCTCAAAGAGGCAACACACCACCCCACTCACCTACCCCAGAGATGGAACTTCATAATTCACCAGTTCCTTCACCTCCTCAAACCATCCCTACTTCCATTCCCACCATAATTCCCACTACCACTATTCGTCCAACCTCCTTCCCTATACCACCACCCATTTTCACTGATACAACTAAAACAACAACTGCAAAGGTTACAACCAACGTATCTGATACGGGGGTTCATACCGATGCAACCGAAACCCCACCTGTAACTGAACCACCACAAACCGAAACCCAGCATACAACCGAACCTACCCATACTCAACCACCACCCGAAACTAACCCCACACCCACTCAACCTGAACCTACAAAAACCACCACACCCCCAGCTTCACCACCTCCATCATCTCCAGATCATGCCTCTGATGGAGATAACCCGTTTCTTGGCGGAGACAACATGACCTTTGATTCGGTCTACTTTAGTCCGTTTCGGGTTCAGAGTGACGAAGAGGATGATGCTCCAGTGACAAAGAAGCATCTTAAGGAGCTCAACGAGAAGGTTGACTTACTTCTCGCTTCATCTTCCAACCAACAGTCCTCTCTATCTGAAGCTGCACTTCAGAAGATTGTTGATGCCTTCTCCAGGGCTCAGGATGATTCGGTAGCCTCAGTCACTGCCGCCATAGACGCCTCTACCAAAGCCTGTGAGGCTGCAACCGCAAAAGTCGATAAACTATTCTCAGACGCCTCTTCTCTGTTGAAGTCATTACAGGAGAGTGCGGATTCTGCCAAGACAACTTTGGAACCGATTGTTCAGCAATTGGCAAAGTTCATCTCAACGGAGTTGACCTCGTTCGCTACTCTTCGCCAAACCATAAGCGACGATAACTCGGCCCTTCGTGCCTCCATTGATGAGCGCCTCGCTAAGCTTCAGGAGGATCTCGCAGCTGAAACTCATTAATGGACGTTCTGGCAAGCAAAACCACCGCCCTAAAGGTCAAGAGCTCTCAACTTTCAAACTCACAGCAACAGCTTGAAGCTCTTCGATCTGAACGGGAGGTTATCAAGACATGTGTTTCGGATGTACACGCTGCTCTATCTAACATCCTAGAAGCACACGATCCGATTCTAAACCATTCGGTGAGGTGAACCCTTGCTGAAAAACTTGCTCCTGCCTTGGACCTTCTCAGCACAATCGAAGGTTTACCTAGTTTCGTGTCCACTCCGAAACAAGGAGGAGAAGAGAAGAAGTCCGGATCGAAACCACCTCCTTCCTCCAAAGCTACTCACACAATCGAACCACCTCCGACTGGTCAAGCTTCGGGTTCGGGTGTGAATGTTAAAGGGAAACACATAGCTGAGGAAGAAGATGAAGATGAAGATGATTAAACCATTGCTGACATGTTGAAACGAAAGAACAGTCGCAATGCTGATGAAGATGTTAATCCTGTGGCGCGAGAGGCTGAAGAAGCCGAACGCATGCAAAAGGAAGCCCACGATCTCCTCGAGAGCAGGAAAACTCTCTTCCCTGCCTAGACTCGGGAGCGCATGATTAAAGAGGCCATAGATACTCCCAACATCCTATGGCTCGAGCCGGTGATCTCGTTCGACTGCTATAATTCTATTGATTCGCAGTTCGACATGCCGTTGACTCGAAAGGCGTTTATCTTCCACGCCTTCTCAAGTATTTTTGAAGTCCCTCATCCGAACCCTGAGGTGGATAGGGAGCTGATTCATTTCTATCTGAAGGCTGCTCGTCCTCAGTATTTAACATGGAGCGCCCAGAAGATAGTGAACGTTCGGGTATTGAAGCCTTACACCGAAGGAAGATTCATTAATGTTCGGTTCAAGGTGATTCGAGGGTCTGCAAGAACTGAACATCATATATCCCTGGCAGATCTACCGAACTTAAATCCTCATGATTGGATTGTCTTGCATAATATCCTTTTGACGAATGAAGCCGAATATGGTCCAATTATAGACCATCTCAAAAGGATGTTAGTCTGTTACATCATGGAGGTTGCCCTAATGGATCAGGAGGTTGCCACAATCTTCAAGAAGAAACCGAAGATAGCTCCTGTGGGATCGGCCAGTGATCTCAATCAAATGAAAATGGGCAAGATCGACCCGAGATGCAATTCGGTCATGTTCACTAGAGCAGAAGGACAGAAATGTCTCTTTGCTTTAGCTGACAAACATCTTTACACCACTGCTTGTCTGGAGCATGTGTTATCGATCATTCGAAGGTGTAAAGAGAATGCAGCGGATGATGTTAAGTACTTCAACGACATGATCTAACGGTACATCAGGTTTAGGCAGACGATACTGGCTCTTATCTCTCATCTATTTAACACCGTGAAGAAGAAGGTTCCCGCCTCCGCTGTTGGCCCAAGTAACAAGTGAAGATCTCGCTCCAATTGACGCAAAGGGGGAGATTGTTGGGTTGAAGATTCGTTTGAAGATTGCGTCAATGGGCTCGGCTATTTGTTTATTTAATTTGTATTCCGGTTTTGGGCCTGTCCAACCGAGAGCCCATTATGTTTATTATATAAGTATATGCTTGCATGCATAATTAGGTTAACGATTAAGAGTATTACGATAGAATTACAGATTTCTTTGATCGTTCTTGTAAACCTACTAATCCTTTACAGTTGATGTTCTTAATCGAGCTCTTCTGAGGATTTTGTTTTAATCATTCGACTCGTTTGGTTCATTCTTGACGTGTTCTTATTTTCGTGTTCTTGCTGTTTTATATTTACTTACCTGTTTAAGATCTAATCGATCTTCAAAGATTAAAGTTTTAATCTCATCAATTTTAATAGAAATTACAATGGAAATTGAAATACAACACATGCGAATGCTCCTAAAAGTGATGTGTCCTAAGTGCCACTTACTTGATGATTCCTGAAAAAGCATGTAAAACGAGCGTCAACTATAAAAATAGTTGGTGAGTACTCACAGATAAACAAAATAATATTGGTTCCATGAATTGAAATCAAAGTTTTGATAAAAGTTTCCAATAATAAAAGTATATTCTTAAAATGAGTAAATAAGTTTGTAAAAACAAAGTTATTTGTCATCATGAGAGGTAAAGTATGTTGCCCAAATAAGATGCAACATTCAAATTCAATGATGGGGTCGCCATGGATCACTAAGCAGATGGTGAATAGACCATACAAAATCGCATGGTCCCCGACTAAAGTTACGCTTGAGATTCGCGAGTTCCACGTCATTTTCTACCTTTAGTCTCAAATTGACGTGCCAGTTAACCACACAAGCTCCCTTAACAAGTTATAAAGAGAGTGTGTAACTTTTATGGATAACATAAGATTCACATTAACTAGATTGTGAATTAACCACGCAAAATCACATGGTTTCCGGCTCAAGTTACACTTGAGATTCATGAGTTCCATATCATTCTCATACACTCTTGATTGATGTGTCTGTTAACCACACGAGCTCCACCAACTAAATATAAAGACAATGTGCAATTTTCATGGATAATATGAGATGCACATTCTATTAATAAAACAAGATTTTCTTTTATACTTGTATTTACAATACTTTTAGATTTCCCATTATCACTATCAAACCCTTTCGGTAACTCCATTCTCAAAATGCAATAGGGCGGTGAGGGTGGTTGTAACGTCCCGAAATCATGGCATAAAAATTTTAGGTTTTGGATTAATAAATATTTATTACAGATTATCTCGATAAAACCATGGTAACCAATATTTAGCAAAACATCATCAAATCAGAGTAATCTATATAATGCGGAAACATGTGGTGTGTGCTCTGCAATCATCCCGAGGTCTCCCATTCGAAAACCGGAGTACCAGAAACATAAATTGAAAACCGTAAGCACAAATCTTAGTGAGTTTCCTCAAAATACCATAAAATATATAACCACATATTATCATGCAGCATATTGTTGGATATAGTGTCTAATTCCATAACTTTATTTGATATGTACTTGACCCGACTCGGCATGGTCCATTTAGGTTGCATGGCATTGCAATACTTGGATAGACAAAACTGAGAGAATAGACACTTATGATTATTAATATATTATAAGTTCTAATATATTAATAATAGTATTATTTAATTACTGTTGATCAAGAATTAATTAGAATTAATTTAGTGATCAAAATGAGACTAATTAAATATATAGGGTTGATTATGTCAATCATCTAATCTTTTATGGTCGACTAATGATCCATGGTTTATGGAGTTGGGTTATAATCCATTAGGAGCTCCGTGGATAGTCCATGGGGATTACAAACCCATGGATCATTAGAAAGGAAGACTCATGACAACTAAGGGCATTCATGTGTAAACTCTAATTGTGACAACACTATAAAAGGAGCCCTATAGCTAGCAAAATCGGACACTAGTTGTTTCAAATAGATCATAATCGATTTTGAGCGTAAGAAGTATCTCTCAAGTTATTCCAAGTCTTGTGGTGTTTTGTGAAGCATTTGAGGCACAATATTTAGGGTGCTAGGCTCACAAAGTCATCAAGGAATTCAAGCAATAAAGAACGGTAAGTACTTCTACTAGTTTTATATTACATATTCCCCATGCTATGCTAGTTAGGAAGTAAGCCTTGGAAAAATCAAATTTGCATGTATATTATAGAAAACATAGTTCCAAGGTTTATATGGTTGCATGTACACCATAGGAGTGTTAGACTACTCAAAACCCATCAGTGGTATCAGAGCCTAGGCTTGTTTTCTGTATATTTGATGAAAACTGCTTGAAAAATCGAAAACTGGACTCGACAAGTTCATGGGGAGGACTCGACGAGACCAAGGCAAAGTTCATCCTACTCGTCGAGTAGGATCATGCACTCAACAAGTAGGTGCGTGTTGGGCAATTTTCTGTGTTTTGTTGCTGGAAATGGGCTAGAATCATTACTGTCACACCCCAAAACCGAGAACGGAAGAAACGTTCTGGGGCGGAGGACGTCATGTAATGTATCACAACAAGTGTGTTCTTTGATAATATACAACAATAAAATGAATAATCAGAATATAAGACGAGTCTGGACTGCTCCGTCTTCACAAACCTGGTCGTCGTACCTGCCTATTTGTGACCTGAGAATACAAGTTATTTTGAAAGCGAGTATCAGCCAAAAAGCGGGTGAATTCATAAGTATTTAAGTGTCATTGCCTTGTTTTGGAAAGCTATTATGGATGCCATGTAAATATTTGAATGAAACATTTGATATAAGTATGAAAACCCTAGAAAATCCCATATTTCCTACTAGTATAAGAGTAGTCTTCTACCAAGACCCGAATGTTTTGAAAGTAGTCTTCTACCAAGACTTGTATGTTTTGAAAATAGTCTTCTACCAAGACCTGTATGTTTTGAAAGTAGTCTTCTACCAAGACCTGTATATTTTGAAAGTAGTCTTCTACCAAGACCTGTATGTTTTGCTGTAACAAAGATGGTTGTCCCCTTTATGACTACTATTAAAAATATATAGTCTACCTCATCGTTTATGTGAATGTATCACAAATTAAAAGTAATAAGGAAAATAGTTATCTATCTCAAATATATCGTACCTCGTCGTTTATGTGAATGTGTCACAAAATAAAGGAAGAAAATAATATAATAACTTAAGTACTATCCTTTTGCACTAGGATAACTAACAGTGTTAACTTAAGACATCCGTAGATGTACATTTACCTCTGTTGCTAACAGCTGGGTATAGGAATAGTTATTCCCTTAAAGTATACTTATAATGGTATCAACCTAAGATATCCGTAGATGTGTATTACCTCTGTTGCTAACAGTTGGGTGCCGGAATGGTTAGTCCTGTCTAGTAAGTAAGTAGTCTTCTCACGAGACCCGCTGAAGTAAGTAATAATATGATTGGTAGTCCCTATTCTACATTTGGGACTAAAGGTAACTTCCGCAACGAATCGCTAGGTCGAAATCCATATTTATTACCAAATCATATATCTATGCCCAAACTATATCTATAATAGCTCACTAGGGATATATGAACGTATACCTTTGCTACCTAAACGTACTGAACCGACTGATTATAACTATTATGTCTATATATGTACACATGATATATAACTGATATTTAAACGACCTTCGGATGGATACCTGATACCCTACCAGACCACATCCCAACGGGGGAAAGGAAATAAAGTGGGTTAGCCTTCCTAATTCCTTTAAACATTATTTATATAACTATACATATACAGACATGCTTTTCACAAGGTATATATGTAAAGGTATCATGTAAGTGTATCCAAGTAAGTGTATCCAAGTAAGTGTATCTCTACAAACAACATGTATTCGTGTGGACTCATGAATGAATTGACTCTGGTGTAATTCCTTGTAATAGGAATAGCAAGTAGTATCTCCTAACTATTCCTATAATAGCTACTAGAAATGTACAAGTATTAACGAAGGTATACCTTTGCTAGCCAAATGTACTGAACTGACTGAAGGCACTTTTATGTCTACATATGTATACATGATATATAACGAATATTTTGACGACATTCAGACGGATACCCGATACCCTACCAGACCACATCCCAACGGGGAAAAGGAAATAAAGCAGGTTAGCCTTCCTAAGTCCTTTAAACATTACTTATATAACTATACATATATGGGCATGCATTTGATAATATAAAATCATAAAAGAAGTTTTGTAAAACCTTTGAAAAGTTTAGTACTAAGAAAGAATGACTTGATGTTAGTTTGTAAGACGATTTGAAAGTATTTTGTTTGATAAGACAGTTTAAGTATAAGGAAGACCTTTGTTTGAAAACACATTTGTAACTGAGTTTAAACGGAAACTTACAGTATGTAAGACATTTTGATAAAGAGTTTTAAACATGTAAATTCTTTTAAGAAAGTCATTTGAAGAAATTTGTTTGGTAAAACAGCTAACGTATAGTAAATCCATTAGCATGTTAGTTATTAATCACATGTGATTGATATAATAACTACCATGTTTCAACTTGTATTCCCCCCATAAAGCATTTAAAAACATTTAGAAACACTTAAAAGGTTAATTAAAGGAGTATGAACTCACCTGCAGTGAGCGGATCGGAAGGAAGTGTCGGACAAGTGCTTGGTGTCAAGTGAAGACTTAGACACACAATGATCATAGTTACATATGAATACATATGTATATAAACAATTAATGATTATAACACTAATTGAACATGTATGAACATCCTATTTCGATGAAAACACTTTGGTCAAGTGCTAGGAGGCTATCGGGTTGCCATAAAGGAGTGCAAAGCCTCATAAAAGAGTTTATCATCCAATGACCATCTTTATTGGAGTTTACGACCTAGTTGAGTTTACTCCTGGCTGTAAACTCTCCATTGGTCACCAAAAGGGGCTTAAAAATCTAAGGGCTTAAGTGGTTAAGTGCTCCAAAGCTTTAAAAAAGAGTTTAGGTGGGTTTAAGGTCCTAAAATGGCCTTGTTTGATGTTCACGGCCTTGCGACCACTCCCCCATGAGTTTACTGCCGTAAACTCATGGTAAGGAGTACCATTTCGTGAATTATGGTCCTTAGGTCAATGGTGTAAGGTTCTATGTCAATAACCAAGGCTTACTAAGGTGTTAGGGTGTCATTTGCACCCTTAAAGGTGGTTTACGGCCCAAGAACATGCCTTGGCCGTAAACTCCTTGAATCCCATGATTTCTTAGACAAAGTGGACGCGTGTGCGAAATCCAAGCGACATCCCTCTGGCACTTAAAGGCGCGTGAGTATTTGAAACGGTTTTCTTCTGAAACGGCGCTTGTTGGGCGGCGTGATCCTAGGAATCTGACACTCTCTCTCCTACGTGATCATCGCACGTCTCAACTGTCACGCATCTGTCATTCAGGAAACCTTTTCGTATTTCCATAGAAGATTTGAAACAATTTTTCTCTCTCCTTTCACCCACTATAAAAGGCAGTCTTCACAACGATTTACCTCTTTACTGCTTCAAAATTTACAAGAGAGCGAAAACCCGAAAAAGCTTCACTGTTCATCTTCTTCTTCCTACCTTCAACAATGGCAGAATCATCTTCCGTTCATGCTACCTCACAAATCCTTCCTATTCGTCCTCAACAATGCCTGGTGATCGATCTCAACCCTCTAGCGTACGACTCCTACATGTCGCCGATCATCGAGTGCCTGAAGTACTCCCAAATCGCTCCGGCTCTCTCCAGGATTGAGTCTGTGCCCATGGCGACTCTCTCGCAGGTTTATGCGACTGCCTATTACGACAAAGCAGTCGAGTGGGTGTTCTTCGAGGTTGCTGATCACAAGACCTCCATTTCTCGACAACGTTTCTGCACACTGCTAGGGTTGGCTGCTGACCCATCGAGAATTAATCCGGAGACGATTCCGGTTGGGCATCTGTATAGCATGTTTTACAATATGGGGTACACGGAGGTCCTCACCTCCGTCGCAAAGTTCAAGAAATCTTACTTGCCACCGCAGTGGAACGGCATGTTCACAGTCCTCTTCAAGGGCTTGTCGGAACGGAGCTTAGGATCCGACGGTGCTAGTCGACTTTTCTTGTCGATCATGTATGCAGTTTACAACGGGGTCAACTTAGATTTTGGGTTGGTTCTCTGGCAACAGCTCATCCAGAGCCTTTCTTCTTCATCACGACATTCTGAGGTGTCATATGCCCGGTTCTGGACTCTAATCACAAAATGGGCAATGGACAGGTTTGATATTCCCACTGCTGCTGGTGCATCGATGTCTTCAATCGGTACGTTTCATACCAAGAAGATCATCATCTCTGATGCATCTAAATTCTCGTTCATTGGCTCTATTCCGGAGACAATGTATGGCGACGTTCCCTCTGACAGCAGGCTAATCCGGACGATCAAGGAGTTAAGGGCAACTGGACCTAGGGACCTTACACCGGAAATGCTAAAGTCCATCCATGATGCTAACAAACCGGTGAACAGGGGCAAAAAGGCGGACAAAGGGAAGCAAGTGACCAAAGCTGCTAAAGGTCCTTCTCCCAGGAAGAGGAAACAAACGAAACCTGCCCAGTCACCGCAGCCGAAGAGAAGGAAGACTCAACCGAAGCGAAAACTTCTTATTCCTTCCTCTTCGAGTGACTCAGAAAACGAGAGTTCGGGTTTGGATGGCTCTAAGGAGGCGAAACCCCTCAAAGAGGCAACACACCACCCCACTCACCTACCCCAGAGATGGAACTTCATAATTCACCAGTTCCTTCACCTCCTCAAACCATCCCTACTTCCATTCCCACCATAATTCCCACTACCACTATTCGTCCAACCTCCTTCCCTATACCACCACCCATTTTCACTGATACAACTAAAACAACAACTGCAAAGGTTACAACCAACGTATCTGATACGGGGGTTCATACCGATGCAACCGAAACCCCACCTGTAACTGAACCACCACAAACCGAAACCCAGCATACAACCGAACCTACCCATACTCAACCACCACCCGAAACTAACCCCACACCCACTCAACCTGAACCTACAAAAACCACCACACCCCCAGCTTCACCACCTCCATCATCTCCAGATCATGCCTCTGATGGAGATAACCCGTTTCTTGGCGGAGACAACATGACCTTTGATTCGGTCTACTTTAGTCCGTTTCGGGTTCAGAGTGACGAAGAGGATGATGCTCCAGTGACAAAGAAGCATCTTAAGGAGCTCAACGAGAAGGTTGACTTACTTCTCGCTTCATCTTCCAACCAACAGTCCTCTCTATCTGAAGCTGCACTTCAGAAGATTGTTGATGCCTTCTCCAGGGCTCAGCATGATTTGGTAGCCTCAGCCACTGCCGCCATAGACGCCTCTACCAAAGCCTGTGAGGCTGCGACCGCAAAAGTCGATAAACTATTCTCAGACGCCTCTTCTCTGTTGAAGTCATTACAGGAGAGTGCGGATTCTGCCAAGACAACTTTGGAACCGATTGTTCAGCAATTGGCAAAGTTCATCTCAACGGAGTTGACCTCGTTCGCTACTCTTCGCCAAACCATAAGCGATGATAACTCGGCCCTTCGTGCCTCCATTGATGAGCGCCTCGCTAAGCTTCAGGAGGATCTCGCAGCTGAAACTCATTAATGGACGTTCTGGCAAGCAAAACCACCGCCCTAAAGGTCAAGAGCTCTCAACTTTCAAACTCACAGCAACAGCTTGAAGCTCTTCGATCCGAACGGGAGGTTATCAAGACATGTGTTTCGGATGTACACGCTGCTCTATCTAACATCCTAGGAGCACACGATCCGATTCTAAACCATTCGGTGAGGTGAACCCTTGCTGAAAAACTTGCTCCTGCCTTGGACCTTCTCAGCAAAATCGAAGGTTTACCTAGTTTCATGTCCACTCCGAAACAAGGAGGAGAAGAGAAGAAGTCCGGATCGAAACCACCTCCTTCCTCCAAAGCTACTCACACAATCGAACCACCTCCGACTGGTCAAGCTGAGGAAGAAGATGAAGATGAAGATGATTAAAACATTGCTGACATGTTGAAACGAAAGAACAGTCGCAATGCTGATGAAGATGTTAATCCTGTGGCGCGAGAGGCTGAAGAAGCCGAACGCATGCAAAAGGAAGCCCACGATCTCCTCGAGAGCAGGAAAACTCTCTTCCCTGCCTAGACTCGGGAGCGCATGATTAAAGAGGCCATAGATACTCCCAACATCCTATGGCTCGAGCCGGTGATCTCGTTCGACTGCTATAATTCTGTTGATTCGCAGTTCGACATGCCGTTGACTCGAAAGGCGTTTATCTTCCATGCCTTCTCAAGTATTTTTGAAGTCCCTCATCCGAACCCTGAGGTGGATAGGGAGCTGATTCATTTCTATCTGAAGGCTGCTCGTCCTCAGTATTTAACATGGAGCGCCCAGAAGATAGTGAACGTTCGGGTATTGAAGCCTTACACCGAAGGAAGATTCATTAATGTTCGGTTCAAGGTGATTCGAGGGTCTGCAAGAACTGAACATCATATATCCCTGGCAGATCTACCGAACTTAAATCCTCATGATTGGATTGTCTTGCATAATATCCTTTTGACGAATGAAGCCGAATATGGTCCAATTATAGACCATCTCAAAAGGATGTTAGTCTGTTACATCATGGAGGTTGCCCTAATGGATCAGGAGGTTGCCACAATCTTCAAGAAGAAACCGAAGATAGCTCCTGTGGGATCGGCCAGTGATCTCAATCAAATGAAAATGGGCAAGATCGACCCGAGATGCAATTCGGTCATGTTCACTAGAGCAGAAGGACAGAAATGTCTCTTTGCTTTAGCTGACAAACATCTTTACACCACTGCTTGTCTGGAGCATGTGTTATCGATCATCCGAAGGTGTAAAGAGAATGCAGCGGATGATGTTAAGTACTTCAACGACATGATCCAATGGTACATCAGGTTTAGGCAGACGATACTGGCTCTTATCTCTCATCTATTTAACACCGTGAAGAAGAAGGTTCCCGCCTCCGCTGTTGGCCCAAGTAACAAGTGAAGATCTCGCTCCAATTGACGCAAAGGGGGAGATTGTTGGGTTGAAGATTCGTTTGAAGATTGCGTCAATGGGCTCGGCTATTTGTTTATTTAATTTGTATTCCGGTTTTGGGCCTGTCCAACCGAGAGCCCATTATGTTTATTATATAAGTATATGCTTGCATGCATAATTAGGTTAACGATTAAGAGTATTACGATAGAATTACAGATTTCTTCGATCGTTCTTGTAAACCTACTAATCCTTTACAGTTGATGTTCTTAATCGAGCTCTTCTGAGGATTTTGTTTTAATCATTCGACTCGTTTGGTTCATTCTTGACGTGTTCTTATTTTCGTGTTCTTGCTGTTTTATATTTAGTTACCTGTTTAAGATCTAATCGATCTTCAAAGATTAAAGTTTTAATCTCATCAATTTTAATAGAAATTACAATGGAAATTGAAATACAACACATGCGAATGCTCCTAAAAGTGATGTGTCCTAAGTGCCACTTACTTGATGATTCCTGAAAAAGCATGTAAAACGAGCGTCAACTATAAAAATAGTTGGTGAGTACTCACAGATAAACAAAATAATATTGGTTCCATGAATTGAAATCAAAGTTTTGATAAAAGTTTCCAATAATAAAAGTATATTCTTAAAATGAGTAAATAAGTTTGTAAAAACAAAGTTATTTGTCATCATGAGAGGTAAAGTATGTTGCCCAAATAAGATGCAACATTCATATTCTCATGGAAGATAAAGTTCGTTACTCAAATGAGTAAACAAGTTTCATTGCTAAAATGGGCAATCAATTTCGTTGCTATAAGAAGCAAACAATTTCACTGCTAAAACATGTATATAAGTTTTCAGTAATAAAAGTTCGTTGTTGTAATGAGAAACAAAGTTCATTCCTATAATTAATAAACAAGTTTATTGCTATAATAAATAACAAGTTTATTGCTATAATGAGTAATGAGTTTGTATGTGTATGAGCAAACAATGAGTTCTCAACCAAACCTATAACTGAAGCCCTATCAAGATCTATGCTTATCGTTCCATAGATGAATATGGTATCATGCACTCCAGCAATAGGGCGAGTGAGGAGTTGTCAATTCCTAATAGCGTTATCCATAATGACCATTGGCTCAAAGAGTTAATGGTTAGAGATAAGGGAAGGGCCTTAATACGATAAGTTCTCATGTTCCGTGTTGCATAGACATACATAGAGAGATATAGCAATGAAATAGCAATTATGTTTGATACAAATCAATTTAGTTACAACATTCAAATAATAGTTTTTCGGGACATGCTTTTCCACCCGAAAACGTAAAAACTGAAAATAGGAGAGTGCGTGAATACTCACTATATGCAAAATATAGTAGTCAAGTTTATACGAGTCAATTAAATACAACGGACATAATTAGTTTAGGACATGCTTTTCCACCCCAAAACATAAAAACTGAAAATAGGGGAGTGCGTGAATACTCACAATATGCAAAATATAGCAACCAAGTTTATACGAGTCAACTAAATAAAACGAACATAAATAGTTTAGGACATGCTTTTCCACCCCAAAACATTTAAAAACCGAAAATAGGGGAGTACGCGAATACTCACAATATTGTAAATATAGCAACCAAGTTTATACGAGTCAAATAAATACAACGAATATAAATAGTTTAGGACATGCTTTTCCACCCCAAAACATTTAAAAACCGATAATAGGGGAGTGGTGAATACTCACAATATGCAAAATATAGTAACCAAGTTTATACGAGTCAATTATTAATACAACGAACATAAAAAGTTTAGGATACATGTTTTTCCACCCCAAAACATAAAAACCAAAAAAAGGGGAGTACATGAATACTCACAATATGCATTGAGATGATGCCAATGGTGCCTTGACTACGCTCCACTCGTACCACTATCGATTCCTACAATAATGGTATTCGCTAGTGAGTCTCTAATCAAAATCTAACACTAGTATACTTACTAGCACAATAGAATTATGCCAATAGTGTGTCAAAATTTAATATTGATAAGTTATAAACATTTTTCTGTGAAAATTAAATTTCAATGAATCAATTGTTATATAACAATTTAAGCGTAATTTGTCACTATTAAAATGTTAATATTTAAGATTTTAAGAGGCGTTCTAATGGTTAAATATTCAAAAACTAAATCAATTTATTTCTAAAATTTCCCAAACTTTTCATTTCAGTTTTAATTTAAGTCAAATACCTCAAGATAAAATTTCTTGAGTTTTTGATTTGTCTAACTATTTTTCACCATTTTAGTTTCTTGAATAACCATAAAATCATGAAAAATACTAAACAGTTAATAAAAATTACCAAACTTCAGATTTTGGTTCTAACTACAATAAAAGACTTCCTGATAAATTTTCATGGTTTATAGATATGTATAACCAATTTTCTTATATTTAATTCTCTAAACAGATACAAATTTATGAAAAATAGAAATCAATTTCCAAAATTACCCAAACTTTTTTTCTTACTGTTATTAAACATTATTCAGCTGGAAAAATATAAAAATTGATTTCTAAACTGTTTAACCAATTTTACTGATTTTTGAGCATTTATTCTAATAAAAATTAAAATAAATAGGAAACAGTTTCCAAAATTGTCCAAAATTTTTGTAACACTGCTATTACATATATAGAAGTTGGTAAAAATATAAAATATATTTTTCCTTGTTTAATCCTCTTAAATAATAATTATTAATTGAATGTGGTTTTTATATACTGAAGTCCGATTTTGTGTATTTATTCTAATAAAAATTGGGTTTAAGTGTATTTAATCTTGGGAAAATAGAAGAAAAATAGTATACTGAAGAGAAAAATCATCAAAATTTTTATGTAGAATACTCATGTATTACAAGGTGTTCAGGTATATGTTCAAGAATTTTGGATGAGCAGAAGTATTTGTTCTATTTTTAGGCCATTATAAATACAAAAATCGGAGAAAAATAAGAATACATTATGAAAAATTCTGCAAATAATTCTGTAAGTATTACACAGAGATTATAAGCTGTGAAAATTGTTATATACCTTTTTCAAATTATCTATAGCAGTTTTATGATTTATTGGTGCTAAACAAAAAAGAAAATTCAAAACTATATTAAATAGTAACAAAAACCGATGAAATTTAATATGGGGTCATTATTTAGCATAGGGGTCATCCATGAATATACCTAGGATTTATAGACCTCAGAAATATTTTATATGATTTATTTCTCTATTTTGTAGCAATAATTATAATAATTCTAGAAAAATGAATTATTTTCTGGAAATTTACAGAGCATCTTATTTTGTGGATGGGAATCTGGGAAAAATCAGATTTAATCAGAAAAGGAGTTTTAGATATTTATTTGGAAATAAATCCTTCATGAACATATTTGAAAGCTTGTAACAACATACTTTGATGGTCTAGCATCTAAGCTTGAAGATCATCAAATGCATGTTTGTTTGAAGACCATTCATGAGTTTGAAATGTTCAAAAATCGTTTTTGAAAGAAAACTTAGAGTGCATGTGGTGATTTTCCACCAAAACTTGAAGAAAAGTGCATTTTGTTGATTTTAACTTAGGTTTAGGTCCTTGGATTTCACCATTTACAACATGCATGTTGTTTTCGGGTGAAATCCTACCACCATCATCATCAAAACTAAAGTGAATGAACATACACACATATTTTCTAATATAAAGCTGTAGAAGAAGAAGGAAATGCAAGAAAACCTTGAAAACATGGAGGAAAATGAAAGGAAATCGTGTTCTACGTTAATGAACACCACTAGATGATGTAGATTTTGAGTTTGAGGTGTGTTCTTGGACTTATTCTCTGGAAAATTTCGTGGGTATAGAGAAATGAAGAGAGAAAATGGAGTGGTGAAGGTAGAGAGAGATGAGAGAAAATGGAGGAGATGGAGTGTGTGGGTGAAGAATGATTAATGTTTGTTGGGAAGAGATTTCTTGGGAGGTCGAGTCCAACTTTGGAATGGAGAGAGGGTCTCCCTCTCTTAAATTTTATAAAATTTAACTTTATTTTATAAAAATATCAAGTTTTTATAAAACATGCACCTTATTCAAAATTTTCCTTCACAAAACCTTGATTTTTGGCTTAGAAAATAAGGTTAAATACTAATGACTTAAATTTTTATTTTCCTTGATTATATTTCCTTGAATTTAATTATTTTAAGATAATATTATAAGTTTCATAACTATTTTTATAAAATTCTTGATGTTCAACTTTATAAAATTTAGGTTTTAGGGCTTTTAGGGTTTTGGAGTTTAATAAACTTTGAATATCAAAATAAATTGAATATTTGAGACTTCAAATTATCTTATGGTATTATAACTCTTTTATAGTTATAAATAATGTTTGTAATTTATTTTTTCATCGGTGTATTGGCTTTCTATGTAGTGATTCTGAGATTCAAGGGAAATTGAGAAATCAAGTATACTAGTCCTAGTCTTCAACTTTGACTTAAGTTTCTATGAGACTTTGACCTAATTTCTACCACTAGGTCAAGTGCATGATATGTGTATATGATTCATGAAATGTTGTTCGAGTCAAAGAGTGACCCAAATATGGATAGTAACTACAGCTCAGTAGATATAGAATTCACATATCAATGTGAAATCTAAGTACACTATCCATTGATTCTAATTGTTTCCAAGTTTCTAGTAGGTTATAACATAGCTTCTAGTTACTAAGTCTAGTATGTGTAGTGCCTATATGTGTAACTAAGTTTAGTCAAATCTAGAGCTGACTCGAATTTTGACGGTTGTCACATGGACTCGGCGAGTCCTCCCTATGAACTTGGCGAGTCCAGTCGGCAGGGTGCAAAATTTTTGATTTTTAAGCAGTTTTGCATCAAGTATACAGAAAACAATCCTAGGCTCTGATACCACTGATGGGTTTTGAGCATTCTAACACTTTCTAAGTGTACATGCAACCCTAATAACCTTGAATCTATGTTTTCTCTATATACATGCAAATTTCTATTTCAAGGTTATTTCCTAACTAACATGGCATGGGGAATACATAATACATAAAAACTAGTAGAAATACATACCTTGTTGTTGCTTGGATTCTTTCAAGACTTTGTGAGCCTAGCACCCTAAGTGTTGTGCCTCAAATTCTTCACACAACACTACAACCTTGGAATAACTAGAGAGAATACTTCGACACTTCAAAATCGGCTATGCCCTCACAAGAATACTCTAGTGTCACAATTAGGGTTTCATCATGAAGACTCATAAGTGTCATGACTCTTCCATTCTCATGACCCATGGGTTTCTAACTCCCATCGACTATCCATAGAGCTCCAAATGGTTATATCCATAACCCATAAACCATGGATCATTTAATCAACTATAAAAGTTTAGATGATTGTCATAATCAACCCCTTATACTTAATTAGTTTAAACTTGATCACCAAATTAATACTTAAATTAATATTTGATCAAGACTAATTAAATAATACTATTATTAATATATTTGAACATATAATATATTAATAATCATAAGTGCCTTATTCTCTCATTTTGTCTATCCAAGTATTGCAATGTCATGCAACCCAAATGGACTATGCCGGGTCGGGTCAAGTACATACCAAATAAAGTTATGGACTTAGACACCATATCCAACACGCACTACCTATGTTTAATTGTAGTGTCCAACTTATCTTAATACTTTTTATATGGTTCTTTTTATGACACAGTTATAGTATCTATGCATGTACGTATACTTTTATAAAAATACTATTATATTTTAAAAGTATACTTCTTAATCATAGTGTTTTAGCCCCATTGTATTTAGAGTTGTATATCTTACATGGTTTGATACACTTAGTTCACTATAAACAAAGCTCTAATACCAATCTATCACACCCTCAAACCGGAACGGCAGAAACGTCCGGGGATGGATGACGTCATTGTACAATATCATAAAATTTTAATAGTAGTAGTTAAAGCATTACAACCATTGTATTGAATATTTAATAAGTTTACATTGTGCTCAAAACATTTTTTATATGATTTCAAATTCATATGACAATAATAAATAACGTGATGCGACGACGTCCCATCCACCAAAAAATCTTGATTACCTGTTTACTGATTTCATGAGAATACAAGTGATTTTCAAAATTTTCAACATTTAAGTTGGTGATTTATAAGCATTTTTTATGAGAAGGATTTTGTATCTGTTTCGTGTAAAATGATAGTGTATACTTCCAGAAAATCAAATATTTTCTTTTAAATGATCTGTAATTCTTAATCCAAAGACTAAAATGTAAATAATGTTGTCCTGGAAAATAGCATTATGAAGTTTTATCTTCACATAAAACTACTTGAATGTATGTTATCCCGAAAATCAAATGTTTTGTTAATACCCTATGTGAGTTATTATAAACATACCAATGCGACTAGTGGTCTGAACGACATGCTTCAAGCGTCGGAACTATTACGACATTTGTCACCCAAGACCTGCTGGTCTAACTATAGCTAACAGTTTAGGTGCGGGGTTGTCAATCACGTATAGATCTATACACAAGTGTCACACTCTCCCTACAAGAGACTCTGGTTATAATTTAGGACTTAAGTGTGTACTTCTGTAGGTACGGTGAAGCCAAATGTCTCACAAACAGTATCAACCGATTTATGTGAACTGAAATCTTCTTTTTCTTGTAAATGAAATAATTATACCTTGAAATAATTATATGTTTCTTGCGAAATGATATTGTAGTGTTTGTTACTCCCAAACTATACCATTTATATTTTATCTTGGTTGTTTGTTAGGACTCTTTATATAATCATTTATATATATACATATATATATATATATATATACATATATATATATATATATATATATATATATATATATATATATATACTTAGTAGTGATCTTGTCTAGTGTCAAAATATATGGTCAAACCTCATATTTTTGGGTTGTAACCCACAAAATGGTGAAATAACTCAAATGTACTCCTTTTTGTTAGAAAGGCTATATTCTGGTAACAAGCTTCAAAAAAACATGTAGTTTTGCAAACATAATTTTTCTTATGACTTTATAACATAAATTATGTTTTGTATTTTTATGTTAGTTTTGCATTTCAAAACTAATATATCACTAATAATTATGTAAAAGCTAGTAATAATAAACCTTCATGTGAATAATGTATTTATTTAACATAGAGAATGAAACATGCAAGTATTTATGTGGTAAACCAAGTATTACTTCTACCCCCCCCCCTAAAACATGAAAAACTCGAAAATGTGGGGATATGAACTCACCTTGAGTGTGTTTGTAGTTGGATCAAGGGATGATTGTGAAGATTTCCAAGCCTAGAACACTTGGAAGTGGTTGATGAACTCTTTGAAGATAATCTTATCCTATGAGTTTTAACACATAATAATGTATGTAAATAAAGTGAAACTAACACGAAAGTGTATAAAAACACTAGATTAGTAAGAAGACTTACCAAAACAACGAGTCACTTGAAATGGTTTTTCTTAATGAGAAGTAGTTTGCTCTTGGAAGAATATGGAGAAATCAGAGAGTATTTTGGAGAATACTTGAAGAAAATGGAGATGGTGAGAGAAATCAGAGAGTATTTACATACACTAACCCCAGCCCATATCAGCCCCTTAATCTTTGATCTGAAGTCTAGGGTCTATTCCCGGGACCCTTCCCATCCTGCACCTGATCTGGCCCCCTCTTCTGTAAGTGTTCCAAATCGCTCTCCCACTCACTAAAAGATAAAGTGCAAGCTCCAACGATAGCTATAATCTCGGTGCGAATTGTGCCCAAACGCTCATCCAAGATCTCTCGAATCTCCTCTTTATTTGAACCAAAGATCATAGTATTATGCTCCAGAATACCACGGGTAATCTCCGACGAGATGAATTCACGCACCTGCTCGCTAATTGGATTAGTAGCTGCACTTGATCCGGAACCAGAATTTGAACCTCTTCTTTTACTGCTCATCACCAAACTTAATTACAACATGCCAATGATCAAAGCACACCCAAAAATCCTCCTCCCACAAACTTCTTAGATTCTCCAAGACTCTCCTGATTTGAGTATGGATCCTGTGCTTTCAATAGTACAAGCCCAATACTACATTCCACACCTATCTATACTTTCCTCAAGAATCATCCTAAATACTTTAAGTCGCCTACTCAAAATGATGCACCAAAAATTCACCAAACAACGCTACAAAACCCACTTAAGCACTCCCTAGGCTTTCCTAAGTTACCGACCTCACCCTTTCATCAGCTGCTGAAGAACTCTCCATAATGTCAGTCACCCACCTCATGAATATTTTCATATTCAATTAGTAGCTAACTCCCATTACCTAGGAGTTCCACAAAGAAAAAAGCAAGTAGCATTCGTGCAATAACACTCAAATCCATAGAACTATCATAGGGAATTCAACCCACATACCATAACTCATGGTAAAAAATTCCACCCTTACTCCCGGTTGCCTTATGCATGCAAATTACACATAGAAAAGTATCAAATAGATTGTCGAATAATAGAATCTACCTTAGGACCACAACAAGAAAAGGAATAGGAAATAAGGCCCAATTAATTATTCTAGGGCTATAAGATCCTAACAGTATATAATTTTTATAGCATACACTTAGCAATTATTGATACCAATAGATATTTCCATTACAACATAGCATCCATACTCCCAAGACTACAAAGCATCACACAAATCAAGCAAATCTATCCCAGACTAATAAGCTCTTGCATGCAAGTCTACCGGCTCATACAATAGTCATACAAAGGCATCTCTCCTAGCATTCTATTATGGAAAACTGAGCAAATTCTTAGCCCTAACTAGCATGCGATTCACAAATTCATAAATCAAATCATATCGGATAACATGTATGGGTATTTTGGTATACACTTACTTGAGCTCGACTGATTACAAGCACCACACATTTTTCTTATCTTAGGAATTTCCTTTCTTAAAAAAATATACTTTTCATTTGAAAACTTCACCAAACCCTCCGTTTGATTTCAGACACACCCGAGAGTATGTATGAATCCCTCAAACCAAGGCTCTGATACCAACTTCTAACATCCCAAAATCATGGCATAACAACTTTTTTTTTTAGATTAATAAATCATTAGTACAGATTATTTCCATAAAACCAGGGTAACCAATATTTAGCAAAACATCATCAAATCAGAGTAATCCACATAATGCCGAAACATTTGGTGTATGCTCTGCAATCATCCCGAGCTCTACTATTTGAAAATTGGAGTACTTGAAACATAAATCGAAAACCATAAGCACAAAGCTAAGTAAGTTTCCCTAAAATCCCATACATCTTACAACCACAAATTATCATGCAATATACATATAGTTGCCATGGGCCCCCCATGGTCTTTAATTGCAATGCCATGGGCTCCCCCTTTGTCTTTACCTGGAATGCCATGGGCTCCCCTCATGGTCTGATATCTAAGTGCCACAGGCTACCCCCAGGGTCTTCCGAGCAAGTATCACAGAGACAACTAGCATATCACATAACATGTAATGGGCAAGCATTGGTGCCTTTTACCCATGGATATAGTGAGAAGACTCACCTCGCACTGTCGAATTTAATAGAAAATCCTTGGTTACTAGATGACAGATACCGAACTATCAAAGTCAAAACAACACCCAATCAATAACTGGGTTCCAATCCATAACCATAAATCCATTACTAGGGTAAATAACCAATTTACCCCACACCTACTTTTGCACCAAGACTTAGGCCCAAACCTAATAGTCCACAAGGCCCAAATACCAAAAACTACCCAAGGCCCAATCCATGACCCAATTTTCCAAATTGGGCCCAAATCCATAGTGGGCCTCTAAAAATAGATATCAACCCAAAACATAATGGCCCAATAGGTCCTAAAACAACAAAGCCCAAAAGATGGCCCAAACCGAAATCCCTCTCTGTTGAGTACGCGGGGGATACTCAGCTTGTACATTATGCGTACTGGCTTATGAGCTTGTATGCCGGAAATACAGGCTTGTACGACCAGCGTACTCTTCCTGTTTGACCAACTATCAATTCTAGTTCTTATTCCAAGAAGCCATGACATCTAAAACCTCAAAATAGCTAAATATAAGTGACTTGCTCCATAAAGTCAAATGCTTTAAGCCTTTGCATGGATAATGAAGCCAAAACACCAAAGATGAATTCCAAAGGTCAAAAATCACTCTAAAATGTCTTAAAAACCTCTTAATACCTTAAGAACTTATGTTACACCCCCGAAACGGAACGGCAGAAACGTCCGGGGGCGGGCAACGTCATGTACATTATCATAACAATTGAATAATAGTAATCAAAGCCATAGAACCATCGTATTGATAATATAGTATTTACATTGTATTTGAATCATTTTTTGATTGACTCCGAAAGTATATAGCAAAACTATAAGACGTGGCACTATGATGCTCCGTCTTCTCAAAACCTGTGTGGATACCTGTCTATTGATTCCCTGAAAATACAAGTAGTTTTGAAAGAGTGTCAACATTTAACTTGGTGAATTCATAATCATTTTTTTGTATTTAAAAGTCTGTCATTGTTCCTTGAAAATTATAGTGTGTTCTTCTAGAAAATCCAAAATTTTCTTTTGTAAATGAGTTGTAGTATTAGAACCTTAAGACCAAAATGTAAGAGTGTTGTGGTACTCTGAAATAGTATAATGTAGTTTTAGTTTACATAAAACCATAAAATGAATGTTTCCAAAAGTGTAAGTTTCACTGTACTGGAATATAGTATACTTTAATCGTATTCGTATGAAACCCTTTGTATGTATGTGCCTGGAACTACCAGTTGTACTGAAAAAGATTGTATTGTAGTTTTATTATTAAATAGAACTATTTGAAGTTATGTTCTCCCCATAAACCAAATGTTTAGTTAATTCCTTTTGTGAGTGTTTATTATAACCATGCTAAAGTGACTAGTGGCCTGCACGACATTCTTCAGGCATCGGAATGTTAAGACATTTGTCACCCAGAGCTATTGGTCTAACTGTAGCTAACATTTTAGGTGTGGGATTGTCAGTCCCATGTATATCTATACACAATTGTCATGCTTTCCCTACAAGAGACTCTGGTTATAATTGAGGACTTTAGCGAGTAATCTGGTAGGTACGATGAGGTAGTGGCTCACAATCCTGTATTAACTAGTTTACGTATAGTGTGATGAAATTGCCTTTTTCTTGTAAATGTATGTATTACCCCTTTCGTAGTATAATCATAGTGTAAAATAATTATACTTTTATATAATTACTTTTGTATTGTATCTCCGACTAGTAAAATAGTATATATATTCCATAAACTATACCTATTATAGTTTAAAGTGTACGTTCTATTGAAATGAAAACCTTTGTATATTTAACAACTTTGTATGTATATGTTCGTGAATTTGAGACAAAGATATTTCGTCTAATTTAACATTTTTGTACACACGGTAATAAAAATATGTGTGAAAATACCCTTTTGCTCAACATGTTACAAAAGGGTTAAAGTTTTATTGAAATAAATTTTATACTCATATATATATATATATATATATATATATATATGTATATATATATATATATATATATATATAAAGCATATATAATTAAGATTAAAAAAGACAGACAAATAAGTGATTCTACCCTAAGCCCACAACCAAACAAGAAATAGGAGTTAAGGCGGAATCACCAGTCCTAAGCCTGTAGAATCTTAATTATCTCTCTCTCTCTCTATATATATATATATATATATATATATATATATTGGTAAAAACAACAGTTGAAATAGTTTGAATATTAACACAAGATTGATTGTGTTTTACTTGAATTCCCCCTCTAAAACATGGAAAAGTCGTGAAAACATAGAGGCAAGAACTCACCTCGAGTGTGTTCTTTGATATATAACGAAATGAGTGCCGATGTTCTTCGAGTTAGATCTCATGTAAATATTTGCATCCTAATTTGTTTTAAACACGTAATACATGTGCAAATTAGATAATTAACAATTTAAACTGTTTGACAACACTAGATTATGTAAGGATACTTACAGTAAATCCTTGGAATGAACTTAGTTTCCTGGGAAATTGGATGAATGTTTGTAGATGTTCTTGGGTATGTTTTAATATATGAAGATCGTGTGAATGTTGTTGGGTATGATTATGAAGATTTGAAGATATTTTGGGCAACGCTATGAAGATATGAAGGTTTTTGTATAAGTTTTGACAACAAATTTGAAGGATTTCAAAGCTGGAATGTGAATTGTGAGGATTTTTTCGGTTTAACATATAAATAGGGATGACAAAGTGATGGGATGTTTAAGTTGGAATGTGTAATTTATCACATTGGAAGAATCTTCACCGCCTAAGAGTGTGATTTCGGTCTAAGATACCACCGTAATCGCCTTAATTTCGGTCCAACATCCTACCGAAACTAGGGCTTCGGTCTTAAAGGGGTTCTCATTCAATGGGGTTTTCGATTCGAAGGTTTTTCGGTCTAGGAGGGTTGGTTCTCGGCCTTGCATGATTTCAGCCAAATGTGTTTTCGGCTAGCTTTTTTCATTTGACTCCTAAAACCGAAATCACCCAAAACAAAATGAATTACCACTATATAATTTCAACAATTAGACTTATGTTTACACAATTGATTTTTGGTTTAATTTGTTTAGCTTTTATTGACTCGAAATAATCGGTTGTAACATTATCCCCCTGTTAAAGGGAATTTCGTACCAAATTTTTTTCTAAAGTGAGTACTCATGGACTAGGGAAAAGATGCGGGTATTTTCTTTGCATTTGGTGTTCTCGTTCCCAAGTGAATTCGGGTCCTCGCTTAGCGTTCCAGCGGACGTTCACTATTGGTATACGAGTTTGTTTTGTTCTCTTGATCTCCCTGTCCATGATTCTTACGGGTTCCTCCACGAAGTGAAAACTCTCATTTATCTCGATTTCATCGAGTGGGATTACAAGAATCTCGTCAGATAGACACTTCTTTAGATTAGACACGTGGAAGGTATGGTGTATGTTACTAAGTTCTTGGGGTAGTCGGAGTTTGTATGCTACCGGTCCGATTCTAGCAACAATCTCGAATGGTCCGGTATACCTTGGATTTAGTTTTCCACGTTTTCCGAAATGTATCATTCCTTTATAGGGTGAGACCTTCAACAAAACACAATAACCAACCTGGAATTAGAAGGGATTTCGTCTCTTATCTGCATAGCTATTTTGTCTGTCCCTAGAGGCTTTCAGTCTTTCTTGGATTTGGACGATCTTATTTGTTGTCTCCCTTATGATCTCAGGACCGGTGAGTGTGTTGTCTGTAACTTTTCCTTTATCTAGTTGTGTGTCTTCTACCTCATCCAAGCATAGAGGTGATATGCACTTGTGGCCATAGAGGGCTTCAAATGGAGCAACCTTGATGCTAGTGTGATAGCTGCTGTCGTTTGAGAACTCGACGAGTTGTAAATGGGTATCCCATGATTTACCAAAGTCGATCACAAAAGCTCTCAACATGTCTTCCAAGGATTGAATAGTTCTCTTGCTCTGCCTGTCGGTCTGCGAGTGGTAGGCTGTACTTCTGTCTAGTCTAGTTCCCAGGGATTTTTGTAGTGACTTCTCGAACCATGAGGCAAATAAACTATCTCTATCGGAGATAATGAATATTGGCACACCATGCTGTCGTACTATCTCTTTAATGTATGATCTGGTCAGCTTCTCCATCTTGTCGGTTTCTTTTATTGGTAGGATGTAACATACACGTTAGTAGCCTTGTTTAATTATCGTGTTTTGTAAGCTTGTTAGCTTAAAAATGAATATTATTTAATATTATAGGGTTTTGAGCGTGGAGTTCTAACAAGATAGTTTTATGAGATTTGAAGTAAAACTATGTTTAGAATCATTCGGAAAGTATTGGAAGTCTTATGAGATTCTGGTTAAATATATAACATTTAAGTAAACTAATTTCACTAAAAGTTGTAAATTATCTCGTTAGAATCATTTAGGCAAAAACCTCACCGAAATCCGAGTTATAACGAAGAAGTTATGACTTATCGAAGTTTTGCGATAGAACCGACACGACGCCATATGGCGTAAAAAGTGAGTTTACGATAAATTACTTTTTAGTCTTTTTGTGATCTAAATGATAGTTATAGTATTCGTTAAACCAAGAGCTTTCATAAAAAGAACATCCAAATCTGACTTCGTATTAGGAAGTTATGATTTTTCTAAGAATCGGCATAGCAATATGGAGACCGGAACTCAAATTATAGATCGAGCAACTTTAGCTAACACAACCTAAACGAGAATCGAAGATCTCGTCAACAGTAGTTCAATGGTAAAAAATCAGACAAAAACAGACATCAGATGAAGAAGTTATGAATTTTTAAAGTTTTTTTCCTGTCCCGTCCTGTTAAAAATATAATATTACAAATAAAATCAAAATTAGCCGACGGAGTCTAAACGAAAGTTGTAGAGCATAATTTCACCTGCGCGTGGATATAAAGAATGTCAAAATGGAGCTCGTATGTTAAAGATACGAATTTTTGAAGTTCTGGGCACAAAGATCGAGGCTGACTGAAGTCGTACGCCCAACGTACTTGAAGTTACGCCCCACGTACTCGGACTAGTCCGTAATCAGCCACGTCGCCTCTTTCGTTGGATGGAGGACACTAATCTCTTAACTTTGACACGTCCGAGGCCCAAGAACCGAGCACACGCCACGTCTTCTCGTACGCCCAGCGTACGAGGGTACGCTCAACGTAGAACTTCTGAAGGCATTACCCCCGACATACTCTAGAATTATGCCCAACGTAATATGGGACTTCGGCCACTATAAATAGAGTGCGAGACTCTCCGGATTTTGTTTAAAAATTTCACATTATTACACCCTTTACTCTCTCTCGAATTACCCTAACACCCCCAAAGCCTAGGAAGTCACGCCAACAACCGAAGCAAGCCCCGGAGGACCGAAGACCCCGATAAAATAATATTTTCAGTCAAAACACTGCCCGCACAAAGCCTGGTTTTCAACTAAAACTCCCGGTTTCGTCAAATAAAGTCATTTATAGAAACGAAGTGCTGTCCAAATCATTATTTTATCATTCGGTTATTTCACAGTAAGTTCAATATAGGGACAATTATATGTTATGTGTAATATGTGCAATGTGCTTTTCCGTGTTATTCTGGTATTGATTTTATACCATTGATCATGTAGATCATGTCTCGTATTAATCTGTTATTGATATTTAGTCTCTGGCCATGTTGAGCATATCTCGTATCACTTCTGGTATTGACTTTCTGCCTTTGGCCAAGTAGAGCATGACTCGTATCACTTTTGGTATTGGCATAGGGCTACGTAGGACTGAAAGTCTGTATATTCTAGCAAAATGATAATCAGAAATTGTTTATTCTCTATGTCTCTTGGGTTGGAGTGTTTATTATGTATATCATGTTGAAATTATTCTGTCTCATTTATCGTAAATCCTTGAATCAAATCATCGGTTGATATGGAAAGCATGTCATATGACACACATATGATATTGTTGTTCTTGTCCCTCTTTGCCTGTATCATATTGTTATATATATGGCATAGCGTATATTGTAACTATTGTTGAACTTACTAAGCATTGCCGCTTATCCCTCTCGGAGTTTAACTATTGCATGTGATAAGCATCCAGTATAGACATGTAATGTTGGAAGATTTAAAATAGTTAATTCTATTACTTTTGTATTTAGTGCTTATGTATGTTTATGAATTATAAATTACTGGGTAGTTATGCAATATATATAAAACTTTGTAAAAATCTTAATAGTCGGTTTGTATCCAGTCTTTTGTAATAAGACCATATATGTAAAATATCATGGGTTTTGAGCATTCTTATACTCCTATGGTGTACATGAAACCCTATAAACCTTGGATCTATGTTTTCTCTATTATACATGCAAATAAGAACTTTCCAAGGCTTTAATCCTAACTAGAATTATATGAGGCAACTATACTACAAAGACTAGTTAGATGAAATACCTTTTGATGTAGCTTGATGTCTTCAAACTTTAAGAGCTTAGCCCCAATAGTGTGGAAGCCTCAAGTGGAATCACAAGTCACCAAAACACCTTGGAAGACTTTAAGAGAATATCATGCACACTTGAAATCGGCCTACCCTTAAGTCCTCACACACTAGTTCCATTTCTTGTGCCAATGAGCTCTTTATATAGTATGGAGGATTAGGGTTACATCCATGTAAACCCTAATACCCATGACCTTTCATTTCATAGGCTCCATGGGTTAAAACTCCATGGACTATCCATGATAGCTTAGCCCAACCTAAATGAACTTGGCCCATTCCATATATATATATATATATATAACAGTCCATGTTTAATTGGGAGAATTTCATATATACCCTTGTTAATCATCAAAATATCGTATTTGCCCAGCCTAATTTCTAAATATCATATCTATCCTTATTAACCTTTAAAAATATCATATTTGCCCAAATTCATTATTTTTAATATTTAATAATCAACTTTTATATTGTAAAATCGTTATGATTATAAAAAAAAAAAAACTTAATTGACCATAATGCCCCTAACTCTTATATGGATGGAACTTGAGTATCTCTACTGTTTGACACCAAATTCTGCACATCCATGGCTTTGGATGCTTCTCTGTAACCCAAAAAGTACCCAATAACAAATATTTTTCTTCAAACTACAACTTAGGTGCATCTCTTCCTGCTAGATCATAAATCCAAAGCAAA
Organism: Lactuca serriola; assembly: GCF_051521515.1. Classification (NCBI taxonomy): domain Eukaryota; kingdom Viridiplantae; phylum Streptophyta; class Magnoliopsida; order Asterales; family Asteraceae; genus Lactuca; species Lactuca serriola. Next base: position 226,932,950 of record NC_136410.1, on the reverse strand, counting down.
ATTGCCATTTGCAACATAAATGCAAATTTAGTATTCACTTTGATACTTTTGTATTTTTATTTCATTTTGTATTGCCTACAAGATCAAAGGGTAAAATCCAATTGTCCATCCATGTCCATAACTAGATTATTCTCATCAAGTTTGAAATTTAATAACTATCATATTTTAGTATGGAAAGTCGAATCAACCTCTGTTCCTCTAAGGCTCTAACTTTCCACTAAGTTCAAAAGACAAAAGGTTAAGAATATAATCATAATACATCGACTGAAATTCATGTTAGATATGTGCCCTTTTGCGTTGCATCTAGACAAGCAAGCATATTAATCAATGACTTAGTATCACATCCAGATCTTGGTTGAAGTTTAACAAAAGTGAAATTGATAAACTATGTCAATATCGAATCCAAACAATTACGTTCTAAGATAGAATCAGGAACTACAATAAAGGTTGTCCATCAAAATCATATTTTGATCATGTCATCATTCAAATTGAGTGAATTCAACGATGCAAAGAATGGGTGCAGTTTGACTTGAGTAATTATAACATGTATCTTTGAAAGCTTTATAGAAATCGATGGCGTCCAAAAAACCCACTAAAATCTACCTAATCAGAATCGTTTATGGATTGTAAGTTGTACTTAATGAAAAAAAGAAGATTTGTTAGTGGGTATCGTGAGGATTAAAGAGAATCAGCCATGAATGTGCAAAATTAAAAGAATGATATATGAGGCAATGACATTACTGTCAAGTAAGTTCTTATTATAATTATATTGATTTTAAAATATAAAAACATAGATTATTAAATATTAAAAAACTATATTTGGGCATTTATGATATTTTGAAAGGTTAATAAGGGTAAATATGATATTTAGAAATTAGGCTGGATAAATACGATATTTTTATGTTTAATAAGGGTATATATGAAATTCTCCCTATTTAATTAGTTCATTTTGATCACTTAATTAATTCTAAATTAAATCTTGATCTATACTAATTAAATAATATGATTCCATATTAATATATTAGAACTTATAATATATTAATATAAATCTTAAATATACTATTCTCAAAAGATTATCCATTTAAATTGTGTCGGTGAAGTGCAACCCAAATGGACCATGTCGGGTCGGTTCAAGTACATACCAAATATAGTTATGGACTTAGACATTAATCCAATAGTCTCCCACTTGGATAAATCTAAAACTATTATTGAGTATGACTTCAAAACCTAATTGGCAATCGTATCTTTTAAAGCCGCTGTCGAACTGTGACCTTTTTCAGTGACTTGTCCATTAGATAAGGGATCATATATTCCTCCATTCTAGATATCATATGGACTGAGACATGGATATAATCATTCTCTCTATCCATTTGTGGTTTCCCGATTTTTGATTCATGATGACTGACTGATTGAACAAATCAAATCAGTCCTGGCTTGGCCAAACACTCACATGTGTCATCATTAAATCATCGAGGGCCCCACAGATATCGCTTTTATCCCAAAGGTAAAAGGAATGGATAAACTTTGACTCATATGGCTTGTTCTACTACTTGTTGAATTGTACACAAAGGCACGTTTTATAACATCGAGTTACCGAATGCGGTTTCGTGCAATCAATGTACAACCAACTCATAGTAACAACTCATATCTCTAGGTTTGAAGAATATATGATATTATCGTCTCATGATCACTCGTGATAAAATCCATGAAGTGATTCAAATGAGCGCGGGTTGAATCCAATACTTAGAACTTATGAGCAATCATGAGTGTTGTAGCACAACTTTGTCCATCAACTTGGACCTCTACAAGCCAACCCATGACAGTCTTTATGCATATCTAATTCCAACATATGACCGACTGTGGATGCTTTAAATAACTTAGTCATTCTGGAAGAATAACCTAGTTATTATGGAAGTCAAAACATGCAAAGTGAAACACAAGAATAAATGAATCTAATATGGTATCAAACCCTATAACATAAATAAAACACTTTTATTTATCACCATACTGATTACTCATTATTCATTGTTTCAGTTTTATCAACTTTATAATTGAATTAAAAAAACACTAGTTGTCCCATGCTCCAAGCATGTACACTATGTTTTTCTAAACAATAGCTTTGCCATACACCAAGTATGCATTCTATGGTTGTCTATGATCTTTACTTTGTGAACTAGATCAATTGAACATGATTTTAATGATCCTCTTTTCACACTCCTAATTCCTTGTGTTAAATGTATGAATTCCAAATTCCTATCATTTACCGAAATTTGTTTAGATTTTAAACTTACATGCACTGTTCCTATTGTAATGATTATGAACAAAGCCACGAAGGCTTGGCAACAATCATTACAGAGTATCCCAATGGAGAGCAATTCCATGGAAACGATGTCTCGGATTCAAAGCGCATTGCTTTGAACATGCTTCTTGCATTAAGTTTCTTTAACCTTACATAGATTGCTTCCACCTATGAAGACAACTCTATATTCGCATTTTGACTACCACTTCTAAACAAGACTTGCCTCTTTTCAGACTATGTCAATATGGTCCTTCCAATATTAACAGTATACTTCCAACTTTTCTTGAGCAACCAATCTTTGGTAAACCTTAGATTGTCCTCGACAATTGGTTAATCACTTTAGTCATATCCAATTCTAGACATTTTCCTCCTTAATACCCCAAGGCATTTGGAAAAATTTAGAAAGGATAAATATTATAGCACATGTAATCGATCTTGTACCCAAAGTAAATGGGACACGATTCATGATGTTTCACATAAATACATGGTTCTACACCAGTCTTTTGCCATAATAATATTTGTTTGCCATATTCTAAAAAATTTGACTATCAAAAGGGATGTTGCAATCATAATCGAATTTTGAGAACGCAATATATAGAATTTTCTTAAGTTGAACCAATCCAACATGAAATTCATATATATATTCTTCACTAAAGGTGATTAAAATCTCAATATAAACTCTTTAGAATGATTATAAACTCAATCTAAGCTTTTTAGAATTGAAATGAAGTATAATTTCCTCTCTCTTAATTATAGCAAAACAACTTTTTCAACCCCTGTAACCTCACGAATTGAAACTTTTGTTTTCTATAATTAACATTGCTAACTTACAATACTTATCATAATTATCATGCTCCCACTAACATGATGATTATTAGCATAACAATTATGCTACCACTAGCTTTGACATGGATCCAGAAATTACTGGACTTCTAGAAATCAATACTTTATTGACTTTCTTACCAAAGTTCAGATTTCTGAAACTAGATTGCTTTGATAAGTCCTTATCAAAAATCAAACACCTTATCTTAGATAGCTCACAGGTGTGTCTAAACAATTTCAGAACTATGAAAAGGGATAACATAATCGTAGTCTCAATTGTTTATACCTTTTTCAATTTCTCATAAGTCAATGTTAGTGTTCCGGTTAACCATGCACGCTCCACTAACAACTTTGAGAACTGCAAATATCATAATTGTTATCTACTTAAAATTTACTTAGTGAAAGAATTTCCTCACCATCATTTTCATGAATCGGAGAGAAACCTTATGACACTTAGATTTTATGGTGTATGTGTTTCTATCCATGTGAATTTGTCTAACCATAATCACAAGACTAGGTTAGTGACAAATCCTAACTCATATGCATTGAACTTGTGCAATCTTAACTTCTTGCCACCTAGCAGCTCAAGGGCCTGCCATTGCTTCCAAGTAGCTATGCAAAAAATTGAGAACATGTAGAACTCAAATGTATAGCCAACTTAACTGGAATGGGCACAGAAATGTCAGCACGATAGGTTATAAACCTCTAGTTGTGTGCTAGTGATGAAATACAGGTTTTATTCTTGATTACCTCTTGAAACCCTTTTAGGATCTTTTAGACTCCCACTGTCTTCTTGACTTATAAGTCTTTCTTTCCAAATATTCAAGAGATAGTGTTGATTCTAATCAAGACAGAAACTTAACACAATTGGCCTTAGTTGGTCTTTGTTTTATCCAAAACATCACAAATTACAAATTTCAAATGTACAAGAGTAGAAAACTTTTACTCTTACGTTTGACAAGTGTTTTAAACCTTCTTTAAGACATGTCACTCAAGTTACAATCTTAAAGTATAACTCTAAGAATTGTTTTGGAACGAAGTATGAATCATCTTCTTGATTTAACCACTTTAACTATTCAGAACTCCTCTTCTTAACTATCAGAATGCACTTAGAGGATGAATTGTGATAAGGTCTCAAAATCATTAAGATGATCTTAAAACATGATACTAAAGTACTCTCCCATCTTTTCAGATTTGAGAAACTTTTATCCTTCTGCCTAATTTGACTCTTATTCGTTCTACTTTACATTGAAACTTTTCCAATATTTCGGAATTATACTTAAACTTGTAAGTATAATCATATTTACTGAACTTAAGTAAATCATAACGAATAGTCTTCTTGGTCTTTTGCGGTGGACTTGACCAGTGCACAAGAATGTGTACTTGATCCCTTAGTCCTTTCCTTGACTCACACATCCATGTGAACAAGTAGTTAGTCTTAATTTCCCAATGCTTGAAAGTTCTCATTCATCATACAATACAACTTGCATGATTCCAAGTTTCGGTCCAATTGAAACTTGGGTGATGAGAATCTTTCCTTATTTAGTAAATTTAGATACTACCACAAATGAAAGAATCAAATTCATATTTCCAATATTGCTATCAATGGAATCATATAAGCAACACTTCTTTTCCACAAATGCCATTGTAAGGATATTTTAAAATAAATAAAATTAAAAATTATTCTTTTATTTTAAAACTTTGCGGAAAAACTATCCTCATAGTGCAAAGCACATGAAAAATTTGTTGTTATCTATTCCTAAGCAACATATCATAACTCCTAAGAAGTAGCTCAAGAATCTAATCTTCAAACTATATGATAGAAATCCATCTACGCGATCAGATTCGACATATTCTTTCTTTAAGTTTCTTCACTTTTCTTTGATTCTTAAAACATCAACATGTGACCCAGTCACACCATGTATCAGGAATCTCAGAATAGAAACTTAACAGAGTTAGATAGTGGACTTTACCTGAAGTAGAGTCAAGCTTATTGACCTTAACATCCTTAGGTAAATCTGGCAGCTTCGCAACTAATGCCCCTTCCTTTGGCAAGAGAAACATATGGACTCTTTGAGAATGGTACATAAGACTATCGTAGACTTAACCTTTCTCTTTACCATTTGGTCAACCGAGTTAACTATGGCCGATCCCTTTCCATTCGGAAGAGAATGTTTTTTCTGGATTTCCAGTGTCACCATTGTCATTGTCCATAAAGTTTTTAGGAAGTCGAGCTCCTAATCAAATTTGCTTTACTAGCCCTCCAAATCATTGTTGATTCAGTAGCACCAAACAAATAGATAAGATCATTAAGGTTTTTGTCATAGTCTGTTTCATAGGAGTCCCAAAGGAACTCACTATGTGACTTAGAAAGAGATTGGACATCCAACTTTCTCAATACTTTGACACCCAACTCTCCCGGCTTGTCAGTATGTGACTTCATCTCCAAGATGTGAGCGCACACAGAACTTGCTTGCCAGTAGGGCTTGAGTGACCTTGAACTTGTGGGATAAGGAGAATAATTGGAGGAGGTGGAGGAAGTGAAGTTCCAAGAGATTTGGGAGGATCATAGATGTCAGAGCTAGACATCTTTTGGGATATTATTCAAGATTGTTGATCTAAAAGTCCTTAATATAACACCCAATATGAAATATTAAGGCTAGGACCCAACAAACTATTTTATAACTTGGAAGAGGGATGTCGTAATCCAAGCTATAAAATATTTGAAGGTAGGTGAATGATGATTCACCAATTTCCAGCATGAAAACGAAATAATATTATTAGGTTTTGCTTGGATTTGAAATTCCTAGATCTTTTGAGATTCATTAAACTGTTCAATGGCATGTTTCAATCTCGAGTGTGCCCTTCAGGTTTTGTGACTGGGATGCCAAGGATCACAAAACAAGGTGTGAACTAACCATGCAAATTACTTTGTACCCTTAAGTGTTTACCCCTCAATCGATGTGTCGGTTAACCACACACGCTCCATCGATACTATGATAAATATTAAGTTACCCTTTGCCTACCTTGTTAAGTCCTGGTTAGGGTGCCGGTTAACCACACACGCTCCACTAACGGCTTAAACAAAGTGCAAAGTGTAATTTCATGGATTAGCACCTTATTCATATTTTCCTAAGTAACTAAGATTGAGTATTTATAAAAGGTTTAGTTACTTAGTATTTATCCTTAATACTTTTAGTGAAGGGAAGATTTATAGTCTTTGTCCTACCCGTTCGGCTAACGACCCTCCACCAGTCAAGGAAGCGGTGGGTGAGAGTGGACACCCATTAAAATGCCATTTTATAAGCAGTAACCTTATACCCCCTTATAGTCCGGCTTCGTGAATGAGGCCTACTAACGGTAAGACTGACTTTACTCTTATACATATATATATAAATATTATTAACTTACAATATTATAAAGTATAAGGGTTAAATTTTAACTTTTAATATTCTAAGGGCTAACTTAGAATTAAAGTATTCATAAGTGAAAACTTTTCAAATTCCAAAACTTGAGGGCAAGTTTTGAAACTATTCAAAATTAATTAATTCCATAACTTATGAGTTTAAAGTAGTTTTAATTAAGAAAACTCTTCAAGTTCCATAACTTGAGGACAAGTTATGGAAGACTTTAAACTAATAAAAGAATGTAACTCTTATTCTTTTGTAACTTTATGGAACTAATTAAGGTTACACATTTTTAATCATCTAATGAAGTGACTCTTGAACCTCCATAACTTGAGGACAAGTTATGGAGTCATAAAGCCATTTAATAAGGACAAGACTCTTCATTTTTTTAACCTTTGCTAACTTTTATGAGTTTTAAGAAACTTAAATGTGACTTTTCAGGTAACTTGAGGACAAGTTACACAAACGCATTTTAGAATCAACTCTTAGATTAAAATGGATTGAAAACACATAATCAATTAACTTTTCCTGTTAATCTAAGCAACTCATAAGAACAAGATAATTCAAATAAAACTTTTTCATGTAATTAGCATAACTTTTAAACTAATACAAAACATGAATCTGTTGATAATTATCTTTGAAATTAGATTAGCATGAACATTACCACATCAAAAACAGGTTTACAAGTTCAAAAACAGCTTAGGGTAATGTTCCTAGTCCAATTCCAGCCAAGAAACACGAAAATATGTTGTCTGGAGGCCAAACCCGTCGAGTTCTTCATGGAACTCGTCGAGTTCATGCTCTAAAACAGGAACTCGTCGAGTTTTGGGCCCTAACAGATTCTTCGCTTCAAAAAATCTATTTGCATCAAGTATAAGAGGAAGCAAGCCTAGTCTCTAATACCAATGATGGATTTTTGAGCATTCTAACACTCCTATGGTGTACATGCAACCCTATAAACCTTGGATCTATGTTTTCTCTATTATACATGCAAATAAATATTTTCCAAGGCTTTAATCCTAACTAGCATAATATGAGGCAACTATACTACAAAGACTAGTTAGATGACATACCTTTTGATGTAGCTTGATGCCTTCAACCTTTAAGAGCTTAGCCCCAATAGTGTGGAAGCCTCAAGTGGAATCACAAATCACCAAAACACCTTGGAAGACTTTGAGAGAATATCATGCACACTTGAAATTGGCCCACCCTTATGTCCTCACACAATAGTGTCATTTCTTGTGCCAACGACCTCTTTATATATTATGGAGGATTAGGGTTACATCCATGTAAACTCTAATACTCATGACCTTTCATTTCATTGGCTCCATGGGTTAAAACTCGATGGACTAACCATGATAGCTTAGCCCAACCTAAATGAACTTGGCCCATTCCATATATATATATATATATATATATATATATATATATATATATATATATATATATAAGAGTCCATATTTAATTAGTTCATTTTGATCACTTAATCAATTTTAAATTAATTGTTGATCAATACTAATTAAATAATATGATTCCATATTAATATATTAGAACTTATAATATATTAATATAAATCATAAATATACTATTCTAAAAAGACTATCCATTTAAATTCTGTCGGTGAAGTGCAACCCAAATGGACCATGCCAGGTTGGGTCAAGTACATACCAAATATAGTTATGGACTTAGACATTAATCCAACAAAATATGTGTACGAATATGCATGTAGCATGTTTGGATTAATAATGTTATGTATGAAAGGGGTCTTTCAGTCATTGTATCAGACCAGTAGTTTAAGTGAACTAAATACCACGGACTAGTATTTAGACTTAAACTATTGGAAGTTCAATATATGAACGGTTTCACTGTAAGTATATGGATACAAACCATAGGAAAGACTTAAGTAGAGTGTTAGGTAATGATAAATCCTAATATTCTAAAATAGTATGTTACTCCAAATTTTCAGAAGCAATGGCTGAACAGGTGAGTAGCCATACACCATATGTAGGTGGAGATCGTGATCTTAATGAAGGAGATACTCTAGTATCCCCTCGTAAGGAGCGACTTTTGGATAAACTTGCTGGTGTTATTCGGCAGACTCTTGAAAAACACAAAAAGGATAATGATAAGGGTAAAGAGAAAGCCACCAGAGAATCATCAAGAGATAAGGCGAAACGTGCCTCATTCAAAACTTTGAAGGGTAGTGGCTCTACGTAGTTTTTAGGTGTCCTTAATCACATTGTTGTTCTTACCTTGATCCAGAAAACAGAAAAAGTATTTCGTATCTCTCATGTGGTTAATGAAGACAATACTAATTATGCTTCTGCAATGCTCATCGGAGAAGCCTTGGTCTGGTGGGAAGCAATATTTGAAGCTCTTAACGAGTATGACCAGGAGAATTTATCTTGGGAGATGTTGAAAACTCGCTTGCTAAGAAAGTATTGTCCTCTAGACATTAGGAGAAGATTGGAGAAAGAGTTCCTCGAACTTAAACAAGGAGGAATGACTGTGAATGAATATGAAACTCAATTCAATCAACAAGCACGGTTTGCTACAAAGTATATTCCAACTGAAGACAATAAAATCCAGTTATTCATGAAAGGACTACAGTATGAAATCCGCGATTTCGTGGCTAATCGGGATGTTCTGTCATTTGATAACGCTGTTGAGTATGCATGAAAGCGTGAGCATGACTTAGAGATACGTGGTGCCATTCTTTCTGTTCCGAAGCATCCATGTGTTGATCAAACTGTTCATGTTCCCTCTATTCCATCAGCTCAATCCGTTCGATCTGATCCTGGAAAACAAGTACAATCTTATAATACCTCTTGTGGACGCGGTAGGTCACAATCGTTTTCTCTTTAGTCGCCATTGTATCGAAATTTTGGAAAGAATCATCAAGGCGAATGCAGATTATAAAAAGGATCTGTGATCTGTTATGGATGTGGAGAAATTGTAAACATCCAAAAATCCGAACCAATTTAAAACATTTCATTTCGTTCAAAAACCTTTAAGTTAATACAAATCGTTTTCAAAATAATTCAAACATTAGAGTATTCCCAGAACCACATTATAAAAACATAAAACATGAGGAGCGGTACGATCACGCCTTTGCTTTACCCCGATATCCTGAAGTACCTGAAACATTAAACCAAAACTGTAAGCCCGAAAGCTTAGTGAGATACCCCCAAAATACTAACCACACATGAACATACTCATAACATATATCGCAAATAGAACAACCATATGCATCGAGTCTAAAATGTGATTGGCCCGCCTGCACCTGGCCTTTAATCCACCTGGTCCACCCTCTGAGTCTACAGTTTGATTGGTCCGCCCGCACTAGGCCTGCAGTCGGTCTGGTCCACTCTCTGAGCCTCGGCACGTCTGGTCCGCCCTCCTTGGGCCTTCAGCCTATCCGGACCGCTCGTTGGGCCTTCGGAATATCCGGTCTGCTCTGGGTATGTTGGCCTACAACACAAAGCAGGACCCACCTCAAACAACCATGTGCACATAAATCAATTAATCACATAACAATTCCTTAACCAGAAAAAACCAGTCTAACAAATCTCATAGCATATCAACACCCTAACCAGGATTCCAACCTAACCGATCACTAGCATAACATTACCCTACATATACCGGGTACCGACCTTAACCATGTCACTACATAACACCATCCTAAATACCAGGATACATATCTAGCAAAGTAACAGCATAACAAACAATACCCGGATTTCCATCCAATAAAGGGTCGTCCGTGGTGCCGTAGACCATGTCGATATAGTGAGGATAACTCACCTGAAATTGTCGACTGAACAGATAAGACCCAGCTGCCCCGACCACCGACACGAACTTCACCACAACACACTACCAAAGAACCAATTCCATAAATACAAGAATTACCAAAATACCCTTGGAAGACAAACTGGTCAACCCTTGGTCAAAGTCACCCTTCCTGGTTTACTCTACTCGCCGAGTCAACTCTCCAACTCGCCGAGTTCTCATTCCCAGAAGACATTCATAATACGACATAACTCGCCGATTCGCCCCAAGACTCGTCAAGTCTAACGATCTCTGAGTCCCATCCTGGCCGACTCACTGAGTCACCTTCCGACTCACCGATTTAAGGCTTAACCAACAGAGGTTGGGGTTCTGCGACCAGACTCGCCGAGTCCAAGAACAGACTCGCCGATTTGTTCTTCAAACTCGTCGAGTCCATGCTCATGTTCATACAACTGGACGAGTACACCCATGTGACTCGCCGAGTCTCTTCAGTTCCCAATCCATACAGTGGCTTTTCAAGCCATGCAGGGGCTCTAATCCATATATCCACTCTCCTACAAACCACTCCTCACATAAAGTGGCAAACTTTACATGAATCCAAGGAGTTATGAGCTTAGAACACTCTAGGGCTTGGCATTAGGACAATGGGGCTTCACCAACAACTCAATGACCGAAACTTTATGGCTTCCTGGATCATTTCAAGCCTAGATCTGAGGTAGCAACCTCAGATCTAACTCCAAACTCAAGATTGACCTCATTCAAGCTAAGAAACTCCACAAATGATAAATCTAGATGCACAAAAGCTCAAGCAACAGATTAATACCTCAAATGACCGCTCCAACTGAAGAATACACCACATCTCTGCAAAGCCCCTTGCTCCAATCTTCTTGATCTTCAATTTCTTCTCCAAGGTTCCTTCCTCCAAGGTTCTATCCTCTCAAAAAGAATCTTACACGAATTAAGGGTTTCTGGAACTCAAAGGAAAGGTAAAGAGGCTGGGGAGAGGATGTTATGTTCTTTATATAGGGCACAACCCCCGGGATTAGGGTTTACTCTCTTCAGCATCCACTCGTCGAGTCCTAGCTACCGACTCGGCGAGTTGGTCACTTAACCCGCGCCAAAACCCGCTCCGACTCGGCGAGTAAGGAGGCCTACTCGTTGAGTCCTTGCCTTAAATTTACACTGCCCCTCAACTATACTTCAGAAATTCAGGATGTTACAACTCTCCCCCACTTAAATTAGGAGGCCATTACTCCTTGATGACCATCGGCTTTTCTACTCAAGGATATCATATAATAATCCAGTGTCTCCCGCTGATACTAACCCTTCATATCAGGGACACACTTCCGCACTCTGCAAATGCTAGATGCAACAATCACCCCCCCTGAGCTCCACTAAAATACCAATTCATACCTCTTCGCCATAAATTGGCGATAAACCTGATAACGTGTAACCTGGAACTAATCATGTTCCCTCTCTGAATCTATCCCTTGCATGCTGACAGGATACCACAACCTTCAGCTTCCATAATCCATCAACCAACCATATCGCGCGACACTCGGTTCTAGTCCCATCAGCCTCATGATGGAATGCCCTACGTTGGAATACCTCTACGTACATAATCCAACCTTACCCTTCCTAAAACAAAGGACCTTGTCCTTGCATTACCCTCGAACACTACGACTCGGCACAACTGTGTGTAACCCCCACACATCTCACCATCACGTCTAATCAAACACACCATGACATGAAACATCTCTATTGATCTCTAGGTCCTCGATCTCTGATTTTAATATCCTCATAGAATCCTCATTACCGGCCCAGACTACTCCCGAGTCTGTCGAACTGCTATCTCACTTTCCTCTGGCCATATCTCCAATCTGCAACTACTATCCTTCTCCTCTTCCGAGGAGACTAAAATCATGACTACGCCTCTTTCAACATTGCCATAACCTTAACGGGTATCCGACCTGTATGTGCTTCAAATATCTGGTACCGTCCTAGTGCTTCCTACCCATAACTGAAGCACTTCGATCCTCCAATTGCTCTGTTGCTTTCCTTCAGAGGACCCACACTCCTTCCGGAGCTACATACCTTTCCTTTCCAGGAAGTCTGCTCAACAACCCTTACCGTACCTTTAAGTGCCACTGAACAAAACTCTACTCAACACCGATCATGTAGCAACTATTATTCTCGAACTCCCATATACTTCGAATCCGATCTCACAACTAACTACGCCCACACAAGGCCTCCAACTAACTATCTCATCATGATCAATACTTGGGGCCATACCATATCGATTACTATAGCATGGCGACATATTTACTTATTCTCCTCACCTCACTCCATTAACGCATACAGAGTTTTCAGCATGACTGGACTGCCTTTCCAAGCCTTCAGCGTATCTGGAACACTCTCAGAACCTTCAGCATGTCTGGGCCGCCCTCCTAGGCCTCCAGCCTGTCTGGACCATTTCCTGAGCCTTCGGTCTGACTGGTATGCCTCCCGTTTTTCACTCTATCCGGACCGCTCAAAAATTCCGTACGTCGCCCTGAACCATCCTTCCTGGGGATCTCTCCCATGCAATCCGTTCTAGCACTCTAGGGATTCCGAACTTCCATTCCGATCCTCGAATCCTTTCCATGGCCTAAACACAGGCCTCACATCTACCGACTTCCTTCCCTGAAACCATGGTCTGTTCTCTGCGCCAGTTGTCTATCACTTGTTCCAATCATGCCACACCCACAACTATCAACACCGATAAATCCAACAGCTAACCAACCCTGGGTACCTGCTGTCTTACTGGAGAATTTCCCATTCTCCCCCAGCCGGTGTACCCACTACTAACTTCCACTACTAAACCGTCATAACTCAATCAACCTTTATTGAACAAGCTTCTCCCTCTTCTCCTGGAACTAAATCCCTCCGAAGTAAACAATCTCCATAGAACACTCTCTTGACATCGTACATCCCGAACTCCAAGGAATTTTGAATTCTAATTCCTGCCACCTGGTGGCCTCCTGCAGCTCTAACAAGGTGTGACATCCCCATTTTAACTGCCAGAAAAGACTGATTTGTTTATGCTTTGTTTTAAAATCAGAGTAATCGTTTAAAGAAAACGGTTGCAGAATTTGTTCCCAAAACAAAATATGATAAGAATTTATCAAAGCATTTCTTTAAAGAAATGTATTTTCATTATATAACAAAATCTTGGGATGTCATGTTCCGATACAGACACATAAGCATAAAAAGAACTTACATTATTTACCCTAAAGATTTTACATCTCCTTTAATCTCTCCGTGAAATATATCTTCGTATCGATACCTGTGATACAAAGAAAACTGAGTGGGTCAGGCTAGGGAGCCTGGTGATCATATACGGTTTTCAACCCATAATGTTATATCATACATATATATATATATATATATATATATATATATATATATATATATATATATATTCGATCATCAAACAATCATTCCATTTACCCATCCCTATTATCTCCATTTATTTCTTAAGCACCTTCCCTATGGAATTATCCTAAGGGTCATCTCCTAAATCGTTTTTACCTCTCATCTTCTTACATTGCATTTCCTTTATATATATTCGTTCCTAAAGCATGAATACGTAGTCACAACATCGCCTGGACTCGTAATTCATAGTAAGGGTTAGGCTATCATCACATGAATACGCAGTTACAACATCGGCTGGACTCATGATTCATAGTAAGGGTTAGAGTATCTTCGCATGAATACGTAGTTACAATATCGCCTGAACTCGTAATTCATCACCTACAGGTTATGAGACTGCTGGTGTTTCCATGGGTTCATAAAGAATAGACCCTGGTCGCCATCTATACTCTGGTAGATGACTACATCGCCACATCGTCGGTCAAGGTTATGGTATCACCTCTCTTCTCACATCATCTATTTATCATCACCTAATTATCATCACCTAATTCTCATCACCTAATTATCATCACCTTTCTATCATCACCTATCTGTCATCACCTATTTCTCATCACCTATTTATTATCACACATCATCTAATTCATCTACCCATGTTCTACCCATCATATTTGTAGATATAAAATACGTATACAGGTTAACTCATTTAATACCTATATAAAACATTCATTCCACATTCACCTCAAATAACCAACAATATATAAACACATAGCACGTATTTCATAGCAAATACTTCATACATATGTGTTAGAAGAAAGTGATCACATACTCACCCAAAACATATACTTAATAAATTCAAACAGTACTTGTATTAAAACCGTGTTTATGAAAGGGACTATACACTCACTTGATTAGACGATGGTCAGACAGCACTACGACTCTTCAAGTAGATATTCTTTGTCACACCCCACTACCGTGAATGGCGGAAACATTCTGGGGCGGAGGGCGTCATGTACTGTATCACAACAATGAATAATAGTAAACAAGCAACAACATCATCCATTGTATTAATAATATAATTTCATACATGTGTGTTCTGTCAAAGTTATAGACACCAAAATGTACATATCAAAATAAAAGACGAGTCTTGAACGAACTCCATCTTCTCAAAATCCTGGCACCTGTACCTGTCTATTGGTGACCTGAGAATACAAGTTATTTTGATAGCGAGTATCAGCTTAAAGCTGGTGAGATCATAAGTATATTAATGTCTGTGTTTGTATGAAAGCATTTGTTAGATGTTTTGTACAATGTTTGAACTCTCCTAGAAAACCCTATGTTTCTTACTAACTGTAGCCTTCTACCAAGGCATCTAGTGTCTGTGCGTGTGTCTCTTGTTAGAGTGTGTGTTTTCTCAATTCTGACTATCATTTACCAAAAATATAGTTTTTACATTACCGTGCAATGTGTGAATATTCACGAAGTGAATGTTATGGGAAAATATTATAGTACCATAGTATTTGTAATAAGTGACTACCGCTGTACTAACTACCTTAAAACAAAAGGTGTTCAAAGTAACATGTGATCGACCTGTATCCTGCTACCGGCTCTAGTAAAACAACGATGTAAGAAGCTGTAAGAAATGACATTTGGCACCCGTAGACTTGCAAGTCCCACTGTAGCGAGCAGTAAGGTGTAGGATAGTCAATCCAGTATACATCTATACGCAAACTCATACGCTCCCCAATTAAGGAGATTCGGGATACAAAAATGGTTATGACAGGAAGTGCCATGACCCGTCTAATGGTTCACATACTGCATGAATGTACATGTAATGAATGTGCTAACTGCAAAGTGTACTCTTTCTATGTCTAGCCTGTAGGTACTGAAAAGTTCTGCGTGTGCTAACTGTAATGTATGTTCTCTCTCTATCTAGCATGTATAGTAATGTACTGTATGTTCTAGCTGTAATGTGTGTTCTCTCTATCTAGCATGTATAGTAATGTACTGTATGTACTACTCGTACTGACTCATGAATGAACTGACTCATTGTATGTTTCATTGTTCTAGTAATAGTATTAGTATCTCCCTGTGCTACCCCTATGGTAGCTTACTAGTAATTTAATTTGTACGTATGAACATGGAAGTATAGCCTTGCTACCCAAGGGTATTGAATTGACTGGAAGACCCTTTATATCTATATATGTATACATAATATATAACAAATATTTAGACGACCTTCGGACGGATGCCCTATAGCCACATCCTAATGAGGAAAATGAGATAAAGTGAGCTGGCCTTCCTAAACCCTTTAAGCATTGCTTGTATAACTATACATACATAGGCATGCATTTGATAATAAGTATAAAAGAGTTTAATTAAAAGTATTTGATAAATAAAACAGTTTGTAAAACAGTTTGAAGCAAAACAGTTTGATAAACAGTTTGAACAGTAAGAAAACCACTAGTTTTGTAGTTATTAATCACATGTGATTGATGTAATAACTATAAGTATATAACTTGTATTCCCCCTCATAAAATCATTTAAAACATTTAAACCATTGATAAGGGGTATGAACTCACCTGTAGTGAGTGGTGCGGATGAACTGAAGATGTAGGATTGCTAGGTGACAAGTGAAGTCTTGAACACACTCTATGATCCTAGTTAACATATAATATCACATATATGTATCCAATTAGTGTTTAAACAACTAATAAACAAAGTTAAGACATCCTAGGACATGCTAAACACCTTATACAAGTGTTATAAATCCCAAGGATTGCATCTAAGTGTTGTAGGGAAAGGCTAGTGTGTTTGGTGTTCAAGGAAAACTCCATTAGGGAGTTTACGGTTTTGTGGTTATTGCCAAAAGAGTTTACGGTCATAAAGCCTTGGGTTTACAGTCCTAAGCTCACCCACTTGTTGACCATTTGATGTTTGAAACCTTTAGAGTCCCTAGAATCTTTTCTACTTGATGTATGTGACCATGGAAGGTACTAGGGCACCATTTCACTCGTAATTGGAGTTTACGGTCCCTAAACCATTTTCCTTTGGGTTTACTACCGTAAAATCATAAGGTTTATGGTATTTGGGGGTTTTCAAGTCCTTAGCTCATCAAGGTAATAGTCTAGGTTAGATTCTAAGCATAAGGAATAAATATGGGCCATTTATACACTCTTTGGGGTGTTTACGGTTTTGGGAGATCCCCAAACTGTAAACACATAAAAATGAGTGTTTTCTTGTGCTTTTTATGTGATAAACACATTAAGGAAGGATTTAGACAAGTCCCTAAGGCATTGTGAAGTACCTAGGTACCCTAAGGCACCCTTTGGCACCATAACTTGGTGTTTACGGTTCAAGAACTTCTTGAACGGTGAACACCTTGTTCTTGGTGTTCTAGGGACATTTCCTTGATATTAAGATGTATAGAAAGCTTTATAAGACTCTAGGATAGAAGTACTTACTATGTGGAAGCTTGAAAGGAGCTAAAAGTCCAAGAACACTAGTGTGTGTTCTTGGTGAAAAGGAAGAATCATCCTTTTTGGAATGATTTCACGGTTAGAAGTGTGTTAAAAAATTAGATCAAAGCATATAATCACTTAAGGAAGCTAGAAACACTTACTAGATTGAAGATCTTGAAAATCTTTTTGGATGATACTTGAGAGAGAATGGGTTTTGGATCTTGAGAAGTTTTGGAAAAAGTGTAAAAATGACAAGTTCTCATATATACTCTCAGATTTAGGGTTTTTCGCAGAAAATATTTTATTCAGGCAGTAAACTCTAATTTCTTAGAGTTTTGGAATAACAGTGTTGCACAATAACCCTAGTGCATCCTCTCTCCTATTATCACTAAAGTGTGAAATCCTGAAATACTCAAGCTTATTCTTAAAAGTCTGAAAATTGACAGCAACTGTTCTGACTTCTATTGACTTGATATGTTTGTACAGAATAAAAATTTCAGGTTGTCACATTCTTCGGTGAAACCGAGGTGTCTTTACACATCGGGTTTCTCGCGGACAGAGTTTCGGCTCGGAAACTCTTTTCTGCTTGGGATCTTCGAGCTTCGGGACTCGCTTCGGGTCTCGGGATGATATTGGGGTTTCGGGGGGTTAAAATAGAGCTTAGAGGGTGTATTGGGAGTGGGAGAGAAGAGATGGAGCAACCAAATTCGGCTGACCCTCGATTTCTATTTATAGGGTGAGATTTCAGGGTTCACGTCGTGACTTTCAAGTGCTTACGTCGTGAGGCTTGATCGTCACTCGTTTACTTGAATCTGCCAGCTCCGGAGGGGTCAATGTTGTCTGATCACGTCGTGACACAGTGATCACGTTGTGAGCCCTGACACAAGCTCGAATTTCGTGCCCCGAACTTCAGAAATTCATAACTTTCTCATACGAACTCCATTTTCGACGTTCTTTATATCAAAGCGTAGGTGAGAATATGCTCTACAACTCTCGTTCAGACTCCACTGACTAATTTTGACTTTATTTTTAATATATTATAAATATATTACTTTTCGTAGGCTGGGACAGTAAAACTCTGTTCAAAATTCATAACTTCTTCATCTGAACTCCGTTTTCGTCTGTCTTTTTATCGTTACACTACTATTAACGAGACCTTCGATTCTCATTTAGGTTGTGTTGGCTAAAAACCGCTCAATCTCAAATCGAGTATTCGAGCTGCATACCGCTAAGCTGAAACTTCGAAAAATCATAACTTCCTCATACGAAGTAAGATTTGGGCGTTCTTTTTATGCACACTCTCGGTTTAACGAACTCTATGAATTTCGTTTATATCACTAAGGCTAAATATCACTCTAACGTAAATTCACTTTTTACGTCATTCAACATCGTGTCGGTTTTGTCGCGAAACTTCGACAGGTCATAACTTCTTCGTTATAACTCGGATCTCGGCGTTCTTTATTTGTACGAAATCCTTGTAACATATACTACAACTTAGTTAAGATTATTAATTCTAAATAATCTTCTATCAAAAAGTCATTTTTGACGCTCCTTGTCTGCAAATTGACTAGCACTGATCTATGGGCGTTACAATTATCTCCCCCTTAGGATGAGTACGTCCTGGAATCATCAACGAAACAGGACTTGCATAATAATTCCACACGTTATTTCTTCATCCTACGTAATAATTGTGATGCTCAATCTTGCACATACGAATGTGTCCAAATAATCATATAAATTTTCCTAGACTCTACTAGGACATCTTCCATGCGTATCTCCAGTCATCAATCCTGCTTCAACTTGGTTGGTGGTGGAAAGTTCATCCGATGGGACAACTTCAGGAATAAGACCAATTGTTCCATCATCCCGCCAATCGAAGGTCTACTTCGGACGCACCGTACTCCTCTAAACGTACTGTCTGACATAATCTAAAGGCAAGACACCACTGTTACGATATCTTCCGATGGGTGTCATTCACTATCATAAGCCTTTTCATTTCCTCCATTTACTCAACTATCTATGAGTTTTCTCCATGACGTTATTTCACAGAAGCATGCATTCATTGCATCGAGACAAAAATATAGATAGAGAAGATTTAGACGTGTAATCCTCCTTATTACTCCGAAAATTTTACATGCTAGTTCTAGTATCGTAGTTAAACATTTAGAAACCTGAACACATAAAGTTTCTAGATCCGGTCGGCAACAGACCATAGATCCAATCACATAACGCATATCACAAACCATTTAGCACATAAAAGCATGTTAAGCATTTTCCTAAATAAGCTAGTGCTCATGTCTATTTAGGTGTACTACCTAAAATATGATAGACACACTCAAGTCACAAACATCGCTTAGTATTCTAAGTTTAAGCTTAGAAAATTCCTACAAATTCCTAGTTCGCTTAAATTAATGCTCTGATACCAACTTTGACATCCCATTTTCACGGCCAGAAAAGACCGATTTGTTTATGCTTTGTTTTAAAATCAGAGTAATCGTTTAAAGAAAATAGTTGCGGAATTTGTTCCCAACACAAAATATGATAAGAATTTATCAAAGCATTTCTTTAAATAAATGTATTTTCATTATATAACAAAATCTTGAGATGTCATGTTCTCATACAGACACATAAGCATAAACAGAACTTACATTATTTACCCAAAAGATTTTACATCTCCTTTAATCTCTCTGTGAAATATATCTTCGTATCGGTACCTGTGATACAAAGAAAACTGAGTGGGTCAGGCTAAGGAGCCTGGTGAGCATATACGGTTTTCAACCCACAATGTTATATCATGCATATATATATATATATATATATATATATATATATATATATATATATATATATATATATATATATATATATATATATATATTCAATCATCAAATAATCATTGCAATTACCCATCCCCATTATCTCCATTTATTTCTTAAGCACCTTCCCTATGGAATTATCCTAAGGGTCATCTCCTACATCGTTTTTACCTCTCATCTCCTTACATCGCATTTCCTTTATATATATATATATATATATATATATATATATATATATATTCGTTCCTAAAGCATGAATACGTAGTCACAACATCGCCTGGACTCGTAATTCATAGTAAGGGTTAGGCTATCATCACATGAATACACAGTCACAACATCGCTTGGACTCGTAATTCATTGTGAGGGTTAGAGTATCATTGCATGAATACGTAGTTACAACATCGCCTGAACTCGTAATTCATCACCTACAGGTTATGAGCATGCTGGTGTTTCCACGGGGTCATCTAGAATAGTCCGTGGTTGCCGTCTATACTCTGGTAGATGACTACATCACCACATCGCCACATCGTCGGTCAAGGTTATAGTATCTCCTTTCATCTCACATCATATACTTATCATCACCTATTTATCATCACCTAATTATCATCACCTAATTATCATCACCTTTCTATCATCACCTATCTCTCATCACCTATTTCTCGTCACCTAATTATCATCACACATCATCTAATGCATCTACCCATGTTCTACCCATCATATTTGTAGATATAAAATACGTATACAGGTGAACTCATTTAATACCTATATAAAACATTCATTCCACACTCAACTCAAGTAACCAACAATATATAAACACATAACACGTATTTCATATCAAATACTTCATATATATATATATATATATATATATATATATATATATATATATATATATATATGTGTGTTAGAAGAAAGTGATCACATACTCACCCAAAACATATACTTAATACATTCAAACAATACTTGTATTAAAATTGTGTTTATGAAAGGGACAATACACTCACTTGATTAGACGATGCTCGGACGGCATTACGGCTCTTCAAGTAGATATTCTTCGGTGAAACCGAGGTATGTTCACACACCGGGTTTCTGGCGGACAGAGCTTCGGCTCGGAAACTCTTTTCTGCTCGGGATCTTCGAGCTTCGGGACTCGCTTCGGGTCTCGGGATGATATCGGGTCTTTGGGGGTTAAAATAGGGCTTAAAGGGTGTATCGGGAGTGGGAGATAAGAGATGGAGCAACCAAATTCGGCTGACCCTCGATTTCTATTTATAGGCTGAGATTTTAGGGTTCACGTCGTGACTTTTAAGTGCTCACGTCGTGAGGCTTGATCGTCACTGCGTTCGTCACTCGTCTACTTGCGTCTGCCAGCTCCCGAAGGGTCAATTTTGTCTGATCACGTCATGACATAGTGATCACATCGTGAGCGCTGACACAGGCTCGAATTTCGTGCCCCGAACTTCAGAAATTCATAACTTTCGCATACGAACTCCATTTTCGACGTTCTTTATATCAACGCATAGGTGAGAATATGCTCTACAACTCTCGTTTAGACTCCATTGGCTAATTTTGACTTTATTTTTAATATATTATAAATATGTTACTTTTAGTAGGGTGAGACAGGAAGACTCCGTTCGAAATTCATAACTCCTTCATCTGAACTCCATTTTCATCTGTCTTTTTATCGTTACACTACTATTAACGAGACCTTGGATTCTCATTTTGGTTGTGTCGGCTAAAAACCGCTCGATCTCAAATCGAGTATTCGGGCTCTTCGTTTAACGAACTCTACGACTTTCGTTTAGATCACTAAGTCTAAATATCACTCTAACGTAAATTCACTTTTTACGTCATTCAGCGTTGTGCCGATTCTGTCGCGAAACTTCGACAGGTCATAACTTCTTTTTTATAAATCGAATCTCGGCATTCTTTATATGTACAGAATCCTTGTAACATATACTAAAACTTAGTTAAGATTATTCATTCTAAATAATCTTCTATCAAAAAGTCATTTTTGACGCTCCTTGTCTGTAAATTGACTAGCCTTGATCTACGGGTGTTACACAAGGTATCACACTTCTGCGTAGACACAAACTGCTTGATGTCCCTCTTGAGCATACTCCGATATCGGGACATTTGAGCCTACTCTGAAGAAAACTTCGGGCAAAACATCGCCCTCTCATTGAACATCCTGGTGATCTCCGTCACCGACTCCGAATCCTGCTTCAGCTCCAGGAACTCCTGAGCCAACCTCTCTCTCTCAACGCGTGGAACATAACGATTACTAAACATCTCCCAAAACTGATCCCAAGAAACCGCAGCCCGCTGCACATCCGAATAAGATCCTGTAGTCAACCTCCACCAATCCTTCGCACCGAGCCTCAAAAGGTTCTGCGCGCACCTCACCCTCCGATCAGCAGAGCACGAACATGTGAAGAAACAACCCTCCACATCTGATAACCATCTCATAGCAACTATCGGATTATGAACTCCATCAAAAGTAGGGGGCTTCGTATTGTCAAAATCCTGATACTGAAAGCCCCGACTACCTCATCCTCCTGCCGCTGCCACAGCCGTTGCGGTTGCCGCGGCCGCTGTCTCTCCAAGAGCCGCATAGTGATCATCGAAGTACTCAACCATGGTGGTCTTGATCGACCCAAACAGTTCCGAAAACTCAACCCGGAACATAGCATCAACCTCATCCTGCATGATCTCTCGAATCCTGGCATCCAAATCATCCGTACTCATCTGACCAATGACCCCGGGTAGTGCTGATCCATCCTGATCCTGATCCCGAACCAGATCCTCGCCCGAAATGTCTCGTAATTGCCATACTGAAAATACACCATAAGATCCTCAGAAACCTCGCATAACCACCGAGAACGACTCTCTAATCAACAACCCAGGGGTTGTGACTTTCTTGATACGCGTATGGGTCCTGTGCTTTCAGTAGTACAGGAACATACTACCTTCCACACCTACCCATATTTGTCTCAAGTATCACCACAATGCCCTAAGAACAATTGTATAACAAGCGCTCAATCTTCACCCTTAGAGGAACACAAAAAATCTCATAGAAAGGAAACCCTAGGCTAGCAGGCATCACAAATCAGGCAACTCTATCATGCAATTCCTAAAGATCCCTAGCCTACTTTTTTTAAAAATCTCTCCTTGATTTGGGACTGGATTCACATGAATGTTCCTCCAATTCACTCAAACCAAGGCTCTGATACCAACTTATAACATTCAAAAATTCGAACCAATTTAAAACATTTCATTTCGTTCAAAAATCTTTAAGTTAATACAAATCGTTTTCAAAATAACTCAAACATCAGAGTATTCCCAGAACCGCATTATAAAAACATAAAACATGAGGAGCGGTACGATCATGCATTTGCCTGGCCACGATCTCCTGATGTACCTGAAACATTAAACCACAACTGTAAGCCCGAAAGCTTAGTGAGATACCCCCAAAATACCAACCACACATGAACCTACTCATAACATATATCACAAATAGAACAACCATACGCATCAAGTCTACAGTGTCATTGGTTCGCTCGCACCGGGCCTTCAATCCACCTAGTCCACCCTCTGAGTCTACAGTTTGACTGGTCCGCACGCACCGAGCCTTTAGTTGGTCTGGTCCAATCTCCGAGCCTCAGCATGTCTAGTCCGTCCTCCTGGGGCCTTCAGCCTATCCGGACCGCTCGCCGGACCTTCGGGATATCCGGTCCGCCCTGGGTCTGTTGGCCTACAGCACAAACCAGGACCCGCCTCAACCCAACCCCCGTAAAACAACCATGTGCACATAAATCAATTAATCACATAACAATTCCTTAACCAAAACACCTGTCTAACAAATCTCATAGCATATCAACACCCTAACCAGGATTCCGACCTAATCAGTCACTAGCATAACATTACCCTACATATATTGAGTACCGACCTTAACCAGGTCACTACATAACACCATCATAAATACCATGATACATATCTAGCAAAGCAACAACATAACAAAAAATACCCGGATTTCCATCCGATAAAGGGCCGTCCGTGGTGCTGTAGACCCTGTCGATATAGTGAGGACAACTCACCTGAAGTTGCCGACTGAACAGATAAGACCCAGCTGCCCCGACCACCGACAAGAACTTCACCACAACACATTACCAAAGAACCAATTCCATAAATACCAAAATTACCAAAATACCCTTGGAAGACAAACTGGTCAACCCTTGGTCAAAGTCAAAGTCCTTGGTCAAAGTCACCCTTCCTGGTTGACTCTACTCGTCGAGTCAACTCTCCGACTTGCCGAGTTCTCATTCCCATAAGACCTTCATAATACGACATAACCCGTCGAGTCGCCCCAAGACTCGTCGAGTCTAACGATCTCTGAGTCCCATCCTGGCTGACTCACAGAGTCACCTTCCGACTCACCGATTTAAGGCTTAACCAACAGAGGTTGGGGTTCTGCGACTAGACTCGCCGAGTCCAAGACCATCCTCAACAGACTCGCCGAGTTGTTCTTCACACTCGTCGAGTTCATGTTGATGTTCATATAACTCGACAAGTACACCCATATGACTCGCCAAGTCTCTTCAGTTCACAATCCATACAGTGGCTTTTTGAGCCATGTAGGGGCTCTAATCCATAGATCCACTCTCCTACAGACTACTCCTCACATAAAGTGGCAAACTTTACGTGAATCGAAGGAGTTATGAGCTTAGAACACTCTAGGGCTTGGTATTGCGACAATGGGGCTTCACCAACAACTCAATGACTGAAACTTTATGGCTTCCTGGATCATTTCTATAGCACCTGGTTTATTGTATGTACGATTTATCTAAGTATTTTCACATTTTTAGCCTAGGACTCAGCGAGTCGTAGGCCTGACTCACCGAGTAGGGACGGGATATTGAGCACGTTTAAGTTGGCGACCCGGCGAGTCCATATTCTGGACTCTGCGAGTTCACTTGTCTGTAAGAAACCCTAATTTTAGGGGTTTGCACCCTATTTAAACCCTCTTATGCGCCCCCATGATTGCCTCCTTCACCCTCAGAGCATCCTATACCAAACCCTAACCCTCTCCTTGTGATTTGAAGTGTTATGTGCTTGTTCTTTGAAGATTGAAGAAGAGAAAGAAGGAAAGACCAAAAGAGAAGGTGAAGAGCATGGATCTAAGACGTAATCTAGAGTTCATTGAGGTACAATTAGGATCTATTCTGTTTCTATGCTTAAATCCCCATTATAACACCATTAAAGCTATCTTTGAACCATTTCCAAGCTTGATAGTAGTATAGGGATCATAATGGGTTGAATAGCCACCAGATCTAGCTATACTCGAGTTCTAGAAGCCTAGATCTAACACCTTTATGGGGCCATATTGCATGAAAGCCCTAAATCTACCCTTTTAGTGTGATTGAGCCTTAAAACCTCCATTGGTGATTATTTACACGTAAAGTTGGACCCAGATCTAACACCTTTACGTGTTAATCAAATCCTAAGAACCCATATCTATGAATGGTATGCACTGGATTCAAGCAGAATCGTGTATATAGTGATTGCATGCATGCGACTCGGCGAGTCGTTCTTCTGACTCGGCGAGTCGAGTCGCAAGTCCCCGATTTTCCCCTTTTGAGTTATGCCGAGTGGAACCAGTGAGCCATAGGTGGACTCAGTGAGTCGGAAGCCAAACTCAACGATGAAGGGACTCGGCGAGACAATGCCCTGACTCGGCGAGTCCAAGGCAATCTTCTTGCCTCAAGAACAGACTCGACGAGTTGTTCAAACAAGTCGGCGAGTCACAGTCTAGAGTGATCATCGGATGAAAATCAACTTGACGAGTTGTTCATACAACTCAGCGAGTCGGATGAAGGACCATTGAGTATCAGATTAGAAAGAGAACTCGACGAGTCAATTCCTGACTCTACGAGTAGAGACGGGAGTAAGGACAATCGACTGGATAGGGACTCGACGAGTTGGTGAGCCAACTCGGCGAGTCGGGTCAACTGGAAGTTGACTTTGACTTTGACTTTGAATTGACTTTGGTTTGGAATCGGTCAGGGGTAAAATAGTCATTTTACCCTAGGAATAATATCAATTTCTAAATAAGTGTTTTATGGAAATATAGCCGGAGGATCCCCCGAGCAGCAGTCAGACATTTGCTGATCAGCTTTTTAGCAGCCAGCCTTTCGAGGTGAGTTACCTTCCAGTAGGGGTGGGTCTACAGCCACAATGCCGGTCCACCAATAATAGTGTTTGGTAGATGATTATCTTTGTGATAATTGTCTTGGTATGGTTGTGTGCTTTGGTTATGAGATATGCCTGTATGATATGCTGTGTGTGTAGTCGGGATTAGTTTTCCCTGATATCGGTCTCTAGGACCGTAAGGTAGGTCAGTAACCAGTTATGCCTGATTGTATGTTCATATCTCGTTATTATATGCTAGTGAGAGGGGGTGAAAAAGTCCCCAGTATCGGTTGAAAGATACCGATGATGATTACCGGTTGGAAGATACTGATGGCTGTTACCGGTTGAAAGATACCGATGATGATTACCGGTTGAAAGATACCGATGATATTATATGGTATGTGGTATGATGGGGGAACTCACTAAGCTTCGTGCTTACAGTTTTAGTTGTGGTTTCAGGTACCTCTTCGTCTTAGGGGAAAGAGCCGGCGGCGTAGCGGCGCATCACACACATGGTTTCCGCACTGTATTTTTTGGGATCGTACTCAGATTTTCTTTGTTTCCAATGATATTGTTTTGAGACATGACCTGATGTTTTTAATTTATGTAACTTTGACAATGTTTTGGTAAAACGCTTTGTGATATGTTAAATTTTAAATTGAAATTTTTGTCCTTGAATTTTGGGATGTTACAATTTCAAGCCTAGATCTGAGGTAGCAACCTCAGATCTAAATCCAAACTCAAGATAGACCTCATTCAAGCTAAGAAACTCCAGAAATGATAAATCTAGATGCACAAAAACTCAAGCAACAGATTAATACCTTGAATGACAGCTCCAACTGAAGAATACACCAAATCTCTGCAAAGCCCGTTTCTCCAATCTTCTTGATCTACAATTTCTTCTCCAAGGTTCCCTCCTCCAAGGTTCTATCCTCTCAAAAAGAAGCTTACATGAATCAAGGGTTTCTGGAACTCAAAGGAAAGGTAAAGTGGCTGGGGAGAGGATGTTATGATCTTTATATAGGGCACAACCCTCGAGATTAGGGTTTTCTCTCTTCAGCACCAAATCGTCGAGTCCTAGCTACCGACTTGGCGAGTTGGTCACTTAACCCGTGCCAAAACCTGCTCCGACTCAGCGAGTAAGGAGGCCTACTCGTCGAGTCTCTTCCTTAATTTTACACTTTTAGCCGATCAACTATACTTCAAAAATTCGGGATGTTATAGAAATAGGCCACATGAAGCCCGTTTTCCCAATGAAGAATGTTACATGCTTTGCTTGTGGTATTACTAGCCATAGGAAGCGGTTTTTCCCTACTCTTACTAGTCAAACGGCGGGGAGTCAAGCTTTCGTTGAACAACCAAAGAGTACTCCAACTAAAAAGGAGGAGGTGCCAAAAGCTAAAGGTCGTGCATTCTAAATTACCGCAGAGGAGGCACCCGAGGACCCAAATGTTGTGACTGGTACATTCCTCGTTAATTCTAGACCTACTCACATCTTATTTGATTTTGGTGCCTCAGATTCTTTTGTGTCTGACGAATTTGTGCGTTCTATTCAAATTGCTTATTTTACACTCGCCCAACCATTTCATGTAGATACCGTAGGAAATGTGTCATTACTTGCTGATAAAATATATAAAGATTGTGTAATAGAAATTGAAGGTTATAATTTTCTTGCGAACCGGATTCCTATCTCGTTGCCCAACTTTGATATTATTCTCGGCATGGACTGGTTGTCAATGAGCCGTGCATTACTCTTGTGTTACGAAAAGATGGTGCGCATTCCTATCAAAGGGGAGAATCCTATTTATGTCTATGTTGAACAAAGAATCTTAAAAACAATCTCTTTCCTAAAAGCTCGTGTCTACTTATCTAGCCTATACAGTTGATATCTCAAAAGAGAAGAAGAAAACAGTAAATGATGTTCCTGTTGTTAATGAATATTTTGTTGTTCTCCCCGATGAATTGCCTGGACTTCCTTTGGATAGGCAAGTAGAATTCCGAATTGGCCTTATGCCTGGTGCTGCTCCAATTGCAAAGACACCTTATCGTCTTGCACCAGCTGAGATGAAGGAAATGATGATTCAATTGCAAGAATTACTTGACAAAGGCTTTATTTGACTGAGTGCATCTCCTTGGGGTGCTCCGGTATAGTTTGTCACGAATAAGTACAGGTCGATGCGAATGTGTATTGATTACCACGAGCTTAATAAAGTAACTATCAAGAACAAGTATCCACTAACTCACATATATGACTTGTTTGATCAACTTCAGGGTGTTAACTATTTCTCAAAGATTGATTTGAGGTCTAGCTATCATCAGTTGAAGGTACACAAGCAGGATGTACCGAAGACGGATTTCCGTACTCATTATGGGCATTTCGAATTCCATGTCATGCCATTCGGTTTGACAAATGCTCCTGCAGTATTCATGGATATGATGAATCGGGTATTGCATCCACTGCTCGATAAATATGTCATCGTATTCATTGATGATATTCTAATCTATTTCAAGTTTGAAGTTGATCATGCCTTTCATATTCGTGAAATATTAGAACTTCTTCGTAAGGAGAAACTATATGCTAAATTCTCCAAATGTGAATTTTGGCTTCATCGAATTCAATTTCTCAGCCATGTGATTTTTGGTGATGGAATATCAGTAGATCCTACCAAAATCGAAGCCATTCAGAATTGGGAAGCGCCCCATAATGCTTCTGAAATTCGTAGTATCTTGGGTCTCGCGAAGTATTACTGGAGATTCATTAAAGATTTTTCACATATAGTTGTACCTCTCACAAGTCCCACATGAAAAGAAGCAAAGTTCGAATGGGGTGAAGCCCAAGAAAAAGCTTTCTCAATTTTAAAAGATCTTTTGACTCATGCTCCGCTCTTAACGCCTCCAAAAGGTGATAATGATTTTTCTGTGTATAGCATTGCCACAGGGTTGGGACTCAGTTGTGTGTTGATGCAACATGGTAAAGTGATAGCTTATGCCTCAAGACAACTGAAAGATTACGAAAAGAACTATCCCACTCATGATCTCGAACTCACTGTAGTATGATTTGCCTTAATACTTTGGATGCTTTATTTTTTTGGTACAAAATTCCAATTGTTTACCGACCAAAAAAGTCTCAATTATATATTCAGTCAACAAACTTTGAATATGAGACAACAACGAGCCATGGAGCTGATCAAAGACTATGACTGTGAAATTTTGTATCATCTTGGAAAGGCCGATGTAGTTGCTGATGCACTTAGCAGAAAGGTTTATCATAACAGTGTGTGTTATGTTATTACTCACACTACAATAAAGTTCACTATTCTTGATAAACTAGAGAAATGGAAAGTAGAGGCCTTAAAGCCAGAAAATGTGAAGAAGGAAGGGATGGTACATTATGCTGATATTTTACTTGATGATCCACATGGACTGAAAGTATTTAAAAATCAGCTATAGATTCCAAAGGTTGGTGGATTGAGATAGAAGATTTTAGATAAAGCCCATACGTCAAAGCTATCAATACATCCTGGTACTAGAAAAATGTACTATGATATACGGGTTGATTATTGGTGGCCTCGATTAAAGAAAGACATAGGAAGATACGTGCAAGAATGTTTAGTATGCTTACAAGTCAAAGCAGAGCACCAAAATCCGTACGGAATTCCAGAAGGTATTAGTGTCCCCATGTGGAAATGGGAAGAACTGTCCATGGATTTTATTACCAAATTGCGAAAAACTACGGGACAGCATGATAGCATTTGGGTAATTATTGACTGGCTGACGAAGAGTGCACATTTTCTTGCCATGCATGAAACAGCTCCAATTGAGAAATACGCACAAGTATACTGGGACAAAATTGTTGCGAGACATGGTGTGCCAATAAGATTATTTCTGATCATGATACTCACTTCACTTCTCACTTTTGGGCGAGTATGCAATGTGAATTAGGATCTCGTCTTGCTCTCAGCACAACTTATCATCCCCAGACAGATGGTCAGGTGGAGAGAACAATACAAATAGTGGAAGATATGCTTTGTGCATGTGTTTTGGAGTTTGGTGGTAACTAGGATAAATACTTACCTCTTGTTGAATTTTCATATAATAACAGTTACCAATCTTCAATCAAAATGCCACCATATGAAGCACTATATGGGCGTAAACGTCCTACTCAGTTATGCTGGTGTGATGTAGGACAGAAAATCCTTGGTGGCCCTGAAATGATTCAAGACACCGCTAATAAGATTCAAGTCGTACGAGAGAGAATTAAAGTAGCCTAGGATCGACAGAAGTCCTATGCAGAAAAGAGGAGACGACCCATACAATTACAGGTGGGTGATTTTGTAGTGATGAAGGTATCCCCATGGAAAGGCATTATACGATTTGGGAAGAAAGGAAAATTGTGTTCCAGATTTGTTGGCCCTTTCAAAATCATCCAGAGAATTGGTAAGCAAGTATATCGTTTGGAATTTCCTGAAAATCTAGCAGGTATTCATAATGTGTTTCACGTGAGTTATCTACATAAATGCTTGAGCATACATGATGAAGTGGTTCCGTTATTCGAGGTAAAACTGGACAATAAAATAAGATATGTAGAAGAGCCTGAAGAGATCATAAACGAAAGAACGGTTGATCTACGTAATAAAGAAGTGGAGTTGGTGCTTGTCAAGTGGAAACACCATCCAGGCCCAAATTATACTTAGGAAAATAAGAATGAGATAAGAGCGAAATATCCCCATTTGTTTAAATAGTTGTAATTTCGGGGACGAAATCCTCAAAAGGAGGAGGTATTTATATCATACAGGTTACCAACCTTGTTCAATTATCGTGTTTTGTAAGCTTGTTAGCTTAAAAATGCATATTATTAAATATTATAGGGTTTTGAGCGTTGAGTTCTAACAAGATAGTTTTATGAGATTTGAAGTAAAACTATGTTTTGAATCATTCTGAAAGTATTGCAAGTCTTATGAGATTCTGGTTAAAAATATAACATTTAAGTAAATCTATTTCACTGAAATTTGTAAATTATCTCGTTAGAATCATTTAGGAAAAAACCTCACCGAAATCCGAGTTATAACGAAGAAGTTATGACTTATCGAAGTTTCACGATAGAACCGGCACGACGCCATATGACGTAAAAAGTGAGTTTACGAGAAATTATTTTTTAGTCTTTGTGATGTAAATGATAGTCATAGTATACGTTAAACCGAGAGATTCATAAAAAGAACGTCCAAATCCGACTTCGTATGAAGAAGTTATGATTTTTCTAAGAATCGACATAGCAGTATGGAGACCGGAACTCAAATTATAGATCGAACAATTTTAGCTAACACAACCTAAACGAGAATCGAAGATCTCGTCAATAGTAGTTCAATGGTAAAAATACAAATGAAAATAGACGTCAGATGAAGCAGTTATGAATTTTTAACGGACTTTTCCTGTCCCAGCCTGTTAAAAATATAATATTAAAAATGAAATTAAAATTAGCCGACAGAGTCTAAACGAAAGTTGTAGATCATAATTTCACCTACGCGTGGACAAAAGAATGTCAAAAATGGAGCTCCTATGCGAAAGATACGTATTTTTAAGTTCTGGGCACAAAGATCGAGGCGGGCCGAAACCTTACGCCCAACGTACTTGAAGTTACGCCACGCGTACTCGAACTAGGTCCGTAATCAGCCATGTTGCCTCTTTCTTCGAACGGAGGACACTATTGTCTTAACCTTGACACGTCTGAGGCTCAAGAACCGAGCACACACCAAGGCATTACGCCCTGACTACTCTAGAATTACGCCCAACGTAACATGGGACTTCGGCCACTATGAATAGAGTGCGAGACTCTCCAGATTTTGTTTACAAATTTCACATTATTACACCCTTTACTCACTCTCAAATTACCCTAAGACCCCCCGAAGCCTAGGAAATCACCCCAACAACCGAAGCAAGCCCCGGAGCACCGAAGACCCCGAGAAAATAATATTTTCAGTCAAAACTCTGCCCGCACAAAACCCGATTTTCAACTAAAACTCTCGGTTTCATCAAAGAAAGTCATTTATAGAAATGAAGTGTTGTCCAAATCGTTATTTGATCATTCGGTTATTTCACGGTGAGTTCAATATAGGGACAATTATATGTTATGTGTTATATGTGAAATGTGCTTTCCCGTGTTATTCAGGTATTGATTTTATACAATTGATCATGTAGAGAATGTCGCGTATCACTTTTGGTATTGGCTTTGAGCCTTTGGCCATGTAGAGCATGTATCTTATTAATCATTTAGTGATATTATTCCTCTGGCCATGTAGAGCATGTCTCGTATCACTTCTGGTATTGGTTTTGTGCCTTTGGCCATGTAGAGCATGACTCATATCACTGTTGGTATTGGCATACGGCTAGGTAGGATTGAAAGTTTGTATATTCTAGCAAAATGATAATCAACAATTTTTTATTCTCTGTGTCTCTTAGGTTGGAGTCTTTATGATGTATATCATGTTGAAATTAATGTGTCTCATTGATCGTAAATCGTTGAATCAAATCATCGGTTGATAAGCAAAGCCTGTTATACGATACACATATGCTATTGTTGTTCTTGTCCTTCTTTTCTTCTGTCATATTGTTATGTATATGGCATAGTGTATATTGTAACTATTGTTGAACTCACTAAGCATCACCGCTTATTCCTATCAGTGTTTAACTATTGCAGGTGATAAGCATCCAATATAGACATGTACTGTTGGAAGATTTAGAATAGTTAATACTATTACTTTTGTATTTAGTGCTTATGTATGTTTACGAATTATAAATTTATGGGTAGTCATGTAATATATGTAAAACTTTGTAAAAATCTTAATAGTCGGTTTGTATCTAGTCTTTTGTAATAAGACCATATACGTAAAATAAGTTTATGAATATGCATGTAGCATGTTTAGAGTAATAATATTAAGTATGAAAGGGGTATTTCATAGGAAGTGTGCGGACTTGGTTAACCTATCAACGATTACCCAAATGGTGTCAAGACCACCCATTGTCTTGGGCAACTTGGTTATGAAATCCATGGTTATCCGCTCCCACTTCCACTCGGGTATTTCTGGTTGTCGTAGTAAACCCAAGGGCTACTGGTATTCAACCTTGACCTTGGCGCAAGTAAAACAATTGCCCACATAGGTAGCAATTTTTTCCTTCATGTTTAGCCACCAATAATGTTTCTTGAGGTCGAGATACATCTTGTCTGAACCTGGATAAAAGGAGTATCTAGTCTTGTGTGCTTCGTTCATGAAAACATCTCTGTACCCACCAAACATCGGTGTACATATCTGATTCATGAGATAACGAACTCCGTCACCCTTGACTTCTAAGTTTTTATCCATCTCTCTTAAGGCTTCAACTGCCACATTATCGGGTTTCAAGGCTTCTAGCTCATCCTCTTTGATCTGTGTGGACAAGTGAATGGATAGTCACGATCAATGTTTTTACTCTACGACCTGAGTAGTCCTTTCGACTAGGGGCATATGCCACTACTTTAGCTTTGCCTAGATGATATTGAATTTCACATTCGTAGTCATTTATTAGTTTTACCCATCATCGTTGTCTCATATTGAGCTCTTTTTGGTCGAATATGTGTTGGATACTTTTGTGGTCTGTGAAGATAGTGCACTTCGTACTGTAAAGGTAGTGCCTCCAGATCTTCAGAGCAAACACTATTGCTCCCAGCTTGAGATCATGAGTGGTATAATTGACCTAATGTGTCTTAAGTTGTCTTGAGGCATATGGAATAACCTTTCCCCATTGCATAAGTACACAGCCTAGCCCTTGATTGGATGCATCTCACTATACTACAAAATCTTTTGTCCCTTCTAGAAGAGACAAGATCGATATGCTGCATAGAGCTTGCTTTAGCATTTGGAATGCAGTTTCTTGTTTCTCTTCCCAGTTGAATGCTACACCCTTCTGAGTCAAGGTGATAAGTGGTTTAGCGATCCTGGAGAGGTTTTGGATGAATCATCGGTAGTAACCAGCAAGGCCTAAGAATTGATGAATTTCTTTTTGCGTTCTTGGTGCTGACCAGTTCTCGATTGCCTTAATTTTGGAGGGGTCCACGTGTATCCCTTCTTCGCAGACCACGTGACTAAGGCAATCCACTCTCCGAATCCAAAACTCGCACTTTGAGAACTTCGCATATAACTTCTCCACCCATAATTTTTCCAAGACCTGTCATAGGTGCTGACTATGTTATTCCTTACTTTGTAGGTAGATTAGTATATCATATATGAATACTATGACAAATTTGTCTAAGTAAGGACGACATACCCTGTTCATTAGATCCATGAACACTGTGGGTACATTTGTTACTCCGAAGGGCATCAATACAAACTCGTAGTGACCGTAACGAGTTCTAAATGTTGTTTTAGGGACATCATTCTCCTATACTCGTAGTTGGGGATACCCCGACCTCAGATCGATTTCTAAAAAACAATTTGCTCCTTGGCGTTGGTCGAACATGTCATCTATTCAGGGTAGGGGATGTATGTTCTTAATGGTGAGTTTGTTTTGTTCTCGGTAGTCTATGCACAAGCGGAAAGATCCATCCTTCTTCTTCACAAATAGGATCGGCGCTCCCCAAGGTGAGAAGCTAGGTCTGATGAATTCTTTACTTAGCAGTTTGTTTACTTGGCTGGACAATTCCTGCATTTTTGTCGGTGCTAAACGGTACAGTGATTTAGCTACGGGGGTAGCCACATGAATCAATTCAATTATGAACTTGACTAGGCGTTCTGGTGGTACTCCTGGTAGATCTTCGGGAAAAACGCCAGGAAAATTACAAACATTTGGAATGCTCTCGATGTCTTTTACTTCCTGTTTCTCATCCACAACGTGGGCTAAGAATGCATGGTATTCCTTGCGTAGATATTTTTGGGCTTTGACGCAAGAAATGATTTGATGGTTCGTACCGGGTTTGTCTCCATAAATGATGAGGGTTTCACTACTTAGCAGATTAAGGCGAACAACCTTATCGTAGCACAGGATATCAACACGGTGAGGACTTAACCAATCCATGCCAATGATAATGTCGAAGTTTTTTTAGACTAGCATAAGGTCGATTTGGACAGAATAGTTGTTTAGAGTGAGGTTACATCTTATGTATATGTCGTTACTGCTCTCTGTCTTTCCGTTTGCCATTTCTACGGTGAACGTTTCATTTAGAGATTGGGGTTTTTGTTTGAGCATGTGTTAAAACTTGTGGCTCACAAAACTCCTCCCCGTACCACTATCAAATATTATGCATGCATATGAGTTATTGAGGAGAAACATATTGGTAACCACCGTGGGATCTTGTATTTCTTCTTCGTGCCCTATTGCCAACACTCTACCCACACCACCATCATTCCTTGCTATCTGACAATATCTCTTGAAATGTCATGTTTCACAACACCCATAACAAGCCTGGCTTACTCCGACGCTGGGGACCTGGGTGACTGGTTGTGCCGGTGCCTAACAGAAACGGGCATTGTGCCCCTTCCTTTTGAAATTATTGTAATGCATCTCCTAGTAGGGTCCTTGGTGATGAAAATTGCACTTTTTGCTCTTAGTTAGGTTTCCATCATATTTCTTCACTGGTGCTGGAGTAGCAAAGGTAGTGGCAGCATGAACCACAACAATCTGTTGTTTCGTGGCAGGATTCTATGTCGGTTGGTTCTTCTTTTTGTTCTAGAACTGTCTTATGTGGTCACACCCTTTCGTTTGCTCGGTGACGGGGGTCATTGTGCCTTGGCAGACTCCATGATCGATGAGTCTTTGGGCCAAGCGTTCCACGCTATCGACAGTAATAGGGTTTTAACCTAACACATTCCCTTGAATATGGGGAGATAGTCCCCAAATGTATCTCTCTACTTCTTACTCTCCGTGGTGACCATCCCGGGACATAGTGCTTCTAGATCACTGAATCTGGCAGTCTAGGCTGATATGTCAGAGCCTGTCATGGTAAGGTTCCAAAGCTCTTGCTCCAGCTTTTGTACTTCGCCCCTTAGGCAATATTATTCCACCATCATGGCCTTTAAGTTCTCCCAGCCCATCGAGTTAGCCACTATGAGGGTTGATGACTTGACATGGCCATTTCACTATGTAAGGGACTTGTCAGAGAAAGTGCAGATAACTAACTTTACTTTGCTCCCTTCTGGGCATGCCCAAATCTTGAAGACTGACTCCGTTTATCGAACCACTGCGGTAGGGAAATGACTCCCTCGCTTCCATTGAAGGATTTGGGTTTGCCATTAGTGAAATATTTGTAGGAACACTCCCTTGGTTGTTTGTGGCTTTCTCCGTGGTTAGAATTGTTCGCACCACTACTCTCCCCACTGGCACCACTTGCGTTGATTTGAGTCATGGCGGCTGCCACATCGGCTGTTACCGCAGCCTGGAAAATAGCAAGGTCATACTATGGTGGTGGCAACAGTGGTGGAGTTGGATTTTTTGACGTGTTTTTGTTGACACGCCTGATAGATTTACGTGGCGGCATCATTCTACCATAAGGTTTAAAGAGGAAATGATGATAAGTCCTCTATAGTGGTCATGATTCAGGTGGTATTGAACAAGATTTATCTTATTTTTAAACGTATCATATCCTGACTTTTAAAGTATTCTATAAGCGATTCACAATTGAAGTCTACTAAAACAAGTAAACAATTGTAAAATCAGGTTATGAGATTAATAGAAATACTTCCAATGAAATTGTATAATGTGATCCATACCGGGTCCTCTTATAATCACGTAGTGTATACAAGTTGTATATAACCAAGATCGAAAATACCTTCGAATAAGTGGTTCTACCCTAAGACCACAACCAAACAAGGAACAGGAGTTAAGTTGGAACTCATAAATTCTAAGTCTATAAAATCTTAATTACATATAACCCTAACGTATACACTTAGCAATTATAGGTCTACCAGCAAGGGTCCTTAGTTTTCACTGATTCTGGTTTATTCTGGTGAGAAGGCCTTTTATGACTACTAGTTTTGATAAATAGTGAGGCCTAAACATTAATGTTCTAGTGCTATAGTGCCATAAAATACTCCTATGGTATTTTAACTTTATGTTCGGTTCTAGAGTTCCTTTGTATATATAATTGGTAAGTTTTAGACTTGTTACAAAACCACGACCATTCCAGGCATATGTTAGTCACCTCTCAGATAAATATAGTTGATCAGGCTATATCCATCCCAGACCTGATTACATACCTCAAAGTCTACTCGTGGTGTTTTAGACTTGGGTCCGGATAAATATAGTCACCTCTCGGATAAATATAGTTACCTCTCAGATAAATATAGTTGATCAGTTTTAAACTTGGGTCCGGATGTACTCGCAACCTCTTCTGCTCAATTGATACTGTACAAACTCAGTCTTCATGAATTTCCAGATCTTGTAGCTTGATACGCCGTCAGGGCGGTCATTTGACGATATCTTCTCAATAGAAGTTGAGTTAGGAGAAATTGGGATACCCCAATATCTGTCCGATGGCGGTTTAGCATATGACATATATATGGCTTGTAGTCATCATCAAGCAAGCGTCGATGGGGGTTCACCCAGGAGTTGATCAGGGTCTCATCCAATGTTGTATCAAAACCATGCTGTCGAAAGATTTCTTCAGCAAATTTAGCAGCACGCCAGTCCTTCTTTCTTTGGATCATGGATGGAGAGTCCGTTGAGTGATCTAAAGACATGTCAAGTTCCAAGCTTTTGAATTGGGGAGGGGTTTCTTGTCGGGGAGGAGTTTGGTGAGAGAAAGTTCTTTGAGGTGAGGGACTGGGATAGATGTGTTACTCCGCATCCGTAGTTGGTTGAGGAGATGGTTGAGGTGTTGGAGTGTGTTGGGTTTGATGAACTTGTTGGTCTTCATTTCCCCCTTTTGGGGAATCAGCCTTCGGATGATCCTCAAACAACTGTTGAAGACCATCAAACCGGGAAAAGGCCTCGGTGAAGCGTTCTTTGATTAACTCAGATAATTGTTGATTTGTAGGAGAGTCTGAGCTGAACAGTAGTTTATGAATTTCCTTAGTGAGCTTGAGGATTTCTTGAATTTGAGGCTGAGGGGAAGCGGTTCTTTGAAGAGCTTTGATTGTGCCCTGAAGAACAGAGATGGTGGCCTCATAGGAGTTGTGGGTTTCATTCACCAGCTGGAGAGAGTAGGAGGCTTGGGCATCGAGGGAAGATTTGATTTGATCTTTGAGAGTTGAGACTTAGGGGACATGTTTCTCTGATGCGGTCTGAAACTCCTTATGGTCAGCATTTCGGCGATTGTGAAGATCGCGAATGCCCATCTCGATCCTTAGAAGGATTCTTTCAGCTGCCAGCCGTTCTCGGACTTCAAGTCTCTCAACTCTTTCCACAAGGGAGTCAGGTGTAGGAATATCTGATTCTGAGGAAGGGGGAGTTGAGGTGACTACGGCGAGAATAAGATCAACCTAGGATTGAAGGGCTAAAAATTCCTTGCGGGTTACAGCAGCCATCTTCTTCTTCTTTACTTTGGGCTTGGAGGTTGAGTGGTGAGAACCACTTGATTCATCTTCTTCGCCAAATAGCATATCAAAATCATTTGATCTGGTTGGTTGATTTCATCGATGTCAAATTCATCCAGGCCAAATGTTGGTCCAGAGCTCAGTTCTACTGCGGTACCATCCTCTTGAGAATTTTGTGAGGAGTGAGTTGTAGGATGTTGATGAAGTGGTGGTTGAGAAGGCGGTTGAGAAGGACCACCATCACCAGGAATAGATTAAGATCTGTTGATTGTTGCGGCCATTGTATCCATCCATTCTTGGTTCTTGAGAATACCAGCAACTGTATTGGCATTGTTAATTGCATCCGCCCAGTATTTAGCTACTGTTTGGATTTCCCGTTGCTTCTGTTGTTGCTGCTTTATCTGTTGATCTTTTCGTGCCCTGAAATCCCTATAGAAAGCTTCATACTTGAGAATACCAGACTCGGTAGTGGGACGTTCCTGAGTCTAGGTATCTTCACTATTGGAACCGTCAATTCATTTTCGCACCGGGGTTTCTCCCGGGTTAACAGATCCTTGTACAGTTGTGCTCAGCGTGCCTAGACCACCTGGAAAAGATGGAATCGGAATTGGATTTCCTGAGCTTCAATGGTCTCCTTGACCCGTGGTCAAGTATGGCCTCAGCTCAGTTTTGGCATGGGCGAAAGAAGTGCCCTGCGTTTGGGAAGGTGTTTACAGTGTTTGGGTGAAAGAAATAAGGATGGAGTTCACCTCCTCAGGAAAAAAGAAGTGTAATCGGGAAGCCCTGGAGACCTTAGTGCGAGAACCAGTTACTTCCACTTGGGAATTAGCTGGGGTGAGTCTCCACGAGGTGGTGAAATAGACACACGTGTTGTGTCTGAGTGGATAGGATGGGTAGTTGCGGTTGGGCCTGTGGAAGCCCCAAGGACTACCGTAGCCTGTTGAGAGACTCCGGTATCATTCCGGTCACACATTTGGCTTTAGCTTTGGGATTGTTTGCGTCTCTTCAGGATAGCAATTGGCAACCTGTCCTCATCTGATTCAGATGGAGAGTGATGAGAGTCTAAATCTTCATCTAAATATATGATATGTTGTTGCTTTCTTTTCTTTGAGGGTTCAACCTCCTTTTGACTAGGATCTTTAGTGGGAGTGCCACTGGATTTAGGATGTCTGCGGGGTCCCTATTGAGATGATGCCTTTTTCTTGAACCTCTTGCCCTTAGGCAAGGTAGAAAGTGTTGTTGTGGAAGTGGTTGCGGCCCCTTCAGGTACTGCGGTAACTTCTTGAATAATGGGATCAGTGTGTTCAATGGTTCAGTAAAGGAGAGGCGGGGTAGGAGGGTATGGGTTAATACCTTCCGTAGCCTCAATATGATCTGTGACTTCCTTCGTATGAAGACCAATTGCAGTCACGGTGTGAAAAGGGAGACGTCTAAGTGGGACAAATAAATTTTGATGCTTGGAAGGACCGTACCTTTTGAGATCTTTGGTGCTAAAGAAGTTGATATCATCACCCATGCTGAGACTTG
This sequence comes from Lactuca serriola, assembly GCF_051521515.1. Taxonomy (NCBI): domain Eukaryota; kingdom Viridiplantae; phylum Streptophyta; class Magnoliopsida; order Asterales; family Asteraceae; genus Lactuca; species Lactuca serriola. The sequence continues at coordinate 226,892,735 of NC_136410.1, read as the reverse complement.
CATCGTGGTGAAGGTCTAAGATACACAAAGACTAGAAGTTGGAAAACATAAGCTCGGTGGGATGCTCCTTACGATGCTCTTTAGGGACATATTGCAAGAAACATCCCAGATGATTTGCCGATAATTGACATCGTGTCCGGTGAAGATGATCCAGACTAGTTCCAGCAGCTTGAGCCCCATGTTGTCTGTTCCTCCGGTACGGCTTGAGAGGCTGCAGATGATAAAGTGATAGACAAATTGCCATAAAGCAGCCAATTGGTTCTTCTTGAATTCAAAAATGCCCTAGAGTTTTCTTTCATATCCCATCTGGTAGAGTGTAGTGATGAGGTCTGTGGAGCTTGGGGAGAAGAATTTGACAGAGGGATGTACTAGTAGGTTGATAGCAGTGAGAAATTTCTCTTTGGTTAAGATAACCAAAGAATCGTCAATTAGGTTTAGGTGGATTTCTTGGGGGTTTTTAGTTGGGCGATATGCAGAGAAAGCACATTTATAGAGAGTGTGGAGAGGGACAATATCGGTGAAAGCATCAAATGGACCAGCAAGAGGGTGGATTTTGATGAACTTGATCATCAATCGAATAGCATCGTTGTAATGTGGTTGATCTTCGAAAATAGCCCTAAAATTGTTAGACGCAATTCAAGGTGATGAAGTTTTCATCGAGATATCAGAACCAGTGGGTCTTGTAGAGGCAGAAGCCTTGGTTTGTTTCTTCGAAATGTCGAATTTCACCGTTGTTACAGAAAATGTTAGAACTTGTAGAAAATTTTGAGTGCAAGAAGAGAGAAGGGGAGAGTTATCGTCGGATAGGTTTCAGAAAGCGTAAAGCTTTCTTGGGAGGGAAAAACAGTTTATATACTACCGGATTTCAAGCGTTTATAGATTTTACCCTATTTACCACTTGAGAAAAAAAATATTTTGTTTTAATTTTTTTTTTAAAAATGAAACGTCTTTTGAGATTTTATTTTTTTATATATTTTTTAATACATTATAATGGTTTATAAAGCCCATTATGATAAACGTGGTAGAGTGGGTTTTTTAAAAACGCTGGGTAATGCAGTGGAAAGAGGATTAGACTTCTTGGAGAGATGACGTGACAGAGGAAGGTAAAAAGATTTTTTAGGATTTCTTTTCTTGGATAAAAACAATTTTTGTCACAACTTAAAATAGGTCTGACAAGATAAAGGTTATTTTGAAAAGGAACCTGAAAAATAATGTGCTACAAGAATGTTTGAAAACTTTAATGATGGAATTTTATTTAATGGAGAACATTAAATAGCACACTATAATCAGAGAAAAAGGGAGAGGAATTAATTGTTGAGGGAGGTTTCTTCAATGAGGATGAAACACATGGTTGTAGGGTAAAGATGTAGCATCGGTAGAAGACACTGAGAAAAGCACTTGTAAAAAGTTAGAAATCAAAGAAGGTAAGGACCCAAAGAATATAGATATCATATAAGATTGCGGTGAACCGCATTGGTATGTGATAAGTATATTGTTCTAGGACCGCAACAGATTTCAAGAATGAACTGTGGTGCCTAACAATTCAAGAAGAATTGTGGGTCAGGATTCATCATTCGTAGCATTTCCAAAAAATGATTTAACTTTGTTGCATCGAGTGCCTTAGTGAAAACATCAGCGATTTCCTCTAGAGTTGGAACAAAAATCAATTCAATGTTACCTTTGAGAATATGGTCTTTGATGAAATGATATCTGAGTTCAATGTGCTTGGTCTTTGAATGATGAATAGGATTATGAGAGATCGCTATTGCACTTTCAAAGTCACAGTAAATCGGTATCCGCAGCATCCGGTATCCATAGTCCATCAGTTGAGTTTTCATCCAAAGGACTTGATAACAACAGCTTGCTGCGGCCACATATTCAGCTTCAGCTGTAGACAATGATACGCAATTTTGTTTCCTTGAAGACCAGCTAACCAGTCTTCCTCCAAGAAATTGACAGCCACCGGAAGTGCTTTTTCTGTCTAGATGGCGTCCTGCATGATCCGCATCGGTGAATGCTTGAATACTGAAGTCGTTTCATGTTGGATACCAAAGACCTAGAGCCTTAGTCCCCTTAAGATATCCGAGAATCTACTTGGTTGCGGTCATGTGAGACACTTTTGGATCAGCCTGATACCTTGCACATATGCCCATTGCAAAGACAATGTCCGGTCTACTTGCAGTGAGGTACATCAATGAACCAATTATCCCTCGATAATTTTTGTGATCTACTGATTCGCCAGACGGATCAGCAAAAATCTTGTATCCGAAGTCCATGGGAACCTTGGCTAAGGAACATTTGTCCATGGAGTATTTCTTCAGCAGTTCAGAGGTATATTTTTCTTGATGGATGAATATCCCTTGAGGAATCTGTTTAATTTGAAGTCCTATAAAGAAATTAATCTCTCTATTCATGCTCATCTGAAATTTGTTGATCATGAGCCTAGCAAAATCATCCACCATCCCCTGATCTGTAGATCCGAAGATGATATCATCCACATATATTTGTACCAGCATAAGGTGATTACCATTTACTTTTTTAAATAAAGTGGGATCAATCACTCCTCTCTTATAGCCAGACGTGACAAGAAATTCTAAAAGAGTCTCATACCACGCCCTTGGAGGTTGCTTTAGACCGTAAACTGCTTTCTTGAGCTTATAGCAGTGATTTGGGAATTCAAGACATTCGAAGCCAGGAGGTTGCTGAAGGTACACCTCCTATTTCAATTTTCCATTGAGGAAAGCACTCTTGACATCCATCTGATGTACTTTAACGTTCTTGTGATCTTCATACGCTAGAAAGATGCTTATGGCTTCCATTCTAGCAACCAGGGCATATGTTTCATTAGAATCCACTCCTTTTAGTTGATTGTACCCCTTGGCAACAAGCCTTGCCTTGTTTTGGACTACAGCACTGGATTCATCCAGCTTGTTCTTGTACACCCATCTAGTACCAACAATGGTATGACCTTGCGGTTTTGGAACGAGTTGCCACATACTATTTCGTTCAAATTCTGCTAATTCTTCTTGCATCGCAACAATCCAGTCGGGTTCTAGTAGAGCTTCTTCGATTGTTTGGGGCTTGAATGAGGACATAAATGCTGCGTACTGGCAGTGATCAGATAAATCATGTGAGGATCTAGTTTGAACGCCTGCTAATGGGTTGCCGATGATTTGACCCGGTGGGTGGTCCTTTGTCCATATATGAAGATGGGGTTGTAGATGATCAGCAGCTGTGGTAGAGGGAATGTCTTCAATGTCAGAAGATTCTGCGGTAGGAGATGGCAGTTCCCCTTGGACTTGAAAACAGCATGCGGAGTCATCTTGAACTGTTGGAGTGAAATCCGCATTTTCTTGAGCAATTTGAAGAGGTTCTTCCCCCTGGACTACAGATGGAAGCTCTTCTGGAACCTGAGAAGGTTCCCCCTAGATTAATGGGAGAGTGAGAACTCTTGGGTTTGATCTGGTGTAAATATTCTCTATGTTTTCATCATCCGAGTCTGAAGAAACGTTTGATGATTGAGATCCTCTGCAGAGAGACGGAGCTACTTCGACTAGTACTGCAATCTCGATGGTTGTCATGTGATCCGACGTTGAGTTTTCCCCCTCAACCGGCAAGGTGGAAGTACTTAAAGACACATCATCGGATCACGTAGGACCAGATACTTCAACATGTTGCATTTGGGCTTCCGGAGAAACAAGAACTTCGGATAGTGTACTTCAACTATATTTAGAGGACCTGAAGAGTCAGGAAGATCACATTCCAGGATTGCTTTGGTTTCGGTGGAGGGAGCAGCGTTGCGGACATAATAATCATCGAAGTTTACGTTAAAGCTCTCGACTATTAGTCTCGTATGTCTTATGAGAACCCGATATGCTACATTATTTGTGGAGTAGCCAAGGAAAATTCCTTCATCAAATTTAGGTGAGAACTTGTTGAGATGATCTTGGTTGTTGATCACAAGGCATCTGCACCCAAATATATGGAAGAATCAGACATTAGGCTTTCTGTTGTTGAGGCCCTCATATGATGTTTCGCTAAGATGTTTGCATACGATGCTTTGGTTCTGTACAAAGCATGTTGTGGCCACTGCTTCGGCCTAGAAGTATAGATGAAGATTAGCAAACTTGAGCATCGATCTGGCTGCTTCCACCCGAGTTCTATTTCTTCTCTCTACAACTCCATTCTGTTGCGGTGTATAGGGAGCTGAGAAGTTGTGACTTATACCCTTGGACACCAAGAAACTATTCAGAAGATGATTGGTGAATTCGGTTCCATTGTCACGACGGATACGACGCACAGGAAGTTTGATTTGAAGCTCGATCTCCTTGATGAACTTGATGAATGCTTGTCGTGTTTCTGACTTGAGTCGAAGAAAGAAGACCCATGTGAAGCATGTGAAGTCATCCACAATAACAAGTGTGTATATCTTGTGGTGGAGACTGACTACGGTAGATGGACCATAGAGATCAATGTGGAGAAGTTCTAGTGGTTCTGAGACTGAAGAGTCGATCACCATAGGATGACTTGCCTTGGATTGCTTGCCACACTCATATGCAGGGAAGAGAGTATCATTATGAAACTTCAAAATGGGGAGACCACGGACAAGTTCCCCTGTGACCAGGTTGTTGATGTACCAAAAGGTGAGATGAGCAAGCTTCCAGTGCTAGAGCCAGCTTACTTCGGATACTGCTTTAGATAGGAAGCAAAGTTGCAGTTTGCCGATGATCAGAGAGACATCCAGAGGATACATGCTACATTCGGATCTAGATTTGATCAGGCAAGTGCTCCTATCGCTTGTCAATATGTAGCAGAATTGGTCATCAAATTCAACCCGATGGTCTGCCTTACATACTTGGCCAACGCTAATGAGATTGTGTTTAAGACCTTCCACATAAGCGACCTTTTGTATAGAAAAATTCCCAGTAGTAAGAACACCATAACCTCGGATAATCCCATTCGTGTTGTTTCCAAACGTGACATTACCCCCGTTGCAAACTAGCCTGAAGTCCCGAAGGTATTCCAACCTTCCGGTCATGTGCAAGGAGCAGGCGCTATCGATCAACCATTCTTCTTCTTGGTCCTCCTTGCACAAAGCATGAGAATTAAACGGTCAGTTTGGGCATCCAAGCGAGTTTGGAGCCCGGAGCAACATAGGAATTTTTAATTAATGCATGATACAAGGTTTCAGGGATAGGTTTCAGGTCAACTTTCAAGCATAGTCCTTGGTATTTGGGATTTTTTTGGAGTTTTGTGAGATTGAGAAAAGTTACGAGGTTTTTGAGATTTGGCATGAGAAGAAATCTTTTGACACTGACATTGGCACACTGATTTTTTGTCATTTAACCTGACACTTTGTTTGGTCAACGTTCTCGGTGAGGGAGTATGCTTTTGTCCAGTCCGAGGATTGTGAGATCTGACAGTGGTGTTGGTGTGATTTGAAAAAGCAGTTTTTGCAGGTCTAGCAGGTGTGAGAGCAAGTGTGGACATTTTGAGAAGTGATTTCTTAGACCTTTGAGGTGACGTTAAGAGTGCTAGAGTTGGCAAAATACCTTTCCATTTTTTTAACCTTTTGATGTGATTTTAGAAGGTTCGGGGTAGGTAAGACACCCCTCCATTTTGGATCAACTGAGGAATAATTTTGAAAACCATTTATTCGAAAAGACTTTTCTTTCTTATGGGTTGTGTCAGATGTTTTTTGAAACTGTAAATTCTTTTTTCGTTGTTTTTTTGGGAAAAGAGTGTTTGAACTGATAATTTGAGAAAACAAGTTTTCCTGGGCTCCTTGACTTAGGAATTTTGACAAATTTCTTTTGTTTTCAAAGGATTTCACGTTGTTTACGACAGGAAAAAATATCTTCTTTAAAATCCTTTTTTGCCTCGGTTTTAGGTGATCCAGAATCTGTGACTTTTAGTTGCGGTTTTCTTGAAACATTTGGTAATTTTGTAAAGCGAGGACTTGTTTCATCCAAACTGGAGAGTTCAGGATTTAGAGAAGATTGACCAACTTCAAAATTTTCGAGTGGCAACTCATGATGAATTTGATTAATGGTCACAGTACTTTTTATTATTTTTTGCGGTGCAGAGCTTTGAACAACCATAGAGTAAGTTTGAGTGGGTACATTAGTGGCACATTTGATGGCAGGTAACTGGACTGGTTGCGATTCATGACTGTAGTAAGGGATACTGCGGTCTGAATGCAGAGATGGGAAGTCCATTGAGACTTTGGGACCGTCCATAACAATTTCGTCATCAACTACGGATGATGTCTGAGAACTGGAATGAATTTTGTTATCAATTAGGTTAGAGAATTCGGGGATAATTTCTTCTATAACACAGTTGTTACTCAGATCATGAAGTTTACCAAAGTGAGCTTTGATATCCTTAGGAAAAGTTTTATCATTGGCCAGAAACAGGAATTTACGGTCCGGGGGAACGTAGGGACAATCTGGAGTGAATCGGGGTGATGAGTCCGTTGTGGTAGGATAACCAATGGACCAATCCCAGTTGTATGTATTGTCAACATTTCCATTATTAACAAGATTCTCGATGGCTTCACTTTCATTAAACAACTTTTCAATTAAAAGATTTAAGCATACAATTTCACTCTGTGCTAAATCTCTCTGGTTCAAAGCTATTTCTGATTGTGTTTCACTTAACATCCTAGCATCTTTCTCTAACATTAAGTCCTTTTCTAACATAGCCATTTTGAGTCTTTTGTAGTCCAAACGTCGTCTAACGTGAAACATCTCCTGGGACGCGATGTTTTTCTCATCTAAAGCTTTATTGTAGTCTATAAGGACAGCAACACATGTGTCATTAAGAGTGTCTATGAAAGGCTGACAGGTATGCATGCTATAATTTAATGTTTGAATCATAAGCTTTACATGTTCCACAATGCTGAGTGTTCCATCTTTCGCCATATAGCAATGATTCTTCTTCAACTTGGTTTAGCCGTCCTCATCAACAGTTGCTACCATAAAGATTTTGCCCTTTCCTTTGTTGCTTCTGATGTCCTCATCTTCATCTCCAGATGACCAGACCTGATGATCTCTCCTTACTTGAGCAACATACACTCTTCCCTTTTCTTATTCCTCCATCTCTTGATCCATTCGGAGATAGAATGCTCTATCTTTCACTACATTTGCCTTGCAATCCTTGGCAAAATGATTCTCTTTATTGCACTTGTGACATATCACATCATCACTTTTATCTTCTGGAGGAGTACTGGAGTCAGTAGTTTGAATGGACTTCGGTGCTTCTTTGGGTTGAGAATGTTGTGACTGCAGTGGAGGGTGAGGGTTTTTAATGAAGCGAGAGTGATTGTTTTGGAAGTTGGTTGAAAGGTGGTTTGTTGTATTGCTGATTTATTCGGAATAAATGAGGTGGTAATCAATTGAACTGCTGACTGACAACAGCTATTGCATTCTGAGACTCTTCTCTGTCGTCATACTCCGAGTCTGCTTCATATGACTGCGGTGGAGAGTCATACTAGGTAGGATATGTTTGAGAGTGAGGAGATTTTGTTACGAGGGCAAGTGAACTACCGAAGTCGCACAGTCCTTGAGTATGGTAGACTCTTGCGCTTGCAGTTCTCCATAGAGCTTATAGAGGGACAAAGAATGAATTTTCATATCCCCTTGAACAATTATTTTGGTTGTCGTCCAATGTCTTCCCAAACCGTTCAAGAACTAAAGGTTTGTTTCATGGTTGCTTCTTGCGGTGCCAGCATTGGATAGTTTAGTCACTATCAGATTAAACCTCTTGAATGAACCTTCTAAGCTTTCACCTGCATGAGCTTTAAAGTTGTTAAACTCATTTAGTGTAGTAGTAAGCTTTTTTTCTTGGGCTTGTTCAGTTCCTTCGTATAGATTCTTGAGGACGTCCCATATCTCTTTTGCTGATTTGCAGTTTATGATGATATCGAAGTTGTCAGGAGCAACTCCACATGAAATCTCATAAAAGGCAATAGCGTCATTTTCCATTTTATCGAGATCGTCTTTGGTGGGACAATTCAAGGCTGGTTGACCTCCTCCTAGCCTAGCTGCGGCACCATCGGCTTGTACTGGTGTAAGAATGGGGACATGAGGTCCTTCTTCAACAGACCTCCAAATGTCTCTTCCATGTCTTGTTAAGTATCTCTCCATTCGCTAAGACCAGTGATGACATTCATGCGCCACAAGTATTGGTGCTCTGTTCGAACCACCAACATTGTTGGATACATTGAGAGATAATGTTTGTTCTATATTTCCTTGTTTTGAAAAGTTTTTTTTGTGTTGTTTTTTTTAAAAGAAATGAGCTTTAGTGGTATAGAAAGCTTTAAGAAATCAGAGTTCTTGTTCTGAAAGCAACCACTTTGGCTCTGATACCAATTGTTGAAGAGATGAACTTAGAGAGACACACTTGAACAAACGTTAGAACAAGTATGTAAGGTATTGCGGAATAAGTTTAACTCGAAGATCTTTTATAGCTCAACAATAATATTAATTTAGAAGTTAAGTTAGTTAGATTGTTAGATGCGGAAATTGTAAGGAAATAGAATAGCAGCAAGTATTATATCAAGCATACACTTCAGCAGATTCTAAACAAAGATTGCAGTCAATCCAAGTTAGTGAGAGTGATCTTAGCTTAGTGATTAAGTCACGGATGACTTGCTCCAATGGAGAAGACGAATAGTAAGAAAAAAGTTACATAAGAGTGTGAGAGAGATAAAAGATGATAGAGACCAATATTCATTAGAAAGAAGGAGACTCTATTTATAGAGTCATGGGGTTTACATCATCATCTGTTCTATAGTGACTTTAGAAAGTACACATGATAATACAATATAACTAGAAAAGACAACATATTACAATATAAAGTAAGATAGATAGACACGCTAGCAACTGCAGATCTGAACTTCATTGTGGTAGCTAAAGGGGTTGCGGTAGGAAGAATGTCTTCGGATCAAAAGAGTTTAAGAGGTTCACTTTTCATGTATCAAAAATAAGCATGGTTTTATATTTGACATTTTGTCATTGTTCCTTCAAAATGTTAGTGTGTTCTTCCAGAAAATCCAAAATTTTCTTTTGTAAATGACTTGTAGTCTTAGAACCTTAAGATCAAAATGTAAGAGTGTTGTGGTACTCCGAAATAGTATAATGTAGTTTTAATATACATAAAACCATAAAATGAATGTTTCAAGAAATGTATGTTTCACTATACTGGAAAACACTATACTGTAATTATATTTGTATGAAACCCTTTGTATGTATGTGCCTGGAACTACCAGTTGTACTGAAAAAGATTGTATTGCAGTTTTATTATTATATAAAACTAATTGAAGTTACGGTTTTCCAGTAAACCAAATGTTTAATTAATGCTTGTTGTGAGTGTTTATTATAACCATGCTAAAGTGACTAGTCGCATGCAAGACTTTCTTCAGGCATCAGAATGTTTTGACATTTGTCACCCAAGACCTGTCGGTCTAACTATAGCTAACAGTTTACGTGCGGGATTGTCAGTCCCGTATAGATCTATACACCATTGTCATGCTCTCCCTATAAGAGACTTTGGTTATAATTCAGGACTTTAGTGTGTACTCTGATAGGTACGATGAGGTAGTGGCTCACAATCCTATATTAACTAGTTTACGTATATTGTGATGAAATTGCCTTTTTTCTTGGGAATGTATGTATTACCCCTTTCGTAGTGTAATCATAGTGTAAAATAATTGTAATTTTATATAATTTTTTTTGTATTGTATCCTAGACTACTAAAATAGTATGTATGTTCCATAAACTATACCTATTATAGTTTAAAGTGTATTTTTTTTTGAAATGAAAACCTTTGTATTTTTAACAACTTTGTATATATATGATCGTGAATCTGAGAAAAAGATATTTCGTGTAATTTAACATTTTTGTACAAGCGGTAATAAAAATATGTGTGAAAATACCCTTTTGCTCAACATGTTACAAAAGGTTTAAAGTTTTATTGAAATAAATTTTATACTCATATATATAAGGCATATATAATTAAGATTGAAAATATTGTCGAATAAGTGATTCTACCCTAAGCCCACAACCAAACAAGGAACAGTAGTTAAGGCGGAATCACCAGTCCTAGGCCTTTTGAATCTTAATTATACATATATATATATATATATATATATATATATATATAAATAGTTGAAATAATTTGGATATTAAGAAAAGATTCCTTGCGTTTTACTTATACCCCCCCCCCCCCTTAAAATATGGAAAAGTCGTGAAAATGTAGGGGTATGAGCTCACCTCGAGTAAATAGTCGTATCCTAACTTGTTTTAAACACGAAATACATGTGCAAATTACATAACTAACAATTTAAAGAGTTAGACAACAGTAGATTATGTAAGGATACTTACAGTAAATCCTTGGAATGAACTTAGTTTCCTTAGAAATTGGATGAATGTTTGTAGATGTTTTTGGTTATGTTTTAAGATATGAAGATTGTATGAATGTTTTTGGGTATGATTATGAAGTTTTGAAGATATTTTGGGTAATGATATGAAGATATGAAGGTTTTTGTATGAGTTTTGAGAGCAAATTTGAAGGATTTCTGTAACGTCCTAAAAATTCAAACGAATTTTTTTCTCTTTTAAAACAAAACATAACTCATATAATAGTTCTCAAATCTCATAACTATCAAATGTCATCATTATAAAACATATCCCAGAATCTCAAAAACATAATCCTCTGTCAGTGTGTACAAATCATGTCAGTGCCTTCCCGCGATCCTCTGAAGTACCTGAAACACATATCACATGAACGGTAAGCCTACATGCTTAGTGAGTTCCCCAAAATACCATGTATGTACAACTAGCCACTCGAGGCTATAGCTCTACGAGACCTTCCGGTAAATGTGTCTTAAGGGCCTTTCGGTCCCACAATCTGAATAGACCTTCCGATCCTACTCATGATGACATTCCGGTCCTACCCTGTCGACCTTCCAGTCCATACCATCTTGAACTTCCGGTCCATACACTGCTGACCTTCCGGTCCATACACTGCTGACCTTCCGGTCCATATCATGTTGACCTTCCGGTCTATACCATGCTACTTATAACATACATAACATATACATATCTCATAGAACATATCTCACATACTCATCATAGCACATAAGACCTTCTGGTCACGCATAATTACCACTCCAGGCAAGGTATAGTGAGAAGACTCACCTCATAAGATGTCTAGTAAACTCTCGTGCTCAATGTCCTCGATCTAGCTTCTGCCTATCAACATGACAACATTTCTAATCAATACACTTCTTACATCCTTAACCTTATAGAATGAGTAGAAGACCATTCTACCGCTCCCTGACCTCTCTTAGTCAGTTTGACCAACCCTACGGTCAACTAAAGTGTAATAGCGCGGACATTTCGAACCTGGTCTGCCATTTCCCTACTCTGGTTCCCCAAGTTCGTGATGTGTTGGGTCATAACGGGGAGATCTGTCACACCCCCAAACCTGAACGGCGGAAACGTTCGGGGGCGGATGACTTCATGTGGTAACGTAACAAATGAATACATAGTAAAGAAAGCAATACAACCATTATATATATAATTGAAAGTTTACATTTGTCAAAAGTTACATGTTCAAAACTCAATTACAATATGATGTCAAAAATACGAGATTAAACTGGCGCCGCAGCATCTCTTCTTCAAAAGCATATTAGTACCTGAAATTACTGAATCCCTGGGACATACAAGTAATTTTGAAAGAGTAGATCAGCATTTAAGCTGGTGAATTTCATAAGTATTTAAGTGACAATGTTTGAATGAGATGAAATGTTTTATCTTTGTTTATTTGTGTTTAGAAAATCCTATATTTTCTACTAGTATAAAAGTAGTCTTCACTCAAGACCAATGTTTGTTTCCAAAATGTATGTATATGTAAAATAACCAATGAGTTTGAAAACCTTGTAAATCAATGCATTTTTAATACCCCTTGTGAGTTTTATAACCATACTATTGACTCTGAATGCCTATACACAACGTTCTTCAGGCGTTGGAATGTTATGACGTTTGTCACCCCAAACGGTGGACTGCAGCTAACAGTCAGGGCGCGGGTTGTCAAGCCCGTATAGATCTATACACAAACACCATGCTCCCCCTCCAAGGGATTCTGGTATATAATACAGGACTTGAAATGTGTACTCGAACGTACATGAAGTTAGTGTCTCACAAATCCGTGGTATAAAAATAGATCTACTTGTTAAAATGTTACGTTTGTTCTTGTATACGAAAGTAAACTTCTTGAAATATATGTTTCTAGTACATAAGAGTTAGAAATCTGTTCGTAAAACTATACCTATTATAGTTTTCATAAAGTATGCCTTGTTTGTTTAGAAGTACTTAGGAAAAGAATCACTTGTTCATGAAAGCATAGATTTTTGGTGTAGGGTCTAAGATAGACAAGAAAAATCTAAGAACAGTTTAGTTTATACCTGCATTACAACAACTTTATATTTTAAGAGATAAAATGCTATTGTAACATAGTTATATATATATATATATATATATATATATATATATATATAAAAGTTCCTTTAAAGGTTTATAAATCGCATGTGATTTGAATATATAACAGTATATAAAAGAGTTTCTTTATGTAACACACGATAATACTCGTGTGTTTTACTTGTAACCCCCCCCCTTGAAAGCATATAAAAGTATTTAGAATAATTAAAAGGTTGATTAAGGGGGTATGAAACTCACTTGAAAGTTTTGGAGATAGCGAGATGGAAAACCAGGCAGAGTTTCGTCTCGGGAAACGGATTTTCCTCGGGATTCTCGGGAATCTCGGGAGTAAAATCAACCTTCGGGACTTGAGCCAAAAAGACCAGAGCTTCGGGTTTGAACGGACTCGGAAAACGAGGCAAAGTTGAGAGAGAGAGAAGAGAAATGAGCCCTTTCTTTGGAAACCCTCGCATCCTATTTATAGTAAGGCTGGTCTGCCTCGGTACACGGGGCGTACGCTCGTACGCAGCGCGTACGCGTACGTCATGCATGACCGAAGCCTCGACTGCCTCGGTTCGGATGGGACGGGTTGCTGGGTACGCGGGTCGGATGGGACGGCGGGTCGGATGGGACGTCGGGTCGGACGGGTCGGGGCTTCGGACGGGTCGGATGGGTCGGTTTCTTCGGATAGCGCGACGTGGACGATCAGAGGCCAATCCTCTCGTTTACGCGGGGCGTACGGGGGTACGCAGCGCGTACTTCGGAGGAGGATGCTGACTCCCCTTCGGATAATATCCGAATTTTGATTAAAATAAATAATTAATTTATTTAATAAACTTCAAAAATTCATATCTTCTTCATACGAACTCCGTTTTCGATGGTCTTTATATCCTCGCGTAGGTGAGACTACGCTCTACAACTTTCGTTTAGACTCCGTCGGCAAATTCCAAAATTATTATTTTTTTTTATTTATTAAAAATCCATCGTGTTTAAGGAATTTCTTAGAAAATTCATAATTTCTTTATCTGATGTCGGTTTTTGCCAGACTTTTTACCGCTGGAATACCATTGTCGAGACCTTCGATTCTCGTTTAGGTCATTCCGGCCAAAAGTCGCTCGATTTCCGATTCGAGTTTTTAGCTGTCTGTTGCTAAGCCGAACTTGGAAAAATTATAACTTCGCTATATGAAGTCGGATTTGGGCGTTCTTTTCACGTACGATCATGGTTTAAAGACATTTAATCATAGAAGGAATTTAAGTAGAACTTATTTGTGCATTTATTATGAAAGTAACTTTTTATTATTCAGAAGTGGTTACAATATTTGACCCATTTTGGTCGTTACAAAGAGTTGAAATATCGGGTTGTCACATCATCCCCATGTTAGAGAGAATTTCGTCCCGAAATTTAAAGTGGTAAAGATACTAGTGAACATGAAAGAGATGAGGGTACTTTTGTTTCATCTGATCTTCGCGTTCCCATGTGAATTCGGGTCCCCGCTTGGCGTTCCAGCGAACCTTCACGATGGGTATGCGACTTTGTTTTGTTTGTTTGACCTCTCGGTCCATGATTTCTACTGGTTCTTCCACAAAGTTGAGGCTCTCGTTGATCTCGATCTCGTCGAGTGGAATAACAAGAGTCTCGTCGGACAGACACTTTTTAAAGTTTGAGACGTGAAAGGTTGGATGGATGTTACTAAGTTCGCGCGGTAGGTTAAGCTTGTAAGCCACAGGGCCGATTCTGGCAAGAATCTCGAAAGGCCCTATGTATCTTGGATTTAGTTTCCCACGCTTTCCAAATCGTATTAAACCCTTCCACGGTGAGACCTTTAATAAGACGTGGTCTCCTACCTGGAATTCCAAAGGTTTCCTCCTTTGGTCAGCGTAGCTTTTCTGTCGGTCTCTTGAGGCTTTCAATCGTTCACGAATCTGAACGATCTTCTCTGTTGTTTCACGTATGATCTCCGGACCGGTGAGAGTGCTTTCAGGAACTCTCCCTCTAGCTAACTGGGTATCGCCAACTTCAGTCCAACACAGAGGGGATCTGCACTTTCGACCATAGAGGGCTTCAAACGGAGCAGCCTTTATGCTTGTATGATAACTATTGTTGTATGAAAATTCGACAAGGGGTAAATGAATATCCCATGCCTTTCCAAAGTCAATCACGCAGGCTCTCAGCATGTCTTCTAAAGTTTGTATTGTTCTCTCACTTTGTCCGTCTGTCTGTGGGTGGTAGGCTGTACTCATGTCCAGCCTAGTTCCCAGGGAACTTTGTAGTGACTGCCAGAACCTTGAAGTGAATCTACTATCTTGATCGGAGATAATGGATATCGGAACACCATGCAGTCGCACTACTTCCCTTAAGTAAGTTCTTGTAAGCTTCTCCATTTTGTCAGTCTCCTTGATGGGTAGGAAATGTGCGGATTTGGTCAATCTGTCGACAATGAACCATATGGTATCGAGTCCACTTGTCGTCTTGGGTAACTTGGTTATGAAGTCCATAGTAATCCGCTCCCATTTCCATTCCGGTATCTCTGGTTGTTGTAGTAGTCCTGACGGTTTCTGATACTCGACCTTAACCTTAGCGCAAGTAAGACATTTACTCACGAAGGTAGCAATTTCTGCTTTCATGTTAGGCCACCATTACAGTTTCTTAAGATCCAGATACATTTTATCTGAACCCGGGTGAACGGAATATCTTGAGTTGTGAGCCTCGGTCATGACTACGTTTCTGAAACCACCATGATTTGGGGTCCAAATTCAGTCCATGTGATAGTAGGCTCCGCCACCCTTGACTTCTAAATTCTTCTCCATTCCTCGCAGGGATTCACCCGCCACATTTTCAGGTTGCAAAGCTTCCATTTGTGCTTCCTTAATTTGTGTGGATAAGTGGGAATGGTTAGTCATGGTCAGAGATTTGACCCTCCGACCAGTGTATTCCTTTCGACTGAGGGCGTCGGCTACTACGTTGGCCTTGCCAGGATGATAACGAATTTCGCATTCGTAGTCATTCAGTAACTCAACCCATCGTCGTTGTCGCATGTTGAGTTCCTTCTGATCGAAAATGTGTTGAAGGCTCTTGTGATCGGTGAAAATAGTACTCTTTGTTCCGTATAAGTAGTGCCTCCAGATCTTCAGAGCAAATACCACTGCTCCTAACTCGAGGTCGTGTGTCGTATAGTTCACTTCGTGTGTCTTAAGCTGTCGGGAGGCATAAGCGATAACCTTCCCTCTTTGCATAAGAACACAACCAAGTCCTTGATTTGAAGCATCGCAATACACTACGAAGTCTTCTATCCCTTCGGGGAGGGATAGTATCGGTGCGGTGCACAAGGCCTGTTTTAGTGTCTGGAATGCCTTCTCTTGTTTCGCTTCCCAGTCAAAGGCCACTCCTTTCTGGGTTAATGAAGTAAGAGGTTTCGCAATGCTCGAAAAGTTCTTTATGAATCTGCGATAGTAGCCAGCTAGACCTAGAAATTGACGAATTTCTGTAGGTGTCTTTGGTGCCGACCAGTTCTCAATAGCCTTAATTTTGGAGGGGTCCACGTGTATACCTTTCTCGCTAACAACGTGACCTAAAAATTCGACTCTTCGAATCCAAAATTCGCATTTAGAGAACTTCGCATAGAGTTTCTCCGTTCGCAGTGTTTCTAGGACTTTTTGTAGGTGTTGACTATGCTCTTCATCACTTCGAGAGTAGATAAGTATATCATCGATAAAGACGATGACGAACTGATCCAAGTAAGGGCAGCATACCCTATTCATTAGGTCCATAAATACTGTTGGTGCATTGGTTAATCCGAACGGCATCACCATGAATTCATAGTGTCCATAACGAGTTCGGAAGGCTGTCTTTGGAATGTCCCCCTCTAGAACTCGTAATTGGTGATATCCGGATCGCAGGTCTATTTTGGAGAAGTAGTTCGCCCCTTGAAGTTGATCGAATAGGTCGTCGATACGGGGTAGAGGATAGCGGTTCTTGACAGTAAGTTTGTTCAGCTCTCTGTAGTCGATGCACATACGGAACGATCCGTCTTTCTTCTTTACAAACAAGACCGGTGCTCCCCAAGGTGAGAAACTTGGTCTTATGAATCCTTTGTGAAGGAGTTCATTAAGTTGACTGGAAAGTTCCTGCATCTCTGCTGGTGCAAGACGATAAGGCGACTTCGCTACTGGGGTAGCTCCTGGAATTAAGTCGATTCTAAACTCGACTTGGCGTTGTGGTGGTAATCCTGGTAGTTCTTCTGGAAAGATATCGGGAAAGTCGCGTACTACCGAGATGCTCTTGATGTCCTTCAGTTCTTGACTTGTATCGACGATGTGCGCTAGGAATGCTCGACAATCCTTCCGCAAGCACTTTCGAGCTTGGATGCACGAAATGATGCGAAGGTTTGCACTAGATTTGTCGTCGTAGATAACTAATGTTTCGTCGTTAGGGAGGTTAAGACGAACTGCTTTCTCAAAGCACATGATGTCGGCGCGAAGAAGACTCAACCAATCCATGCCGACTATGACGTCGAAACTTTTAATTTGAACCGGCATAAGATTGATTGGGAAAGAATGGCCGTCTAATGTTAACGTACAGCCCATGTATATGCAATTTGTGTTCTCGGTTTTTCCATTGGCCATCTCTACAGTGAATGAATTTTCTAACTTGCTAGGTTTAGGTTTAAGTAAATGAATAAAGTTTTGGCTCACGAAGCTTCTCTCCGCTCCACTATCGAATAATATGCATGCGTATGAATTATCGAGAAGGAACGTACCAGCAACTATAGTTGGGTCAGCTACAGCTTCGTCGTGGCCTATTGCCAAAACTCGTCCTACACCTCCGGTGCCTGCTGCCTTAGTACAGTTTCTCTTGTAGTGACCCACCTCGCCACAACCGTAGCAAGCCTGCCCTACACCCGCGCCGGGAACTTGAGTGATCGGCTTCGCGGGTTCCTTGCAGAAACGGGCTGTGTGTCCTTTCCTGCTGCAGTTGGCGCACTGCATATCTCGACAAGGTCCATGGTGGTGGTAATTGCATTTGGTGCATTTTGGGAGGTTGCCTATATAGGGCTTTGTTGGGTAGGTATTTGTAGGGGCTGTAGCAGGTACAGTGGCAGCATTTACTGACACCAGCTGTTTCTTTGCGGATTCTTGGGAAGACCCACCCTTCCCTTTAATCCACGCTCTCTTCCTGCCATTGTTGTTGTTGTTGCTGTTGCTGTTGTAGTTGTTGTTGTTGTTTCCTTTCTGTGGTGCTGGTGCATAAGTGGTTGAGTTCTGATGACCTCTGTAGTCGATCAGAGATTGTGCCAGTTCCTTAGCACTTTCAAAGGTGTCAGGTTTAGAAGCTAACACGCTTGATCGCATTTGGGGCGTCAGTCCCCAGATGTACCTTTCTATCTTCTTGTTCTCGGGAGCAATCATATCTGGACAAAGGATTGTCAGTTCCCAGAACCTGTTGGTATAAGTAGCGATGTCGGTACCCACCATTCCGAGAGTCCATAGCTCGCGTTCAAGCTTTTGAATCTCTCCCCTTGGGCAGTATTCTCTCATCATCATGGCCTTCAAGTTCTCCCAGCTTATGGAGTTTGCCACGATTAGGGTGAGTACTTTAACGTGGCCATTCCACCAAGTTAACGCTTTATCGAGAAGGGTGAAAGTTGCAAATTTGACCTTGCTGTGCTCGGGGCAGGAGCAGATTTCAAAGACTGCCTCTGTCCTTTCGATCCACTGCCTCAGGGCCATCACACCACCAGTACCATAAAACATTCGGGGATTGGCATTAGTGAAGTCCTTATAGGTGCATTCTCGAGGTGGTCCATGACTCTCGCCATGGTTGGATAGGTGTGTGCCAGATCCCG
This sequence comes from Lactuca serriola, assembly GCF_051521515.1. Lineage (NCBI taxonomy): Eukaryota > Viridiplantae > Streptophyta > Magnoliopsida > Asterales > Asteraceae > Lactuca > Lactuca serriola. The sequence continues at coordinate 226,874,408 of NC_136410.1, read as the reverse complement.
AGCCATTAGTACTCGAGTTATTGATCTGTGACATGGCAGCTGCCACCGCTGCGGTGACTGCTGCTTGAAACATTACAACATCAAATGGGGGTGGTGGAGGTGGTGGTGGTATAGGTGCTTCCTCACCGTTGTTTCGCCTTGGATTCCTACGCGGAGGCATCCTTCAACTATAGATTGAAAAGACAAGGATAAGAATTTCATAGAATGGAAAAATATATGTGTCTCATGAACTAAATCGCTATAGATCAACAATAGATGATAGTATGAGTCTTCAAATAGAAGAATGAAGGTTATTTGTAAGACTAAAGGTATGAAACAAGTATTTGGGTTCACAAAGACCATTCAAGGTTCGAACGAAATACTCAACATAGTAGTAATAGTGCCACTTATATTAATATAAAAGTTGTTACAACGATCATGAAAATTTGACCCCTATAAGGGTCTCCGATTACAAAGTTCGAGAAATTTAAAGACTTTTAGTCGAGGTCCTAAGCTATAACAAAATTTGAGTCCTTGACAAGCACTACTTGCGTCGAAGGTTGCGCTTGGAGCTTGACTCAGCATCTGATTGCTTTAACACCATTAGACGCCTATCGAAAGCGGCTTGTTGTTCCCTTAGTTCGGCGAGGGCTGCAATCATTTGCGCTTGAAACGCTTCGGTTTGGAATTGAGCGTTGTCTTGCATCCTGTCCAGCCTACGGATGTCAGAAGTGTGAACCTGCACTTCCACGTTGATATCCCGGAGTCGGCTAGCTTGTACTCCAGACTGATAGGACTGATTGGCTAACTTACCCACCATTACCGGGAGTGCTCGATCAGCCGAACCTCCGCCGCGGACATCATAGAAGTCCCGGCACATGCCGTAGGGAGGGCGTAGGTTTTGCTGTTGGCTCCAGAGGTGGAGGTGACTTCCCCAGACGGGAGTCGGTCCTTGAAAGTTCCTTACGAAGACGGGAGGTTGAATGGGTGGTGGATCGATAACTTCCGGCTCTGAGTCAGTACCGGAGTCATCACCCACTTCTATGGGTTCCTCGTCCTCTTCGGGATCATCTTCGATCCATCCTCCGTTGCCTTGGTTGGGAAAGTAGGGGTCGCCAGGGTGGTGAAATCCAGCCATTTGACTGTACGAGAAAAAGGGTTATAAGAATTGAGTAAAGTCGGAACATGTAAAACATGTAAGTTAAACTAGTTTAGATAGCAAATACTCCTATAGTATTTAAGCTCTTGTGTTTGATTCTTGCAATGGTTTGGTAAGGTTTTGACTTGTTGCTTACCACGATCATTCCTCGATATACGTTGGTCCAATCTTGGGCAAATATAGTTGATCACGCTATATTTGTCCAAAATCTGATTACATATGTCGAGTCTCAATCGTAGTGTCAACTTGTCTAAATACTTGTATAGTTGTATAACATGAAAATAGTTTGTGGTATGCATTTAATTGTACTTAAATGAATTATCAAATTAAGTTGAACGAACTGCTGCTTAAGTGTAAAAAGAAAATTTTTTTTGTCAGAGAGTATTAGTCCCTTAAGCATTTATAGTTTGTATATCCTATGTGGTTCGATATACTTAGTCCACTATAAACATTGCTCTGATACCAATCTGTCACACCCCCAAACCTGAACGGCGGAAACGTTCGGGGGCGGATGACTTCATGTGGTAACGTAACAAATGAATACATAGTAAAGAAAGCAATACAACCATCATATATATAATTGAAAGTTTACATTTGTCAAAAGTTACATGTTCAAAACTCAATTACAATATGATGTCAAAAATACGAGATTAAACTGGCGCCGCAGCATCTCTTCTTCAAAAGCATATTAGTACCTGAAATTACTGAATCCCTGGGACATACAAGTAATTTTGAAAGAGTAGATCAGCATTTAAGCTGGTGAATTTCATAAGTATTTAAGTGACAATGTTTGAATGAGATGAAATGTTTTATCTTTGTTTATTTGTGTTTAGAAAATCCTATATTTTCTACTAGTATAAAAGTAGTCTTCACTCAAGACCAATGTTTATTTCCAAAATGTATGTATATGTAAAATAACCAATGAGTTTGAAAACCTTGTAAATCAATGCATTTTTAATACCCCTTGTGAGTTTTATAACCATACTATTGACTCTGAATGCCTATACACAACGTTCTTCAGGCGTTGGAATGTTATGACGTTTGTCACCCCAAACGGTGGACTGCAGCTAACAGTCAGGGCGCGGGTTGTCAAGCCCGTATAGATCTATACACAAACACCATGCTCCCCCTCCAAGGGATTCTGGTATATAATACAGGACTTGAAATGTGTACTCGAACGTACATGAAGTTAGTGTCTCACAAATCCGTGGTATAAAAACAGATCTACTTGTTAAAATGTTACGTTTGTTCTTGTATACGAAAGTAAACTTCTTGAAATATATGTTTCTAGTACATAAGAGTTAGAAATATGTTCGTAAAACTATACCTATTATAGTTTTCATAAAGTATGCCTTGTTTGTTTAGAAGTACTTAGGAAAAGAATCACTTGTTCATGAAAGCATAGATTTTTGGTGTAGGGTCTAAGATAGACAAGAAAAATCTAAGAACAGTTTAGTTTATACCTGCATTACAACAACTTTATATTTTAAGAGATAAAATGCTATTGTAACATATGTTATATATATATATATATATAAAAGTTCCTTTAAAGGTTTATAAATCGCATGTGATTTGAATATATAACAGTATATAAAAGAGTTTCTTTATGTAACACACGATAATACTCGTGTGTTTTACTTGTAATCCCCCCCCTTGAAAGCATATAAAAGTATTTAGAATAATTAAAAGGTTGATTAAGGGGGTATGAAACTCACTTGAAAGTTTTGGAGATAGCGAGATGGAAAACCGGGCAGAGTTTCGTCTCGGGAAACGGATTTTCCTCGGGATTCTCGGGAATCTCGGGAGTAAAATCGACCTTCGGGACTTGAGCCAAAAAGACCAGAGCTTCAGGTTTCAACGGACACGGAAAACGAGGCAAAGTTGAGAGAGAGAGAAGAGAAATGAGCCCTTTCTTTGGAAACCCTCGCATCGTATTTATAGTAAGGCTGGTCTGCCTCGGTACGCGGGGCGTACGCTCGTACGCAGCGCGTACGCGTATGTCATGCATGACCGAAGCCTCGACTGCCTCGGTTCGGATGGGACGGGTTGCTGGGTACGCGGGTCGGATGGGACGGCGGGTCGGATGGGACGGCGGGTCGGATGGGACGTCGGGTCGGACGGGTCGGGACTTCGGACGGGTCGGATGGGTCGGTTTCTTCGGATAGCGCGACGTGGACGATCAGAGGCCAATCCTCTCGGTTACGCGGGGCGTACGGGGGTACGCAGCGCGTACTTCGGAGGAGGATGCTGACTCCCCTTCGGATAATATCCGAATTTTGATTAAAATAAATAATTAATTTATTTAATAAACTTCAAAAATTCATATCTTCTTCATACGAACTCCGTTTTCGATGGTCTTTATATCCTCGCGTAGGTGAGACTACGCTCTACAACTTTCGTTTAGACTCCGTCGGCAAATTCCAAAATTATTTATTTTTTTTTTATTTATTAAAAATCCATCGTGTTTAAGGAATTTCTTAGAAAATTCATAATTTCTTTATCTGATGTCGGTTTTTGCCAGACTTTTTACCGCTGGAATACCATTGTCGAGACCTTCGATTCTCGTTTAGGTCTTTCCGGCCAAAAGTCGCTCGATTTCCGATTCGAGTTTTTAGCTGTCTGTTGCTAAGCCGAACTTGGAAAAATTATAACTTCGCTATATGAAGTCGGATTTGGGCGTTCTTTTCACGTACGATCATGGTTTAAAGACATTTAATCATAGAAGGAATTTAAGTAGAACTTATTTGTGCATTTATTATGAAAGTAACTTTTTATTATTCAGAAGTGGTTACAATATTTGACCCATTTTGGTCGTTACAAAGAGTTGAAATATCGGGTTGTCACAAGAGCTTTGTCAGCCGGTCCCCCGTGACTGAGGTCATAGTAACCTCGTTGGTCGCCATAGGGTGACCTCTGGCGTTGTTGCCGGCTCCACCTCTAGATCATAGTTTCCCAACGGGGCTCAGGCCCGTTGTGCCCCCAACGATTTGCAGGTACCCTCGCGATGTAAGGAGGGTTGAAGACTTCCTCCTCTGGCTCCTCTTCACCTTCATCCTCATCCATGTCCACCTCGTCGTCTTCGTCTTCTTCTTCTTCTTCTTCTTCTTCGTCTACCTCCTCTTCTTCTTCTTCGAGTTCTTCATCGGGATCCTCTTCGGGATCCTCTTCAATCAGCTCTTTGGGCTCTTCCTCAATCCAGCCGGCATTTCCCTGGTTGGGAAAGTATGGGTCTCCTGGTAGGTGAAATCCTGCCATGTCGTCTGCGCGAGAATAGGGGTGTAAGAAGCAGATAGCGGTAAATATTAATAATATTGCAATATAGCAACACACAAATACTCCTATAGTATCTTAAATGTTTAGATTTGGTTCTTATAGCATTCTTTGTAGAGTGAAGTTAGATTATTAGATTTGTTTCCCCCTACGACTATCCCCCGATAAGAGTAAGTCACCTCTTGGACAGATATAGTTGATCAGGCTATATCCAACCCAGAACTAATTACTCGTACCAAGGCGTACTCGTAGTGTTCAACTCCTCTTCTTTTAGTTTATGTTCTTCTAGTTATCACACTACACGAGTATGTAATGCATGTAGGTATACTTTTAAACAATAACTATTCGTTTTCTAAACGTATGACCCGTTAGAATGTTTTAAAATCAGAGACTCTCAGTCCCAAATGTGTTTATAGTTTGTATATCCTATGTTGTTTGATATACTTAATTCAGTATAAACCATGCTCTGATACCAATCTGTCACACCCCCAAACCAAGGATGGCGGAAACGTCCGGGGGTGGAGGACTTCATGTGTAGTATCATAACAACAATGGCAATAGTGATGAAAGTAAACACAACCAACATATATATAATTGAAAGAGTTACATCATTGTATGAATTACATGTTTCAAAATCAATTACAATATGTTGTCAAAATATGATAAGTTTGACGCCTCAACGCCCCATCCTCAAAAGTACTTTGTTACCTGTTTAGCGATTTCCTGAGAATACAAGTAGTTTGAAAAAGTGTCAACACAATGGTTGGTGCGTTCATAAGTTTTTGTATATAATTATGAAAAAAGCTTGTCTCGTAATTGTATAGTTATTCCAGAAAAATCCGATATTTTCCTTAAAATGAATACTGTAGTCTTGTATCCAAAGACTGAAACGTACGAGTAATCTTCCTTATTTACAGAAATAACGTGAGTTTATTTCAATATAAACGCGTATGATATTAGTGAAGTTCTCGTAAATTCTTAAGTTTGTTAATACTTTCTGTGAGTTATTATAACCATACTTGACATAGACGGCCTCGTAATGCGACGTTCTTCAGGCGTCGCCGTTAAATGACACTTGTCACCACAGACCTGCCGGTCTAGCTGTTGCAAGCAGCTCTGGTGTGGGTTTGTCAAACCCAATATAGATCTATACACAACTATCACGTTCTCCCTACAAGAGACTCTGGTTACAATTTACAGGACTTTTTGACTTTGTTACTTTGGAAGTAACCCAAAGGGAATGACTCACAAATTTATTCATTAACAGATTTACGTGAACTAAACTGAAAACTTTTGGTAAATAAGTTTGAGAAGTAAATGATACATAAACTATACCTATTATAGTTTATCCAAAAGGTTTCTAATGTATAAGAATTCTTTTATGAAAATGCCTTAATGCTATGAATCCGTAAACTATGCTCATTATAGCTTAATATACGTGTTCTAAATGAATGAATAATCTTATCATGAATGACTATGTTTCATTTTATGATGATAAACTAACAAGGAAACACATTCAATATTTAGAACTTATCGTTATACACTTTACTCAACATAATACAAAGTGTTATGAAAGTTATAAGCTGTTAACAAATTTTCAACCTTTCTACACTGTTTTTGAAAAGTCACAGAAAAATCATACGAAGTTGAAAACTCAATCCGTAAATTCTGAGAGTTCCCAAAATGTGTCTAGTTTACTCATAATTTTTATCATGATTTTTAATGATCTCCAACTTGGGTGAAAAAGTCCATAATCACAGACTGGTCCGGATTGGTGTTTGAAATGATAGGCAGTTTTGTAAAAATCACCATAAATTGTAGACAAATCGGATGGAGATGTGCAAGTAGTCATTTTAAAGCTGAGAGCTGGAACTACTTACACCTAAAACAGTTTTGAAAACTAAAATGTTTAAGTTGTCCAAAACAGTCCGTGAATGGAGTTGAACTTTTCTGATGAAGGCTGTTAGAAAAGTGTAGTTATGTTCTTGGTGTTTTAACTTGTATTCCCCCCCTAGAAACTTGAGAAAACATGAAAATATAGGGGTATGAACTCACCTTGAGTGATTTCAATAGGTAAGTGTTGAAGAAGAGAAGTGTTCAACCCAAGAACACTTGAAGAATCACTTGAAGATTCGAAGATCTAACAAGAATGTGATGATGTTTGTGTAAGAAATCTTTGATTTTGAGTAGGAGGATGTGTAATAATCATAAAAAAGATGATGATACTTACTAATTGTAGGAGAAGAGTCTTGGAGTATGCCTTGAAATTCTTGAATTAGAGAGAAAAAGATGAGAGAGTTTGGAGTGTGAGTCTTGGTAAAAATGAGAGAATGATTAAAGTGTGAGGAGAGAGGATGGATGTTCCAGCCCTAAGAACGTGGGAATAGTTGTAAATAGTGAGAAAGGACCTATGGAGTGACTAGGGATGCGCTGGTGGTGAATAGTGACATGGAGTGGGTATGGGAGTGGTTGCTTGTGTCATAGACATAAGTAAAGTCAACACTCTACCTTTGTACTTCACCCACTCTCTTTTGGATAAGGTTTTATCCTTAAAAATGTGATTAATTAATAGTTAAGGGTCCTTATATGTTAAAATAAAGTTTTGGATGAAAATCCCATGTTAAAACAATTAAAAACGGGCCTAAAATGCAAATTTAGTCGAAAACCGGGAGAAAAAGCGTTCCCAGCGAGACCTCTCGGTCCTAGGCCAAGGTTCGGTCCCTAGGCCGAGGTTCGGTCCTTGCTGGTGCCGAGTCGGAAGTGGGTTGCGAACCAGAGGCGAGATGCGAAGGGTCCTAGGCCGAGGGTTCGGTCCGAAGCTCAGAAGCGAGGGTCAGAAGCGAAAGTGGTCAGAAGGGAAGGTTCGGTTCGGTTCTTCTTCATCAGGAGGGTTCGGTTCGGTTCTTCTTCATCAGGAGGGTTCGGTTCGGTTCTTCTTCATCAGGAGGGTTCGGTTCGGCAGCCTTCTTCATCAGGAGGGTTCGGTTCCTAAGAGGACTTTCGGTTCCTAAGAGGGGTTTCGGTTCCTTAAGTCCGTTTTTCGCTTAGACTTCCGTTTTTGGGCTGTTTTTGCCAAATTCGAGGGTCGGGATGCCCCGAGTGATTATAGAAAGTTGGGAGAGATTTCGAGAGAGATTTGAGAGAGATTCCACATACTCAGAGAGATTTGGGAGAGATTTGACATTTTTGGAGAGATTTCACATACAAAGAGATATTTGGGAGAGATTTCACTTTCTTAGAGAGATTTGGGAGAGATTTGACATTCTTGGAGAGATTTCACATACAGAGAGATATTTGGGAGAGATTTCACTTTCCTAGAGAGATTTGGGAGAGATTTTACATACTTGGAGAGATTTCACATACAGAGATATATTTGGGAGAGATCTCACATACTTGGAGAGATTTGGGAGAGATTTGACATTCTTGGAGAGATTTCACATACGGAGAGATATTTGGGAGAGATCTCACATACTTAGAGAGATTTGGGAGAGTTTTGACATACTTGGAGAGATTTTACATACAGAGATATATTTGGGAGAGATCTCACATACTTGGAGAGATTTGGGAGAGATTTGACATACTTGGAGAGATTTCACATACAGAGAGATATTTGGGAGAGATTTCACATACTTAGAGAGATTTGGGAGAGATTCTCGATAAGAAGAGACAGAATGAAAACGATTGAGAGCGGTTTCGTGTGTGACGAATGTGAGTGTCCGGCTTCGCAATGCAAGGTCCGTAAACCCCGTTATGACATGTTTTAGGATCTTACACACTCCCTATGAGTATGCAACATTGTTTTATTGTTCTTGTTCATTGTTTAGCACTAAGGTTAAAGAAATTTAAACACACGAACTTTCCAAGTGATGTTTTCTCATTAAGATAGTGAGTTATACAGAAATTACATAATACAAACCCTATTATACAAGGTTTAATTGAGTTGACCGGTTTGACTCGTTGACCTTGTCCGGCTTAGACTTGACCCGAATTTTACTATTGTCACATCATCGCCCCGTTAGAGGGAATTTCGTCCCGAAATTTACACTTTGGCCAGGACTTTAAGAGTTTAGGAAAAGTTGCGGGTACTTTTGTTTCATTTGGTCTTCGCGCTCCCAGGTGAACTCAGGTCCTCGTTTAGCGTTCCATCGAACCTTCACGATGGGAATACGACTTTGTTTCGTTCTTTTGACCTCCCGATCCATAATCTCAACTGGCTCCTCTACGAAGTGGAGATTTTCGTTAACTTCGATCTCGTCAAGAGGTATTACAAGTGTCTCGTCAGACAGATACTTCTTTAAGTTGGATACGTGAAATGTGGGGTGTATGTTATTAAGTTCTTGAGGTAATCGGAGTTTGTACGCCACAGGACCAATCCTGGCGAGGATTTCAAACGGTCCAATGTACCTTGGGTTTAGTTTCCCACGTTTACCGAAACGTATCATTCCTTTCCAAGGGGAAACTTTTAGTAATACCCGATCTCCGACCTGGAATTCTAAGGGTTTGCGTCGCTTGTCCGCGTAACTCTTTTGCCGATCTCGGGAGGCCTTCAGCCTTTCTCGGATTTGAACAATCTTTTCTGTGGTCTCCCTTATGATTTCAGGACCAGTGAGGGTGCTATTAGGGACTTGCCCCTAGCTATCTGAGTATCCCCCACTTCGGCCCAACATAGGGGTGATCTGCACTTGCGACCGTAGAGAGCTTCGAATGGAGCGACTTTAATGCTGGTGTGATAGTTGTTATTGTAGGAGAATTCAATCAGCGGAAAATGGGTATCCCATGCTTTACCAAAGTCTATCACACAGGCTCTCAACATGTCTTCTAATGTTTATATAGTGCGCTCGCTTTGCCCGTCGGTTTGTGGATGGTAGGCCGTACTCATGTCTAGCCTAGTTCCCAAGGATTTCTGCAGGGATTGCCAAAATCGCGAAGTGAACCTACTATCTTGGTCTGAGATAATAGATATTGGTACACCATGCAGTCGCAAAATCTCCTTGATGTATATCCTGGTTAACTTCTCCATCTTGTCGGTTTCCTTTATTGGCAGGAAGTGCGCAGACTTGGTCAATCTATCTACGATTACCCATATAGTGTCACACCTGCCTGAAGTCTTAGGCAACTTGGTTATGAAGTCCATGGTTATCCGTTCCCACTTCCATTCCGGTATATCAGGCTGTTGTAGTAGTCCTGAGGGTTTCTGGTATTCCACCTTGACCTTGGCGCAAGTCAGACACTTGCCCACATAAGTAGCAATCTCGGCTTTCATATTCGGCCACCAGTATAACTTTTTGAGGTCTAGATACATCTTGTCTGACCCTGGATGGATGGAGTATCGAGTCTTGTGTGCTTCATTCGTGACCACGTCTCGGATCCCACCGAACTTTGGTGTCCAGATTCGGTTACTGAGATAACGAGTTCCATCATCCTTGACTTCTAAGTTCTTATCCATTCCCCTTAATGCCTCACCCGCCACATTCTCTTGTTTCAAGGCTTCTAGTTGGGCTTCCCTGATTTGCGTGGTCAGGTGGGAATGGATGGTCATGGTTAAGGATCTTACTCGGCGGCCCGAGTATTCCTTCCTGCTTAGGGCATCAGCCAATACATTGGCCTTACCCGGGTGGTAGCGAATTTCGCACTCATAGTCGTTTAGCAGTTCAACCCATCTCCGTTGCCGCATGTTGAGCTCTTTTTGATTGAGGATATGCTGAAGACTTTTGTGATCGGTGAAGATGGTGCATTTTGTGCCGTAGAGGTAGTGTCTCCAAATCTTTAAGGCGAACACTACCGCCCCCAGTTCAAGGTCATGGGTAGTGTAATTAACTTCGTGTGTTTTAATTTGTCTTGACGCGTAGGCGATGACTTTCCCTCTCTGCATGAGCACGCATCCGAGGCCTTGATTTGAAGCATCGCAATATACCACAAAGTCACCAGTTCCTTCTGGAAGAGACAAAACTGGTGCGCTGCATAGGGCTTGTTTTAATGTCTGGAAAGCGGCTTCTTGTTTATCTCCCCACTTAAATACCACACCTTTTTGAGTCAGGGTGGTGAGTGGTTTGGCGATCTTGGAGAAGTTTTGTATGAATCTTCTGTAGTAGCCGGCGAGCCCTAAAAATTGTCGAATTTCCGTCGGCGTTGTAGGTGCTGACCAGTTTTTGATAGCCTTGATTTTAGCGGGATCCACGTGTATCCCCTTCTCGCTAACCACATGGCCAAGAAAATTCACTTCTCTAATCCAGAATTCGCATTTAGAGAATTTGGCGTACAGCTTCTCAGCCCTCAGTGTTTCCAAGATTAGCCGGAGATGTTGACGGTGCTCTTCCTTGCTTCGGGAGTAGATTAAAATATCGTCGATGAATACAATCACGAATTTGTCTAAGTAGGGTCGACACACTCGATTCATCAGGTCCATAAATATTGCCGGTGCGTTCGTTAATCCGAAGGGCATTACCACAAACTCATAGTGCCCGTAGCGAGTTTTGAACGCAGTCTTGGGAATATCCTCTTCTTGAACTCGTAGTTGATGATAACCCGACCTCAGGTCGATTTTTGAAAAGTAGCTTGCTCCTTGGAGTTGGTTGAAGAGGTCATCGATTCGGGGTAGGGGATATCGATTCTTGATAGTGAGTTTGTTTAGCTCCCGGTAGTCTATGCACATGCGAAAAGATCCGTCCTTCTTCTTTACAAATAGGACCGGTGCTCCCCAAGGTGAGAAGCTTGGCCTGATGAATCCTTTGCTCAACAGTTCATTTAACTGGCTGGAAAGTTCTTGCATTTCTACTGGTGCTAAGCGGTATGGAGCCTTGGCGACGGGGGTAGCTCCTGGGATTAAGTCGATCCGGAACTCGACTTGTCGTGCAAGGGGTACACCTGGAAGATCTTTGGGGAATACATCGGGATAGTTGCACACCTCGGGAATGTCGTTGATATCCTTCAACTCTTGTTTCGTATCTACTACGTGGGCTAGAAATGTGTGGTATTCCTTTCGGAGGTACTTTTGGGCCTTGACGCAAGAGATGACTTGCAAATTTGAACTGGGTTTGTCGCCATAGATGAAGAGGGTTTCGCCATTTGGCAGATTAAGGCGAACGGCCCTTTCGTAACATAGAATGTCGGCACGATGGGAACTTAACCAATCCATACCGATGATTATGTCAAAGCATTTTATTGTGACCGGCATCAGGTCTACTTTAAACGAATGGTTGTTTAGAGTGAGGGTACACCCTGAGTATATATCATTAGTGTGCTCTTCTTTCCCATTAGCCATTTCTACTACGTATGTGTCTTTTAATGAATGAGGGGTTTGTTTTAGTAATTGTTTGAATTCATGGCTCACAAAACTCCTCTCTGCTCCACTATCAAATAGTACGCATGCATATGTGTTATTGAGGAGAAACGTACCAGAAACCACCGAGGGATCCTTGACTGCTTCTCCGTGTCCCATCGTCAGGACTCTCCCTACACCTCCAACATTGGTGTTTCGTGCTTTTGGGCAGTTTCTTTTGAAGTGCCCTACCTCCCCACATCCGTAACAGGTTTGACTTGCTCCGGTGTTGGCGGCTGGGGAGACTTGAGGGGCGGATTGGGCTGGCACTTTACAAAATCGAGTAGTGTGCCCCTTCCGGTTGCAATTTCTACAGTGCATTTCCCGACAAGCACCGGTATGGTGGAAGTTGCACTTGTTGCACTTGGGAAGAGTTCCTGCGTATTGCTTTGGTGGCGCTGGAGCGGTAGCAGTAGTGGCTGCACGGATAGCAACAGTCTGTTGCTTCTTTGTGGGGTCCTGCACCGGTTGTTTCTTTTTACTGTTCCAGAACTTCCTCTTGTTGTTCCCTCCTTTTGTTTGGTCGGTGGTGGCGACCATGGTGCCACGGCTGGCCCTATGATCGATAAGTTGTTGTGCCAATTCCTTGGCACTCTCAAAGGTAGTAGGTTTCGAGGCCAGAACACTACCATGAATCTGGGATGATAGCCCCCAAAGGTATCGTTCTACCTTGTTCTCCTCTGGGGTGACCATTGCCGGACAGAGGAGTGCTAGGTCATTGAATCGGGCAGTATAAGCTTCGAGATCCGTCCCCGACATCTTGAGATTCCAGAGTTCTTCTTCGAGTTTTTGTATTTCTCCCCTCGGGCAATACTCCTTTAACATCAACGCTTTTAAGTTTTCCCAGCCTATGGAGTTAGCCACTGCAGGAGTAAGTGACTTAACTCGGCCATTCCACCAAGTAAGAGCTTTTCTTGTGAAAGTGAATGCCGCATACTTGACTTTGCTCGCTTCGGGACAAGCACAGATTTCGAAGACCGCTTCGGTCCTTTCGAACCATTGCATCAGCGCTATGACACCCCCGCTTCCGTCGAAAAGATCGGGTTTGCCATTCGTGAAGTCTTTGTAAGAACACTCCTTAGTACGCCCCGTGCTGTCCCCCTAATTCGAGTTAGTATTCCCGGATCCGGAACCGCCGGAACCATTTGTACCCATTTGCGACATTGCTGCCGCCACGGCTGCTGTTACTGCAGCCTGAAACATCACAGGATCAAACTCCGGAGGTGGTGGCGGAGGGGGTGGTGCTGAGTTTCCGGAAGGTCTTGGTCTTTTCCTTGGTGGCATGGTTCTGACACAAAAAAAAAAAAAAAAGAAAAGACTTGTAGGTAAGACTTCAATGGTGATAACGAGTCGAGTGTTACTTGTTTCATCTCAATTGTATTTTATCCGAGTTTACTAATTTAGAAGGTAATTCATCGAAAAGTTTATGCATTTAAACTTATGAATTTAATAGTGTTGACCCGACCAGAGTCATATGTTTGGTTTGTGTCAGCATCTAAGGAAGTAAAATACATGCCACATTCATTGATAATTTGTTAGTACATATTGTTTTGAGACATTTGGCCTCATAAGGGTCTACATTACATCATAATAAAAGATAAAGTTTTGGCAGTACAAAAGCCCCTTTGACTAGTGTGATCACTTAGTCGCGAGGTCAACCTATTCGCAATAAAGTGTAGCACCAACGCATACTCGAAATCCTAGATTTATAATAAAATATAAGTAGCGCGAACACTACTCGTGGCGGGTAGCATCTGGTCCATGGTGGCCCTGGGATGAGGTCGAGGCTCCCTGAAGCTCCGCAATCCGACGTTCGGCCGCGATCACTCTCTCCTCGAGAGCTGCATGCCTCTCCTGGTACTCCCTTACCTCCACTCAAGCAGCGGTAAGGTCCTCGATGAGTTGGTCCACTGGATAGAAGTCCCTTTCCAAATCCCGGGTGCGTGCATTAGTAGCTGCCGTAATAGCGCGGAGATTTCGAACCTGGTCTGCCATTTCCCTACTCTGGTTCCCCAAGTTCGTGATGTGCTGGGTCATAATGGGGAGAGCTCTGTCAGCCGGTCCCCCGTGACTGAGGTCATAGTAACCTCGTTGGTCGTCATAGGGTGACCTCTGGCGTCGTTGCCGGCTCCACCTCTCGATCATAGTTGCCCAACGGGGCTCAGGCCCGTTGTGCCCCCAGCGATTTGCAGGTACCCTCGCGATGTAAGGAGGGTTGAAGACTTCCTCCTCTGGCTCCTCTTCACCTTCATCCTCATCCATGTCCACCTCGTCGTCTTCCTCTTCTTCTTCTTCTTCGTCTACCTCCTCTTCTTCTTCTTCGAGTTCTTCATCGGGATCCTCTTCGGGATCCTCTTCAATCAGCTCTTTGGGCTCTTCCTCAATCCAGCCGGCATTTCCCTGGTTGGGAAAGTATGGGTCTCCTGGTAGGTGAAATCCTGCCATGTCGTCTTCGCGAGAATAGGGGTGTAAGAAGCAGATAGCGGTAAATATTAATAATATTGCGATATAGCAACAGACAAATACTCCTATAGTATCTTAAATGTTTAGATTTGGTTCTTATAGCATTCTTTGTAGAGTGAAGTTAGATTATTAGATTTGTTTCCCCCTACGACTATCCCCCGATAAGAGTAAGTCACCTCTTGGACAGATATAGTTGATCATGCTATATCCAACCCAGAACTAATTACTCGTACCAAGGCGTACTCGTAGCGTTCAACTCCTCTTCTTTTAGTTTATGTTCTTCTAGTTATGACACTACGCGAGTATGTAATGCATGTAGGTATACTTTTAAACAAGAACTATTCGTTTTCTAAAAGTATGACCCGTTAGAATGTTTTAAAATCAGAGACTCTCAGTCCCAAATGTGTTTATAGTTTGTATATCCTATGTTGTTTGATATACTTAATTCACTATAAACCATGCTCTGATACCAATCTGTCACACCCCCAAACCAAGGATGGCGGAAATGTCCGGGGGTGGAGGACTTCATGTGTAGTATCATAACAACAATGGCAATAGTGATGAAAGTAAACACAACCAACATATATATAATTGAAAGAGTTACATCATTGTATGAATTACATGTTTCAAAATCAATTACAATATGTTTTCAAAATATGATAAGTTTGACGCCTCAACGCCCCATCCTCAAAAGTACTTTGTTACCTGTTTAGCGATTTCCTGAGAACACAAGTAGTTTGAAAAAGTGTCAACACAATGGTTGGTGCGTTCATAAGTTTTTGTATATAATTATGAAAAAAGCTTGTCTCGTAGTTGTATAGTTATTCCAGAAAAATCCGATATTTTCCTTAAAATGAAAACTGTAGTCTTGTATCCAAAGACTGAAACGTATGAGTAATCTTCCTTATTTACAGAAATAACGTGAGTTTATTTCAATATAAACGCGTATGATATTAGTGAAGTTCTCGTAAATTCTTAAGTTTGTTAATACTTTCTGTGAGTTATTATAACCATACTTGACATAGACGGCCTCGTAATGTGACGTTCTTCAGGCGTCGCCGTTAAATGACACTTGTCACCACAGACCTGCCGGTCTAGCTGTTGCAATCAGCTCTGGTGTGGGTTTGTCAAACCCAATATAGATCTATACACAACTATCACGTTCTCCCTACAAGAGACTCTGGTTACAATTTACAGGACTTTTTGACTTTGTTACTTTGGAAGTAACCCGAAGGGAATGACTCACAAATTTATTCATTAACAGATTTACGTGAACTAAACTGAAAACTTTTGGTAAATAAGTTTGAGAAGTAAATGATACATAAACTATACCTATTATAGTTTATCCAAAAGGTTTCTAATGTATAAGAATTCTTTTATGAAAATGCCTTAATGCTATGAATCCGTAAACTATGCTCATTATAGCTTAATATACGTGTTCTAAATGAATGAATAATCTTATCATGAATGACTATGTTTCATTTTATGATGATAAACTAACAAGGAAACACATTCAATATTTAGAACTTATCGTTATACACTTTACTCAACATAATACAAAGTGTTATGAAAGTTATAAGCTGTTAACAAATTTTCAACCTTTCTACACTGTTTTTGAAAAGTCACAGAAAAATCATACGAAGTTGAAAACTCAATCCGTAAATTCTGAGAGTTCCCAAAATGTGTCTAGTTTACTCATAATTTTTATCATGATTTTTAATGATCTCCAACTTGGGTGAAAAAGTCCATAATCACAGACTGGTCCGGATTGGTGTTTGAAATGATAGGCAGTTTTGTAAAAATCACCATAAATTGTAGACAAATCGGATGGAGATGTGCAAGTAGTCATTTTAAAGCTGAGAGCTGGAACTACTTACACCTAAAACAGTTTTGAAAACTAAAATGTTTAAGTTGTCCAAAACAGTCCGTGAATGGAGTTGAACTTTTCTGATGAAGGCTGTTAGAAAAGTGTAGTTATGTTCTTGGTGTTTTAACTTGTATTCCCCCCCCCTAAAAACTTGAGAAAACATGAAAATATAGGGGTATGAACTCACCTTGAGTGATTTCAGTAGGTAAGTGTTGAAGAAGAGAAGTGTTCAACCCAAGAACACTTGAAGAATCACTTGAAGATTCGAAGATCTAACAAGAATGTGATGATGTTTGTGTAAGAAATCTTTGATTTTGAGTAGGAGGATGTGTAATAATCATAAAAAAGATGATGATACTTACTAATTGTAGGAGAAGAGTCTTGGAGTATGCCTTGAAATTCTTGAATTAGAGAGAAAAAGATGAGAGAGTTTGGAGTGTGAGTCTTGGTAAAAATGAGAGAATGATTAAAGTGTGAGGAGAGAGGATGGATGTTCCAGCCCTAAGAACGTGGGAATAGTTGTAAATAGTGAGAAAGGACCTATGGAGTGACTAGGGATGGGCTGGTGGTGAATAGTGACATGGAGTGGGTATGGGAGTGGTTGCTTGTGTCATAGACATAAGTAAAGTCAACACTCTACCTTTGTACTTCACCCACTCTCTTTTGGATAAGGTTTTATCCTTAAAAATGTGATTAATTAATAGTTAAGGGTCCTTATATGTTAAAATAAAGTTTTGGGTGAAAATCCCATGTTAAAACAATTAAAAATGGGCCTAAAATGCGAATTTAATCGAAAACCGGGAGAAAAAGCGTTCCCAGGGAGACCTCTCGGTCCTAGGCCGAGGTTCGGTCCCTAGGCCGAGATTCGGTCCTTGCTGGTGCCGAGTCGGAAGTGGGTTGCGAACCAGAGGCGAGATGCGAAGGGTCCTAGGCCGAGGGTTCGGTCCGAAGCTCAGAAGAAGGGTCAGAAGCGAAATTGGTCAGAAGGGAAGGTTCGGTTCGGTTCTTGTTCATCAAGAGGGTTCGGTTCGGTTCTTCTTCATCAGGAGGGTTCGGTTCGGTTCTTCTTCATCAGGAGGGTTCGGTTCGGCAACCTTCTTCATCAGGAGGGTTCGGTTCCTAAGAGGACTTTCGGTTCCTAAGAGGACTTTAAGAGGACTTTCGGTTCCTAAGAAGGGTTTCGGTTCCTTAAGTCCGTTTTTCTCTTAGACTTCCGTTTTTGGGCTGTTTTCGCCAAATTCGAGGGTCGGGATGCCCCGAGTGATTATAGAAAGTTGGGAGAGATTTCGAGAGAGATTCCACATACTCAGAGAGATTTGGGAGAGATTTGACATTTTTGGAGAGATTTCACATACAAAAAGATATTTGGGAGAGATTTCACTTTCTTAGAGAGATTTGGGAGAGATTTGACATTCTTGGAGAGATTTCACATACAGAGAGATATTTGGGAGAGATTTCACTTTCTTAGAGAGATTTGGGAGAGATTTGACATACTTGGAGAGATTTCACATACAGAGATATATTTGGGAGAGATCTCACATACTTGGAGAGATTTGGGAGAGATTTGACATTATTGGAGAGATTTCACATTCAGAGAGATATTTGGGAGAGATCTCACATACTTAGAGAGATTTGGGAGAGTTTTGACATACTTGGAGAGATTTCACATATAGAGATATATTTGGGAGAGATCTCACATACTTGGAGAGATTTGGGAGAGATTTGACATACTTGGAGAGATTTCACATACAGACAGATATTTGGGAGAGATTTCACATACTTAGAGAGATTTGGGAGAGATTCTCGATAAGAAGAGATAGAGTGAAAACGATGGAGAGCGGTTTCGTGTGTGACGAATGTGAGTGTCCGGCTTCGCAATGCAAAGTCCGTAAACCCCATTATGCCATGTTTTAGGATCTTACACACTCCCTATGAGTATGCAACATTGTTTTATTGTTCTTATTCATTGTTTAGCACTAAGGTTAAAGAAATTTAAACACACGAACTTTCCAAGTGATGTTTTCTCATTAAGATAGTGAGTTATACAGAAATTACATAATACAAACCCTATTATACAAGGTTTAATTGAGTTGACCGGTTTGACTCGTTGACCTTGTCCGGCTTAGACTTGACCCGAATTTGACTATTGTCACATCTATGCTCCCTGGTTCGGTAGGATCTCTCAGGTGTGTGTGTGGCCGCCAATGAAGGCCGTAAGGACCTTTAAATAGGTCGCAGGCCCAAAATTTTAGGGTTTCTATCCACATCGCGGACTCGTCGAGTCGACTCGCCGAGTCGTCGAGTCCATTCATTAAACACGTCACCAAGTTGCGATCCTACTTGACGAGTCGAGGCGTCAACTCGTCGAGTCACTCCTCGAGTCTCAAAAATAAAGGATTAAATTGTCATACCTAGAAATCCAGATGTTACAATTCTCCCCAACTGGAATCTGACTTCGCCCTCGAAGTCTCACTGCGAAAATAACTATTGATGCTGCTCCTACATCTCCGTCTCCGGCTCCCAAGTCAGCTCAAATCCTCTCCGTTGTTTCCATTGGACCTAAACCAGAGCCACCTCCTTGTTTCTTAGAACCTTGATTTTCCGATCCAAGATCACGATCGGCCTCTCAATGTAATTCAGGCTCGCATCCATCTGAACATCCTCTAGCGGCACTATTGTTGTCTCATCGGCTATACACTTCCTCAATTGGGATACGTGGAAGGTGTCATGGATCTGGCTCAACTCCGCATGTAGCTCTAAACGGTATGCTACCTTGCCCACTCTAGCAGTCACCCTGAAAGGACCAATGTATCGGGGCCCCAGCTTGACCCTCTGCCTGAACCGAATCACTCCTTTCCAAGGAGATACTTTCAGCAGTACAAAGTCTCCAACCTGGAACTCAAGCTCAGATTGTCTCCTATCTGCTTAACTCTTCTGGCGACTCTGGGCGGTAAGTAGTGTCACACCCCCAAACCTGAACGATGGAAACGTTCAGGGGCGGATGACTTCATATGGTAACGTAACAAATGAATACATAGTAAAGAAAGCAATACAACGATCATATATATAATTGAAAGTTTACATTTGTCAAAAGTTAAATGTTCAAAACCAATTACAATATGATGTCAAAATATGAGATTAAACTGGCGCCGCAACATCCCTTCTTCAAAAGCATAATAGTACCTGAAATTACTGATTTCCTGGGACATACAAGTAATTTTGAAAGAGTAGATCAGCATTTAAGCTGGTGAGTTTCATAAGTATTTAAGTGACAATGTTTGTATAAAATGAAATGTTTTGTCCTTGTTTGTTTGTGTTTAGAAAATCCTATATTTTCTACTAGTATAAAAGTAGCCTTCACTCAAGACCAATGTTTGTTTCTAAAATGTATGTAAGTGTAAAATAACCAATGTGTTTGAAAAACCTTGTAAATCAATGTGTTTGAAAACCTTGTAAATCAATGCATTTTTAATACCCCATGTGAGTTTTATAACCATACTATTGACTTGGAATGCCTATACACAACGTTCTTCAGGCGTTGGAATGTTATGACGTTTGTCACCCCAAACGGTGGACTGTAGCTAACAGTTAGGGCGCGGGTTGTCAAGCCCGTATAGATCTATACACAAACACCATGCTCCCCCTCCAAGGGATTCTGGTATATATAAAAGTTCCTTATATAGTTTATAAATCACATGCGATTTGAATATATAAAAGCACATAAAATAATTGTTTATGTATCACACGATAATACTCGTGTGTTTACTTGTATTCCCCCCCCCCCTTGAGAGCATATAAAAGCATTTAGAATACTTAAAAAGGTTGATTAAGGGGTATGAACTCACTTGAAAGTTTGAAGATAGCGAGATGGAAAACCGGGCAGATTTCCGTCTCGGGAAACGGATTTTCCTCGGGATTCTCGGGAATCTCGGGAGTAAAATCAACCCTCAGGACTTGAGCAAAAAGACCAGAGCTTCGGGGTAGAGCAGGCACGCAAAAACGAGGCAAAACGCAAGGGAAATGAGAAGAAATGAGCAAGTTTTACGGAAGCCCTCACATTCTATTTATAGGGATGCTGAACCGCCCGGTACGCGGGGCGTACGCTCGTACGCAGCGCGTACGCGTACGTCACGCATGAGCGAGTCCTCGATTGCCTCAGCTTCGGATGGGACGGATCGGATGGGACGGCGGGTCGGATGGGACAGCGGGTCGGATGGGGCGGGTCGGTAGCTTCGCATAGGGGCGACGTGGACGGACCGAGACCGCGGCCTTCGGGTACGCGGGGCGTACGGGGTTACGCAGCGCGTAACTCGGATGAGGATGTTGACTCCTCCTTCGGATATTACCGGGTTTTGAATTAAATTTATATATAATTTATTTAATAAACTTCAAAAAATCATATCTTCTTCATACGATCTTCGTTTTCGATGGTCTTTATATCCACGCGTAGGTGAGACTACGATCTACAACTTTCGTTTAGACTCCGTTGGCAAATTCCAAAGTTATATTTTTTATTATTTATTTATTAAAATGACGTGATTAAGGAATTTCTTTAAAAATTCATAACTTCTTTATCTGACGTCGGTTTTTGCCAGATTTTTTACCGCTGAAATACCATTGTCGAGACCTTCGATTCTCGTTTAGGTCATTCCGGCCAAAAGTCACTCGATCTCCGATTCGAGTTTTTAGTTGTCTGTTGCTAAGCCGAACTTGGAAAAATCATAACTTCAATATACGAAGTCGGATTTGGGCGTTCTTTTTACGTACGATCATGGTTTGATGACATTTAAACATAGAAGAATTTAAACAGAAACTTTTTGGACAATTTATTATCAAAGTTAATTTTATTAACTCAAAAGTGGTTACAATACTTGACCTTTTAGGTCATTACAAAGAGTTAAAATATCGGGTTGTCACATCATCCCCCCGTTAGAGGGAATTTCGTCCCGAAATTTAAAGTAGAAAAGATACTAGTGAACATGAAAGAGGTGAGGGTACTTTTGTTTCATCTGATCTTCGCGTTCCCATGTGAATTCAGGTCCCCGCTTGACGTTCCAGCGAACCTTCACGATGGGTATGCGACTTTGTTTTGTTTGTTTGACCTCTCGGTCCATGATTTCTACTGGTTCTTTCACAAAGTTGAGGCTCTCGTTGATCTCAATTTCGTCGAGTGGAATAACAAGAGTCTCATCGGACAGACACTTTTTCAAGTTTGAGACGTGGAAGGTTGGATGTATGTTACTAAGTTCACGCGGTAGGTTAAGCTTGTAAGCCACAGGGCCGATTCTGGCAAGAATCTCGAAAGGCCCTATGTATCTTGGATTTAGTTTCCCACGCTTTCCAAAGCGTATTAAACCCTTCCACAGTGAGACCTTTAATAAGATGTGGTCCCCCACCTGGAATTCCAAAGGTTTCCTCCTTTTGTCAGTGTAGCTTTTCTGTCGGTCTCTAGAGGCTTTCAATCGTTCACGAATCTGAACGATCTTCTCTGTCGTTTCTCGTATGATTTCCAGACCGGTGAGAGTGCTTTCAGGAACTCTTCCTCTAGCTAACTGGGTATCGCCAACTTCAGTCCAACACAGACGGGATCTGCACTTTCGACCATAGAGGGCTTCGAACGGAGCAGCCTTTATGCTTGTATGATAACTATTGTTGTATGAAAATTCGACAAGGGGTAAATGGATATCCCATGCCTTTCCAAAGTCAATCACACAGGCTCTCAGCATATCTTCTAAAGTTTGTATCGTTCTCTCACTTTGCCCGTCTGTTTGTGGGTGGTAGGTTGTACTCATGTCTAGCCTAGTCCCTAGGGAACTTTGTAGTGACTGCCAGAATCTTGAAGTGAATCTACTATCTCGATCGGAGATAATGGATCTCGGAACACCATGCAGTCGCACTACTTCCCTTAAGTAAGTTCTCGTAAGCTTTTCCATTTTGTCAGTCTCCTTGATGGGTAGGAAATGCGCGGATTTGGTCAATCTGTCGACGATGACCCATATGGTATCGAGTCCACTTGTCGTCTTGGGTAACTTGGTTATGAAGTCCATAGTAATCCGCTCCCATTTCCATTCGGGTATCTCTGGTTGTTGTAGTAATCCTGACGGTTTCTGATACTCGACCTTAACCTTAGCGCAAGTAAGGCATTTACTTACGAAGGTAGCAATTTCTGCTTTCATGTTAGGCCACCAGTACAGTTTCTTAAGATCCAGATACATTTTATCTGAACCTGGGTGAACGGAACATCTTGAGTTGTGTGCTTCGGTCATGACTACGTCTCTTAAACCACCATGTTTCGGGGTCCAGATTCGGTCCATGAGATAGTAGGCTCCGCCACCTTTGACTTCTAGATTCTTTTCCATTCCTCGCAGGGATTCACCTGCCACATTTTCAGGTTGCAAAGCTTCCATTTGTGCCTCCTTAATTTGTGTGGATAAGTGGGAATGGATAGTCATAGTCATAGATTTGACCCTCCGGCCAGTGTATTCCTTTCGACTGAGGGCGTCAGCTACCACGTTGGCTTTGCCAGGATGATAACGAATCATTTAGTAACTCAACCCATCGTCGTTGTCGCATGTTGAGTTCCTTCTGATCGAAAATGTGTTGAAGGCTCTTGTGATCGGTGAATATAGTACTCTTTGTTCCGTATAGGTAGTGCCTCCAGATCTTCAGAGCAAATACCACTGCTCCTAACTCAAGATCGTGTGTCGTATAGTTTACTTCGTGTGTCTTAAGCTTTCGGGAGGCATAAGCAATAACCTTCCCTCTCTGCATAAGAACACAACCAAGTCCTTGTTTTGACGCATCGCAATACACTACGAAGTCTTCTATCCCTTCGGGGAGGGATAGTATCGGTGCGGTGCACAAGGCCTGTTTTAGCGTCTGGAAGGCCTTCTCTTGCTTCGCTTCCCAGTCAAAGGCCACACCTTTCTGGGTTAATGTAGTGAGAGGTTTCACAATGCTAGAGAAGCTCTTTATGAATCTGCGATAATAGCCAGCGAGACCTAGAAATTGATGAATTTCTGTAGGTGTCTTTGGTGCCGACCAGTTCTCAATGGCCTTAATTTTGGAGGGGTCCACGTGTATCCCTTTCTCGCTAACAACGTGGCCTAAAAATTCGACTCTTCGAATCTAAAATTCGCATTTAGAGAACTTCGCATAGAGTTTCTCCGTTCGCAGTGTTTCTAGGACTTTTCGTAGGTGCTGACTATGCTCTTCCTTACTTCGGGAGTAGATAAGTATATCATCAATAAAGAAGATGACGAACTGATCCAAGTAAGGACGGCATACCCTATTCATTAGGTCCATAAATACTGCTGGTGCATTGGTTAACCCGAATGGCATCACTACAAATTTGTAGTGTCCATAACGAGTTCGGAAAGCTGTCTTTGGAATATCCCCCTCTAGAACTCGTAATTGGTGATATCCGGATCGTAGATCTATCTTTGAGAAGTAGTTTGCTCCTTGAAGTTGATCGAATAGGTCGTCAATACGGGGTAAAGGATAACGGTTCTTGACAGTAAGTTTGTTCAGCTCTTTGTAGTCGATGCACATACGGAACGATCCGTCTTTCTTCTTTACAAACAAGACCGGTGCTCCCCATGGTGAGAAACTTGGTCTTATGAATCCTTTTTGAAGGAGTTCATTAAGTTGACTGGAAAGTTCCTGCATCTCTGCTGGTGCGAGACGATAAGGCGACTTCGCTACTGGGGTAGCCCCTGGAACTAAGTCGATTCTGAATTCGACTTGACGTTGAGGTGGTAATCCTAGTAGTTCTTCTGGGAAGATATCGGGAAAGTCGCGTACTACGGAAATGTTCTTGATGTCCTTTAGCTCTTCACTTGTATCAACGATGTGTGCTAGGAACGCTCGACAATCCTTCCGCAAGCACCTTCGAGCTTGGATGCACGAAATAATGCGAAGGTTTGTACTCGATTTGTCGCCGTAGATAACTAAAGTTTCGTTGTTAGGGAGATTGAGACGGACTGCTTTCTCAAAGCACATGATGTCGGCTCGAAGAAGACTCAACCAATCCATGCCGACTATGACGTCGAAACTTTTAATTTGGACCGGCATGAGATTGATTGGAAAAGAATGGCCGTCTAAAGTTAACGTACAGCCCATGTATATGCAGTTAGTGTTTTCGGTTTTTCCATTGGCCATCTCTACAGTGAATGATTTTTCTAACATGCTAGGTTTAGGTTTAAGTAAGTGAATAAAGTTTTGACTCACGAAGCTTCTCTCCGCTCCACTATCGAATAATATGCATGCATATGAATTATCGAGAAGGAACGTACCAGCAACTATAGTTGGGTCAGCTACTGCTTCGTCGTGGCCTATAGCCAAAACTCGTCCGACACCGCTGGTGCCTGCTGCCTTAGGGCGGTTCCTCCTGTAGTGGCCCACCTCGCCACAACCGTAGCAAGTCTGCCCTACACCTGCACTGGGAACTTGAGTGATTGGCTTTGCGGGGTCCTTGCAGAAACGGGTTGTGTGTCCCTTTCTGTTGCAGTTGGCGCACTGCATTTCCCGACAAGGTCCATGGTGGTGGTAAGTGCATTTGGTGCACTTTGGAAGGTTACCTACATAAGGCTTTGTTGGGTAGGTATTTGTAGGAGCTGTAGTAGGTACAGTGGCAGCATTCACTGAAACCAGTTGTTTCTTTGCGGGCTCTTGGGAAGACCCACCCTTCCCTTTATTCCATACCCTCTTCTCGCTATTGTTGTTGTTGTTGTTGTTGTTATTGTTGGTGTTGTTGTTGTTGTTGTTGGTTCCTTTCTGTGGTTCTGGTGCAGAAGTGGTTGAGTTCTGATGACCTCCGTAGTCAGTCAGAGATTGTGCCAGTTCCTTAGCACTTTCAAAGGTGTTAGGTTTGGAAGCTAACACGCTTGATCGCATTTGGGGCGTCAGTCCCCAGATGTACCTTTCTATTTTCTTGCTCTTGGGAGCAATCATATCTGGACAAAGGATTGCCAGCTCGCAGAATCTGTTGGTATAAGTAGCGATGTCGGTACCAACCATTCCGAGTGTCCATAGTTCGTGTTCGAGCTTTTGAATCTCTCCCCGCGGGCAGTATTCTCTCATCATCATGGCTTTTAGGCTCTCCCAGGTTATGGAGTTTGCCACTATTAGGGTAAGTACTTTAACGTGGCCATTCCACCAAGTTAAAGCTTTATCAATAAGGGTGAAAGTTGCAAATTTGACTTTGCTGTGCTCGGGACAGGAGCAGATTTCAAAAACTGCCTCCGTCCTTTCAATCCACTGCCTCAGGGCCATCACACCACCAGTTCCATAAAACATCCGGGGCTTGGCATTAGTGAAGTCCTTATAGGTACATTCTCGGGGTGGTCCATGACTCTCGCCATGGTTGGATGGGTGTGTGCTAGATCCCGAGCCATTAGTACTCGAGTTATTGATTTGTGATATGGCAGCTGCTACCGCTGCAGTGACTGCTGCTTGAAACATAACCGCATCAAATTGAGGTGGTGGAGGTGGTGGTGGTACAGGTGTTTCCTCACCGTTGTTTCGCCTTGGGTTCCTACGCGGAGGCATCCTTCAACTATAGGTTGAAAAGACAAGGATAAGAATTCCATAGAATAGAAAATGTATGTGTCTCATGAACTAAATCGCTATAGTTCAACAACAGATGATAGTATGAGTCTTAAAATAGAAGAATGAAAGTTATTTGTAAGACTGAAAGTATGAAACAAGTATTTGGTTTCTTAAAGACCTTTCAAGGTTTGAACGAAATACTCAACGTAGTAATAATAGTGTCACTTATATTAATATAAAAGTTGTTACAACGATCATGAAAATTTGACCCCTAAAAAGGTCTCCGATTACAAAGTTCGATAAATTTAAAGACTTTTAGCCGAGGTCCTAAGCTATAACAAAATTTGAGTCTTTGACAAGCACTACTTGCGACGAAAGTTGCGCTTGGAGCTTGACTCCGCATCTGATTGCTTCGACTCCATTAGACGCCTATCAAAAGCGGCTTGTTGTTCCCTCAGTTCAGCGAGGGCTGCAATCATTTGTGCTTGGAATGCCTCGGTTTGGAGTTGAGCATTGTCTTGCATCTTGTCCAACCTACGAATGTTAGAAGTGTGAACCTGCACTTCCACATTGACATCCTGGAGTCGGCTAGCTTGAACTCCGGACTGATAGGACTGATTGGCTAGCTTACCCACCATTACCGGGAGTGCTTGATCAGCCGAACCTCCGCCGCGAACATCGTAGAAGTCCCGGCACATGCCGTAGGGAGGGCGTAGGTTTTGCTTTTGGCTCCAATGGTGGAGGTGACTTCCCCAGACGGGAGTCGGTCCTTGAAAGTTCCTTACGGAGACGGGAGGTTGAATGGGTGGTGGGTCGATCACTTCCGGCTCTGAGTCGGTACCGGAGTCATCACCCACTTCTATGGGTTCCTCGTCCTCTTCGGGATCATCTTCGATCCATCCTCCGTTGCCTTGGTTGGGAAAGTAGGGGTCGCCAGGGTGGTGAAATCCAGCCATTTGACTGTACGAGAAATAGGGTTAAAAGAATTGGATAAGGTTGAAACATGTAAAACATGTAAGTTAAACTAGCTTAGGTAGCAAATACTCCTATAGTATTTAAATTCTTGTGTTTGATTCTTGTAATGGTTTGGTAAGTTTTGACTTGTTGCTTACTACGACCATTCCTCGATATACGTTGGTCCAATCTCAGGCAAATATAGTTGATCACGCTATATTTGTCCAAAATATGATTACATATATCGAGTCCTAATCGTAGTGTCAACTTGTCTAAATACGTGTTGTATAGTTAGATATCATGAAAATAATTTGTTGTATGCATGCAATTGTACTTAAATGAACTATTAATTTAAGTTAAACGTAACGCTGCTTAAGCGAAAAAAAATGTTTTGTCAGAGAGTATTAGTCCCTTAAGCATTTATAGTTTGTATATCTTATGTGGTTCGATATACTTAGTTCACTATAAACATTGCTCTGATACCAATCTGTCACACCCCCAAACCTGAACGGCGGAAACGTTCGGGGGCGGATGACTTCATGTGGTAACGTAACAAATGAATACATACTAAAGAAAGCAATACAACCATCATATATATAATTGAAAGTTTACATTTGTCAAAAGTTAAATGTTCAAAACCAATTACAATATGATGTCAAAATATGAGATTAAACTGGCGCCGCAGCATCCCTTCTTCAAAAGCATAATAGTACCTGAAATTACTGATTTCCTGGGACATACAAGTAGTTTTGAAAGAGTAGATCAGCATTTAAGCTGGTGAGTTTCATGAGTATTTAAGTGACAATGTTTGTATAAAATGAAATGTTTTGTCCTTGTTTGTTTGTGTTTAGAAAATCCTATATTTTCTACTAGTATAAAAGTAGCCTTCACTCAAGACCAATGTTTGTTTCTAAAATGTATGTAAGTGTAAAATAACCAATGTGTTTGAAAAACCTTGTAAATCAATGTGTTTGAAAACCTTGTAAATCAATGCATTTTTAATACCCCATGTGAGTTTTATAACCATACTATTGACTTGGAATACCTATACACAACGTTCTTCAGGCGTTGGAATGTTATGACGTTTGTCACCCCAAACGGTGGACTGTAGCTAACAGTCAGGGCGCGGGTTGTCAAGCCCGTATAGATTTATACACAAAACCATGCTCCCCCTCCAAGGGATTCTGGTATATAATACAAGACTTGAAATGTGTACTCGAACGTACGTGAAGTTAGCGTCTCACAAAACCGTGGTATAAAACCAGATCTACTTGTTAAAATGTTTCATTTGTTCTTGTATACGAAAGTGACTTCTTGAAATTCATGTTTCTAGTACGAAGGAGTTAGAAATTTGTTCGTAAAACTATACCTATTATAGTTTTCTAAAAGTGTGACTCGTTTGTTTAGAAATACCTAGAAAAGGAATCATTTGTTATGAAAGCATAGATTTTGTAAAGACTAAAATAGACAAGTATACATATAATCTAAGAAAAGTTTAGTTGATACATGCATTATAATAATTTATATTTCAAAAGATGGAATATAACATATTTTGTATATATAAAAGTTCCCTATATAGTTTATAAATCACATGCGATTTGAATATATAAAAGCACATAAAATAATTGTTTATGTATCACACGATAATACTCGTGTGTTTACTTGTATTCCCCCCGTTGAGAGCATATAAAAGCATTTAGAATATTTAAAAAGGTTGATTAAGGGGTATGAACTCACTTGAAAGTTTGAAGATAGCGAGATGGAAAACCGGGCAGAGTTCCGTCTCGGGAAACGGATTTTCCTCCGGATTCTCGGGAATCTCGGGAGTAAAATCGACCCTCAGGACTTGAGCAAAAAGACCAGAGCTTCGGGGTAGAACGGACACGGAAAACGAGGCAAAACGCAAGGGAAATGAGAAGAAATGAGCAAGTTTTTCGGAAGCCCTCACATTCTATTTATAGGGATGCTGAACCGCCTCGGTACGCGGGGCGTATGCTCGTACGCAGCACGTACGCGTACGTCACGCATGAGCGAGTCCTCAACTGCCTCGGCTTCGGATGGGACAGATCGGATGGAGCGGCGGGTCGGTTGGGACAGCGGGTCGGATGGGACAGCGGGTCGGATGGGGCGGGTCGGTAGCTTCGCATAGGGGCGACGTGGATGGACGGAGACCGCGGCCTTCGGGTACGCGGGGCGTACGGGGTTACGCAGCGCGTAACTCGGATGAGGATGCTGACTCCTCCTTCGGATATTACCGGGTTTTGAGTTAAATTTATATATAATTTATTTAATAAACTTCAAAAAATCATATCTTCTTCATACGATCTCCGTCTTCGATGGTCTTTATATCCACGCGTAGGTAAGACTACGATCTACAACTTTCGTTTAGACTCCGTCGGCAAATTCCAAAGTTATTTTTTTATTATTTATTTATTAAAATGACGTGATTAAGGAATTTCTGTAAAAATTCATAACTTCTTTATCTGACGTCGGTTTTTGCCAGATTTTTTACCGCTGAAATACCATTGTCGAGACCTTCGATTCTCGTTTAGGTCATTCCGGCCAAAAGTCACTCGATCTCCGATTCGAGCTTTTAGTTGTCTGTTGCTAAGCCGAACTTGGAAAAATCATAACTTCAATATACGAAGTCGGATTTGGGCGTTCTTTTTACGTACGATCATGGTTTGATGACATTTAAACATAGAAGAATTTAAATAGAAACTTTTTGGACAATTTATTATCAAAGTTAATTTTATTAACTCAAAAGTGGTTACAATACTTGACCTTTTAGGTCATTACAAAGAGTTGAAATATCAGGTTGTCACAAGTAGCCTCTGTCTGACCTGTTGAATCTGCTCAGTCGTCTTAAGGACTATCTCAGTGTTACCTATCACTCGTTGCCCTACCTCTCCCCAACAGATGGGAGTCCGGCACCTCCTCTCATACAACAACTCAAAGGGAGGCATACCAATACTCGAATGATAGATGTTGTTGTATGAAAACCCAGCCAAAGGTAGGTATGTGTCCCAACTTCCACCGAAGTCCATAACACATGCTCGAAGCATGTCCTCGAGTGTCTGTATCGTCTGCTCACTTTGCCCGTCCGTCTCTGGGTGATAATCAGTACTAAAGTGCAATTTCGTACCCAAATCCTCATGAAACTTCTTCCAAAACCTAGAAGTGAAACGTACATCTCGTTCTGACACAATCGAGATTGGAACTCCATGTCTAGACACTACCTCTCTCACATATATCTTCACCAGTCTCTCAACAGAAGAGCTCTCACTGATAGCAAGGAAGTGAGCGCTCTTCGTCACCCGGTCTACGATCACCCAAATTACATCAACACCCCTCACGGTCTTCGGCAATTTGGTGATAAAATCCATAAAAATTTGTTCCCACTTCTACTGGGGAACCTCCAGTGGCTGCAACTTGCCATGCGGGCGCTGTTGCTCAGCCTTAACCCGGTGACAGGTCAAGCACCTCTCGACTATCCATGCAACATCCCTCTTCATACGGGGCCACCAGTAATCTCTCTTCAGGTCCAAATACTTCTTAGTGTCCCCGGGATGGATCGAGAACCTCGATCTTTGCACCTCCACCATTAGTGTGCTACGAGCTTCGCCCGTATACGACACCCAAATCCAACCATGAAAGGTCATAAGCCCTCGACTATCCATCACAAACTTGGATACACGTCCAATCACCCCCTCTCTCCTGCGGTTCTCCGGTCTCACGGTCTCTCGGATAGTGTCTAACACAGGAGTCACCACTGTCATCCTCATGCATATATCTCAAATTGGGGCACTCTCCACCCTGCAGCTCAGGGCATCGGCTACTACGTTAGCCCGGGTGATACAAGATCTCACAGTCGTAATCCTTTACCACATCCAACCATCTCCTATGGTGCATATTCAGGTTGGGTTGATCCATCAGATACTTCAAACTCTTGTAGTCCATGTATATGGTACACCGAACCCCATACAAATAATGCGGCCATATCTTGAGCGAGAACACCACTTCCCCCAGCTCCAAATCGTGGGTGGGATACCTCGTCTGATGAGGCTTCAGCTGCCTCGATGCATAAGCTATCATGTACCCTCTCTGCATAAGCACCGCACCCAACCCCAATATAGACGCATCACAGTAAACCACAAAATCCTCCATTCCCTCTGGAAGGGCTAACACTGGGGCTTCACACAATCTCTGGCGAATAGTCTCAAACGAGGTCTGCTGCTTAGGATCCCAAATAAAAGCAACGTACTTTCGGGTCAATCTGGTGAGGGGAACGGCAGTCCTGGAGAAATCTCTGATAAATCTACGATAGTAGCCGGCCAATCCTAGAAAACTCCTGATCTCGGTGGGGGATCTCGGCACCTCCCAACTCATAATAGCCTCAATCTTGGCCGGATGGACCAATATCCCATTCTGATTAAGGAGATGCTCCAAGAACTGGACCTCTCGTAACCATAAATCACACTTGGAGAATTTAGCGTAAAGCCTCTCCAATCTCAACACTCCGAGGATCTCCCTCAAATGCTCCTCATGCTGCTCTCTGGATCTCGAATACACCAAAATATCATCAATGAACACGATCACGAATCGATCCAACATCGGTCTGCATACCCGGTTCATGAGATCCATGAACGCTGCTGGTGCATTGGTGAGCCCAAAAGGCATCACCACGAACTCATAATGCCCATAACGAGTCCCAAATGTCATCTTGTGGATATGCTCGTAACGCACCCTCATCTGGTGATATCTAGACATCTGGGAACTCACGCACTATCGATACATCATCGACAGAACTCGGCCTCTATGCGGCAACTCGTGCATTCGTCACATATGCTACAAACCCTTTACAACCCTGCTGTAAACACTGTCTTGCTCTGGCAGTCGAGAAAAATGATGACCCATGTTGGGTTCCCTCGCCATATACTATCAGCACTCCCCCACTAGGTTCTAGTATCATCACCAACTAACGCCCGCAGTATATAACAGCTCCAATTTGGCTCAACCAATCCATGCCCACAATGACACAAACATCCACCATCGCAATCGGGACTAGATCTATCGGGAACCCAACACCAAAGATCTCGATTACACATCCTCAAATCACATTAGTAGCAAGAACCACATGCTCGTCGACTATGGAAAATCCCAGGGGCGGCCTCAACGGCTCCCGTCGGATGCTGATATGGTGGCTAAAAGCTAATGACACAAACAACCAACTCGCACCTGAGTCAAATAACACCAAGGAAGGCACAAAATTCACAAGAAAAGTACCTATGCATATCATAATAGAAGCACATATACCTCAAATACATCATAAGCATAAGAATACATACCACCCATAACATCAGGTGCAGTGCGGACCTCCCCTACTGTCATCTGGAAGGCTCTCCCGTGTGCCTTCGGTGCCTAGGCCTTCACTGGCTGAACCTCAGTAGCTTGTACAGCAGCAGGGGAAGATCCATGTGATGATCCTTATAACAGTTGCGGGCACTCGGCCCTCCGGTGGCCAGTCTGGTTGCAATGAAAGCAAACCATGAATCCCTTGGGGAAATTGTTGTCTATATGCCCCTCCTTGCCACATTTCTAGCAAGCACCTGCTCTACAAACTCCATCATGTCCCTTGTCGCAGTTCCCACAAGTGCGGCCCTTCTGGCATCCAGATCTCGTATCGGCGGGCTTTGCCCGGTTGGCTGCCGGCTGAGACTGTACTGGCCGCCTATCCCTCCTCTAAGACTCGGCCTCCTCCCTGGCCTGAGTCTCTAGCTCAATCTCCCTCTTCTGAGCATTTTCCTGGAGCTCGGCAAATGTTCGGTACGTCGAGTTCGCCACAAACTCCCGAATGTCTCTCCTCAGTATGCTCAAATATCAGTTCATGCGTGCCTACTCAATAGACACGTGCTCAGGGAAAAACAACGCCCTCTCATGAAACATCCGCGTGATCGCAGTCACAAACTTTGTCCCCTGCTTGAGGGACAAGAACTCTTGGGCCAAACTTTCCCTCCCCACCAGGGGAACATACTCGTCTCTGAACATAGTGGTGAACCTCTCCTAGGTCACCGCGGTAAGCTCTGTAGGAGTAAAATTTGCTGTCACAAACTTCCACCAGTCCTTCGATCCTAAGCGAAACTGGTTCAGCGCGAACCGTACTCTCAAATGTTCTGGACAGGAACAAGTGTAGAAACATCCCTCAACATCAGAGATCCACCTCATTGCGGCTATCGTATCCTGTGTCCAATCAAACTCTGGTGGCTTTGTGGTGCTGAACTCCCGAGACAACAACGAGTCACCCCTGTAGCCTAGCTGCAACAGTTGCGGTGGCTGCAGCTGCGACAGTTGCGGTGGCTGCAGCAACAGCAGCCTCCGTAATAGCAGAGTATCGCTCATCGAATGTCTCAATCAACGTGGTTTTAATAGACCCAAACATCTCCGGTATGACCTCTCATATAGTTGCGGCCACCTCATCATGAATCATCCTGCAAATCTCGCCATCGCCAACTCCGCTACTCTCTGGTGTGTGACGTGTACCCACGATGATGTCTCTAAAAAACAACATAAAAGAAATCAGAGACTCGTTCGAGTATACTCGCACTCGATCACCCAATCCTACTTGTTCCTTGGTATTCTAAGGATTCTTACTTGGACTGAACACTGGTCCGATGTTTCTAGTAGTACGGGCCCTATACTACCTTCCACACCACATCAGTATTCACCTAAAGTCCTCCTCCTAGGATTCCAGATCACAAGTACTCTACATCTTATCACACATATGCCACTTTCCAGTAGACCTCTCTTAAGCTCCTCCCTGATACCTACTCACTCTCGTAGTAACTCGTAGTAGCAGTAATTCCTAGGTTAAGGCATCACAAATCATGCCACTCTAGTCCTAGATATGAATACCTAGCCTACTCTCTAGCATGCATAACATATCACATAATATCTCATAACATATAACGTAAGTGTATTTTGGGAAATCACTGTTCGGGCGCTGGCTGATTGTACACACTGCTCCTTTCTGCTTTCTTGAAAATCTTTTACTGATTTTAGAAAATTGTTTCTTTTTGAGAACTTTCCTCAAATCCTCAATTTGAGTTCAGATATGCCCGAAGGTGTATCCAAATCCCTCAAACCAAGGCTCTGATACCAACTTGTAACATCTCAATCAACGTGGTTTTAATAGACCCAAACATCTCCGATATGGCCTCTCGTAGAGCTGCGGCCACCTCATCATGAATCATCCTGCAAATCTCGTCATCGCTAACTCCGCTGCTCTCTGTTGTGTGACGTGTACCCACCGTGATGTCTCTGAAACACAACATAAAAGAAATCAGAGACCCGTTCGAGTATACTCGCACTCGATTACCCAATCCTACTTGTTCCTTGGTATCCTATGGATTCTTACTTGGACTGATCACTGGTCCGGTGTTTCCAGTAGTTCGGGCCCTATACTACCTTCCACACTGCATCAGTATTCACCCCACGTCCTCCTCCTAGGATTCAAGATCACAAGTATTCTACATCTTATCACACACCGGCCACTTTCCTGTAGACCTCTCATAAGCTCCTCCCTGCTACCTACTCACTCTCGTAGTAACTCGTAGTAGCAGTAATTCCTAGGCTAAGGCATCACAAATTAAGCCGAGTACTCTAGTCCTAGATATGAATACCTAACCTACTCTCTAGCATGCATAACATATCACATAATATCTCATAACATATAACGCAAGGGTATTTTAGGAAATCACTGTTCGGGCGCTGGCTGATTGTACACACTGCTCCTTTCCGCTTGCTTGAAAATCTTTTACTGATTTTAGAAAATTGTTTCTTTTTGAAAACTTTTCTCAAATCCTCAGTTTGAGTTCAGATATGCCCAAAGGTGTATCTGAATCCCTCAAACCAAGGCTCTGATACCAACTTGTAACGTCGTAAAAGTTCAAACCAATTTTTTTCATTTTTAAAACAAAATATAACTCATATAATAGTTCTCAAATCTCATAAGTGTCAAATGTCATCATAATAAAACATATCCCAGAATCTCAAAAACATAATCCTCTGTTAGTGTGTACAAATCATGTCGGTACCTTCCCGCGGTCCTCTGAAGTACCTGAAACACATATCACATAAACGGTAAGCAGGCATGCTTAGTGAGTTCCCCAAAATACCACGTACATACAACTAGCCACTCGAGGCTATAGCTCTACGAGACCTCCCGGTCAATGTGTCTCAAGGGCCTTCCGGTCTCACAATCTGAGTAGACCTTCTGGTCCTACTCATGATGACCTTCCGGTCCTACCCTGTCGACTTTCCGTTCCATACCATCTTGACCTTCCGGTCCATACAGTGTTGACCTTCCGGTCCATACGCTATTAACCTTCCGGTCCATACACTGTTGACCTTCCGGTCCATATCATGTTGACCTTCCGGTCCATATCATGTTGACCTTCCGGTCCATACCATGCTACTCATAACGTAAATAACATATACATATCTCATAGAAGACATATCACATACTCATCATAGCACATAAGACCTTCTGGTCACACATAATTACCACTCTAGGTGAGGTATAGTGAGAAGACTCACCTCGTAAGATGTCTTGTAAACTCTCGTGCTCAATGTCCTCGATCTAGCATCCACCTATCAACATGATAACATTTCTGATCAATACACTTCTAACATCCTCATCCTTAGAGAATGACTAGAATATCATTCTACCCCTCTCTGACCTATCTTAGTCAGTTTGACCAACCCAACGGTCAACTAAAGTCAACTCCATTCACCGGTCACATTTTGACTAGACTCGCCGAGTGCACTTAGGTGACTCGGTGAGTCCATGTGTGTCCTCTGAATCCTCCTAAGGCCTCACTCGACTCGTCGAGTTAACCTCTCACTCAACGAGTTACCACTGATCACGAATAGCGGGGCAACCCGATCCGACTCGTCGAGTTCTCTCAACGACTCGACGAGTTTCCTCCAAGGCAACACTCATTTGACCTTCTGAGGTCAGATCTGTTTCTCTAACCTATAGATCTGACCTTCTAGCACCCAAAAGTCACGTAAAGGTCCAATCTTTATGTCCATGCACTACACATCTAGCTCTTATTTGATGAAATAACCCTCATAATGATGTCTCAAGTTCAATACTCTTGTCTAACAGCATAAAGCTTGGTATTTGGGACTCTCTGGACCTCTCAAGGTCCAGATCTAAAGTCTAAGCCTCAAGGGACTCCACATATCACATAACTCAACCAAAGAGGGGGTAAGGAAGCCCTAGATTCATGATATCTAATATACATACGAGATTGCGCTTGGATTCATACCTCAAACAGCAACCCTTGATGAAATGATAGCAAATCTGAGCCCCTCCAATCAGCCTAGCTTGAATCTGCTCTCCTTCCTTGCAAGATTGCACTAAGGTGGTGTAGTTAGCTCTCTTTGTCCCTCTCTATGCTCTCTGGTTCGATAGGATCTCTCAGGTGTGTGTGTGGCTACCAATAAAGGATATAAGGACCTTTAAATAGGTCATAGGCCCAAAGATTTAGCGTTTCCGTCCACAGCGCGGACTTGCCGACTTGTCGAGTTCATTCATTTAACACGTCACTAAGTCGTGATCCTACTCGACGAGTCGAGGCGTCAACTCGTCGAGTCACTCCTCATGTCTCAAAAATAAAGGATCAAATTGTCATACCTGGAAATCCGGATGTTACAATTTCAAATTTGGAATGTGAATTGTAAGGATTGTTTCCGGTTTAACGTATAAATAGGGATGAAAAAGTGTTGGGATATTTACATCGGAATGTGTAATTTATCACATTGGACGAAGTGTCACCGCCTAAAAGTGTGATTTCAGTCTAAGATACCATTGCAATCACCATGATTTCGGTCGAACATCAAACTGAAAACCAGGTCTTCGGTAATAAAGGGGTTCTCGGTCCATGCGGTTTTCGATCCGAAGGAATTTTGGTCTAGGAGGGTTCTCGGCCTCGCATGATTTCGGCCAAATGTGTTTTCAGTTAGCTTTTTGCATTTGATTCCTAAAACTGAAATCACCCAAAGCAAAACGAATTATCCTTATTTAATTTCAAAAATAAGACTTTTGTTTGCACAATTGATTTTTGGTTGAATTTCTTTGACTTTTATTGACTCGAAATAAACAGTTGTTACATTATCCCCCCGTTAGAGAGAATTTCATCCCAAAATTATTTCTTAAGTGAGTACTCATCGACTAGGGAAAAGATGTGGGTATTTTCACTGCATCTGTTCTTCTCTTTCCCAAGTGAATTCGGGTCCTCTCTTAGCGTTCCAGCGGACCTTCATTATTGGTATACGAATTTACTTTGTTCTCTTGATCTCCTTGTCCATGATTTCTATGGGTTTCTCCACAAAGTTCAGATTCTCGTTTATCTCGACTCATCGAGTATGATTACAAGATTCTTATCAGATAGACACTTCTTTAGATTAGACACGTGGAAGGTAGGGTGTATGTTACTAAGTTCTTGGGGTAGTCGGAGTTTGTAAGCTATCGGGCCGATTCTAGCAAGAATCTCGAATGGTTCGATATACCTTGGATTTAGTTTTTCAGGTTTTCTGAAACGTATCATTCCTTTCCAGGGTGAGACCTTCAACAAAACACGGTCACCAACCTGGAATTCCAAGGGCTTTCATCTCTTATCTGCATAACTCTTTTGTTTGTCCCTAGAGGCTTTCAGTCGTTCTCGGATTTGGATGATCTTCTATGTTGTCTTCCTTATGATCTCAGGACTGGTGAGAGTGCTGTCGGGAACTTGTCCTTTAGCTAGTTGTGTGTCTTCCACCTCAGCCCAGCACCGAGGTGATCTGCACTTGTGGCCATAGAGGGCTTCGAATGGAGCAACCTTGATGCTAGTGTGATAGATGTTATTTTATGAGAACTAAACGAGTGGTAAATGGGTGTCCCATGCTTTACTAAAGTCAATCACACAAGCTCTCAATATGTCTTCCAAGGGTTGAATAGTTCTCTCGCTCCGCCCGTCGGTCTGCGGGTGGCAGGTTGTACTAATGTCTAGTCTAGTTCACAAGGATTTTTGTACTGACTGCCAAAACTATGAGGTGAATCTACTATCTCTTTCAGATATAATGGATATTGGCACACCATGCAATCGTACTATCTCTCTAATGTATGTTCTGGTCAGCTTCACCATCATGTCGGCTTCTTTGATTGGTAGAAAGTGTACGAACTTGGTTAACCTGTTAACGATTACCCAAATGGTGCCGAGACCACCTGTTGTCTTGGGCAACTTGGTTATGAAATACATGGTTATCCTCTCCCACTTCCATTCAGGTATTTATGGTTGTTGTAGTAAACCCGAGGGCTTCTGGTATTCTACCTTCACCTTGGTGCAAGTCAGACACTTACCCACATAGGTAGCAAATTCTGCCTTCTTGTTTGGCCACCAATAAAGTTTCTTAAGGTCCATATACATCTTGTCTGAACCTGGATGAACGAAGTATCGAGTCTTATTTGCTTCGTTCATGAAAACATCTCTATACCCACCAAACTTAGGTGTCCAAATCCGATTCATGAGATAACGAACTCCGTCACCCTTGACTTCTAAGTTTTTATCAATCCCTCTTAAGGCTTCACCTGCCACATTATCAGGTTTCAAGGTTTCCAGTTGAGCCTCTTCGATCTGTGTGGACAGGTGTCAATGGATAGTCATGGTCAATGCTTTTACTCTGCAACTTGAGTACTCCTTTCGACTTAGGCATCTGCTACTACATTGGCTTTACCTGGATGATAACAAATTTCGTATTCGTAGTCATTAAGTAGTTCTACCCATCATCATTTCCTCATGTTGAGCTCCTGTTGATCGAATATGTGTTGGAGACTTTTGTGGTCAGTGAAGATGGTGCACTTCGTACCATAAAGGTAGTACCTCCAGATCTTG
This sequence comes from Lactuca serriola, assembly GCF_051521515.1. Lineage (NCBI taxonomy): Eukaryota > Viridiplantae > Streptophyta > Magnoliopsida > Asterales > Asteraceae > Lactuca > Lactuca serriola. The sequence goes on along the minus strand of NC_136410.1, from coordinate 226,835,910 downwards.
ATTGTAACATCCCGAATTCTAGGTAGCATATTTGAATAATTTACATTCAGCAAGACAAAGCAACTCGATGAGTTGGATATCCAAATCATCAAGTAGAGACGGTTTTGGATGCAGGAATTTATTGACCAACTCGGCGAGTTGGAGTTGTTGGGTGAAACCCAAATTTTCATGGGTTGTGTCCTATTTAAAGGGCCTTAGGCCCTCATTTCCGCCACCCTTATCACCCTTACTCCTTAGTGTGAAACCCTAATCGTCTAGAGTATTTAAGAGAGAATGAAGAGCTAACTTTGGGCATTCTAGTGTACCTTTGGAAGAAAAGAGAAGATTATCAATGCTTGGAACGAGAAGGGATTGTTGGATCCGGTATTATTTCACCTATAGCAATTTTTGAAGGTAAAAAGACTCCACCTTGCTTGTTATTTTGATTAGATCTCCTTTTTATGGAGTTTTAGGGATTTTTCCATCTTTCCTTGAGACTTTGAGTGTGTTGAGCTTGCCGAGAGATTGAGAATTCAGATCTGGACCTTATGAGGTCCCTAGAGCCCAAAGGTCCCAACTTTATCTAGCTAGAGAAGAGCTTCTATGCTTACGACCCTAAATGGAACTTGTTTTTGCATTTCAATCCCTAAGTGCCATGCATGGACGTAAGGATTATGGCTTTACGTGGTATCTCAGCCTTGGGAGGCTAGATCTACAGTTTGGGGTTGTATATCTGCCTTAAGACGTCTGAAAGGGAAAATAGACTTAAGGGACTTGGTGATTTGATGAGCCAACTCGATGAGTCATTTAGGGTTTACCCCGATGGTTTGGACGCGTGACATACTCGGCGAGTTGGTGAGACAACTCGACGAGTTGAGAGGGTTTTACCCGTTTATAGATTCAGAGGGGACTCGACGAGTTGATGAGACAACTCGACGAGTAGGTGGGTTTTCCTTAACTTTTGGACACTATGTGGACCCGACGAGTTGGCTAGCAATTCAGCAAGTAGACTTGGGTTTTCGCGATTACTGAGTTCTGGAGGGACTCGACAAGTTCATAATCTATACTCGGCGAGTTGAGTCAACATGGACTGTTGAATTCTATTGACTTTTTAAGTTGGGTCAGTTTTGACTGTTGACTTTCGTTGACTTTAGGGTTTTTGGTCAACTATGGATTTTTTAGGCCATGGAGAGGCGGATGTTAGACCAGTAGCTCGAGTGTGGGAGACATTACTTTACTTTGCGAGGTAAGTCTTCTCACTATACTTACTTGTGTGGTAATTTATGTGTGACCGGAGGGTCTTATTCGTGTTATTGACCAGAGGGTCTTATTTACATTATTAACCGGAGGGTTTATTTATATTATTGACCGGAGGGTCTTATTTACATTATTGACCAGAGGGTCTTAGTACATTATTGACCAGAGGGTCTAGTATATCATTGACCAGAGAGTCTTATCTGGTATTACTGAGATATGTGTTACCATGCTTACTGTCCTTGTGACTTATGCAATTATATTATTCTGTGTATATATGATCTTATACGCTTACATTGAGATATGAGATATTATGTGTTATGTCTTGTGATATATGTTGTTATTATCCTGTGCATTAATGAGATTCTGGACTAGAGGGTCCAACCCAAGCCGTGAGACCGGAGGTCTTCATTGAGGCACATGACCAAAGGGTCCTTATCGAGATATAGCCATGAGAGGCTAATTATTTATGTGTGTTATTTTGGGGAACTCGCTAAGCTCCGTGCTTACCGTGTTGTGTGATATGTGTTTTGGGTACTTTTGTAGATTTCGGGAAGGCGAAGGCTCGATTGTACACATCTAACGACTTATAAAGAATTGAGGATTTTGTGATACTCTAATGTTGTTTTGGAAATTAAATTACAATTTATGTGATGATGTGGAATTATGAGTAATATTTTGGGAATTAATAATGAGAAAATTGGTTTGAAAATTTACAGTGTTACATTCAGAGCAAACACTACTGCTCCCAGCTCGAGATCATGAGTGGTGGAGTTGACCTCATGTGTCTTAATCTGTCTCAAGGCATAGGCAATAACCTTTCCCCATTACATAAATACACAACCTAGCCCTTAATTGGATGCATCGCAGTATACTACAAAATCTTTTGTCCCTTCTGGAAAAGACAAGATCGGTGAACTGCATAGGTCTTGCTTTAGTTTTTGGAACGCAGTTTCTTGTTTCTCTTCCCAGTTGAATGTTACACCCTTCTGAGTCAAGGTGGTAAGTGGTTTAGCAACCCTGGAGAAGTTCTGTATGAATCTTCAGTAGTATCCAGCAAGGCCGAAGAATTGATGGATTTCTATTGGTGTTCTTTGTGCTGACTAGTTCTCGATTGCCTTAATTTTTTAGGGGTCCACATCTATCCCATATTCGCTGACCACATGACCAAGGAAATCCACTTTCCGAATAAAAAACTCGCACTTTGAGAACTATGCATATAAATTCTCTGACCTTAATGTTTCCAAGACCTTTCGAAGGTGCTGAATTTGTTCTTCCTTACTTTGTGAGTAGATTAGTATATCATCTTTGAATATTATCACAAATTTGTCTAAGTAAGAACGCCATACCCTATTCATTAGATCCATGAACACTGCGGTCGCATTTGTTAGTCCGAAGGGCATCACTACAAACTCGTAGTGACCATAACAAGTTTTGAATGTTGTTTTAGGTACATCATTCTCATGGACTCATAGTTGGTGATACTCCGACCTCAGATCTATTTTTGAAAAATAGTTCGCTCCTTGGAGTTGGTCGAACATGTCGTCTATTCAGGGTAGGGGATATCGGTTCTTAATGGTGAGTTTGTTTAGTTCACGGTAGTCTATGTACATGCAGAAAGATGTGTCCTTCTTCTTCACGAACAGGACCGACGCTCCCCAAGGTGAGAAGCTCGGTCTAATGAATTCTTTTCCTAGCAGTTCGTTTACTTGGGTGGAAAATTCATGCATTTTTATTGGTGCTAAACAGTACGGTGATGTAGCTATGGGGGTAGCTCTAGGAATCAAGTCGATTCCAAACTCGACTTGGTGTTCTGGTGGTACTCCTGGAAGATCTTCGGGAAAATGTTGGGAAAATTACAGACTTCGGGAATGCTCTCAAATTCTTTTACTTCTAGTTTCTCATCCACGATGTGGGCTAAGAATGCATGGTATTCCTTGCATTGATATTTTTGGGCTTTGACACAAGAAATGATTTGAAGGTTCGTACTGGGTTTGTCGCCATAAATGACGAGTGTTTCGCCAGTTGGCAGATTAATGCGAACGGCCTTTTCGTAACACAAGATATCAGCACAGTGAGGACTTATCCAATCCATGCCAATGATAACGTCAAAGCTTTTTATTGAGACCGGCATAAGGTTGATTTGGAAAGAATAGTTGTTTAGAGTGAGGGTACATCCTATGTATATGTCGTTAGTGCTCTCTGTCTTTCCGTTTTCCATTTATACGGTGAACATTTCATTTAGTGATTGGGGTTTTTGTTTGAGTATGTGTTTAAACTTTTGGCTCACGAAACTCCTCTCCACACCACTATCAAAGAGTATGCATGCATATGAGTTATTGAGGAGAAACGTACCGGTAACCACCCTGGGATCTTCTATTGCTTCTTCGTGCCCAATAGCCAACACTCTTTCCACACCACTAGCATTCCTTGCTTTCGGACAATCTCTCTTGAAGTTTCATGTTTCACCACACCCGTAACAAGCCTGGCTTACTCCAATGTTGGGGACCTAGGTGATAGGTTGTGCTGGTGCCTTACGGAAACGGGAAATATGCCCCTTCCTGTTGCAACTAATGCAATGCATCTCCCGGCAAGGTCCGTGGTGATGAAAATTGCACTTGTTGCACTTTGGTAGTTTACCAACATATTGTTTCGCTATTGCTGGAGTAGCAAGGGTAGTGGCAGCATGAACTGCAAAAATCTATTGTTTCTTGCCAGGGTTCTGTGACGGATGGTTCTTCTTTTTGTTCTAAAACTTCATATTGTGGTCGCCTCCTTCCGTTTTCTCGAGGACTGGGGCCATTATGCATTGGCGTACTCCATGATCGATGAGTCTCTAGGCCAAGCGTTTGGCGCTATCGAAAGTAATAGGGTTTGAAACTAACATATTCCCTTGAATATGAGGAGATAGTCCCCAGATGTATCTCTCTACTTTCTTACTCTCCGGGGTGACCATCCCGGGACATAGTGCTGCTAGATCACTGAATCTGGGAGTACAGGCTTCTATGTTAGAGCTTGTCTTGGTAAGGTTCCAAATCTCTTGCTCCAACTTTTTTACTTCGCCCCTTGGGCAATATTCTTCCATCATCAAGGCCTCTAAGTTCTCCCAGCCCATCAAGTTAGCCATTGTGAGGGTCAGTGATTTGACATGGCCATTCGACCATGTAAGGGCCCTGTCAGAGAAAGTGCAGGCAGCAAAATTTACTTTTCTCCCTTTTGGGCATGCGCAAATCTCAAAGACTGACTCCATTTTCTCGAACTACTGCGATAGGGCAATGACTCCCCCGCTTCCATTGAAGGATTTGGGTTTCCCATTAGTGAAATCTTTGTAGGAACACTCCGTTGGGTGTCTGTGGCTTTCTCTGTGGTTAGAATTGCTAGCATCACTACTCGTGCCACTGGCACCACTTGCCTTGATTCGAGTCATGGCGGTTTCCACTACGGCTACTACCTCAGCCTGGAAAACAGTTGGGTCATACTGTGGCGGTGGCGGCGGTGGTGGAGTTGGATTTGTTGACGTGTTGTTGTGGACACGCCTGATAGATCTATGTGGCGGCATCTTTCTGCCATAAGGTTTAAAGAGGAAGTGATGATAAGTCCTCTATAGTGGTCATGAGTCAGTTGGTATTGAACAAAATTTATCTTAGTTCTAAACATATCATATCCTGACCTTTAAAGTATTCTATAAGCAATTCACAATTGAAGTCTACTAAAACATGCGAGACACACGTTGTAACTTTCTTATATATAATAGATACAATTCTAATATATAGAAATACAAGGGATAAATTTAAAACTCTTTAAATTTAGTTGTCTATTATTAATTATAATTAATTTTGAGGTTGCAATGTAACAATTAATAAATCACGAGGGGTTAATATTTAAATTTGTAAATATCTATTAGAAATAATATTAAATATTTAAATTCACTATTTATATAATAAATAAATAAATATTAAATTTTAAATCTCTAATAAATAATATTTATTATTTTCCATATTTAATACATTTCAAATTTGGCATTTTATCCATATTTAACAAACCTTCAAATTTGAAAAAAGAAGAATTAAGGAAACCCTAAAATCAGCGGGCTCCTGTCGTAAGCAGCAAGCTCTCATGTCATGAGCTGCGATTGTAGGTTTTATCAATTACAAATTTTTCAATCATTCATTCTTCGTTTAATTTCAAACAAGTTTTTATAGAAAGGATGGATCTAGGGTAAATGTAATCATGAACCAATCGCACTGATACCACTGTTGGGTTTTCTACGCATCAAATACGCTCTAAACTAAGTAGCGGAAAATCGAAACTACGATATACCTATGTGTACATCCAACCTACGGATCTATGGTTTCATGCTAATTACATCTACCCTAGAAAACAAAAATACAAAGAAGAAAAACATACCTCTTAGGTAGCCCTTGATCCCCATGCTTGAGATCTTGATATTCCATGAAGTTGCTTGGATGAGAGGACCTAAACTAGAATTCCTCTAATGGTATCACACCCATTGACACCAAAGAGTGGAATAAAAATAACTAGGAAAAATGCCAGTTTCACAAACCCTAAGAAGGTTACAAATCGCCCCTAAAAGGGGGAGGAAGAAGGTTTGGTGAAACTTCAAACCAATGTGCAAGGAAGAATGAACATCCTTGAGGCCCTATTTATACCATTGGATCCCTTCCTAGGTTTTGTACTCCTTCCCATGTGGGATGAGGAGCCTAGAGCGAAATTTACTGCTTTTCACATGTGGGATGGAGTGATTTTCATCCAACCCTAATTCCATAGGGGTTCTGGAACATTCCTAATTAACCAACTATCGATTAATGAATATTCAACCCATTGATTTATTAAATTGTTAATTAATCCCCAAAATATATTTCCAATTAGTTTCTAATTAATTCTTAACCATAATAATTAATAAACCAACTTCTCCTTTATTTATTTTACTCAATTTGGGTCTTGAGAGCAACCAAAAAGGACCCTGTTATTATTAGAAATATTACCAATAGTTAATGACCTTGGACAGCCTTTCCAACACGTTTTATGTAACATCCCATAAATAATGACATAAAATTTTCGTTTTTAGATTAATAAATCGTAAATACATATTGTCTCCATAAAACCAAGGCCAAAAATATTTATGAAAACATAATCAAATCAGATTAAATCTAGAATGTGGAAACACACGGTGTGTGCTCTGCACTCATCCCGAGCTCTTCTATTTGAAAACCAAAGTACCTGAAACAAAAACTGAAAAGTGTAAGCACAAATATTAGTGAGTTCCCCAAGATACCTCATACCACACATACATAAATCATATACTGGGCCCCCTCCGTCCATCGAGCCTCGCCCGGTCTCGAGTCCCACTCGGCCTTGGGCCCCGCACGGCATCGAACCTTGCTCGGATTACAGATCTGTCAATCATCAGGCCCTGTCTGACATTGGGCCCCACCATATACAAAGATAATCATATAACCATATAATCGTATAAACATATAACCTTACTAGACCATGCAATAATCACAAAGACTATAACATACCATACATTCATCGAGCCCCACCAGGCATCGGGCCTCTCCCGATAAGCAATAAACAGATACTAATAACTAGCATAAAATATACTCATTAGACCCCGCCTGGCATCGGGCCTTGCCCGATAAGCTTACCATCTCATAACACATGCAAGATTTACACAAACATCTAGCATTCTAACATAAAAACAATGGGACGACATGTTGGATTAGGTGTCTAAGACCATATCTATGATTGGTATGTACTTGTCCCGATATAATCATGGTCCATTTGGGTTGCAACTCTCTGGAACAATTTGATAGGATGGGTATTTGAGAAAGAGGTTAATTGTGATTTATTAATATAGTATAAGTATTATATATTAATTGTGAAATCATATTATTTAACTAGTATTGATCAAGAATTAATATGGAATTAATTTAGTGATCAAAAGAGACTAATTAAATTTGCAGAGATTGATTATGTAAATCAGTGATATTTATAGTTTGGGCTAATGATCTATGTTGATTAGCAATGGACTAAATCTTTGTGATAGTCCATGAAGAGTTAGTCCATAAGGCTAATGAGTTATTGGATTAAAAGCCCAAGTTAATTAAGGTTTACAAGTTTAAACCCTAAGGATTCCAATATATATATATATATATATATATATATATATATATATATATATAATCCCTAGCTTGCTAAAACTGGTCTGTATGTGTTCTTGGAGAGCCATAACCGATTTTGTGTCTCCAAACCTCTCTCCCAAGTTCCTCCTCTTGTTCTTGGTTTGTTGTAAGACATTTGAGGCATCACACTTGAGGTGCTAGGCTCTTGAAAGGCCAATTTCTACAAGCTACAACAAAGAGATAATGTTTTAACTTACTTTTATGACTCATATGTCAATATTGTATGCTAGTTGTAGGCTTCATGCTATGGATAATTTTTTGTTGCATGTATAACTAGAGAAAAATTAAATCCAAAGTTATTAGGGTTATATGTTCACCATTGGAGTGTTATAGTACCTAAAACCCAATAGTGGTATCAGAGGCATGGGTAGTTTTCTATTATAGATGCATTTGTTTATTGTTCAAAGGTTAAAAAAACTGCATTTCTACACTCTGTTTTGGTTCATAAAATTTGTTTTTGTTGATATGGTAATGATTATCCCCATCCAATAACATGATGATCGCCAAATTTTAAGATAATTACTTGATTTTGTGAAAAACTAACTATTTGTAAAATTTGAATCATTTTACTACAAGAGTTGAATTAGGTCAATTTAGTAAAGATAAAATGATATAATTATTTTTATTAGTTTAAAAGTTAGATCTAAAGAGTTTATGAAACCTCCATAAGTTATGGAAAATGAAAAGTTTCATTCATAAAAATGGCATTAACTCATAAGTTATGGAATCCAAAAGTTTTTCAAGAGTTACAAAACTTACCCTCAAGTTTTAGTATTTTAAAAGTCTCAAATTATGTAACATTAACTCCTTAAGTTATGAATTCCAAAAGTCTTCAAAGGTTACAAAATTTGATCTAAATGACTTTGAAGAGTTTCATAACTTGCCCTTAAGTTATGGAACTTGGAAAGTCTCTTTTTTGGAACAAAGAAAGTTTCAAAACTTGCCCTCCAAATTTGGAATTTAAAATTTGATTAAAAAAGTTTTAATTGAAAAATATTAAGTACTAAACCTTTTGGCTTCATAACTTAAATTGAGAATTAAAAGTTTTAATTATGGATTTATTGATAATTAATTAAAAGATTAATTAAAAGAGTATTAATAAATCCATAATTATATGCTTTCAGTTTAATTAAATTAAAAGTCTAGTTTAATTAATAGACTAAACCACCAAGTATTTTAAATGTGAAAAATACACCCTTATACTGTATAAAATTAAAAATTTAATATACTATATATGTATAAGTAAAAAGTCAATCTTACCGTTAGTAGGCCTCATTCACGAAACATGTCTATAAAGGGTGTTTAAGGAAGCGGCCTATAAAATGATTGTCATTAGGTATACATTCTTACCCACCGCACTCTTCACTAGTGGAGGGTCGTTAGTCAAATGGGTAGGATAAAACACAAACTCTCAATAAAAGTATAATGAAATACAAAGTAACTAAACTTTTATAAATTCCCAATCTTAGTTACTTTAGGAAAAATGTGAAAATGGTGTTATTCCATGAAATTGCATTTTACACGTTGGTAAGTTGTTAGTAGAGCATGTGTGGTTAACCGGCAACACTAATTTGGGACTAACAATGTGTGGAAAATGGTAGCTTGATGTTAATCATGGGTCAATGGAGCGTGTGTGGTTAACTGGCACATTCATTAGGTAATTTGTAACATTAAATGTACCAAGCAAATTTGCATGGTTATTCACACGTTGTTTGTGATCCTCGGCATCCCAGTCACAAACTTGAAGGGCATAATCGAGATTAAACATGTCATTGAAAAGTTCAATGAATCTCAAAGAATCTAGGAATTTCAATTCAATTAAAACCTAATATTCATTTTCATTTTTCATGGTGGAAAATTGTAAATCGTCATTTACCTACCTTCAAATATTTTACAATTGGATTATGGCATCCCTCTTCCGAATTGTAGAATATTGTGTTGGGTCCTAGCCTTAATATTTCATTTTGGGTTTTATATTAAGGACTTAAATCAACTAAAATTGAATTTCTCCCTTGTAGATGTCTAATTCAGACAACTATGGTCTTCCCGAATCCTTTGGAAAAAGTTTTCTTCATGAAGATGATGTCCCTTATTGGATCATGGAAATGACAATCATGCTTCACTTCCTCCACCTCCTCCAATAATTCTCCCTAACCCACATGTTCAAAGACGTGAAAAGTTCAAGGTCACTCACACCCCATTGGCAAGCAAACCCCAAGATGGAAGGTTTGTGTCGACACATCTTGGATATGAAGTCACACATTGAAAGGCTAGGCGTGTTAGGATTCGATGTCTCAAGGAAGTTGGTTGTTGACTTGGTTCTTCAATCACTTTGTAGGTCATATAGTGAGTTCATTAGAGATTACTATATGATAGACGACGATGTAACACTTATCGATCTTATTTATTTGCTGATTGTTGCTGAATCAAATATGATTTGGCGCACTAGTAAAGCAAATTTGATTGGAAGATCTACTTCCCAAACATCCATGGACATTGAAAATGGAAACATAGGAAGTCCAGAAAAGTCTTCTCTTACCAATGGAAAGGGATCGGCCATGGTCAAATCATTTGAACAAATGGTAAAGAGAAACGCTAAGTTTGAGATTGTCCCGTGTGCCATTCTGAAAGCGTCTATTTGTTTCTACTGCCAAGAGAAGGGGCATTGGTTGCGAAGCAGTCGTATCTACCTGAAGGATCATAAGGATGGTAAAGTCAAAAAGTTTGACTCTACTTCAGGTAAGTCCACTATCTAACTCTATTAAGTTCCTATTGGGAGATTCTTAATATATGATGTAATGAGATTACATTTTGATGTTTTTTCGGATCGAAGAAAAGAAAGGAAGCTTAAAGGAAGAGTTGGCTGAGTCTAATCGCGAAGAGATGGATTTTGATCGCCTGATTATATGATTGGATTTTGGAGCTGCCACTTAGGAGTTATGATAGATTTCTTAGGAAATATTTTGTTACATAGTTATCAAATGTAATTGCATTGTAAGGAAAAGTTTTTTTCCACATCTTATAAATAAGGAAAAATTTCTTTTTATCTTATTTTATATTTCCTTACAATGCATTTGTGAAAAAAAATTTATTATATATTGTTAGCAATATTGGAAAATTGATTTGATTCTTTCGTTTGTGGTAGTGTCAAAATTTACCAAATAAGGAAAGATTTTCATCACCCGAGTTTCAATTGGACAGAAGCTTGGAATCATGCAACTCGTATTGTATGATGAATGAGAACCTTGAGCTTTGAGAAAGTAAGACTAATTCCTTGCTCACATGTATATGTGAGTCAAGTGAAGGACTAGGGGATCAGGTACACCTTGTTGTGCACTAGTCAGGTCCACCACAAAAAACGATAAGACTATTCATCATGATTTACTAAAAGTTTAGTGAATATGGTTATGTTTACAAGATTAAGTGTAATTCTAAATCTCACTGAAAAAGCTTCAATGTATAGCAAGACGAATAAGAAGAATCAATTAGGCAGAAATATAAAATTTTCTCCAATCTGAAAGGAAAGGAGAGTACTTTAGTATCGTGTTTTATGATCCTCTTAATAATTATGAAAACCATATCACAATTGATTATCTAAGGACACCTTAGTACATTTGTATGGCTAAGAAGAGGAATCGAGAATTGTTGAAATTGTTAGATCAAAAGGATAAGTCATACTTCATTCCAAAATCAAGTCTTAAAGTCCTACTCCAATGTAACGCCCGTGTTTCTAGGCTAAGCATTAAAGATGATTTAATAGTCTAGGTCAACCATTGTAAATCATTTTGAAGTAATAAGAATGAATTATGTGAATTTATGTGCGTTATATTTAAATATGATGATATAATAAACTAAGAATAAAAATAAACGTCAAAATAAAATGTTAGATAAACAATGTACCTATGAAGAAAGTTGTAGTGGTCGTTACAAGGATTCTGGAGACATAAATAACACTGAAATCCGAGTTATAACGAAGAAGTTATGGCCTATCGGAGTTTCTCGACAGAACCGACATTACGCTGTGTGATGTAAAAAGTGAATTTATGATAAAGTGCTTTTTAGCCTTAGTGATCTTAATGAAAGTCGTAGTATTCGTTAAACCGAGAGTGTGCAAAAAAAGAATGTCCAAATCCGACATCGTATCAGGAAGTTCTGAATTTTAAGATTTGGAATAGTTGTGTGCAGCCTGGAATTCGAATTAAAGATCGAGCAACTTTTAGCCAACACAACCTAAACGAGAATCGAAGATCTTGTCAATAGTAGCTCAACGGTTAAAAGACAGAAGAAAACGGATGTCGGATGAAGAAGTTACGAATTTTTAACGGACTTCTCATGTCCCGGACTGTTAAAAAATATAACATTAAAAATAAATTCAAAATTAGCCGACATAGTCTAAACAAACGTCGTAGAGTACAGTCTCACCTACGCGTGGATATAAAGAACGTCGAAGACGGAGTGTGTATGTGAAAGTTATGAATTTTTAAAGTTAAAGGCCCAAATTATGAGGCTAGTCCGAAGGCGTACGCCCAACGTACGAGATTATGTCCAACGTTCGCATGCACTAGGTACAGAGTAATCCACGTCGCCATATACCTTTGCAAGGTGGATGCGTTTTGTAGCTGTGGCACGTCCGAAGCTCAAAATCCGATCAGGCGCCACGTTCCTCCTTACGCCAGTGTACCGAAGCTACGCCCCACATACCACGAGGCTTTGGCCACCTATAAATAGGGCGTGAGGTTGCCCGATTTCTTTTGCCATTTTCAACTCTCTTTCACTCTCTACTCTCTCTTAAGCTACACTAAACCCTCCAAAGCCTAGGCAACCTTACTAGCACTAGAAGAAAGCCCCGGAGAACCCGAAGTCTCTTAGAAAAAGAGTTTTTCAGTTTGAAACTCTGCCCGCGCAGAGCCCAGTTTTTGAACAAACCTCCCGATTTCATCAAAGAAGATTGTTTTAAGGAATGAAGTGTTGTCCAATCACCACCTTATCAAGTGAGTGTATAGTCACTTTAATCTTACAAATAGATATGAAGTATTTTATAAAAATTACGTGCTATGTGTATATATATTGTTTGTTTATTTGAGATCTATGTTGTATGAAATTTATTAACTTTGTGTTTCAGATCTGAATTGTATATGTATTTTTATCCACAAATATATTGGGTAAAACATGGGTAGATGAAATAGTTGATGTGTGATGAAATAAAATGATGAGAGACCTCGACGTTGACGATGTTCCAGTTATCTAGCGGAGTATAGATGACGACCACAGACCTTTCTAGGAAGTCCAGTGGAACGCTAGCCGGTTCGCAACCTGTAGGTGTTTGTTTGAACTAAGTGTTCACCATGTGTACACCATCCCATTCCTGGTTGCTTTCTTTAACATAAAATGCAGAGGTATCCCCTAAGCAGTGTTGTTACCCCGATGATGATCCTTAAGCTAGGTCCCTTTTATTAGATTCTTTAGGGACGTAAAGTGAGGATAACGGGAATGGATAATCAGGTTTTGTTTGGTTTGATGAAACTAATAAACTTATTTATTGTGGGTTGAAAACCCTACATGCTCACCAAGCTCCCAATCATGAACCACTCAGTTTCTTGTATTACAGGTAGTGACAAGAGCATAGTTGGATGACTTAATGAGGGATTTATGGATTATAGGCCAGTAGATGTAAAATAATGTTGTAAGGCCTATATTGTACTGTTTATGTTTTTGATCTATATCGAATATGACATCACGATGTTTTAATATAATGAAATACATTTCTTCAAAAATGCTTTGATAAATCTTTATCATATTTTGTTTTGGGAACAAATTCCGCAACACTTTTCTTTGAAAGATTACTCTGATTTATTATAAAAGCATAAACAAAATCGGTCTTTTCTAGCCGTGAAAATGGGGATCTCACATACAAGATTGTAACTTGAGTAACATATCTTAAGAAGGTTTATAACACATCATGAAATATGGGATAGGAATGTTTTCTAACTCTTGCATATTTCAAATTGGTAGTTGTGATGTTTTGGCTAAAACAAAGACCAACTAAGACCAATTGTGTGAAGTGTTAGTCTTGATAAGAATCTGCACTAACTCTTGAATATTTGCTTGTTGAGGAATGTTTCTTGAAAGAGAATCTTACATGTCAAGAGGTCAGTAAGAGACTTAAAGATCTTGAAAAGTTTCAAGAACTAATCAAAAATAAAACCTATTGTTTATCACTAGCACACGACTTGAGGTTTGTAATATATCGTCTTTAACATATTCTTGTTTCTTTGCCCATAGCAGTTAAATTTGACTATGCATGTGATTTTTATGAGTTCTCAATTGATTACATAAGGCAAAGCACCTTGATCAGTGAAAGTTCATTGATCAGTAAGGGCGATCTACTCAACAACTTGGAATACATGATAGGCCCTTGTGCTGCCAAGTGGCAAGAAATTAAGGTTGAACAAGTTCAGTACATATGAGTTTGAATTTGTCATAGACCTTATCCTAGATAATAGTTAGAAATAACAAATTCACATGGATAGGAACACATACACCATAAAATCTACGTGACATAAGATTTCTCTCCAATTCATGAAAATGATTGTGAGGAAACACTTTCACTAAGAAGATTTTGTGAAGATAGCAGTTGTATTAATTGCATTCTCAAATTCGATTATGATTATGGCATCCCTCTTCATAGTTCGAATTGTGAGAAATGGCAAACAGTTTGAACATTTGGAACTTATTGTTGTAAGTTCTAAAATACTTTAGACACACATATAAGCTTTCTTATAGAAGGTGTATGAGCTTAGATAAAGACTTACCGAAGCATCTCATATCAGAAAATCTGAACTTTGGAGAGAAATTCAATAAGTATTGATTTCTTGAAGTCCAACTGATTTTGGATATAGTCAAAGCTTGTGGGAGCATAAATGTTATGCTAGTAACAAAATAATTGTTATGCTAGCGGGACCATAATTATTATGTTATGTGTTGCAAGTTAGCAATACTATTTATAGGAAACAAATTTCTAATTTGCAAAGTTGCAAAGTTTGAAAAAAAATGTTTTGCTATAGTAAGGGAGAGGATAATTATACTTTGTTTCGAATCTAAAATTTTAGATTAAAGTATTAATAAAACTTAGTCATGGATATATATATATATATATATATATATATATATATATATATATATATATATATATATATATATATATGAATACCATGTTGAAATGCTTCAATGTTGGAAATTCTGTATATGGAAATATTATAGCAAAAAACTTTTCAGGTATCATGCCTTTATGTAATACATTATGAATCGTGTCCCATATGCCTCGGGTATAGGATCGATTGCATATGCTATAATACTCATGTGTTCTAATTTTCCAAATACCTAGGTCATTAAGAGGGAAAGGGGACTAGAGTCGGATATGACTAAAGTGGGTAAACAATTGTCAAGGATGATCTAAGGTTCACCAACGATTGGTTGCTTAAGGACAGTTGGAAGTATAGTAACGGATGGACCATATTGAAATTATTATGAATAGAAAGGGTTCTATTAATAGAGAATTGTCATATGGAAAATATGGAAATGTTTCCATATTTGGGAGTTGGATATTAAGAATCTATGTGTAAGTTAGAAACATTTATGCAAGAAGGATATTCAAAGGAATGTACTTTGAATTTGAGACTTCATCTCCATGGAATTGTCTTTTAACAATCTCCAAAGGAATACTTTGTAATATCGTTGGCAAATTCTATGTGACTGTTGTACCCCGACAATACACAAGGAATCATTGCATGATAGTTTATAATCTAACACATTCTAATAGTGGCAAGAATTTGGCATTCTTACTCTTGTAATAAGGATTTGGATTTGTGAAATGAGCATCATTTAAAATGTTTTAATTGATCTATTTCACAAAGTAAGGACCATAGATAAACATAGTATGCATGCTTGGAGCATAGGATAACTATTGTTTTAATTCAAGTATTAAGTTGATAAATCGAAACATTATAAAATGAATAACGTGTAATGAATATGATGATTAAACAAAAGGTGTTTTATTTATATTCAAAAGTTTTGAGACCATATTGGATTCGATTATTCTTGTGTTTCACTTCGCATGTTTTGACTTCCAGAATAATAAGATTATTCAAACCATCCACAGTCGATCATACTTTGGAAGTAGGTTATGAAAGTGGACTGTCATGAATGGGTTTTTGTAAGATTGTCTAAGGTGTTAGACATAGCATAACTTTGCTACAAACATTCATGAGTACTCCTGTAATAAGATTTGAGCATTAGATTAAACCCACACTCATTTGAATCACTTCATGGATTTTATCACGAGTGATCATGAGAGGATAATATCATATATTCTTGAAGCGGAGAGATATGAATTGCAGTTTACAAGTCAGTTGTACATTAATGATAGGTAAACGCACCAATAACTTGGTGTTATAAAACTTATTGTTGTGTGTGATTTGATGAGTAAATAGAGCAAGCACATGAGTCGAAGTTTATCCACTCATTTTACCCTAAGAGGGATAAAAGCGATATATGTGGGCCCCTTGATGATTTAGTGATGAAAACCCTAAGCGCTTGGCCAAGTCTGGACTGATTTCATTTGTTCAATTAGTCAGTCGTCATATATATCAGAAATCGGGAAACAACACATGAACAGAGAGAATGATTAAAATCCATGTCTCAGTTCGTACAATATCTAGAATCGAGGAATATATAATCGGGTTTTGGGTCGTACTTGCAATAATATTTATTAGATTTATCCAAGTGGGAGACATTTGGATTAGGTGTCTAAGCACAAAACTATGATTCGTATGTACTAGACTCGATATAAGCATGGTCCATTTGGGTTGTAACTCTCTTGAACAATTTGATAGGATGGATATTTGAGAAAGAGGTTATTTGTGATTTATTAAATATTATAAGTATTATATATTAATTGTGAAATCATAGTATTTAATTAGTACTGATCAATAATCTATTTGGAATTAATTTAGTGATCAAAAGAGACTAATTAAATTAGTAGGGACTGATTATGTAAATCAGTGATATTTATAGTTTGGGCTAATGATCCATGTTGATTAGGAATGGACTAAATCTTTGTGAGAGTCCATGAAGAGTTAGTCCATAAGGCTAATGAATTATTGGATTAAAAGCCCAAGTGAATTAAGGTTTACAAGTTTAAACCCTAAGGATTCCAAACTATAAATTTAATCCCTAGCTTGCTAAATTCGGCCCCTATGTGTTCTTGGAGAGCCATAAGCGATTTTGTGTCTCCAAACCTCTCTCTCAAGTTCCTCCTCGTGTTCTTGGTTTGTTGTAAGACATTTGAGGCATCACACTTGAGGTGTTAGGCTCTTGAACGGACAATTTCTACAAGCTACAACAAAGAGCTAATCTTCTAACTTACTTTTATGATTCATATGTCAATATTGTATGCTAGTTGTAGGCTTCATGCTTTGGATAAATTTCTTTACATGTATAACTAGAGAAAACTTAGATCCAAAGCTATTAGGGTTGTAGGTGCACCATAGGAGTGTTATAGTACCTAAAACCCAATATGGTATTGGTGCCTTCGACCCGCTAAACCCATTGAAGAGACTCACCTTGAACTGCTGAATCACACAAACGATCTATGGCTGCGGGCAAACAGATCCCCAAACTGTCAATATCAAAACAACACCCAAGTAACATATGGGTCCCAATCCATAACCATAAATCCATACTCGGAGTAAAAAGACCATTTTACCCTAACCTAGGTTGATCGAAGACTAAGTCCCAAACTCACAATCTGGAAGGCCCAAAACCCAATTAATCAACCAAGGCCTAAATATGGCCCAAATTTCCAAATTAGGCCCAAGCCCCTTACATGGGCCTTACCCTAAAGCGCAACCATTTTTCCTAATCCAAAACACTTGTACTCAGATGACCCATTAAGAACGAAAACACCCAAGTCCAAAAGAAAGACCAAACTTGAAGCCTAATAAGCAAAATCCCACCTGAGTACGCGAGGAGTACTCAGTTGTACGCTAAGCGTACACGCAATTTGGATTGTACGTTGTGCGTACAGACTTGTATGCCCAACATACTCATCCATTAAGCCATAATCCTTCGTAAGCTCTTAATGCTTAAGTCCAGAAGTCCAAACCATAGATCTGAGTCCAAACAAGTGTCTAGAACCATAAAGTCGTTGACTTAGTAACTTTGCACGTCCCTAAAGAAATCAAATTCAAGATATAGCATTATACTTTCACTAAATGAACACAATCTCATACACAGGGGATTCCAAACCCTAAAGGAGACAACTTTATGAATCTAGAACCTTGGAAACACCAAGAGTGGCAACTCATAGCTCCTGGAGTGGTACCAAACCACTAGATCTCATTCTTGGGGCCAAAATGAAGCAAAATTCATACATAATAGATCTAAGCCAACAATGAACAAGTTCATAGCTTTTTATCTCAAACAAGTTGTAAATGAAGTAGAGAATCAGGATCCATAAGCTCTTCCTTAATCCACAACCTTGCACCAAACTCCATCGTCTTGAAAATGACCTAAAAACACCAAAATGCACATAATGAGCTCAAAAATACCATCATGGAGGATAAGGAACGATTTTTAGGGTTTTGGGGACATGGGGGTTGGTACAGAGGCCTGCCCAAAAAACTTAATGTGCTTATATAGGGTACAACATCAAAAATTAGGTTTTCATTTACCCCTTGTACGCCCCGCGTATTCCACATACGCCCAACGTACGAGGTCTCGCACCCCCGATCCAACCCTTGCAGTATGCTAAGCGTACACTACATTATGCCTCACGTACCACCCTTCGCATCAGTATGCCCCGCATACTCTCTAGGTATGCCCCGCGTACTAGGGTTTCCTCTTAAACCCTTAAGCACTCTGAAGGCCATAACTTCTTTGTTATAAATCCGATTCTGATGATCAATATATCGATAAAAAGGTATCGAGAAGCTCTACACTTTAAGCAACTTGTACCTGCCTTACCATTTCCCAAAAAAACATCCAATTTCCATAAAGTCCTGCGTTGACATATTACAAAAATACCCTTTGGCCCCAAAATGCAAACCGGACACCCGGATCATCCAAATTACATCATCCACCTCCAAATGAGCCCAAATATCAACTCTTCAAGGGTCCTAAGCCTGCTAATACCCAATCCCTGATCACTACCCTGAAACGGGAAACAATTCGAACCAGGGCGTTACATTTTACCTCTTGGAGGTTGCTAGCTATTGGGTTAGGTGTCTAAGTCCTTTTGGGTTTCCCTCAAAACTAGAAAAGGTCATGATATTTTTGGAGAGAGAGATTGACTTTTTATTTGATTAATAAACTGAAATAAATAATTTGTTAATATATTATGGAAATAATATATTAATTAGAAATAGTAATATTTAATCAAAAATTAATTGGAATTAATTTGGTGATTAAAAGAATTAAGTGAAAGTGTAGGGACTGAAGTGCAATTGTTTAATAGTTGAAAAAAAAAACATTCTAGAACCACCTTGAGGCCTTGGACAGTTTCAAGGGATGTTCTGGGGTTTCTAGAATATCCCATGTGGATAAATAGGAAGATGGATAATTACCCAGTTCAAGATAATGTTATATTGAGTTTGTGCTTATCTGCGGTTTCCTGATTGCACTATATAAAGGCCCCTAGGGCTATGATTTTTGAAAACTCATAAATTAGAGAGTATAATCCAAAATTCTGATCCTCTTTCTCCTCTCTCCTCAATATCATTCTTGCTTGTGTTGGGTGTGAACTACTAGAGGCACGAGGCTTGTGGTGGTTGCTTCCAAAAGATCAACGAGAGGTTTTCTTGATTGTTTACTTACACAATCAATAAGGTATATATTTCATCTTATGAATTCAGATTTAGATAAAAAGTTTTGTAGTTTTGATAGTTCATAGTATGTTTCATATACGTGAAAGACAGATATCCATCATAGGTTACATGTGCCCTACTCATTTAATTGTTAAATGTTTTCCACTTAGTGCACAGAGTTTTTGTATCTTGCATTTTCTATCAGTGATATCAGAGCCTTAGGGCTATCTTTCATGTATTTGCACATTGGTTATTTGGTCAAACAAAAGAAACTAAAATTTTCGAAAAATCACTGCTCACGACGTGAGCTCAGTCATTTCCGATTTGTCGATGCTTATCCGCCTAATATGCTTATATGTGATAAGTATCTACTATATTTACTTGCCAAATTCGATTTTAATGAACATATCATGATAAAATATAAGCCTAGAAGTTAGGAGATAAGTATTTGACTTGATTAATTATTTGTTGATTAATATGATTGATTTTTAAGTGTAAAAATAATTAATTTGGATATTAGTTGAACTTAATAATTAATGTCATATATTGATTTTGTTTTCGAAATTTAAATTATAAAGTAGTATTTTTTCTAAATGTTTTTAAAAATACACCTTATACTATATGTAGAATTAAATGTTTAATTATTACTATACGTATAAACCAAGGTTGTAGAACTCGCTATTCAGCACCTGTTCAGCCAATTGTCGAGTAGTGTCACAATTGGCATTTTGCTAGGAAATTCTATTCCCATGTAAACATCATCCATTGTAAAAGGCTATACTTACTATACTCTATTCTCATTCAAATACATCTCATATGTTCAACTAAGGGTTGGAAACCCTAGGAATCCCGGCTCAAATTCATTATGGACTAGGATTCTTTTATTGGGCCTAAGGGACCAATAAGTCATCAACTCATCAATCTATAACATTTTGGGCCATTTGGTCCTAGAGTGATTCGTTCTACCTCTAATGGGCCATAAATGAATTAACTAACCCTAATGGGCCATAAACCCATTTATCTATACCATATTGGACCGTGAACCATCCTAAGGGCCCAATGGGCCGAAATTTTTATGTTTAGGTTCCAAAAATCCTAACTAAATGTTAATGAGCTCAAACCATTCCATTCCCACCCCTTGGCCCAAAAATCTCGGCCCAACATCAAATAAAAGAAAAAAAGAGGGAAATGTAATAAGAGTTGACTTAGGAGGTGCCACCTCCATGATGTTCAACATATATCCATGCAAGGACCCCCATACTTCGAAGCATGTCACCTCACCAACTCTCTCTCTCTCATCTCCTCTTGATATCTCGGCCAAGAACCAAAAACACCCTCACATACACTCTTTCAAACACTTCCTCAATCATTCTCAAGCATCATTCTCCTCATTCCTTCAAGATCTCGAAAATTTGCTAGAGATTTAAGGATCTTCATCAAGTCATTCCAATTTTTGGTAAGTTATTGTCAAACACAAGTATCTTCTTTCATCTTAACATGAAAAACTCCTTCTTAAATGGTTTTATTCCATGATCATACCTTAGAAGCTTCATAAACTCGAGATCCACAACAAAGGTGTGCTAAGACCAAAGATCTCTTCCACTTCTTCTTCAAAAACCGAAACAATAAATCAAAGTGAGTTCATACCCCTTGTTTTCTGTTTTTATATGATTTTTTGGGGAGAATACAAGTTTCTTTGTGTGGATCTATGTGTATATGCATGACTATGTGTGTTTTCCATGAATTATTTGGTGATTATGTGTTGATTTCTTCACTAATCTAAAAATATGTTAAGAAACTTGAAGTTTATCACTAGTACCTTCATATGAATCTTGAGAAAAGTATGTTTTATCACAATTATTACATGTAAACATGTAGATCTGGGATTTTTATACTTGATATAGCAAAAATAAGTGCTGAGTTCAAAGATCTATAAACTAAACTCACAAAACAGCCCTTGACAGAAAACTTTTGGTCCAATCTCGGACTGTTTTGACCCTCCAAACGGAAGTATTTTTCAAAACTGTTTTACATGGATAAAGTTCAGATTTATACCTTTAAAATGACTACTCTCACGTTTTCATAGGATTTTTCTACAATTTTTGGCGAATTTTACAAAACTGTCTATCATATTTGAAATAATTTCGGACCAACCTGTGAAGATGAGTAATTTCACACTAGTTTAAAGCCATCAAAAATTATGAGAAAAATTGTGAGCAAAGTAGACAAAATTTCCAAACTTCCAAAAGTTACGATCCAGATTTCGACTTACGATGAATTTTCTACAAATTTTCTAAAAACTAGTTCGGAAAAGCCAAAAACCAGAAAAATATGTATTTTCACAAAACCAAGCCAAAAATGATATTTTTGACAAAAATGGGTTTAAAATGCTATTTTTATCACAAAGTAGTCATCAAAACACGTTTTTAACAAAATTGGAGACTAAAGTGTTATTCTTACAAAAATTGGGCCTTAATTGTAAATTTTTGGCTTATTGGGCCAAGAACGTCATTTTTACAAAAAGTGGGCTTTAGATATCAATTATGTAAATAATCAAGCTAAAATAAATAAAACAATAACAAACGGGTTAAAAACGATATTCATATCCTTATTGGGCCTGGAAATAATATACATGTTTAGTGGGCCTTAGTGTCCTTTTACATGTATATTGGGCTCGGGATAGGTATTCATATCCTTATTGGGCCTGAAAATAATATATTTGTTTAGTGGGCCTTAGTTTCCTTTTACATGTATATTGGGCTTAGGATAGACATTCACATTCCTTTGAGCCTGGAAATAATAGACACGTATAGTGGGCCTTAGTAGTCCACCTACATGTTTATTGGGCCTGGGAATGGGTTTTATATGAGTTCTTCTTTTTATGCTATTTTAGTGAATACTTGAACTAAAACCAATGATAAACCAACAAATGGATTTAATTTGATCATTTTCTAGGTTATTGGGCCTTAGTGACCCATTTTTATGTGTGAGAGGTCCTATATACAATTTATATGTTTATTGGGCCTCATTGACCCATTAACATATGCGACGGACCTTGGATACTATTTGTGTGCCATTTGGGCCTGTAAATGCTTTACATGTGAAATGCGCCTTAGTTGTCCTTTCATATATATTTCAGGCCCATGTTATATAATCTCATTCCCTTTAGGTCTTGAAATGATTTACATGTTTAGCGATGCCTTAGTGGTTCACTTACATGGATCATTGGTCCTAGAATGAGTTTATACCTTTTCTCTTCGCGTAAATTCGATTAAGGATCTAGCGAGTTTTTGTCGGTTGGCACCTATGAAGTGTACGATCGTAGCCTATAGTTATAATCAGAGTCTCTTGGAGAAAGAACGGGGATTTGTGTATAGATCTATACGGGGATGACACCCCACACCTCAGTTGTTCGCTACAGTTAGACTATCTCAGTCTAGGGTGACGAAAACCTTATAGTCAAAGTCAAAACAGGCGTCCAACGACGCCAAAACAGGCGGAATTTTCATTATTTAGTATGGTTATGACGGCTGGCTTAGAGGAATTAACGTTATGAAGTTTACGGAAGACCTTTTTTTTAGACAACATCGGGTTGTCTGGGAACATTCTCGTTACATGCTCTTACATTCTCTCTACATTCTATTTACCTTTTTAGTCAAATAACAATAACATACATGCATTAATACAAGATCTAACACAAACACACTAAACAGTTTTCAGAAAATATCGGATTTTCTGGTGGTTTTCAAAGTTATACAAATCATTTTCACAAACATGCTTATGAACTCTCCAACATTTTTATGTTGACCGTTTTTCAAAATAACTTGTATTCTCAGGAAACCGTTGAAGCAGGATGAACGAAACAAACTAATGGATATTGTGTTATATTTTGTTTCATCATACTCTTACTATTTTGGCACGTAATATTTTCCCAAATCTAGTATCTGTGTGTGTGTCTCTTGTAAGAGTGTGTATTTTGCCAAATCTAACTATCATTATCCAAAATATAGCTTCTACATTACTGTGCATCGTGTGAATGTTCACGAAGTGAAAGTAATGGGAAAAGGAAATAGTACTTTGGTGTAGTATCAAAACAACAACCGTACTAACTACCTTAAATCTATTGAATCTACTAAGTACTGTTGTATTTGTAATAAGTGACGACTTGTGTACTACTATTGCCGTATTTGAGGGATAAGGCATAATGTGATGGCTAGATCCCAAGCTAAATGCTCCCCTGTCAAAGAGATTTTGGGACCTATACATGACCCCTGCATGTTTGCAAGCCGTGAACATCCACATTACTATGATCATGTATACCCAATATAACTATCACAATGCGTTGTGATTCATTGGTATAGTTAGATCCTGAACTTGTTCCATGCTATAGCACCTAGTGATGTCTGTCCTATTATCGTATATGTAAACGCACTCATGTAAATGTATCTATGTAAACATACTCATGTAAGCGTAATCATCTAAACGTAATCATGTAAACGTAATTATCTAAACGTAATCATGTAAACGTAATCATGTAATAGTATAGTAGTGTACTGTAATGTTCTGCGTGTGCTAGTTGTAACGTGTGTTCTCTCTCTATCTAGCATGTATAGTAATGTACTGTGTGTACTACCTGTAATGTGTGTTCTCTCTCTATCTAGCATGTATAGACTCACGAATGAACTGACTCGTGATATGATTCCGCATTCTAGTAAACGTAATAGTATTTTCCTAAACTACCCATATGGTAGCTTACTAGTAATATAACTGGTACGTTATGAACATGGAAGTATACCCTTGCTACCCAAGGGTATTGAACTATCTGGAAGAACCTTTATGACAATATATGTACACATGATACATAACTAATATTTAAACAACCTTCGGACGGATACTCGATACCTCCCCAGACCACATCCCAACGGGGAAAAGGAAATAAAGCGGCTAGCCTTTCTAAGTCCTTTAAACATTTCTTATATAACTATACATACATAGGCATGCAATTGACAATATCAAAGCATAAAATAAGTTTTGTAAAACTTTTGAACATGATTACTATCTAAGAAAAGATCGACTTGGTGTCAATCTATAAAACGGGTTGAAAGTAATTGTTTGATAAAACAGTTTAAGTATAAAGAAACATTTGTTCGAAACACAATTGTAAATGATTTTGAAATGAAACCTACAGTGAATAATGAACAGTTTAATAAGGAGTTTTAAACATATAAAACGTTTATGAAAATCATCTAAAGAAAACTGTTTGGTAAAACAGCTAATGAGTAGTAAATCATTTGAATGCTGCTTATTAATCACATGTGATTGATATAAAAGTAGCATGATTCTACTTGTATCACCCCCATAAAGCATTTAAAAATATTTAAAACATTGATTAAGGGGTATGAACTCACCTGTAGTGAGTGGTACGGATGAACTGAAGATGTAGGATAGCTAGGTGTCAAGTGAAGTCTTCAACACACTCTATGATCCTAGTAAATGTATAATATCACATATATGTATCAAATTAGTCTTTAAACAACTAATAATTAAAGTCAAGACACCCTAGGCAATGTTAAACACCTTTAACAAGTTTTTTAAGCCTCAAGGATTGCATCTAAGTGTTGTAGGGAAAGGCTAGTGGGTGTAGGGTTCCAGGAAAACTTTTTAATGGAGTTCACGGCCCTAAGGTCATCAACAAAGGAGTTTACGGTCGTAAACTCATGTGTTTACGGCCGTAAGCTCCTACTTACTTGACCACTTGATGTTTTGAGGCTTTATATGTCACACCCCAAAACCGATAACGGCGGAATACGTTTCGGGGTGGATGACGTAGTGAACAGTATCATCACAATTGCATAATAGTAGAAACAAGAATCATACAACCATAGTATTACATAGTGAATTTAATTACATGCGTGTTTTGTAATGTTTAACAATCACCCAAAAGTAAATCAAAAATAAGAGATGGGTCTTGTGTGCTCCACCTTCTCCAAAAATGCTGCGTCTGTACCTGTCTATCTTTGACCTGAAGATACAAGTTATTTTGAAAACGATTATCAGCATAAAGCTGGTGAGTTCATAAGAGTTTAGTGTGAGTTTTTGTATACAAGCATTAGTGTTAAAAAAATGTATCATTTAGGTTCATAAGTAGTAGAGACTTAGAAAAATCCCATATTTTCCAGGAAATACATTGTAAGTGACAATCTGTGAAAAGTATGCATTCTTTATTTCTTTGAAAACAGTATATTGTAAAAATACATTGGCAAATCTCCAAATGACAAATGTGATAGGATAAGTTAAGCCCGTGATTCATGATAGAGGTGCGAGCTTCCTTTAGTGATAGATACTTACTTACCTCGGGATGTGGTTTAGCATTTAGTGTAGTATTTTAGTGTAGTTGTAGGGTATTCCTTGTATATTACCAATAGTGTGGATAATAGAGGATCCCATGACCTTCCCGGTCATGCATAGTGTAGTGAAGTAGTGGCATCCCTGGGCCTGTACGGCACGGACTGAGTTAACAGTCGGGATGTAATAGCGTCTGCCCCGTATAGATCTATACATGTAGAGTCGTCTCCTGCTGGAACACTCCGGGCGTAGTGAATAGAGAATAGAGTATCTCGTAGCGGGTTAGTGTATTATTGTTTGTTTAGTGTTTTCTTTATTGTTATAGTGTAGTAATCTTTTAGTATTGATCATAGTGTATTCTCTTACTAGTGTATCGTCTAGTAATAGTGAGTATTATAGTGTAGATAGTAATAACTTTGGCGAGTAGTAGCGGTAGCGACCCTAACCATACCTATTATGGTTATCTTAGTGGGGATGTTTCTTAGCACGTTAGTGACTTTAGCATTAAGTGAAAGCAGTAATATTCGTATCCCATACTGATATACAGATTTTATATAAGTAAGAAATCAACGACAGTCGGACGGATAACTACTACCCTAAGCCCACAATCAAACAAGAACAGGAAATAAGGCGAGATATCGGTCCTAAGTCCTCCAAGTCTTATTTATATAAATATATCAGAGTGATTACATTTTATAAGCAAATTGATTAAATAAAAGTATTTTTCCAAAAGAACATTTAAATTATGATTCACTGTTTAAAAATAGTTTGAAAAGGGTAAAACCCGTTTTTAAGGCATAGGGGCAAATCACATGTGATTTGAACTAAGAGTAGTGAATCACATGTAATTAATCCTTGTAACTCGGAAATCGTTCTGTAAAACTTTACATAAACATTTATAAGCAACTTGTATCTCCCCCCTAAAACATGTAAAACACTTGAAAGGTTCATTAAAGGGGTATGAACTCACCTGAAATCGCGGAAATCGGGTGAATCGGGTAAATCGGGTAATAGTGTCGATTGAGCGTTTGGTACCAAATAACCACTTGAGCACCTTTTAGGACCCTAATGTCATATGAAATATGTATTTTACAAGAAGTTAATCATCTTTTGCTTTTCATTATAGAATTTGGACATTCTAGTGTTGTTTTCGGGGTTTTAAGGCCTAGAAAGGGTTCCCGGGAGTGGTACAAGGCCATGGATGATTTACGGGAGGGTCCTTCGGTTCACTTCCTTAGAGTTTATGGCCTAAAAGCCATCCATGGGGAGTTTACGGCCGTAAGCCCCCTAGGCTTGGCCGTAAACTCAAGTGGTGTCCCAATGTGTATGTTTAAGGCGCGGAAATCGGGTGAATCGGGTAAATCGGGTAATAGTGTCGATTGAGCGTTTGGTACCAAATAACCACTTGAGCACCTTTTAGGACCCTAATGTCATATGAAATATGTATTTTACAAGAAGTTAATCATCTTTTTCTTTTCATTATAGAATTTGGACATTCTAGTGTCGTTTTCGGGGTTTTAAGGCCTAGAAAGGGTTCCCGGGAGTGGTACAAGGCCATGGATGATTTACGGGAGGGTCCTTCGGTTCACTTCCTTAGAGTTTATGGCCTAAAAGCCATCCATGGGGAGTTTACGGCCGTAAGCCCCCTAGGCTTGGCCGTAAACTCAAGTGGTGTCCCAATGTGTATGTTTAAGGCCTTATATCACTTCCTTAATTTAGTGGTGTGTGTTTTGGACCAAGAGGGAAGGATTAAACATCTAAATTTGTGATATTTTTGGGGAGTTTACGGCCAAGGCTTGTTCTTGGGCTGTAAACTCCTATAAGTCCTTTAAGATGATGGTTTTTCTTGTACAACATGGTCCTAAATGGCTTAGAAAAATCCTAGAAGGCCCTATAGTGAGTTTGGAGCAATTTGGCACATATTTATGGGGAGTTTACGGCCCAAGAACATCCTTGGCCATAAACTCTTCATTTGGTGTCAAGATGAAGTGTTTAATGGTACAACACACTTCCATAGGCCTTAGATAAATTCCTTTCATGCATTAGGGTAGTTTAGGGGCTTGTTTGACACAAAAGTTTGGGTGTTTACGGCCCAAGCTTAGCCTTGGCCGTAAACTCCACTTTTTATGTCCAAAAGATGATGTTTAATGTCTTTAAGCCTTCCTTGGAGTCATGTCCAATTTACCTAACATCCTAGAAGATTTTTAGGAGCCTTAAACATTGATTTGAGGGGTGTTTGAGGTGTTTACGGCCTAAGCACATGATTGGGCCATAAACACCTTTTTAAGCATCATTCTCTTGTGTTTTGAGGTCCAAACTCTTCTAGTTATAAGCCTTAATTAGTATACTAACATACAAGAAGGAAAAACTTGGTCCTTGGCTTGAATTTGGGGGTTTACGGCCTAAGGAGCTTCTTAGGCCGTAAACTCCTCTTTGAATCTTGATTCCTATGGTTTTTGGCCTTCAAATTCAATGAAGCATGTCTAGAATAAGATAGGGGATGAGTACTTACGTTTGGAAGTCGGAAATTAGCGGAATCGGGGCCGATTTCACGTCTAGAGAGAGAAAGTAGAGAGAGAGAGTGGGTGTGTAGTAAATGGGTGTTCAAATGTTGTGCACACCCATTGCATATGTCTTGGGAAACGCACCCGATACACGGCTACCCGATGTTTAAAGTTAACTGGGTTAAAACTTTTTACCCGGGTGAAGTGGTTGAAAAGGTAAAACAACTCTATTAGGTTAAACGGGGTTAACACATATGAGTTATATTACTTATGATAATATTAAGCAATGCATAGACTTAGATATTCGGATTTTTGACGGTTCCAAATATTACATAAATAACGTATAGCGACACGTTCCGTTAGTGAAAATGGGGTTGTCACATCATCCCCCCGTTAGGGGAATTTCGTCCCGAAATTTAGAATACAAACAGATACGATATTACAATACTACTAAGCGAAGAGATGAGGGTATTTGAGTTTCATTTGATCCTCGCACTCCCAAGTGAATTCCGGTCCTCGCTTGGCGTTCCACCGAACCTTCACAATTGGGATGCGGCTTTGTTTCGTCCGCTTTACTTCACGATCTAAAACCTCAGCAGGTTGTTCCACGAAGTTGAGGCTCTCATTGATCTCGATCTCGTCGAGGGGAATCACGAGAGTCTCGTCAGACAGACATTTCTTCAAGTTTGAGACGTGGAAGGTAGGGTGTATGTTACTTAGCTCGCGGGGTAAGTTTAGTTTGTAAGCTACAGGGCCGATTCTGGCAAGAATCTCAAAAGGCCCTATGTACCTTGGGTTTAAATTTCCACGCTTCCCAAAGCGTATCGTGCCTTTCCAGGGCGAGACCTTCAGAAGGACCCGGTCTCCGACCTGAAATTCCAAGGGTTTCCTTTGTTTGTCGGCGTAGCTCTTCTGTCGATCCCTAGCGGCTTTTAGTCGTTCACGTATCTGTACAATCTTCTCAGTCGTCTCTCGAATGATCTCTGGACCGGTGAGGGCGCTATCAGGAACTCGTCCTTTAGCTAACTGAGTGTCTCCCACCTCGGCCCAGCACAACGGGGATCTGCACTTTCGGCCGTAGAGAGCTTCGAATGGAGCTGCCTTGATGCTCGTGTGATAACTATTGTTGTAGGAAAACTCCACAAGAGGTAAGTGTGTATCCGATGATTTCCCGAAATCGATCACACTCGCAGCATGTCTTCTAAGGTTTGGATCGTCCTCTCACTTTGTCCGTCAGTCTGCGGATGGTAGGCTGCACTCATATCCAGCCTCGTCCCTAGTGCCTTTTGTAATGATTGCCAAAATCTAGAGGTGAATCTACTAACTCTGTCTGATATAATAGATATAGGGACGCCATGCAATCGCACTATTTCTTTTATGTAAATCCTAGTGAGCTTTTCCATCTTATCCGTCTCTTTGATGGGTAGGAAGTGGGCGGACTTGGTCAACCTGTCAACAATGACCCAAATGGTATCTAATCCACCTGCTGTCTTGGGCAGCTTGGTGATGAAGTCCATTGTGATTTGCTCCCACTTCCATTCTGGTATTTCTGGTTGTTGGAGGAGTCCTGATGGCTTTTGACATTCTACCTTGACCTTCGCGCAAGTAAGGCACTTATTTACAAAGGTAGCGATCTCTGCTTTCATGTTCGGCCACCAGTATAGCTTTTTGAGATCCAGATACATCTTATCTGAACCCGGGTGGACGGAGTAACGAGTGTTGTGTGCTTCCCTCATAACCAAATCTCTGAAACCTCCATGGCGTGGAGTCCAGATTCGGTCCATAAAGTAATAGGCTCCGTCACCCCTAACATCCAGATTTTTATCCATTCCACGCAGGAGTTCTCCCGTCACATTTCCAGGCTTTAGGGCTTCCAGCTGAGCCTCTTTGATCTGCGTGGATAGATGTGAGTGTATAGTCATTGTCAACGACTTGGTTCTTCGTCCGGAATATTCTTTTCTGCTTAGGGCGTCTGCTACCACGTTGGCTTTCCCCGGGTGATATCTAATTTCACAGTCGTAATCGTTAAGTAATTCGACCCATCGACGCTGTCTCATGTTGAGCTCTTTCTGGTTCAGTATATGTTGGAGGCTTTTATGATCAGTGTACACCACACTCTTCGTCCCATACAAGTAGTGTCTCCAGATTTTTAATGCGAAGACGACCGCCCCTAACTCGAGGTCGTGAGTAGTGTAGTTCACCTCATGGTTCTTTAGCTGTCTCGAGGCATAGGCGATAACCTTGCCTCGTTGCATCAAGACACAACCGAGCCCTTGATTGGATGCATCACAGTATACAACAAAATCTTCTGTCCCTTCGGGAAGGGATAATACTGGTGCGGTGCACAGGGCTCGCTTCAGGGTCTGGAATGCCTTCTCCTGTTTCTCTTCCCAGTCGAATGGCACACCCTTTTGTGTTAGTGTGGTGAGAGGCTTCGCAATCCGAGAGAAGTTTTGGATGAACCGACGATAGTAGCCAGCGAGGCCTAGAAATTGACGAATTTCCGTAGGCGTCTTTGGTGCTGACCAGTTCTCAATAGCCTTAATTTTGGAGGGGTCCACGTGGATTCCGTCTTCGCTGACCACGTGCCCTAAGAATTCAACTCTTCGGATCCAAAACTCGCACTTAGAGAACTTCGCATACAACTTCTCGGATCGCAGGGTTTCCAGGACTAATCGTAAATGGCTTCTGTGCTCTTCCTCGCTCCGAGAGTAGACAAGAATGTCGTCAATAAAAACGATGACGAACTGGTCTAGATATGGACGACACACCCTATTCATCAAGTCCATGAATACTGCGGGGGCATTAGTCAGTCCAAAGAGCATCACTACGAACTCGAAATGTCCGTAGCGGGTTCGGAAAGCTGTCTTTGGAACATCTTCCTCAAGCACCCGTAATTGGTGATACCCCGATCTAAGATCAATCTTAGAGAAGTAACTGGCTCCTTGGAGTTGGTCGAATAGGTCGTCAATACGAGGGAGAGGATAGCGGTTTTTGATCGTGAGTTTATTTAGTTCTCTATAATCGATGCACATCCGAAACGACCCATCCTTTTTCTTCACGAACAAGACCGGAGCTCCCCAAGGTGAGAAACTCGGTCTTATGAAGCCCTTGCTGAGAAGTTCATTGAGTTGACCGGATAGTTCTTGCATTTCGGCAAGCGCTAGTCGGTAGGGCGACTTAGCTACGGGGGTAGCTCCTGGAATTAGGTCGATTCTGAATTCAACCTGTCGTTTAGGAGGTAGGCCTGGGAGATCCTCTGGAAAGACGTCCGGAAAATCGCATACTACAGGAATGTCTTTTGGATCCTTCGATTTCTGGTTAGTGTCGACGACGTGAGCAAGGAAGGCGCGATATTCCTTGCGCAGGTATTTCTGAGCCTGAATACTAGAGATGATACGAAGGTTTGTACTTGGCTTATCTCCGTATATCAATAGGGCCTCTCGATTCGGAAAGTTCAGGCGAATGGCTTTCTCGGAGCATAGAATGTCGGCGTAGTGAAGGGTTAGCCAATCCATACCAACAATGGCATCGAAATTTTTGATTGAGACTGGTATAAGATCGATTAGAAAGGGATGATCATCTAACGTGAGAGTACAACCTATATAGATTTCATTAGAGCTTTCTGTCTTCCCATTAGCCATTTCTACAACGAATGTTTCTTTTAGTGGTTGAGGGGTTTGTTTGAGTAAGTGTTTAAAGTTTTGATTTATGAAGCTTCTTTCTGCACCACTATCGAATAAGACACAGGCATAAGAGTTGTTGAGAAGAAACGTACCCGTGACCACTGTGGGATCGGCTACCGCTTCATTGTGACCGATCGCAAGTAACCTTCCAGTTCCCTCAGCATTTTCAGTCTTCGGACAGTTCTTCTTAAAATGGCCCGCTTCGCCGCAGCCATAACACGTCGGGGTCACTCCCGTACCAGGAACCTGTGTAATAGGTTTGGGAGGGGCCTTGCAAAATCGGACAGTATGGCCCTTCCGACCGCAGTTGGAACACTGCAATTCACGGCATGGACCGTTGTGGTGAAAAGGGCACTTGGGACATTTAGGCAA
The DNA here is from genome assembly GCF_051521515.1 of Lactuca serriola. Lineage (NCBI taxonomy): Eukaryota > Viridiplantae > Streptophyta > Magnoliopsida > Asterales > Asteraceae > Lactuca > Lactuca serriola. The sequence continues at coordinate 226,803,703 of NC_136410.1, read as the reverse complement.
GTTCCCACTATAAGCTTTCGGTGGGGCTGGAGCAGCTGGTACGGCCGGGGTGGTGGCAGCATGAACCGCCAGAATTTGCTGATCCCTGGAGGCGGTTTGAGTTTTCTTGCCTTTCTTCTTATACCATCGTTTCCTCTTTCTGTCGGAAGATCCAGATGGTGCAGTGGTTGTTGTGGTTGTTGTTGCTGGAGTGGAGGAGATTTCGTGGTTGATCAGACTCTGGGCCAATTCCTTGGCGCTGTCAAAAGTGGTAGGGCGTGAAGCCAGAACATTTCCTCGATACGGGGGCATTAAACCCCAGATGTAACGTTCAATCTTCTTGCTTTCAGAGGGGATCATGTTGGGACACATAGCCTCCAAGTCGCAAAACCTGGCCGTATAAGTCGTTATGTCGGTCCCCTTCATCTTGAGGTTCCAGAGTTCTTCCTCAAGCTTCTGAACTTCGCCCCTAGGGCAGTACTCTCCTCTCATAAGATCTTTTAGAGTGTCCCAGCCCATGGCATTGGCTGTGACCAAGGAGAGTGCGTTGACATGGCCGTTCCACCACGTCAAAGCCCTGTTAGTGAGGGTAGCAGTAGCGAACTTGATTTTGCTCTCTTCGGGACAAGAGCACATTTCGAATACAGCTTCGGTTCTTTCGAACCATTGGGACAATGCCAGGATTCCTCCGGTCCCATCAAAGAAAGTAGGTTTACAATTCATGAAGTCTTTATAAGTGCATCCCTGCACTCGTTGGTGGACTTCACCAAATCTAGAATTTCCACCGCTCGCATCACCTGAGTTCATTTGGGCCATGGCTGCTGTTACAGCCGCAGTCACAGCCGCTTGGAACAACACCGGATCGAACTGCGGAGGAGCAGGTGGTGGAGGAGGGGTTTGAGTTTCAGGTCTTCCTCTGCTGGGACGCTTTCGTGGTGGCATCCTTCACTGGAAGATCATAGAAATGATAGCAATAGTAAGAGCCTATTGCAAATATGAATAGTGTGTTTCATGGATTAAATCAACATAATCCAAGATCAGGGTAAGAGTTATAGCAATAGAGAAATCATCTGCCAATATACTGGTATTACTGATGCAACAGAAGTGCATGAAAATTGACCTAGTAGTAGGTCTTACATCATACCATAGAGAAAATGTTGGCAGTTTAAAGGTTCAGCTAGAGTACTTTTAAACTAGGAATGTTTACAGACAAGAGACCTACGGAACATAGAGATAAAAGGCTAGTCCTTTAAACAAAAGAGTGAGGTGACTAGATGTCTTCTACTGGTGACGGCTGCTTGTCGGGCGAATTCTCAGATCCTCCAATTGACGCATAACTTCTTGAAGGTGTCGATCCTGAGTCCTTTGGCGTGCTCGGAGTTCCCTAACTTCAGCTCGGGATGCTGCCAGCTGATGCTACAGGGCCTCGTTGGTCCTCCTTGTCCTGTCCATGGATTCTTCGAGTTGGCGGATGCGAACAGTGTTGAGGTTTGAGTTAGCATCCACTTCTACAACTCGACCAATGGCATCCTGACTTTGCTCAACATTCCTGGCAATTCTTCGGATCAGGATGGGCAAAACCCGATCTGCTGATCCCCCTTCGCTTATGTTGTAGAAACTTCGGTCTCCATTGTAAGGCAAGGGCTGACCCTGCTCCTCGCTCCATCGATGCAAGGACATTGCCCACATAGGAGTGGGGCCCTGAAATGCGGGTCGGGGGTTAGGGTTTGGGGCTTCAGGAGGTTGGTTGTTGACTTCTGGCTCGGAGCTCGAGCTATCCGAGAAGCCTTCAGCATGATGATCATCCAAAGGAATAGGGTGATCGTCGTCTGACTCCTCTTCGAGCCATCCTCCATTGCCCTGGTTCGGAAAGTACGGATCACCGGGTAGATGGAAGCCAGCCATGCTATCTACGCGAGAAGGGGGGAAAGAAGATTAATAGACGTACTATTCTAAGATACTTGTAGGAGGAATCATTACCAGTTGACCCAATACTTGCATAGTGCATACCGATTACATGTAATCGAAGCAAGATAGTCCTTCGAATAAACCACCCTAACTTCAGACCCCCAATCAAACAAGAACAGGGAATGAAGCAAAGGCTGCAGATTCTGAGTCTATAGCGCCCTAATCACATGTAATCGTGGTGTATCCACTTAGCAACTATCGTCCTACTAGTAACGACCCTTTTTGTTAACACATACGTATAATCTAAAAATACAGAATACTCCTATAGTATTCTTATGTTAGCGTTATTGTGGTATTGTTGGTAAGTTTTAGACTTGTTGCAACATCACAACCGAACCTTAGGCACATGCTAGTCACTCCCAGGAAAACGTAGTTGATCAGGCTACATCATCCTGAATGTGACTATATGTCTCTAAACCCAATTGCGCTGCCCAACAATCTTAATACTTTCGTTTTGTTCTAGGATAATACTGATTCCTGTGATTCATAGTGATAAGTGTATATATATATACTTGGTTAGATCTTTTAGATACTTACAGTATATATTTTTGGTCAGAGTGTTTTAGTCCCGAAGTGTTTATAGTTCGTATATCTTTTATAGGTTGATATACTTGATTCAATATAAACAATGCTCTGATACCAATCTGTCACACCCCAAAACCGATAACGGCGGAATACGTTTCGGGGTGGATGACGTAGTGAACAGTATCATCACAATTGCATAATAGTAGAAACAAGAATCATACAACCATAGTATTACATAGTGAATTTAATTACATGCGTGTTTTGTAATGTTTAACAATCACCCAAAAGTAAATCAAAAATAAGAGATGGGTCTTGTGTGCTCCACCTTCTCCAAAAATGCTGCGTCTGTACCTGTCTATCTTTGACCTGAAGATACAAGTTATTTTGAAAACGATTATCAGCATAAAGCTGGTGAGTTCATAAGAGTTTAGTGTGAGTTTTTGTATACAAGCATTAGTGTTAAAAAAATGTATCATTTAGGTTCATAAGTAGTAGAGACTTAGAAAAATCCCATATTTTCCAGGAAATACATTGTAAGTGACAATCTGTGAAAAGTATGCATTCTTTATTTCTTTGAAAACAGTATATTGTAAAAATACATTGGCAAATCTCCAAATGACAAATGTGATAGGATAAGTTAAGCCCGTGATTCATGATAGAGGTGCGAGCTTCCTTTAGTGATAGATACTTACTTACCTCGGGATGTGGTTTAGCATTTAGTGTAGTATTTTAGTGTAGTTGTAGGGTATTCCTTGTATATTACCAATAGTGTGGATAATAGAGGATCCCATGACCTTCCCGGTCATGCATAGTGTAGTGAAGTAGTGGCATCCCTGGGCCTGTACGGCACGGACTGAGTTAACAGTCGGGATGTAATAGCGTCTGCCCCGTATAGATCTATACATGTAGAGTCGTCTCCTGCTGGAACACTCCGGGCGTAGTGAATAGCGAATAGAGTATCTCGTAGCGGGTTAGTGTATTATTGTTTGTTTAGTGTTTTCTTTATTGTTATAGTGTAGTAATCTTTTAGTATTGATCATAGTGTATTCTCTTACTAGTGTATCGTCTAGTAATAGTGAGTATTATAGTGTAGATAGTAATAACTTTGGCGAGTAGTAGCGGTAGCGACCCTAACCATACCTATTATGGTTATCTTAGTGGGGATGTTTCTTAGCACGTTAGTGACTTTAGCATTAAGTGAAAGCAGTAATATTCGTATCCCATACTGATATACAGATTTTATATAAGTAAGAAATCAACGACAGTCGGACGGATAACTACTACCCTAAGCCCACAATCAAACAAGAACAGGAAATAAGGCGAGATATCGGTCCTAAGTCCTCCAAGTCTTATTTATATAAATATATCAGAGTGATTACATTTTATAAGCAAATTGATTAAATAAAAGTATTTTTCCAAAAGAACATTTAAATTATGATTCACTGTTTAAAAATAGTTTGAAAAGGGTAAAACCCGTTTTTAAGGCATAGGGGCAAATCACATGTGATTTGAACTAAGAGTAGTGAATCACATGTAATTAATCCTTGTAACTCGGAAATCGTTCTGTAAAACTTTACATAAACATTTATAAGCAACTTGTATCTCCCCCCTAAAACATGTAAAACACTTGAAAGGTTCATTAAAGGGGTATGAACTCACCTGAAATCGCGGAAATCGGGTGAATCGGGTAAATCGGGTAATAGTGTCGATTGAGCGTTTGGTACCAAATAACCACTTGAGCACCTTTTAGGACCCTAATGTCATATGAAATATGTATTTTACAAGAAGTTAATCATCTTTTGCTTTTCATTATAGAATTTGGACATTCTAGTGTTGTTTTCGGGGTTTTAAGGCCTAGAAAGGGTTCCCGGGAGTGGTACAAGGCCATGGATGATTTACGGGAGGGTCCTTCGGTTCACTTCCTTAGAGTTTATGGCCTAAAAGCCATCCATGGGGAGTTTACGGCCGTAAGCCCCCTAGGCTTGGCCGTAAACTCAAGTGGTGTCCCAATGTGTATGTTTAAGGCCTTATATCACTTCCTTAATTTGGCACATATTTATGGGGAGTTTACGGCCCAAGAACATCCTTGGCCGTAAACTCTTCATTTGGTGTCAAGATGAAGTGTTTAATGGTACAACACACTTCCATAGGCCTTAGATAAATTCCTTTCATGCATTAGGGTAGTTTAGGGGCTTGTTTGACACAAAAGTTTGGGTGTTTACGGCCCAAGCTTAGCCTTGGCCGTAAACTCCACTTTTTATGTCCAAAAGATGATGTTTAATGTCTTTAAGCCTTCCTTGGAGTCATGTCCAATTTACCTAACATCCTAGAAGAGTTTTAGGAGCCTTAAACATGGATTTGAGGGGTGTATGAGGTGTTTACGGCCTAAGCACATGCTTTGGCCGTAAACCCCTTTTTAAGCATCATTCTCTTGTGTTTTGAGGTCCAAACTCTTCTAGTTATAAGCCTTAATTAGTATACTAACATACAAGAAGGAAAAACTTGGTCCTTGGCTTGAATTTGGGGGTTTACGGCCTAAGGAGCTTCTTAGGCCGTAAACTCCTCTTTGAATCTTGATTCCTATGGTTTTTGGCCCTCAAATTCAATGAAGCATGTCTAGAATAAGATAGGGGATGAGTACTTACGTTTGGAAGTCGGAAATTAGCGGAATCGGGGCCGATTTCAAGTCTAGAGAGAGAAAGTAGAGAGAGAGAGTGGGTGTGTAGTAAATGGGTGTTCAAATGTTGTGCACACCCATTGCATATGTCTTGGGAAACGCACCCGATACACGGCTACCCGATGTTTAAAGTTAACAGGGTTAAAACTTTTTACCCGGGTGAAGTGGTTGAAAAGGTAAAACAACTCTATTAGGTTAAACGGGGTTAACACATATGAGTTATATTACTTATGATAATATTAAGCAATGCATAGACTTAGATATTCAGATTTTTGACGGTTCCAAATATTACATAAATAACGTATAGCGACACGTTCCGTTAGTGAAAATGGGGTTGTCACATTATAAGACCCTAAGAAGCATTTCTACTTAATGGCAAAGTCTTTGGAAGAGATTAGGGCATTCTTTAACTCCTTTGAGGAGTTCACGGCCCTAGAACCAAACACCTTAGAGATTATGACCATAATCTCTCATGGAAAGGGTGTTTTTGGTGTTTTCAAGTCCCTAATCTAACTAGGAATGAATCTAGGCTAGTGTCCAAGGCTTATGGAGAGTTTAAAGCACACTTTGGCCCTTTTGTTTGGAGTTTACGATCCAAGAACTTCTTGGGCCGTGAACACCTTACTCTTGGTGTTCTTGGGGTGTTTTCTAGTCCTACATACATTAGGATACGAGTCTAGGCTAGTTTCATTGCAAGAGGAAGGGACTAGGGCACTCTTTGTCCTTTAAAGAAGGGTTTACGATCCAAGATGTTCATGGGCCGTAAACTCTTTGATCTTGTGGGTTTCTTATGATTTCTAGTGTATTAGACACATATCAAGCTCTATAACACACTTAGATAGAAGTACTCACAATTTGGGACGAAAGGCCGAAGATCCGTGAGAGAGAATTTGGCTTTTCTCTAGTTGGAAATGGAACAAATGAATAAATATGGCTAAGGACCATATATAATCTCCTGGGGTTTTTGGCAGAAAATATTTTATTCAGGCAGTGAAATCTAATATCAACGAGTTTTGGAATAACAGAGTTGCACAATACCCTAGTGCATCCCCTCTCCTGATATCTCTTCAAGTGTAAATCCTGAAATACTCAAACTTATCTTCCTAAAACTACCTTTCTTTTATAGATGTCTACTCCAAATAATACTTCTGATTCCTCCTCCTCCCATAACTTTTCCTTGTTGAACATCTGCTCCAAGGTGCAATTGGATGCACAACATAAAAATGGCCCTTCATTTCGAAGACAAGGAGTGTATCCTTGAGAAACCATTGGATGAGATCAACGAAGAGAATGCCACTCCTAAAGAAATGGTCGCCTACAAAAGGCACTACAATGATGCGACAAAAGTTTCTTGCATCATGGTGGCCACAATGACTCCTCAATTGCAGATATACTATGAGGATTATTGGTCGTACAAGATGAACAAGGACCTTATGGATGAGTACCATAAGTGAGCTCATCAGGAAAAGTACGAGGTGGTAAAGTCCCTCATAGCTTGCAAGATGAAAGAGGGAGAATTTGTTAGTAGCCATGTATAGAGAATGCAACGATACGTGGATAGGCTTGTCATACTTAATGTGAATTTTGATAAAGAATTGTCTCAATTGCATAACCACCTACGAATAGCTGAAGCAGGGATGAAGGGAAAAATGTTGCCTCCATTCCTGCTAGTGCTCCCGTTATGGCCATTGGTCAAGGGAAAGGGAAAAATAGGAAAGGTCCTCCAAAGCAAAACTAGAAGGGAAAGTCTCAATCTAGGTCGTCAAGCAATGGACCCATAGGAAAATCCAGTTCTGATGCTCCCCCTATCACTGATCCAAAAGTGGCACTTGCTTCTACTGCAACGATAAAGGGTATTGGAAATGAAGCTTCCCAAAGTATCTACAAGACATCAAAGACGAAAAGGTGAACCCGACTTCTGCGGGTATAAACACTATCTTATCTAAAAACTCATCATATTCTCGTTCTTAGGTCCTTGATATAGGATGTTAATTTTGTTGGATTAGTGTCTAAGCCCATAACTATATTTGGAATGTACTTGATCTGATTGTAGCATGGTCCTTTTGGGTTGCCTTCACCGAAGCAACATGACTGGATGAATAATGTAGAAAGAGGATAAATGTGGTTTATTAATATATTATGTGAATAATATATTAAAAGAGAAATCATATTGGTTAATTAATATTGGTCAGGAATTAATTAAGAATTAATTTCGTGGTCAAAAGATATTAATTGAATTTAGGGGACTAGAATTGCAATTATAACATAATTGGATTTTAGGTTGTAGATACCTTAGAAAAGAGGGTAGACGAAATCAAGGTGGAAACTCACATTAAATTCGTACAAGCCTTGCTTCTGGAACGATCTTTGAGACTGCTTAAGGCCTAAGCAATCCAATTAGGGTTTTGACTGAAACCCTAGCAACTCACCTATATAAAGGGTCCCTAGGCTCCATAATTCGGCTACCACTTGAACCCTAGAGATCATAGAGCCGATTTTGAGTCTCCATCCCCTCTCTCCATGATCATCCAACTTGCTTTGGTGTTTGTGATTCATTAGAGGCATCGCATTTGAGGTGCTAGGTTCTCAAAAGCTCAAGATCTTCAAGCAATACTCAAGGTAACATTCTTACTAGTTTATTTATGTTGATTTAAAGTTTTTTTGTATGCTAGATTAGGGTTTGCAAGTCTTGGATAATTGTTGCATGTACAAATAGAAAAACTAGATCCAAGCATTAGGGTTTGCATGAACACCATAGGGATGTTGTTTTGCTCATAACCCAACAGTGGTATCAAAGCCTAGATCATTTCTCTTTTTGTATTTGATTCATAGATAAGTTGTTCAAGCCCACAAGTCAAAAATTTCAGCCTCTGACTAATGGACTCGTCGATTCACCAGATGAACTCGGCGATTCAGGGCTACTCGGAGAGTCTTGTTCTGTGACTCGACGAGTCGGTTGGTCTGGTGACTCGACGAGTCGGTTGGTCTGGTGGCTGATTTTTCGGGATTTTGACTAAATTTGAATTAGGATAATTACCAAAAACAATTTTCACTGATAAAACTCGATTTTTTCAATATGGTATTGATTATCCTAATTCAATTGAAAGATAATTGTCATGAATAAGATAATTACTTTTTTTACAAGATAAATTTAATTATTTGTATTTTTTATTTGAATTATCGAGTTAAGAACATAGATTAGGTCAAATTTAGATAATCACTAATTATATGATTAATTAAATTATTTGTAATTTGATCTATTATGTTTTGAAAAGTTTCAAAACTTGCCCTCAAGTTTTGGAATTTAAATTTTTGATTAAAAGTTTTAATTTTGAAATATTTGTAATTTGATCTAGTCTTACCTTTAGTAGGCTTCATTCACGAAATCGGTCTATAAGGGGGGTATAAGGTTGCTGCCTATAAAATGGCAGTTTAATGGGTGTCCACTCTCACCCACCGCTTCCTTGATTGTTGGAGGGTCGTTAGCCGAACGGGTAGGATAGGGCAAACTAATTCCTCATTAATAAGTATAATGAACGTATAAAGTAAATAAATATTTTTATAAAAAATTCCTAATTTTTGTTACTTTAGGCAAAATGTGAAATGATGTTATTCCATGAAATTACACTTTGCACCTTGCCAAGTCATTAGTGGAGCGTGTGTGGTTAACTGGCACACTAATTTGGGACTAGCAAAGGTGGCAAAGGGTGACTTGATGTTTATCATAGATCAATGGAGTGTGTGTGACTAACCGACACAATGATTAGGTGGTAAATGACATCGAGAGTACCAAGTACATTTGCATGGTTATTCACACCTTGTTTGTGATCCTTGGTATCCTAGTCACAAACTTGAAGGGCATATCGAGATTTAAACATGCCATTGAAAAGTTCAACGAATCTCAAAAGAATATAGGAGTTTCAATTCACTTAAAACTAAATTATCTTTTTCGCTTTTCATGGTGGGAATTAGTGAATCATCGTTCACTTACCTTCAAATTATTTGCAATTAGATTATTTCATCCCTCTTCTGAATTCCAAATAAATGTGTTGGGTCCTAGCCCTAATTTTTTATTTGGGTGTTAAATTGGGGATTCTTATCTAATCTAAACTTTGTCTCTTTTCTTTTTCAGATGTCGACCTCAAACAACGCTGCAAATGTCGCTTCTAACTCTTTTTCCCTTTTGAGCTTATGTGGGAAGGTGATCTTTGATGGTTTGAACTTCAATGAATGGATCCGAAACATTCGTATGATCACCCACTACGAGGACAAGGAGTATGTTCTCGATGAAGAGCTAATGGAGATTAATGAAGCGGGTGCTACTCCCGAGGAAATATTTAAGTTTCGAGCACACGAGAAGGACGCGACAAAGGTGTCATGTATCATGCTCGCAACAATGACTCCGGAACTCCAAAAGTGCTACGAGGACTACTATCCCTATGAAATACATCAAGAATTCATGGAAAGATACCATCAAATTGCAATTCAAGAGAGGTATGATATCATCGTTGCGATGCTCACTACTAAAATGAAGGATGGAGAGTCCATTACGACCCATTTACAGAAAATGCAAATATTCGTGGACCGTTTGCTGAAGTTGAATGTCAACTTTGATGAGGAGTTGGCCATTGACATCACCCTACACTCGTTGCCTCCTTGTTATAACCAGTTTCGTATGACTTATCTGTTGGGTTTTGAGCATTCTAACACTCCTATGGTTTACATGCAACCCTAAATACCTTGGATCTATTTTTTCTCTATGATACATGCAAATATGAATATTCCAAGGTATTACCCTATCTAGCATACAATCTTTGGTTCATGGGTAATAAAACAAGTTAGAAGACATACCTTGTTGATGAAACTAGTCTTCATGAAGCTTGAGTGCCTAGTGCCCCAAGTGTGACACCTCAAATGGTTCACACAACACCATGAAAACTTGGAATAACCTTGAGAGTAAGAATACTTTGGTTCTCTCTAGTGAAATCGGCCTTGCCCTTTTTTTGTGTACACACACTAGTGCCAATTTCACCAACCAAGGACATCTTTATATAGTGTGGTGATTAGGGTTAAACCCATGACCCTTCATTTCATATGATCCATGGGTTAAACACTACATGGACTATCCCTGAAGACTTATCCCAACTTGAATGAACTCTTGGCCCATTACACATATATATCTAAGAGTCCATATTTAGTTAGTTCCTTTTGATCACTTAATTAATTATAAATTAATTCTTGATAAATACTAATTAAATAATATGATTATATATTAATATATTAGAACTTATAATATATTAATAAAAATCACTAGTATCCTTTTTGCTCATCTTTTCTATCCAATTGTCCCGATGCCACGCAACCCAAATGGACCATGCCGAGTCGGGTCAAGTCTTACCAATTATAGTTATGAGCTTAGACATTAATCCAATAGTCTCCCACTTGGATAAGTCTAAAACTATTATTGATTATGACTTCAAAAATCGACTAGCAATTATAGCTCTCAAAAGCTTTTGTCGAACTCTGACCTTGTCGATGATCTCCTAACTTTGTCAATGACTTGTCCATTAGATAAGTGATCATATATTCCTCCATTCTAGATATCATATGGACTGAGACATGGATTATAATCATTCTCTTGGTCAAATTTCCAAATTTTGACGACTGACTGATTGAACAAATCAGATCAGTCCTGGCTTGGCCAAGCACACACATGTGTCATCATTAAATCATCGAGGGGCCCACAGATATCGCTTTTATCCCGAAGGTAAAAGGAATGGATAAAGTTCAACTCATAAGGCTTATTCTACTATTTGTTGAGTGATACACAAAGGCACGTTTTATAACATCGAGTTACCAATGCGTTTTCGTGCAATCAATGTACAACCAACTCATAGTAACAACTCATATCTCTAGGTTTGAAGAATATAAGATATTATCGTCTCATGATCACTCATGATAAAATCCATGAAGTGAGTCAAATGAGCATGGGTTGAATCCAATACTCAAAACTTATGAGCACTCGTTGTCACACCCCAAAACCGGAACAGCGGAAACGTTCGGGGGTGGAGGACGTCATGTCAAGTATCACGAGATATGTATATGGTAAGCAAGTAATGAACAACCATTTCATTTAGAAAGAAAGTGTTTACAATGTGTGTGTTCACAAAACATAGAAGTCATAAAGAAATAACAAAACAAGACTTGAAGCTGTAATGCTCCATCTTCTAAATTCCCAGCATGAGCACCTGTCTAATAGTCTCCTGAGAATAAAAGTTATTTGAAAGATTTGATCAACAATTAAGCTGGTGAGTTCATAAGATTTTAGTGATGTGAGTAAGCTGTAAAAATGTGGCTGAAAATGTATAAGCACAAGTGATGTAAGCTGTAAGTTTTGTTCTGAAATGATCGCCTGTTCCTCTAGAAAATCCTATATTTCCTACTTTAATGCAAGTTAAGTAAAATGACACTACAAGCCTTTCTATGTGTACTAAGTGGGTACAAGTTATATATACTTAGAGTAAATAAACAATCGATTGTGCGCATCTACCCTAAACTCACAACCCAACGGGGAACAGCAAGTAAGGCGGATAGCACACATTCCATTGGTTGTTAAATCGTTGTCATATATAACCTTGGTGTATTCACTTTTTACTCATGGATTTATTTGTAATGGTTTCTTTATATCTAATGGAGAGTTCTTTTAAGAAAACCTATATTTCTTATAGTAAAATATTGACTACGGTGATCACTTTTATAATAGCTTTGTTTATACTGCTATATATAATCTGATATCGGGTAGATAGTTAATTGGGGGAATCTACCCTAAGCCCACATCCAACGGGAACAGGACGTCGGGGAAAAACACACATTTAACTATTTATCGGATATTAGTTCTATATATAAACATGGTGTATAAACTAAGGTATTATAGAGTTAACTCACTTAAAGTCTCTAAAATTGTACTGGCTTAATAAAATGGATTAAGCCCTTAACTGGGAAATCTCTAGTTTTGTATACCAAAAGTACTGACTTTGCTAAGTAATTTTTGTACTAGAAAAACTATGCTTCGACTCTGTGTCCTATAACCTGATCCATACTTGGTACCCTTATGATGACTTAATGTATACTAAGCATAAATATATATATATATATATATATATATATATATATATATATATTCGGGTAGATAATAGATTGGGGCAACTCGGTTCAAGACCACATTCCAACGAAAACAGGAAATGAAGCGAAGGCACACATCCTATTAGCTGTCGGAATCTATTGGCATATATGTATTCTATAGTGTATACATTAAGGAATCATAAAGCTAGCACTATGATCCTAACCTTTAATCGTAGCCTTCTACCAAGGCATCTTCTGATCTGAGTTAAACCCGACTGTTCCTTTGCCAAATGTAAAGTATATTCTCCCTAGTTTATAACTATCTCGACTAGAAAATAGATCAACTTTCGAGTGTTACCGACACTTTATGAAAGTAATGGGAGAAGTAAGTACACAGATGTCGTTTATAATGACCTGCGGATGTACTAATAACCTAAAACATATTTGTTTTATTATTGTCATAGTGTGAAAGCTAGAATCCCTTACTAAACGCTCTCAATGTAAAGAGATTGAGGGAACCAAACGCGACCCTAGCAAATCCATGCAAGCCGTGCAATTCACATTAAAGTTATATGATCAGGTATACCCAATATAACTATCACTAATGCGTTAATGATTCATTGGTATAATTAGATCCTGTCTGTGTGTTATCATGCTATAGCAACCTAACTTGTTGGTTATGTTCTGTTCTGGTATTGTTTGATTCTCTTCACTGTTTGTTCTGTTCTGATATGGATTCTTCGTGTGCTTCATTGTACTAGAAGTAATGAATAGCATTCTCCTAAACTATACCTATAATAGTTTACTAATGCTCTCCTTGGACTGTTACTGAAATGACTCATCTCTCTACTAAGTTGTGCTTTTACTTTAATAACGGAGCATTGTATAACTACAAAGTAACATAAGTAACATTTTGAAGAATGTTTAACAACAAATATTTACACAATTATCATTGTGTTCAACCTGTATTCCCCCCCTTAAAACAGTTAAAATAGTTAAATGATTCATTACGGGGTATGAACTCACCTGATGTGGGTTATTCAAACGGGTATCCGTATAAGGATGACAAGTTCCACGAATGAAGTCCCGAGACACAATAAGTCCTAAATGACATATAAGGACACATATTGACATGAATATAGTGTTTACAACAACTATATGAAAGGAAACACCTTTCGGGACTAGGAAACACCTTGACCAAGTGTCGGAATCACGTGTGATTCAACATAGGAAGGTATAAGAGCACCCACATGAGTTTACTACCATGAGTTCATGGCCCAAGTGTGACAACCCGATATTTCGAGGCAATATGATGGAACGCAAGTCAAATTTAGGCCAAAATTTAACTTTCCTAAAATCTTATTTGGGTAAAATAAAGTAGTAGGAATCGTATCAAGGTTTTCATACATATAAAGAACCCAAAAATCCGAGTTATAATGAAGAAGTTATGACCAACCGAAGATTCTCGGCAAAACCGGCAATACTGGTAGACATAAAATACGAAGTTTCAATACAAAAGTTTTTAGCCTTAGGTATCTAAATAAAAGTTTTAGATATCATTAAACCGTAAACGTACATAATAAGAACGTCCAAATCTGACTTCGTATGAGGAAGTTTTGATTTATCTAAGTTACAGATATAACAATAGACAGCTAAAAACTCGAAATAGAGATCGAGAGACTTTTAGCCGACACAATCTAAATGAGAGTCGAAGGGCTCAACAATACTAGCACAACAGTAAAAAGTCTGACGAAAACGGACGTCGGATGAAGAAGATATGGAACTTTAACGGACTTTTCCTGTCCTGACCTATTAAAATATTATATTAAAAATAAATTCAAGATTTGCCGACGGAGTCTAAACGAAAGTTGTAGATCGTAGTCTCACCTACGCATGGATATAAAGAACAGCGAAAACGGAGTTCGTATGAGGAAGATATGAATTTTTGAAGTTTACTAATTAATTAAAATATAAATTTAATTAAAAACTCGGTATTATCCGAAGAAGGAGTCATCGATCCGATCCCTCGTACACCCAGCGTACCCTCGTACGCCCAGCGTACTCGGATGCTTGGCCTTATCCAGCCACATCGCTTCGATGCTTTGTCCGAGGATGCGGTAAGCCATGACGTTGCGTACGCCCCGCGTACCCTCGTTAGTACGCCCCCCGTACGCGAGGCTTCCAGCCCCTATATAAAGGGTGCGAGGGTGCCGGCCATATTTGCTAATTTCCTTCCTTTCTCGCGCCGAAACTCTGCGTTTCAACCCTCGGAGCCATCCCAAAGTCCCAGTTTTCATATCCAAGTTTGAAAGGAAGTTTTACGCTCCCGAGATTCCCGAGATTCCCGAGAATCTCGAGAGATCCGCTTTCTCGAGTGGAAGTTCTACTCGGTTTTCGTCACGCTTTCTTCAATCAATCAAGTGAGTTCATACCCCTACAATCCGTACTTTTAAATGTTTTATAAATGTTTTTATATGCTTTTAAGTGGGGGAATACAAGTAAAACACACGATTATTATCGAGTGTTATATAAAGTTTCACTATACACTTTTTATCAACGGAATTATATGTGATTTATAACTAGTATATGGAAACTTTCGTATGCAAAATATATCACGATAACATCATATCTTTTGAAATGAAAAATGTTGTTATATATGTATAAGTCAAACACTCTGTTTATACCGTATGTATATGTGTTCATCTTAGGCACTACAAAAATCATACTTTTCATAACAAGTGAGCATTTCACTAGGGATTACTATACAAACGAGACACACTTTTAGAAAACTATAATAGGTATAGTTATACGAGAACATCACGAACTTTTACATACTAGAAATACTATTTCAAGGAGATACATTCTTATACAAGAACAAACGAACACTTTCATAGGTACTTCAAATAGTTTTCACAAACGTTTTTACATGTTGAAACACTTTTAGAAACTGTCTTACAAACTGTAGTTTTCCTTTTTGAAATCTATTATAGTTGTGCTTCAAACAAAGGTTTTCTCACACTTAAATTGTCTTGTCAAATGGTCTTTCGAACCGATATACAAACTGACATCACGTCATAAATTCTTATTTATTTAACTATTCAAAGGTTTTACAAAACTTCTTTTATGCTTTTATATTATAAATTGCATGCCTCTATGTGTATAGTTATATAAGAAATGTTTAAAAGACTTAGGAAGGCTATCCACCATGTTTCCTTTTCCTCGATTTGGATGTGGTCTGGTGGGATATCGGGTACTCGTCCGAAGGTCATTTAAATATTAGTTATATATCATGTGTACATATATAGTCGTAAATGTTCCATCAGTTAATTCAGTTCCGACACTCTTGGGTAGCAAGGGTGTACAAACTTACTTAGACACTCATCAATTACATTCTAGTAAACTATTATAGGAATAGTTTAGGGTATACAAGGCGTTATCCCTATTACAAGAAATTACACCAGAGTCAGTTCATTCATGAGTCTAGACTACATGCTATATGAAGGGATACTCTTACAGAGATTCCTCTTAAATGGATATATTTTTAGGGATACTCTTACAGAGCTTCCGCTTACATGAATACGTTTACAGAGATTCCACTTACATGAATACGCTTACATAGATACACTTACATGAATACGTTTACAGAGATTCCACTTACATGAATACGCTTACATAGATACACTTACATGAATACGTTTACATAGATACGTTTACCTGAATAAGTTTACAAAGATACGCTTAGATGAGTACATTTACGTAAGTAATATATGATGAGTTACTATTACATATTATATGTGTAAATACTGTTATATAGTTCTCCTTCTTATCTTTACCTTGTGATACAATCACATCATCGACGAGATAAATTGGACTTTATATCCTAGTACCAAAGGATACTTTGTGGGACTAACCGTTCCTAGAACCACTGTTAGCTACAGAGGTAAATGAACATCTACGGATGTTTTCGGTTGATACCATTACAGGTATACTTAAGGGACTAACTATTCCTAAACCCGACTGTTAGCAACAGAGGTAAATGCACATCTACGGATGTCTACGGTTGAACTATTTACGGCGAGTTTCCACGTCGTGTGTATCTTAGTACCCAAGGATACAACATAAGTTATTATATTATTATTATTTTTAGTTTTATAATAATAGTTAAACAGGGAAAAACCATCACATTTTCAAGTAATGCGTATTTCCAAAACAGCCAGGTCTTGGTTAAAGACTACTTCCAAAACATTTGGGTCTTGGTAGAAGACTACTTTTTATACTAGTAGGAAATGTGGGATTTTCTAGGGTTTTCATACTTATACTAAACGTTTCATCAAACATTCACCAGTCTTTCATAACAACTTTTCAAAGCAATAACATTGAAATACTTATGAACTCACCAGCTTAAATGCTGATCTACTCTTTCAAAATAACTTGTATTCTCAGGTCACTAGTAGATAGGTATGATGACCAGGTTTTGCGAAGACGGAGCAGTCAAGACTCATCTTTTATTTTGATTACTTGTTGTAATGTCTTAACTCTATGAAAGAACTTACTTGTATTAAACTATTACTATTAATGCAATGGATGATGTTGTTGCTTGTTTACTACTTTACATTTGTTGTGATACATTACATGACGTCCTCCGCCCCAGAATGTTTCCGCCGTTCTTGGTTTTTAGGTGTGACAGATTGGTATCAGAGCATTGTTTATAGTGAATATAGTATATCAACCCATAAAAGATATACTAACTATAAATACATTGGGATTAAAAAACTCTGACTTAGAGTTTATACTTCTAAATAATAAAATATTTAAGTAAGTATACGTGCCTGCATTCATACTAAAATCGGTGTCACGATGACAAGAACAAAAGTATTGCGATTGTTGAATATCACAAGTAAGGTTGGGGATGTATAGTCAATCTTGGGAGTGGCATAGCCTGATCAACTATGCTGGTCCAAGGAGTGATTAGCATATACCCAAGAATGGTTGTGATGTAGCAACAATTCTATAAACTTACCAACATTACCACAAAGAGAACATTATGACAGAACCTAAGTCTAAAATACCATAGGGGTGTTTTGTGTTACCATAATTACTTACTTGAGAACTAAAAAGGATCTTCAGTACTAATTTGATAGTTGCTAAGTGGATACGCTAAGGCTATATGTAACTAGGATGTTATAGACTTAGATTTGGTGAAGTTTCGCTTTACCCTTATTCCTTGTGAATTTGGAGTTAAGGTTACTTATTCAAAAGCCTATCCTGTGTTGATTACATATGACTGGTATGCACTTTACAAATAGCGATATAACTAATGAAGATTCTCTAATAATTATCTAGATAGTTCGTCTAATAATTTCTTCCTTACCCTAATTCTCGCGTAGATAACATAACTGGACTCCATCCCCACGGCAACCCATACCTTCCGAACAAAGACAATGTTAGATGGTTTGAAAAAGAACCGAAGAGTGATCATCCAATCCCTTGAATGATCACCATGCTGAAAACCTTTCGGATGTTGATAACTCCGAACCCGAGGTTGAGAACCTACTCCAGACGCTCTTGGGTAGAATGCGTAGAAACAGGGAGCGAACAGCAAGATCAACCAATGCCATTTAATGGTGACTGAAACTTTTATGACCTGAGCAAAGGGAGCTCAGCAGACAGAGTCTACTAATCCTAATCCGTAGAGTTGACCAAAATGAAATTCAGGGCAGGACGGCTCTCCAACGTATCGAAGAGGTTAATACCGATGCGAGAATGCATACCCTCCGTACCATTCGTATAGAAGATACTCGTAAGAGATCTGAGAGGAACCATGAGACCCTGCGGCAAGCACTGACTAAATCATGGGCCGAAGTCATAGAACTCCGCGTACGCCAGAGGGTGTACGAAAGATACCTGATTGATATGGAATGTCAACTAGCCAAACTAAAGGTTCACCATTGGGGTGACCATCGCCAGTAGGAGATACATTACTTTACATCCTTGTTTTAAAAAAAAAAAAAGAAGAACCATGTTCTTATCTAAGTTTTGAGTAGCATTGTTCCCTGTGACTACCTTGTACTATAAGTACTTTTAGTTGGGACTTTATGCTGTCAAAGACTTTTCTACTACGGATATTATGTAAGACCTTTTACAAGGTCATTTTCCCGGACTTTTACGTCATGAATATCAAATATGTTGACAGTTGGCTAACTTTTGTGTCATTCTTTATTCAAGTACACTTATCATACTTTCATTGGAGTCTATCTGAAACATGCTTTAGTCAAGTCATTGGACTATAGTAATTTAGCTCCGGAGACATTTCCAGGTCTCTTTTAGTAGTTGGATCATGTTCTTCACCAACCAACGATACCTTGGCTTGAACGACAAACGTCTTACGACCAGTCTACAAACATACTTCTACTATGTACTAGGACTGCATCATAGGGATGTAGGTCAAACCATCATGAACATACTTTCAATCCGTACTAGGACTGCATCGTAGGGATGTAGGTCAAACCTTCGAGAACATACTTGTATTCTTTATATGAATGATCGAACTACGTCTAGGTTCAACCATACTCGCTCACAAATTCATTTTGCTTTCCGTGTAACAGAATCATGTCGCCGAAGAAAAACGATCAACCCATCAACCAAACACCAACTTTTCAGATTGATGCAGCTACATTTCAAGCTGCAGTCTTGGTTGCCGTGTCAGCTGTTCTAACCCACCTTAACGCTAACAACGTGAATGTTAGCGGGATTGTTAACAATAATTCCAATCCAAGTAACAATCAAATACCTCAACGAGCAACAAACTACCATGACACCCCGAAATCCCAAGCCGAAGAATAACAAACGAAAGTTCTGGGCTAAGGCTAAAGGCAAATCACCCCAAGGGGCGAGCAAAAGACAACAACCGGTGGCAACCTTCACATCCACCACATTTGGACCTCCTACTACCATCCCTTCTGGTATCTCAATGTGTTGGAATTGTTTCTAAGCCCATAACTATATTTGGTATGTACTTGACCCGGTTATGCATGGTCCTTTTGGGTTGCCTTCTCCAAAGAAACTTGACAAGGTAATTGAAGGAGAAAGAGAGAGTATTATGATTTATTAATATATTATAAGAATAATATATTAAAGGAGAAAGCATATTTATTTAATTAGTATTGGTCATAAATTAATAATGAATTAATTTGGTGGTCAAAAGAGATTAATTGAATAAAGGGGTATAAACTGTCAAATGTATGATAGTTGAGTTTTTGGTTAATGAAACCTAATGGGCTTAAGGGGGAACGAAATTATGATGGGTATCCATCATATTTTCGTCCAAGGGCCTTATTCCAGAAGGTTCCATGGGCTGCTTGGTGGCTAAGCTGTCCATTAGGGTTTAGAGTGAAACCCTAGTAACCTACAAGTATAAATATGACCCCTAGGGCATTGAATTCGGCTACCACTTGATTCTAAGAGTACCCTAGGCCGATTTCTAGCCTCTCTCTCCCTCTCTCATATTGCCTTCTTGCTTGTGGGGTTTGTGAACCATTAGAGGAGTTGCATTTGTGACTCTAGGCTCAAAAGAAGAAGAAAGAGAAGATCTAAGCCAACTCTTGATGAGGTAAACATCTAGATCTGATTCTATATGTTATTTTTGTTGTTTATATGCTATATTAGGGTTTGTAAGTCTTGGAATCAAAGCATGTGCAATAGTGAAACCTAGATCCAAGCATTAGGGTTTGTATGAGCACATAGGAATGTTTCTTATGCATAAAACCCATCAGTGGTATCAGAGACTTGATTGGTTTTAGTTGTATGTGATGCTTAACAGCTTTATTTGCTGAAAATCGATTTTTTGGTCCCTGTCCGACTCAACTCGGCGAGTCAGTATCTGGACTCGGCGAGTTGACCCCTACTCGGCGAGTCCAGGTCTGACTCGGCGAGTCAGTTCGTCAGAAAGAGGGATTTTCGAGTTCTGGCTGCTGTTTTGACTTGGACTTGATGCTTAATTTGTTTTATGAAGTTAAAATCCGAATTTTATCTAAATTAAGTGTTTATCCTTGCCAAAAGAATAGATAATTTCAAATCTTTTAAATATTAGTTATTTATGTGACAAATATGGATTATTTAAAAATTATTTGGTAATTATCTAATGATTAAAATTAAGATTAGGTCAAATATACATAATTATGAAATTAATTGGTTAATTTGAATTATTTGTTATTTGATCCCTTATGTTTTGAAAAGTTCAAAACTTGCCCTCAAGTTTTGAAATTTGAATTTTGAGTTTAATTTTGAATAATTTAAATTTCAAACCCTTAGAATTTTACAAGTTTAAAATTCAACCCTATACTATTATATATTATTACAAGCTTAATTAATATATATATATATATATATATATATATATATATATATGTATAACTTAAAATGCTAGTCTTACTATTAGTAGGCCTCATTTACGAAGTCGGTCAATAAGGTGGCTATAAGGTTGCTGCCTATAAAATGGCGCTTAATGGGTGTACACTCACACCTACCGCTTGCTTGACTGGTGGAGGGTCGTTAGCCGAATGGGTAGGATAGGGCAACCCTCTCCTCATTAAAAGTATAATGTTGAATATAAAGTAACTACATGTTTTTACAAATTCCCATTCCTAGTTACTTTAAGGTAAAATGTGAAAATGATGCTAATCCATGGAATTACACTTCGTACCCTTGTCAAACGTTGATGAAGCGCGTGTGGTTAACCGGCACATCAATTTGGGGATGACATGGGTAGCGAAGGGTGACTCGATGTTTGTCATAGATCAATGGAGCGTGTGTGGTTTACCGGCACATTGATTAGGCGATAAAGACATTGAGTGCACCACGTTGATTCGCATGGTTATTCACAAATTTTTTTGCGATCCTCGGCATCCCAGTCGCAAATTTGAAATGCATATCGAGATTTAAACATGCCATTAAAAAGTTCAATGAATCTCAAAGATCTAGGAGTTTTCAATACATTTAAAACCTAAATTGCTTTTTCGTTTTTCATGGTGAGAATTAGTGAATCGTCATTCACTTACCTTCAAATTATTTACTTTTAGAGTACGGCATCCCTTTCTAAGTTGTAAATAATGTTGTTGGATCCTAGCCCTAATTTCTCATGCGGGTGTTTAATTAGGGATTCATTTCTAATCAAACTTTGTTCCTTTCTTTTTCAGATGTCTGCAAACAACAACAACAACGCTTCTGGGTCATTCTCGTTGATGAACTTGTGTCAGAAAGTGACATTTGATGGTTCAAACTTCAACGAGTGGATGAGGTATATTCGCATGATCACACGCTACGAGGACAAAGAATATGTCCTCGATGAAAAGCTAGAGAAGATCATCCCAGATGTTGCTACTCCTGAGGAATTGGCCGCCTTCGAGGCCCACGAGCGTGATGCCACAAAAGTTCACTGCATCATGTTGGCCACCATGAATCTCGAACTCCAAAAGTCCTATGAGGACATGTATCCATATGAAATGCATCAGGATTTGCTGGAAGGTATCACCAGAGCGCGAGGCAAGAGCGCTATGAGATCATTACTAACATGATCACCGCTAAGATGGGGAGTGGAGAATCCCTAACCTCTCATTTGCAGAAAATGCAGAGGTATGTTGATCGTCTTCTCAAACTTAATGTTAAGTTTGATGAGGATTTGGCTATCGACATAATCCTCCACTCCTTGCCCTCCTACTACAAACAGTTTAGGATGACCTACCATATGTACAAAGAGGAGGTCTCCTTGAGCAATCTCTAAGGACTCTTGAGGACTGCTGAGAGCAACCTCAAAGACAAATCCGTTGCACCGTCCCCTGCTGTGGCCGCTCCTGTGATGGCGATAGGTCAAGGAAAGGGTAAAAAGAGGAAGGCTCCATGTAAGATCCACCATAAGGGGAAAACTCGTGATGGATCATCCTCAAGTGGGACCAAAGCAGGCCCCGTTAAACCCTCTTCCGATCCTAAAGAAGCAGAGTGCTTCTATTGCCACCAAAAGGGCCACTAGAAGCGAAGCTGCCCACAATATCTGTAGGACATTAAAGATGGGAAGATCAAGCCCACCTTTGCAGGGCCTAAAAAGAAGTAGGGAGATGGAGCATGGGAAGATGAACCTGATTATGGGAAACAGAAGATCGTTGCCTGTGACGAAAGTCGGTGTTTATTCTTTAGTGTTGAGTAATGGGTTAGGAATAGAATTAGAGAATTGCTGTTATTCACCAGATATGGCAAGAAACATTATTTCTTTTCACGGGTTGTTTAGACAAGGTTTCAGATATTCTTTTGATAATAATAATGGTTCTATTAACGTTTATTTGAATGGTGTCTTTTATTTCAATGCATTACCTTGTAATGGGCTTTATGAATCTGTGATGATTGTTGATAATTTTGGAAATAATGTTTTGAATATTGATTCGTCTACTAGTCTAGACAAAGCATGCTTGTGGCATTGTCGCCTTGGCCATGTCAACAAGAAATGCATAGCCCAACTCCAAAAGGATGGAGTGTTGGAGTCATTTGACCTTAGGGACGATGACATGTGTGAGTCTTGTTTACTTGGGAAGATGACCAAGTCACCCTTTACTGGCACTTGTGAAAGGGGTGAGGGTTTATTGGATCTCATACACACCAATGTGTGTGGGCCCTTTAGATCCACCACAAGGGATGCTTGCCGCTTCTACGTGACTTTTACAGATGATTATAGCAGATATGGATATGTCTACTTGATCAAGCAAAAGTCGGAAACCTTTGAAAAGTTCAAAGAGTTTAAGAATGAAGTGGAGAATCAGCTGGGCAGGAAAATCAAGATGCTTCGGTCAGACTGAGGAGGAGAGTACCTAAGTCTTGAGTTTCACGACTATCTAAAAGAATGCGGAATCGTTTCGCAATTGACGCCTCCGAGGACGCCACAATTGAATGGTGTAGCTGAGAGACGTAATCGGACCTTGTTGTACATGGTTCGTTCTATGATGATTCGGACTTCATTACCAATAGCTTTCTGGGGGTATGCCTTAGAGACTGCCGCCCACATACTTAACTTAGTTCCCACCAAGAAGGTTTCCAAGACTCCTCACGAGATGTGGACAGGGAAGGCTCCCTCGTTGGCAAATATCAAGGTTTGGGGTTGCGAGGCTTTCGTAAGACGAGAGACTCACGACAAACTAGAACCTTGTAGTGAGAAGTGTTATTTCATCAGCTATCCACAGAAGTCTTTTGGCTACCTTTTCTATAGACCGAGTGACAATGTTGTCTTCGTTGCTAGAAGAGGAGTTTTCCGAGAAAGGGAATTGTGTGACAACCATTAATTTTCGGTCAAGTCAAAGTCAACTAAAGTCAACAAGTCAAACCGGTCAACTCAATTTGCCGTAAGTATTAGAGTTTACGTTATGTAATTTCTAAACAACTCTCTATTCTAATGAGAGATCATAAATCGAAAAGTGCGTACATCTAGATCTCCTTAACCTAAAACGGCGGTACGTGGAGAGCCAAACCGATAAAACAATGTTACATACTCATCGGGAGTATGCACGATCCTTAAACAAGGCTTAACGGGGTTTACGGACCTTGCAGTGCGAAGCCGGACACTCAAAAAGGTCACCAATGAAACCTCTCTCAATCGTTTTCACTCCATCTCTTCTTATCAGAAATCTCTCCCAAATCTCTCTAAGTATGTGAAACCTCTCCCAAATCTCTCTTTGTATGAGAAACCTCTCTAAGAATGTCAAATCTCTCCCACATATCTCTTTGTATGAGAAATCTCTCCAAGAATGTCAAATCTCTTCCAAATCTCTCTGAGAATGTGAAATCTCTCCCACATATCTCTTTGTATGAGAAATCTCTCCAAGAATGTCAAATCTCTCCCAAATCTCTCTAAGAATATGAAATCTCTCCCAAATATCTCTATGTATGTGAAATCTCTCCAAGTATGTCAAATCTCTCCCAAATCTCTCTAAGAATGTGAAATCTCTCCCACATATCTCTTTGTATGATAAATCTCTCCAAGAATGTCAAATCTCTCCTAAATCTCTCTAAGAATATGAAATCTCTCCCAAATATCTCTCTGTATGTGAAATCTCTCCAAGTATGTCAAATCTCTCCCAAATCTCTCTAAGAAAGTGAAATCTCTCCCAAATATCTCTCTGTATGTGAAATCTCTCCAAGTATGTCAAATCTCTCTAAGAATGTGAAATCTCTCCCACATATCTCTTTGTATGAGAAATCTCTCTAAGAATGTCAAATCTCTCCCAAATCTCTCTAAGAATATGAAATCTCTCCCAAATATCTCTTATGAACTCACCAACCTTTGTGTTGACACTTTTCAAAACTACTTGTATTCTCAGGAATTCAGTGAAAACAGGAAATCAACAACGTTTTGAGGATGGGACGATAAATCGTCAAACAGTTCATTTTGTATGATAATGTAATTGATTCGAATCATGTAAACATATACCTTGGTGTAACTTTTTCAATTATATTTATGATGGTTGTATTTACTTTGAGCACTATTATACTCGTTGTTGTGATACTCTACATGAAGTCCTCCACCCTCGGACGTTTCCGCCATCCTTGGTTTGGGGGTGTGACAGATTGGTATCAGAGCACTTTTATAGTGAACTCAGTATATCGAACCACATAAGATATACAAACTATAAATGCATTGGGACTAAAGTCTCTGATTTAAAGTTTTCCAAACAATTATACTTTTAGAAATAAATAATTTTCTAATTAAAAGTATACATACATGCATACATACTAAGGTCAGCATCATTCTAGAACAAAACTAAAGTAATGATTGTTGGATATCACAGGTAAGCTCGGGGGTGTATGATCAGTCTTGGGAATGGCATAGCGTGATCAACTATGCTAGTCCGAGGAGTGATTAGCACATGCCCAAGAATGGTTGTGATATGGCAACAAGTCTAAATACTTACCAACACTACCACAATGAGATCATTAGAACAGAACACGAGTTTAAAATACTATAGGAGTATTTTGTGATATCATAACTTATATGAAAACTAAATAGATCCTTAATAATAGATCTATAGCCCCTAAATGGATACCCTAAGATATTATATAACTTAGAAATCATAGACTTAGAATTTGTGGTCATTGCCTTACTTCCTTTTCCTTGTTTGGATGTGGATCTAGGGTAGGATCACTTATTCGAAGGTCTATCATATCTTGTTATATGTAATTAGTATGAACTATGTCATTATAGAAGTAACTAATAAGGATCACCCCTATAAGTAATTAATTATAGAGTTAGACGCCTAGTAATTATCTCTTCCACTCTTATTCTCGCAAGTACAACATAGCAAGATCCTACTTACCGGAAGACCCCTACTTTCCCAATCCAAACCCGAGAAATGGTGAATGGTTATGAGGAGAATCAGAAGCGGAACCGGAGGTAATCAATCCTCCATGCATAGAAAGGCTTTCCGCGAACCGTTTCGACTACATCGAACCTGTGCCCCGTTGGGCAATCGTGATCGAGGGTTGAATGTCGACAGCAATAACAACAACCACCATGTGGAGATCAACGAGGGTGCTATGACCTCAACCACGGGGGACCGACTGACAGAGCCCTCCCGGCGAAGACCCGGCAGATCGCGAACATCGGGGATTAAAGCAGGTAAACTATAACCCGAGTTCGGAAACTGCACGCTACCAGAGGCCCTACTGCTCACATACCCGAGACTCGAAAAGAGACTACTATTTCGGAGACCAACTCTCGGTTTAGGACCTTATCGCCACTCAGGCAGAGGCAAGAGAGTAACGGGATAGACACACAACATTCAAAGAAAGGAGGATTGCAGCCAAGCATCGATTCGCAAGGTGCATCGACTTTGGCTCGTGCATAGCAAGGGACAGATTGTCGTAAGTAGAGTTCATACCTCTCACAAGACCTTGTAAATTAGATTCGTGAGTATGCGTTGGTGCTACTCTATTATAGGCGTAAGCACGACACTGGGATTTAAGCAGTCATACTGAATGAGGGATCTAGTGGATATCAAAACTTTTCCATGCACAGATGTGAGGTAAACCTACATCTAGGTCAAAAATTTTCACCAAAACCCAAATTACTACAGTCATATTAACAAGATGGGCTTAGGACATACCTAACAGACTCGAAGGACTACTTAGCCTTAATTATATAACTAAGCATACATCAATTGGTCATAATAAGGACCTAGCTTGGGTCAAGTATAAGGGTTCACTTGGATACAGAACTACTAAAAATTCATGGGTTTACCATATAAAGACTCCCGTTATGAATTGTTTTCAGAACGCCCTTAACGACCGAATGACATTACAAATCGATATAAGATAAAACTTAGTTAGAAACTCGCGACGTATGGCCATTCTAAAAACTCATTATCATACCAACACTAATACATCGGGTCCCATCAAAACTCCTCAGCCAAGCGTGTTTGGACACACATGATTCTAAGATGAGTAAAGCTTAACGCCCGTATGAAACCTACCCCTACCCACTGCTGTGACTCCATTTCAAGAATGTTAGCGGAAACACTAGGAATAGTATAGTAATGTGCAAAAATTTATATGCGTAAATATAAATCGTTAGGATGCACTTAAGATAATCATTTCCACTAACGAAGATGTTTTTCATCGTGAAACAGAGCTATGTATTCACCAAGAGGCAACCAACCAACTAGTAAGGCGCCAACTCTGCAGATAGACGCTGCTACTTTTCAGGCTGCAGTCACGGTAGCCGTGACAGCCGTCATGGCGCAATTTGACGCTAACAACGCCAGCAGGAGTGGAAGCGGTACTGACAATACAGATTGTGGTAACAATCAAGAGCACCAACAGGTGCCTGCCAGCAAAAATACCTCGGGCCACAAACCTACGAGCAAGAAGAGAAAGTTTTGGAACATGAAAGAGCGCCACCAATCTCAAAGATCCACTAAAAGACAACAACCTATGGCCACCCCCACCATTACAATAGCAGTCACGACACATGCCTCGACACTGGCCATAGGGTCTGCCACCCATACGCCGGCCAGACCATATGAGGGATCACTCCCAAAGTGTGTCAAGTGTGGTTTCCATCACCATGGGGCTTGTCGAGAAATGCACTGTAAAAACTGCAACAGGAAAGGGCACACCATTCGTTTCTGTAGGACCCCGACTCAGTACATCACTTCAACACCCATTACCAAAGTAATTCCAGTGTGCTTCCTATGTGGCGAAGTGGGACACTTCAAGAGAAACTGTCCAACTGAGAGGAATGACTGGGAAAACGGAGGAGTATAGCAAACAAACCAGCAAGGGTAATAGAGAACCATATTAGGACTTTTGTAATGTTCCAACGACAAAAACGTTTAAGTACCATATGTTTGTAATGAATTTTTATATGCTTGCTAAAATCCATGACTTTCTAAAAGTAGTTAAAATACTCCCTCGTCCAAATCAAACCAAAGTCATTCATATATGATCTTAGGATCATTACCTGTAAGATGTGATGACTTTGTGCATACATCGGGGTTAATTATAATCAAAATACTGAAGTCTTGAAACAAATAATTTCATCCTGACTCCTATTACGTGTCTAGTAGTAAGAATTGAGTGGGGCCACCCACTCGACAATTTCACCAACATCAACTTACATACGACGTTCATGTACCGCTCGATCGTAGGGAGACCTATCAGGGATCATGATATCAGGTATCATTGCTGGCTATCGAAACACACCCACTACCAGTGCTAGACACTATGGTATGAATCATCTACAATAA
Source organism: Lactuca serriola (assembly GCF_051521515.1). Lineage (NCBI taxonomy): Eukaryota > Viridiplantae > Streptophyta > Magnoliopsida > Asterales > Asteraceae > Lactuca > Lactuca serriola. The sequence goes on along the minus strand of NC_136410.1, from coordinate 226,775,653 downwards.
TGATAACATCAAACAAAATGAATCACCCTGAAAAGAAACACAAGATACTCTATCACTCTAGTGATCTTTTCTTGCTAATACAGCTTAACTCGTGTTATCTAAAAAGATATTGCTGTCATCATCCAATTTTCATTGATATAGCCCTCATCTTCCCGATTTAACGTCTACAAAAGGACCTTTCACCTAACCCCCCAAACATCGAAACCTTCGTCTCTCATAAACATCCAGCACGGACCTCCGGGTCATCTCTCGCTGTGGAACTCCAAAACACGCACTAGAGGAGTGTTATACTTCCCGAAACCTTATCACAAGTATTTACAGGAGACCTTTGGGAATGTCACGCATGTAGCAGACAAGGTTCAAGCACAAAAGCTTGGGACAGATATGGTACAAGTTCTGCCATGAACTTCGGGCCAAGGTTTCCCAGGAGGGCGAGTGAATGTTCTACTATCCAAAAAGGTCTAGTCGCGAAAACCAAACCCACATGCTTCCTACCGAGCTACAAGAACTCTTAGGTCAAACCTGTCGAACTACTCAACAATGAAATTGAAGAACCAAGCTTCTCACCCTGGAAAGCTCTGGTCTTATTCTTCAAATAGAAAAGCAAATTGCTCATAGTTTCATCGACTTCAGAGGCCCCGACAATATCTCCAGTAGAAACCTTTACTATCTGCCTCGCATAAACGAATAGGCCGACCAACCACAAGGAACGAGGTACCCTTTAGGAATCGGACCTGAGATCCGAATATCACCGGTCGTGAGTATTGGAAAAAGGGTGTCCGAGGACAACCCTTCAAATTCGATGCAGACGCTGCAAGTCCGTAGTGATACCCCCTCGGATAGGACCAACCCGTTCGCAGTATTCATAGGATGTGCCATTCTTACTAGGATCAGTTCGTCGTTGTCATTGTAAGTGACTTGCTTATCTACCCTCGTAGTAAGAAGGAAACCAGGGAGAGCAGCTATAACAAACCGCGAAAGCAATGCGATCAGAGAAGCTTTACCCGAAGTTCTCTAGATACGAGTTTTGGAATTGAGGACTCAAATTCCTAAGACACATCCTTACCAATGTGGAAATCCTTAAGGACTCTTTCAATTGATTGAAACCGTTGAGAAAACAGTCAGCGCAAAAGACATCAGCAGGAATACCCCAAAACTTTCGGGTCTCGCTGACTTACCGTCTTAGTCCCTTTGGGACTTCTCCTAAATTTTAGAATCCCCTTACGACTTTGACCATAAAGGAGCAACCCTTGACTGGAAAGAAAAGCAAAAGGAAGAAACCTTTGGAACTCCAGAATAAGAGACCAAATTCCTCTGGAAACCTCACTCTGGGCAGGTTTAGTACGCTTTGGAGAGCGTGGAAAGCCAAAACCCCAGATAATTATGCCTTTCGAGATTCTTGTAAGAATCAGCCTTGTAATCGCAACTTCAATCTACTCCCGCGAGTTTGGTAAAGTACATTCTACTCGACGTGTCCCGAACTTGCAGAAGTATCTATTCGACGAGACTCTTGTAATCCTCCTCGACGAAATCGAGTTCCACAAGAGCCTCACCTTCGTGAAAGAACCATAGTGACCATGGACCGAAAGGTTAAGCGAACGCAGCAACGCTGCTCCCCATTAGTGAAAGTTCGTAGGAATACTAACCAAGGACCTGGAGTCACTTGGAGGCGCGAGAATCAGTCGATTAGGAAGTATCCCCACATCATGGCTCGATTGTTCATGCCTACTCCTTGCCTAAGTTCAAAATTTCGGGACGAAATTCCCTCTAACGGGGGGATGATGTGACAACCGTCAATTTTCGGTCAAGTCAAAGTCAACTAAAGTCAACAAGTCAAACCGGTCAACTCAATTTGCCGTGAGTATTAGAGTTTACGTTATGTAATTTCTAAACAACTCTCTATTCTAATGAGAGATCATAAATCGAAAAGTGCGTACATCTAGATCTCCTTAACCTAAAACGGTGGTACGTGGAGAGCCTAACCGATAAAACAATGTTACATACTCATCGGGAGTATGCACGATCCTTAAACAAGGCTTAACGGGGTTTACGGACCTTGCAGTGCGAAGCCGGACACTCAAAAAGGTCACCAATGAAACCTCTCTCAATCGTTTTCACTCCATCTCTTCTTATCAGAAATCTCTCCGAAATCTCTCTAAGTATGTGAAACCTCTCCCAAATCTCTCTTTGGATGAGAAACCTCTCTAAGAATGTCAAATCTCTCCCACATATCTCTTTGTATGAGAAATCTCTCCAAGAATGTCAAATCTCTTCCAAATCTCTCTAAGAATGTGAAATCTCTCCCACATATCTCTTTGTATGAGAAATCTCTCCAAGAATGTCAAATCTCTCCCAAATCTCTCTAAGAATATGAAATCTCTCCCAAATATCTCTCTGTATGTGAAATCTCTCCAAGTATGTCAAATCTCTCCCAAATCTCTCTAAGATTGTGAAATCTCTCCCACATATCTCTTTGTATGATAAATCTCTCCAAGAATGTCAAATCTCTCCCAAATCTCTCTAAGAATATGAAATCTCTCCCAAATATCTCTGTATGTGAAATCTCTCCAAGTATGTCGAATCTCTCCCAAATCTCTCTAAGAAAGTGAAATCTCTCCCAAATATCTCTCTGTATGTGAAATCTCTCCAAGTATGTCAAATCTCTCTAAGAATGTGAAATCTCTCCCACATATCTCTTTGTATGAGAAATCTCTCCAAGAATGTCAAATCTCTCCCAAATCTCTCTAAGAATATGAAATCTCTCCCAAATATCTCTCTGTATGTGAAATCTCTCCAAGTATGTCAAATCTCTCCCAAATCTCTCTGAGTATGTGGAATCTCTCTCAAATCTCTCTCGAAATCTCTCCCAACTTTCTATAATCACTCGGGGCATTCCGACCCTCGAATTTGGCGAAAACAGCCCAAAAACGGAAGTGTACGCGAAAAACAGACTTAAGGAGCCGAAACCCCTCTTAGGAACCGAAACCCCTCTTAGGAACCGAACCCTTCTGAGCCGAAGGCTGCTGAACCGAACCCGAAAGGTCCTCTCAGGGCCGAACCTCGCATGCCTCAACCGAACTCGAACGTTCGACACCTTTCGGATCTGACATCTTCTCTTCTAATGGCTACCGAACCTTCTCTTCTGATGGCCTGCCGAACCCTCGCTTCTGACCTTCGGACCGAGCCCTCGGACTAAGCCTCGCCTTCGCCTTCTTCTTCTAGCTCGCATTCGCTTCTGGCTCGGCACCAGCCTGACCGAACCTCGGCCTAGGACCGAGAGGTCTCGCTGGGAAGCCTTTTTCTCCCGGTTTTCGACTAAATTCGCGTTTTAGGCCCGTTTTTAATTGTTTTAACATGGGATTTTCACCCAAAACTTTATTTTAACATATAAGGACCCTTAACTATTAATTAATCACATTTTTAAGGATAAAACCTTATCCAACAGAGGGTGGGTGAAGTACAAAGGTAGAGTGTTGACTTTACTTATTTCTATGACACAAGCAACCACTCCCATACCCACTCCATGTCACTATTCACCACCAGCCCATCCCTAGTCACTTCATAGGTCCTTTCTCACTATTTTCAACTATTCCCACGTCCTTAGGGCTGGAACATCCATCCTCTCTCCTCACACTTCAATTATTCTCTCATTTTTACCAAGAACCACACTCCAAACTCTCTCATCTTTTTCTCTCTAATTCGAGAATTTCAAGGCATACTCCAAGACTTTTCTCCTACAATTAGTAAGTATCATCATCTTTCTTATGATTATTACACATCCTCCTACTCAAAATCATAGATTGCTTACACAAACATCATCACATTCTTGTTAGATCTTCGAATCTTCAAGTGATTCTTCAAGTGTTCTTGGGTTGAACACTTCTCTTCTTCAACACTTACCTACTGAAATCACTCAAGGTGAGTTCATACCCCTATATTTTCATGTTTTCTCAAGTTTTTAGGGGGGGGGGGGAGGGAATACAAGTTAAAACACCAAGAACATAACTAAACTTTTCTAACAGCCTTCATCAGAAACGTTCAACTCCATTCACGGACTGTTTTGGACGACTTAAACATTTTTGTTTTCAAAACTGTTTTAGGTGCAGGTAGTTCAAGTTCTTAGCTTTAAAATGACTACATGCACATCTCCATACGATTTTTCTACAATTTATGGTGAATTTTACAAAACTGCCTATCATTTCAAACACCAATCCGGACCAGTCTGTGATTATGGACCTTTTCACCCAAGTTAGAGATCATTAAAAATCATGATAAAAATTATGAGTAAACTAGACACATTTTGGGAACTCTCAGAAGTTACGGATTTAGTTTTCGACTTCGTATGATTTTTCTATGGCTTTTCTAAAACAGTCCAGGAAGGTCTAATTTAGTTAACATCATATAATTTTCATAACACTTTGTATTATGTTGAGCAAAGTGTATAATAAAAAAATTCCAAGTATTGAATGTGTTTCTTTGTAAATTTTATCATCATAAACTGAAAATAAGTCATTCATGATAAGATTATTTATTCATTTAGAACACATATATAAGCTATAATAAGCATAGTTTAATGGATTTCATAACACTAACGCTTTTTCATAAAAGAGTTCTTATATATTACAAACATTTTGGATAAAACTATAATAGGTATAGTTTATGATACATCACATAACACACACGTATAAAAAGGGTACATTCATACAGAAAGGTTTTACACTCACGCACACAACTCGTAAACTTGTTAACCTAAATTGTGAGACAATCTCTTTCCGTACGTCCGAGTGCGGGATATAATTCCTGTTAGTTATAATCAGAGTCTCCTGGAGGGAGAATGTGATAGTTGTGTATAGATCTATATTGGGTTTGACACCCCACACCTTCCTGCTAGCTACAGTGGGACCTGCAGGTCTACGGGTGACAAATGTCATTTCAGTTTTACGACGCCTGAGAAACGTCGTGGCAGGTTCATTTAGTCATAGTATGATTATAGCGACTCACATAGGGATATAACAATACATAAAGTTTACGGGATTTTTATGAAACTTAAATGGGTTTTATGTCGATTTTAAAATCACTTTTTATCTCAATAAGTACAGATATTACTGTACACTTTTGGTTTTGGTATTTATGACTACACATCATTTGAAACCACATTTATATCTTTAAGTATGGACAATACTTGTTATTTTCTCGGTCCTGAGATTTAGGACTACATATACATAAAGTATTAACAAACATAAGAATTTACGGGAATTTCATTTAATTCAAGCGCGTTTATGTCAATTTAAACACATATCATTTTCTATTAGTAAGAGAGGTTACTTATACATTTTGGTCTTCGGTTATAAGACTACATTAGATAACTTTTATAAAGAAAATATCGGATTTTCTGGATACATATTCTATCGCTTTTACAAGGAAAACGGTTTACTTCTCCAACAAAATCTCTTATGAACTCACCAACCTTTGTGTTGACACTTTTCAAAACTACTTGTATTCTCAGGAATTCAGTGAAAACAGGAAATCAACAACGTTTTGAGGATGGGACGATAAATCGTCAAACAGTTCATTTTGTATCATAATGTAATTGATTCGAATCATGTAAACATATACCTTGGTGTAACTTTTTCAATTATATTTATGATGGTTGTATTTACTTTGAGCACTATTATACTCGTTGTTGTGATACTCTACATGAAGTCCTCCACCCTCGGATGTTTCCGCCATCCTTGGTTTGGGGGTGTGACAAATTGATAGGCCAAGAAGACAGTGGGAGGCAAATTGAACTTGAAGAAATTCAAGATCAAAGCAATGAAGGAACCTCTGACACTGGCATTCAACTTAAGGAGGAAACTCCTGTTGAACCTGTTGACGAGTCCTTACCTCTTCGACGTTCCACTAGGGCTAGTGTTCCACCCCAGTTTTATGGTTTTCATATTACTACTGAAGGGGATACATTTATTAGTGATAGTACACTAGTAAATTTGGATGAACCTAGCAGCTATAAGGAAGCCATGGCAGGCCCGGAGTCTGCAAAATGGAAAGAGGCTATGGACAGCGAGATTCAGTCGATGTACGACAACCATGTTTGGAATTTGGTTGATACTGTACCGGGTCGTAAGACAGTCGGGTGCAAGTGGATCTTCAAGAAGAAGACGGACATGGATGGAAAAGTGCATGCTTATAAAGCACGATTGGTTGCGAAGGGCTTTACTCAAACTCCCGGAGTTGACTATGATGAGACTGATGGGTTTTGAGCATTCTAACACTTCCTAAGTGTACATGCAACCCTAATAACCTTGGATCTATGTTTGTCTAATTATCATGCAAAGTTGAATTCCAAGGTTATATTCCTATCTAGCATACACGGGGAACAATTTTAACTTGAATCATAGATAGAATAACTTACCTTGTTGTTGCTTGTGTTCCTTGAAACCTTGTGAGCCTAGCACCCCAAGTGTGATGCCTCAAATGCTTCACACAACACCAAATGCTCTTGGAAAGACTCTTGAGATAACACACACTTCTCAAAATCGGCCAAGCCCTCTAGTTTCTTAGTAGTCAACTTGTGTAGCCAATTTTGTGGAGAATGGGACTCTTATATAGTGTTGACACATCTAGGGTTACACCATGTAAACCCTAATGTGTCATGACTCTTCATTTCCATGACCCATGGGTTTGTAACTCCCATGGAGCATCCATGGAGCATCCTATGGGTAGAACCCAACTTGATAATCCATGGAGCCTCTTAGCCCACTATACAAGATATGGATGATTTACATAATCAACCCATATATTTAATTAGTTATCCTTTGATCACTTAATTAATTCCAAATTAATTCTTTGATCAACTAATCAAATAATATTATTAATATATTAGAACTTATAATATATTAATAATCTCCAAGTGTTATTTCTCTCATTTAGTCTATCCAATTGCATGGTGCCATGCAACCCAAATGGACCATGCCGGGTCGGGTCAAGTACAAGCCCGAAATAGTTATGGACTTAGACACCTTATCCAACAGTCTCCCACTTGGATAAGTCTAATAACTATATCTCTAGTACTTCAGGAACCGACCGGCAATCGTAGCTCTTTCAAGGTTTCTCGGAACTGAGAAGATGATAGTACGCCATTTAAGATAAGTGATCATATAATCCTCCGTTCTAGATATCAGCCGGACAAATACATGGAACATTGTCTTGCTTATTGTCCAGCATTTGTTTCCCGATTTCCGATTTGTTTGACATAGAACTTAATTGAACACATCAACTTAGTTCTGACCGGGCCCGGTACATGGGTCAAAACAAAATCATCGAGGGGCCCAGATATCAGCTTCTAATCCAAGAAGGAACAGATAAACTTCGACTCATATGTTTGTTCTACCACTCATTGAATTACACACAAAAGTACGTTTTATAACATCGAGTTACCAATGCGTTTTCGTACGATCAATGCATAACCAACTTGTAAGTAACAAATCATATCTCTAGGTTTGAAGACTTATATGATATTACCGTCTCACAATCACTCGAGATAGAATTCCATGAAGTGATTCCAGTGAGCGTGGGTTGAGTCCAATGCTCAGAACTTATGAGCACTCATGATTGTTGTAGCCTTGTCCAAGACCTCTACAACCAAACATGACAGTCTTGATTCATATCTACTTCCAACATATGACCGACTGTGGAGGTTTGAATAATATGTTATACCAAACAAAATTATTCTGGAAGTCAAAACATGCAAAAGAAATATAGTAAACGATCGACAAGAGATAGCAACACTTTACTCATAAATAAAACTCCTTTTATTCATCATCTAATGTCAATTACACTTTACAAATTTCTGGGTTATCTAACTACTAAATCTAATATCATCCTTCAGCCCTATGCTCCGAGCATGCTGAAGATGCTTAACCCGAGTCAGTCCCTTTGTGAGGGGATCTGCTGGGTTCTCATCCGATGATACCCTCTTTGCCACGAGGAGTCCTTCTTCGATCCGATGTCTGATGAAATGGTATTTTCTGTCGATGTGTCTGGATCTCCCATGATCCCTTGGTTCCTTGGCTAAGGCAACAGCACTTTCACTATCACAGAAAATTTCCATTGGCTCTTTAATAGCTGGTACAACTCCAAGGTCTCCAATGAAGTTCTTTAGCCATATCGCCTCCTTTGCTGCCTCGCTAGCTGCAATATACTCTGATTCACAAGTAGAATCTGCCACTGTCTCTTGCTTGGAACTCTTCCAAGAAATTGCTCCTCCGTTTAGGATAAAGACCCAGCCCGACTGAGAGCGGAAATTATCCCTATCAGTCTGGAAGCTAGCATCACTATACCCTACAACTCTCAAGTCATCACTCCCACCGAGGGTAAGAACCCAGTCCTTAGTCCTCCGTAGGTACTTGAGGATATTCTTTACCGCAGTCCAGTGTGCCTTGCCAGGGTTCGCCTGATACCTGCTAACCATGCTCAAGGCAAAAGCTACATCGGGTCGAGTACACGTCATAGCATACATGATCGATCCTACAGCCGAAGCGTAAGGTGTTCGACTCATTTCTGCTATCTCAGCCTCAGTGCTAGGGCTTTGTGTCTTACTCAATCTGGTGTTACTCTGGATGGGTAACTCTCCTTTCTTGGAATCCTGCATGCTGAATCTCTTCAGCACCTTATCCAAGTAGGTACTCTGACTAAGTCCAATTAGTCTTTTACTCCGATCTCTCAGGATCCTTATCCCTAAAATATAGGCAGCTTCACCAAGGTCCTTCATAGCGAAACACTTCCCAAGCCAGGACTTTACTTCTTGCAGGGTTGGAATGTCGTTTCCTATGAGTAGTATGTCATCCACATACAATACCAAAAAGCTAACTATACTCCCACTAGCCTTGACATACACACAAGATTCATCTTCACTCCTAGAAAAGCCAAATTCCTTGACCTTTTCATCAAAGCAAAGATTCCATCTGCGAGGTGCTTGCTTTAATCCATAAATGGATTTCTCAAGCTTACACACTCTATTAGGGTACTCGTTGCTGACAAAACCCTCTGGCTGACTCATGTAAACATCTTCAGCCAATTTCCCATTAAGGAAAGCGGTTTTGACATCCATCTGCCATATTTCATAATCATGAAATGCAGCTATGGCTAACAGAACCCAAATAGACTTAATCTTGGCTACTGGAGAAAAGGTCTCATCATAATCCACTCCAGGAATTTGAGAGAAGCCCTTTGCAACCAGTCTAGCCTTATAAGTGTGTACTTTACCATCCATGTCGGTCTTCTTCTTAAAGACCCATTTGCACCCTACTCTCTTACGACCTGGTACATTTTCAACCAAGTTCCAAACTTGATTGTCATACATGGATTGTATCTCGCTATCCATAGCCTCTTTCCATTTAGCAGACTCGAGGCCTGCCATGGCTTCCTCGTAGCTGTTAGGGTCATCTTGACTTACTAGTGTCCCATCACTAATAAGTGTCTCACCTTCTGCAGTAATATGGAATCCATAGTAATGCTCAGGTGCACTCCTAACTCTCGTGGAACGTCTCAGAGGTACAGATTTGTCAATTGGCTCAACAGGAGTTTCCTCCTCAAGTTGAGGGCTAGAGTTTGAAGTTCCTTCACCGCTTGACTCTTGAATTTCTTCAAGATCAACTTGCCTCCCACTGTCTCCTTGGCTTATAAACTCTCTTTCTCGAAAGACTCCTCTTCTTGCTACAAAAACCACATTGTCACTAGGTCTGTAGAAGAGGTAACCAAAGGATCGCTGTGGGTAACCGATGAAAATACACCTCTCGCTTCGAGGTTCGAGCTTATCATGAGTCTCGCGTCTCACGAAAGCCTCGCAACCCCAAATCTTGATGTGGTCTAGTTTAGGTACTTTACCAGTCCACATCTCGTGAGGAGTTTTGGCAACTTTCTTTGTAGGGACTAGATTAAGAATATGGGCGGCAGTCTCTAAGGCATACCCCCAGAATGAGATTGGTAGCGTAGCTCGACTCATCATGGAACGAACCATATCCAACAAGGTTCGATTACGCCTCTCAGCCACACCATTCAACTGTGGTGTCCTGGGAGGTGTCAATTGTGAGACTATCCCACATTCCCTTAGATAGTCGAGGAACTCTGAACTAAGATACTCACCACCACGATCGGATCGAAGCATCTTAATGTTCCTGCCCAATTGATTCTCGACTTCCTGTTTAAATTCCTTAAACCTCTCGAAAGTCTCTGACTTATGCTTGATCAAGTAGACATATCCATATCTACTATAATCATCAGTAAAAGTCAAATAATAACGATTAGCATCCCTTGTGGCATGTTTGAATGGTCCACACACATCCGTGTGTATAAGGTCCAACAAACCTTCACCCCTCTCACACGAACCTGTGAAGGGTGACTTTGTCATTTTTCCAAGTAAGCATGATTCGCAACTATCATCTGACTTTAGGTCAAACGACTCCAAGACTCCATCCTTTTGGAGTTGGCCTATGCGCTTCTTGCTTATATGTCCAAGACGACAATGCCATAATGATGCTTTATCCAAGTTATTATTAGTAGAATCAATACACAAAACATTATTTCCTAAGTTATCTACAACAGATACAGCTTCATACACACCATCACAAGGTAATGCTTTAAAATAAAGAACATTATTAAAGAAAGCATCAATAGAACCAACTTCATTATTAAATGAAAAGGTAAACCCTTGTTTGTACAAAGCATGAAAGGAAATAATATTTCTTGCCATTCCTGGCGAGTAACAACATTTACTCATATCTAAACTAAACCCACTACTTAGCGATAAAGTATAAACTCCAATCTTGGTAACAGGTATAGCTTTCCTATTCCCCATGATCAAGTTTATCCTTCCTTGCTCCACATCCTCACTTCTTCTTAGTCCCTGCAAGTCACAACAAATGTGAATACCACACCCGGTATCAAGGACCCAAGAATTAGAATGGGGTGAGTTATTAGAAATGATAGTGTAAGTACCTGCGTGGTTGGGTTTAACTTTCCCATCCTTCACATCCTGTTGGTACTTTGGGCAGTTCCGCTTCCAATGAGATTTTTCATGGCAATAGAAGCATTCAGCCTCTTTTGGGTCAGAAGAAGGAGTGATGAAACCTTTCTTGGTTCCACTTGAAGAAGAGCCATCAAGGGTCCGAGCCTTGGTACCTTTCGAGGATCTCTTTCTCTTCCTCCATCGATTCTTCCCAATTGCCAAAACCGGAGTTGAGTTTGGAGTAGGAGTGATAGCAACCGACTTCCCCTTAAGACCTGATTCTGCGGTCTTGAGAAGTCCCTGAAGTTTGCTGAGTGTGACCTCTTCCTTGTTCATGTGATATGTCATGCGGAATTGATCATAGCACGATGGTAAGGAATGCAAAATGATATCTATTGCAAGATCCTCAGGGAAGTTCACATTGAGCTTCAGCAAACGATCCACATACCTTTGCATTTTCTGCATGTGGCTCGTGACGGATTCCCCGTCCTTCATCATGGTTGTTATCATGGAGCAGATGATTTCATACCTCTCTTGTCGTGCACTTTGATGGTATCTTTCCATCAAATCTTAGTGCATTTCATAAGGGTAGAAATCTTCATAAGACTTTTGGAGTTCCGATGTCATCGTGGCCATCATGATGCAAGCCACTTTCGTAGCATCCCTTTCATGTGCCCGAAATTCAGCGATCTCCTGAGGAGTTGCAGTGGTCTCATCAATCTCCTTAAGCTCCTTGTCAAGGACATATTCTTTGTCCTCGTAGCGGGTAATCATCCTGATGTTTCTGATCCACTCATTGAAGTTGGATCCATCAAAGGTGACCTTCCCACACAAGTTCATAAGGGTAAAGGAGCCATTAGGATTAGAGCCAGAAGCATTGTTGGAAGACATCTGAAGAGAAGAGAACAAGATTAGTTTAGATATAAAAGAGTCCTTAATAAAACACCCAAATGTAATATTAAGGCTAGGATCCAATCACAATATAATATAACTTAGAAGAGGTATGTCGTAATCTAAGCTATATCATATTTGAAAGGTAGGTGAATGACGATTCACCAATTTCCACCACGAAAACCGCAATATTTTAGTATTAGGTTTTTTTAATGGTTCTTAGAAATTCCTAGATTCTTTGAGATTCAATGAACTTTTTCAAAGGCATGTTTCAATCTCGAGTGTGCCCTCCAAGTTTTGTGACTGGGATACCGAGGATCACAAAACGAGGTGTGAAGTAACCATGCAAATCACTTGGTACCCTTAAAGTTTATCACTCAATCGATGTGCCGGTTAACCACACACGCTCCATCGATACTATAATAAACCCTAAGTCACCCTTTACCTACCTTGTTAAGTCCAAGTTAGTGTGCCGGTTAACCACACACGCTCCACCAACGACTTAATCAAAGTGTAAAGTGTAATTTCATGGAATAGCACCTTATTCACATTTTTCCTAAAGTAACTAAGATTGGGAATTTAATAAAACATTTAGTTACTTTATAATATTCATCATACTTTGAATGAGAATTAATAAGTCCTTGTCTTACCCGTTCGGCTAACGACCCTCCACCGATCAAGCAAGCGGTGGGTGAGAGTGGACACCCATTAAGTCACCATTTTATAGGCAACAACCTTATACCCACCTTATAGACCGGCTTCGTGAATGAGGCGTACTAGCGGTAAGACGACTTTGTTCTTATACATATATATAATTATTTAAATCATAATAATATAAGTATAAGGGTTGAATTTTAACTTTTAAAATTCTAGGGGTTGGAACTAAAGTTTTAACTTAACTTTACTTGTTCCAAAACTTGAGGGCAAGTTTTGTAATCTTTCAAAACTTTTCATTTCTTGTAACTTATGAGTTTAATAGAGTAATAAAATGAGGACTTTTCATTTTCCTAACTCTTGTGTTCTTTTAATGGTTTTTTAATCCAAGAGACTTTTGGTTTTCCATAACTTGAGGACAAGTTATGGACTCCATTAAAACACATTATGATCATGAATTAATCTACCACATAGGTTACAAATAATTCCTATGATCATCTAAACATCATAAGAACAAGAATATGAATATGAACACTTTCAAGAATCAAAATCACATTTAATCTTTGTAATTTTGATAACTAGTTGTTGTAAATGAGTTAGAAAAGACATTACACCTTCTAAAATAAGTTTTCAAGTACCAAAACATTTTAGGGTAATGATTCTAATCCATTTCCAGCAACTCAAGTCGAAATTCTGCACTCTGTCGACCCTACTCGCCGAGTGCATAAACCTACTCGCCGAGTAGGTTGAAGATACACATGAACTCGACGAGTCCTCCCCATGGACTCGCCGAGTCCATCAGTCAGACAGCAGAATATTCGACTTTCTTCAACTTTTAAGCACAAATAACAAACAAATAGGCCTAGGCTCTGATACCACTGATGGGTTTTGAGCATTCTAACACTTCCTAAGTGTACATGCAACCCTAATAACCTTGGATCTATGTTTGTCTAATTATCATGCAAAGTTGAATTCCAAGGTTATATTCCTATCTAGCATACACGGGGAACAATTTTAACTTGAATCATAGATAGAATAACTTACCTTGTTGTTGCTTGTGTTCCTTGAAACCTTGTGAGCCTAGCACCCCAAGTGTGATGCCTCAAATGCTTCACACAACACCAAATGCTCTTGGAAAGACTCTTGAGATAACACACACTTCTCAAAATCGGCCAAGCCCTCTAGTTTCTTAGTAGTCAACTTGTGTAGCCAATTTTGTGGAGAATGGGACTCTTATATAGTGTTGACACATCTAGGGTTACACCATGTAAACCCTAATGTGTCATGACTCTTCATTTCCATGACCCATGGGTTTGGAGCATCCATGGAGCATCCTATGGGTAGAACCCAACTTGATAATCCATGGAGCCTCTTAGCCCACTATACAAGATATGGATGATTTACATAATCAACCCATATATTTAATTAGTTATCCTTTGATCACTTAATTAATTCCAAATTAATTCTTTGATCAACTAATCAAATAATATTATTAATATATTAGAACTTATAATATATTAATAATCTCCAAGTGTTATTTCTCTCATTTAGTCTATCCAATTGCATGGTGCCATGCAACCCAAATGGACCATGCCGGGTCGGGTCAAGTACAAGCCCGAAATAGTTATGGACTTAGACACCTTATCCAACAGAGACCTTCTCACCAGTTGCAAAGATAAAGTCTATTAGGGTGATGCTTGCCATAGCTGCGTTTCATGATTATGAAATATGGCAGATGGACGTGAAAACTGCTTTCCTTAATGGAAAGTTGGCTGAGGATGTCTACATGAATCAGCCAGAGGGTTTTGTCGATGCGAAGCATCCAAATAGAGTATGCAAGCTTGAGAAATCCATTTATGGATTGAAACAAGCGTCTCGAAGATGGAATCTTTGTTTTGACGAGATGGTTAAAGAGTTTGGCATTCTGCGAAGCAAAGATGAATCTTGTGTGTATGTCAAAGCCAGTGGGAGTATAGTAAGCTTCCTCGTATTGTATGTCGACAACATACAACTCATAGGAAACGATGTCCCAACCTTGCAGGAGGTCAAGTCCTAGCTTGGGAAATGTTTCGCTATGAAGGACCTCGGAGAGGCTGCTTATATTCTGGGAATAAGAATAGTAAGAAACAGGGAAAAGAGACTCATAGGACTCCGTCAGGATACATACTTGGAAAAGGTACTAAAGCGTTTTAGTATGGAAAATTCCAAGAAAGGGGAGTTGCCAATCCAAAGCAATACCAAGCTGAGTAAGACTAAGAGCCCGAGTACAGAGACAGAGATAGCTGATATGAGCCGAGTACCTTACGCTTCTGCAGTAGGCTCTATCATGTACGCTATGACCTGCACTCGCGCTGATGTGGCCTTCGCTTTGAGCATGGTCAGCAAATATGAAGGGAACCCTGGTAGAGCACATTGGATTGCCGTTAAGAATATTCTTAAGTACCTTCGGAGGACCAAGGAATGGTTCTAGTCCTCGGTGGGAGTGATGACTTAAGGGTACGAGGGTACAGTGATGCTAGTTTTCAGACGGATCGGGATAACTTCCGATCGCAGTCAGGCTGGGTCTTTACCCTAAATGGAGGAGCAGTGACTTGGAAAAGTTCCAAGCAAGAGACCGTAGCTGATTCAACGTGCGAATCATAGTATATTGCGGCGAGTGAAGCGTCAAAGGAGGCTATATGGTTGAAGAACTTCATTGGAGACCTTGGAGTTGTGCCATCCATAAAAGAGCCGATGGAAATTTTCTGTGATAATGAAGGAGCGGTTGCCTTGACCAAGGAACCGAGAGATCATGGCAGATCTCGACATATTGACAGAAAATACCATTTCATCAGACATCGGGTAGAAGAGGGACTCCTCGTTCTGAAGAGGGTATCATCAGAAGAGAACCCAGCAGATCCCCTTACGAAGGGACTGAGTAGGGTCAGACACTTGCAGCACGCTAGGAGCATTGGGCTGAAGGATGATATAAATTTGGATTAGATAGGAAATATGTAATAGATAGTTTGTACTTAACATTCGATGAATAAATAAAATTGTGTTATTTATGAGTAAAGTTACTATCTTATGTTGGTTATTTATCTATTGTTTCCATTTTCCATGTTTTGACTTCCTGAATGATATGATTATTCAAAAAGGTCCACAGTCGGTCATATTTTGGAAGTAGGTATGAATCAAGACTGTCATGAATTGTTTGTAGATTGTCTAAAAGGTTTTGGACATAGCAAAGGTTTGCTGCAAAGTTCATGAGTGCTTGTGAATATGAGTTGAGCATTGGAATAAACCCGAGGTTGCTGTATCACTTAGAGGTGTTTCATCTTAAGTGATCGCAAAGCGATAACATCATATAGTCTTAAAACTTAGAGATATGGTTGTTGTTTGCTGGTTGGTTATACATTGATAATGTGTAAACGCATCAGTAACTTGATGTTATAAAACACATTATTGTGTGTGATCCATTAGTAAATAATAGATGCATATGAGTCGAAGTAGCTCTGTTCCTTTTATTCTATGAGAATAAAAGTGATATATTGGCCACTTGATGATTTGGTTTGACTTATGTGTCGGGCCCGGTCAGAATGAAGTTGATATGTTCAACTAAATTCTATGTCAAACAAATCGGAAATCAAGGAACTTTTGCTGGACAATAAGCATTGTCAGCATGATATCCAGAACAGAGGATTATACGATCCCTTATCTAAAGGACAAGTTGATCAGAGTTGATAGCGAAGTATAAGAGCTACGATTGCTAATCGGATTCTGAAGTCATATGTGAGATATAGTTACTAGACTTATCCAAGTGGGAGACTATTGGAATTGTGTCTAAGCCCGTAACTATATTTGGTATGTACTTGACTCGGTTATGCATGGTCCTTTTGGGTTGCCTTCTCCAAAGCAACTTGACAAGGTAATTTAAGGAGAAAGAGAGAGTATTATGATTTATTAATATATTATAAGAATAATATATTAAAGGAGAAATCATATTTATTTAATTAGTATTGGTCATAAATTAATTAGGAATTAATTTGGTGGTCAAAAAAGATTAATTGAATAAAGGGGTATAAATTGTCAAATGTATGATAGTTGAGTTTTTGGTTAGTGAAACCTAATGGGCTGAAGGGGGAACGAAATTATGATGGGTATCCATCATATTTTCGTCCAAGGGCCTTATTCTAGAAGGTTCCATGGGCTGCTTGGTGGCTAAGCTGTCCATTAGGGTTTAAAGTGAAACCCTAGTAACCTGTAAGTATAAATATGACCCCTAGGGCATTGAATTCAGCTACCACTTGATTCTAAGAGTACCCTAGGCCGATTTCTAGCCTCTCTCTCCCTCTCTCATATTGCCTTCTTGCTTGTGGGGTTTGTGAACCATTAGAGGAGTTGCATTTGTGACTAGGCTCAAAAGAAGAAGAAAGAGAAGATCTAAGCCAACTCTTGAAGAGGTAAACATCTAGATCTGATTCTATATGTTATTTTGTTGTTTATATGCTGTATTAGGGTTTTTAAGTCTTGGAATCAAAGCATGTTCAATAGTGAAACCTAGATCCAAGTATTAGGGTTTATATGAGCACATAGGAATGTTTCTTATGCATACCGAAATGCAATAAGTGCAGCTTCCATCATCTGGGTAGTCGTCGTCCGTTACATTGCTTTAAGTGCAACAAGAACGGACATACTACCAATTTCTGCCGGACTCGGACCCAACACATTACTTCAAACACCAATGTCGAATTCTCTCGAATATGCCATCTATGTGGCGTAATGGGACACTTCAAGAGGGACTGTCCAACAGAGAAGGACGACGGCGAATCCGGAGGAGCTTGACCTCAGAATGGAAAGAAGCAACGAAGAACCCTACTATAGTATAGGTTCACTTCCAATCGTCAGTATTATGTATGTCTTTTTAAAACATGTTTAAAACTAGTGCAACTAGAGTCTTATCTTTTGCGGGATCCCGTCGGTATAGGGATGCTCGTACTGCGTATACTTACCTTTTGTAGTATACCTTATTCGCAGCAATAGTCTTATAGTAGTCTAAAGTATTGTAACTCTGTTGATGGTTGCACGGTTGTGTTTTGTCTGTAAACGTCTTAAGTTCAAATATAATGTCTTTAAGTTTCCTTATGATTCCAACGTTATCATACGACTTGATTCAATTTGATCCTCACAAAAACAGCTTCATACGTACATCTCTTCCTCCGAAATCGTCTTTCTAGCAAAGCCGTCATTCCAGAACACCAAAGTACTCGTACATAGAGCACTTATTGTTTCTTATCCTTTCCGAAGAAAAATTCAACAAACCGCCCCGAAGTACCCCTCATGCAGTACGTCAAGTTCAATCCAAAGACCCACCGTTTCAAGCTTAGTTATATACGGCTCATATACCCGAGACTGTGATTGATGAACCTGGTATGGGTTCTACTATGAACTTCAGGACGGAGACTACCCAAGACTACGAGTGATCGTGCTGCCATGCAAATAAACTTAGAAGCCCAACGCATGCCCTTTCTGTCGATTGGGACAAGGAAGACAGATAGAACAAAAGTACCTATCCTTTTTCCTTAATTCATGAGTAACCATACATTAATTTAGATCTTCACAACATCAAATCAACCACAAGGTTCTGACTTCATAATCAGTATGAATTGGTTTTGTTCTTATACAAGAGGAAAGGTCACTGCCTATACCTCAAGACAGCTTAAGACGCAGGAAGTTAACTATACAACACATGATCTTGGGTCAGGGGCAGCGGTAATTACTTTGAAGATCTAGAGACACTACTTGTAGGGTACAAGCTGTAATATTATCACAGTCCACAAAAACATTCAACATACGTTCGACCAAGAAGAGTTACCATGCCAGTAAAGTCAAACGAAAGAAGCAAAGTCGTGTACCGATAGTAAAGGGTTCGCTGGAATGCCAAGCGAGAACCGAGTTCACTTAAGAACACGAGAAGCAAATAAAACTTCTATCCGTAGCATGTTTATCAATTCTGTTTAAACTCTAATTTCGGGACGAAATTCCCTCTAACGGGGGGATGATGTGATAACCCGATATTTCGAGGCAATATGATGGAACGCAAATCAAATTTAGGCCAAAATTTAACTTTCCTAAAATCTTATTTGGGTTAAATAAAGTAGTAGGAATCATATCAAGGTTTTCATACATATAAAGAACCCAAAAATCCGAGTTATAACGAAGAAGTTATGACCAACCGAAGATTCTCGGCAAAACCGGCAATACTGGTAGACATAAAATACGAAGTTTCAATACAATAGTTTTTAGCCTTAGGTATCTAAATAAAAGTTTTAGATATCATTAAACCGTAAACGTACATAATAAGAACGTCCAAATCTGACTTCGTATGAGGAAGTTGTGATTTATCTAAGTTACAGATATAACAATAGACAGCTAAAAACTCGAAATAGAGATCGAGAGACTTTTAGCCGACACAATCTAAATGAGAGTCGAAGGGCTCAACAATACTAGCACAACAGTAAAAAGTCTGACGAAAACGGACGTCGGATGAAGAAGTTATGGAACTTTAACGGACTTTTCCTGTCCCGACGTATTAAAATATTATATTAAAAATAAATTCAAGATTTGCCGACGGAGTCTAAACGAAAGTTGTAGATCGTAGTCTCACCTACGCATGGATATAAAGAACAGCGAAAACGGAATTCGTATGAGGAAGATATGAATTTTTGAAGTTTACTAATTAATTAAAATATAAATTTAATTAAAAACTCGGTATTATCCGAAGAAGGAGTCATCGATCCGATCCCTCGTACACCCAGCGTACTCGGATGCTCGGCCTTATCCAGCCACATCGCTTCGATGCTTTGTCCGAGGATGCGGTAAGCCATGACGTTGCGTACGCCCCGCGTACCCTCGTTAGTACGCCCCCCGTACGCGAGGCTTCCAGCCCCTATATAAAGGGTGCGAGGGTGCCGGCCATATTTGCTAATTTCCTTCCTTTCTCGCGCCGAAACTCTGCGTTTCAACCCTCGGAGCCATCCCAAAGTCCCAGTTTTCATATCCAAGTTTGAAAGGAAGTTTTACGCTCCCGAGATTCCCGAGATTCCCGAGAATCTCGAGAGATCCGCTTTCTCGAGTGGAAGTTCTACTCGGTTTTCGTCACGCTTTCTTCAATCAATCAAGTGAGTTCATACCCCTACAATCCGTACTTTTAAATGTTTTATAAATGTTTTTATATGCTTTTAAGTGGGGGAATACAAGTAAAACACATGATTATTATCGAGTGTTATATAAAGTTTCATTATACACTTTTTATCAACGAAATTATATGTGATTTATAACTAGTATATGGAAACTTTCGTATGCAAAATATATCACGATAACATCATATCTTTTGAAATGAAAAATGTTGTTATATATGTATAAGTCAAACACTTTGTTTATACCGTATGTATATGTGTTCATCTTAGGCACTACAAAAATCATACTTTTCATAACAAGTGAGCATTTCACTAGGGATTACTATACAAACGAGACACACTTTTAGAAAACTATAATAGGTATAGTTATACGAGAACATCACGAACTTTTACATACTAGAAATACTATTTCAAGGAGATACATTCTTATACAAGAACAAACGAACACTTTCATAGGTACTTCAAATAGTTTTCACAAATGTTTTTACATGTTGAAACACTTTTAGAAACTGTCTTACAAACTGTAGTTTTCCTTTTTGAAATCTATTATAGTTGTGCTTCAAACAAAGGTTTTCTCACACTTAAATTGTCTTGTCAAATGGTCTTTCGAACCGATATACAAACTGACATCACGTCATAAATTCTTATTTATTTAACTATTCAAAGGTTTTACAAAACTTCTTTTATGCTTTTATATTATAAATTGCATGCCTTTATGTGTATAGTTATATAAGAAATGTTTAAAAGACTTAGGAAGGCTATCCACCCTGTTTCCTTTTCCTCGATTTGGATGTGGTCTGGTGGGATATCGGGTACTCGTCCGAAGGTCGTTTAAATATTAGTTATATATCATGTGTACATATATAGTCGTAAATGTTCCATCAGTTAATTCAGTTCCGACACTCTTGGGTAGCAAGGGTGTACAAACTTACTTAGACACTCATCAATTACATTCTAGTAAACTATTATAGGAACAGTTTAGGGTATACAAGGCGTTATCCCTATTACAAGAAATTACACCAGAGTCAGTTCATTCATGAGTCTAGACTACATGCTATATGAAGGGATACTCTTACAGAGATTCCTCTTAAATGGATATATTTTTAGGGATACTCTTACAGAGCTTCCGCTTACATGAATACGTTTACAGAGATTCCACTTACATGAATACGCTTACATAGATACACTTACATGAATACGTTTACAGAGATTCCACTTACATGAATACGCTTACATAGATACACTTACATGAATACGTTTACATAGATACGTTTACCTGAATACGTTTACAAAGATATGCTTAGATGAGTACATTTACGTAGGTAGTATATGATGAGTTACTATTACATATTATATGTGTAAATACTGTTATATAGTTCTCCTTCTTATCTTTACCTTGTGACACAATCACATCATCGACGAGATAAATTGGACTTTATATCCTAGCACCAAAGGATACTTTGTGGGACTAACCGTTCCTAGAACCACTGTTAGCTACAGAGGTAAATGAACATCTACGGATGTTTTCGGTTGATACCATTACAGGTATACTTAAGGGACTAACTATTCCTAAACCCGACTGTTAGCAACAGAGGTAAATGCACATCTACGGATGTCTACGGTTGAACTATTTACGGCGAGTTTCCACGTCGTGTGTATCTTAGTACCCAAGGATACAACATAAGTTATTATATTATTATTATTTGTAGTTTTATAATAATAGTTAAACAGGGAAAAACCATCACATTTTCAAGTAATGCGTATTTTCAAAACAGCCAGGTCTTGGTTAAAGACTACTTCCAAAACATTTGGGTCTTGGTAGAAGACTACTTTTTATACTAGTAGGAAATGTGGGATTTTCTAGGGTTTTCATACTTATACTAAACGTTTCATCAAACATTCACCAGTCTTTCATAACAACTTTTCAAAGCAATAACATTGAAATACTTATGAACTCACCAGCTTAAATGCTGATCTACTCTTTCAAAATAACTTGTATTCTCAGGTCACTAGTAGATAGGTACGATGACCAGGTTTTGCGAAGACGGAGCAGTCAAGACTCGTCTTTTATTTTGATTACTTGTTGTAATGTCTTAACTCTATGAAAGAACTTACTTGTATTAAACTATTACTATTAATGCAATGGATGATGTTGTTGCTTGTTTACTACTTTACATTTGTTGTGATACATTACATGACGTCCTCCGCCCCAGAATGTTTCCGCCATTCTTGGTTTTTAGGTGTGACAGATTGGTATCAGAGCATTGTTTATAGTGAATATAGTATATCAACCCATAAAAGATATACTAACTATAAATACATTGGGATTAAAAAACTCTGACTTAGAGTTTATACTTCTAAATAATAAAATATTTAAGTAAGTATACGTGCCTGCATTCATACTAAAATCGGTGTCACGATGACAAGAACAAAAGTATTGCGATTGTTGAATATCACAAGTAAGCTTGGGGATGTATAGTCAGTCTTGGGAGTGGCATAGCCTGATCAACTATGCTGGTCCAAGGAGTGATTAGCATATGCCCAAGAATGGTTGTGATGTAGCAACAATTCTATAAACCTACCAACATTACCACAAAGAGAACATTATGACAGAACCTAAGTCTAAAATACCATAGGGGTGTTTTGTGTTACCATAATTACTTACTTGAGAACTAAAAAGGATCTTCAGTACTAATTTGATAGTTGCTAAGTGGATACGCTAAGGCTATATGTAACTAGGATGTTATAGACTTAGAATCGGTGAAGTTTTGCTTTACCCTTATTCCTTGTGAATTTGGAGTTAAGGTTACTTATTCAAAATCCTATCCTGTGTTGATTACATATGACTGGTATGCACTTTACAAATAACGATATAACTAATGAAGATTCTCTAATAATTATCTAGATAGTTCGTCTAATAATTTTTTCCTTACCCTAATTCTCGCGTAGATAACATAACTGGACTCCATCCCCACGGCAACCCATACCTTCCAAACAAAGACAATGTTAGATGGTTTGAAAAAGAACCGAAGAGTGATCATCCAATCCCTTGAATGATCACCATGCTAAAAACCTTTCGGATGTTGATAACTCCGAACCCGAGGTTGAGAACCTACCCCAGACAGCTCCCGTTTTAAACTCCTAACCCTCGTCCGGCTTTTTCATAGTCCGACGATCTTGGGTAGAATGCGTAGAAACAGGGAGCGAAGAGCAAGATCAACCCATTCCATTTAATGGTGACCGAAACTTTTATGACCTGAGCAAAGGGAGCTCAGCAGACAGAGTCTACTAATCCTAATCCGTAGAGTTGACCGAAACAAAATTCAGGGCAGGACGGCTCTCCAACGTATCGAAGAGGTTAATACCGATGCGAGAATGCATACCCTCCGTACCATTCGTCTAGAAGATACTCGTAAGAGATCTGAGAGGAACCATGAGACCCTGCGGCAAGCACTGACTAAATCACGGGCCGAAGTCATAGAACTCCGCGTACGCCAGAGGGTGTACGAAAGATACATGATTGATATGGAACGTCAACTAGCCAAACTAAAGGTTCACCATTGGGGTGACCGTCGCCAGTAGGAGATACTTTACTTTACATCCTTGTTTTAAAAAAAAAAACCATGTTCTTATCTAAGTTTTGAGTAGCACTGTTCCCTGTGACTACCTTGTACTATAAGTACTTTTAGTTGGGACTTTATGCTGTCAAAGACTTTTCTACTACGGATATTATGTAAGACCTTTTACAAGGTCATTTTCCCGGACTTTTACGTCATGAATATCAAAGATGTTGACAGTCGGCTAACTTTTGTGTCATTCTTTATTCAAGTACTCTTATCATACTTTCATTGGAGTCTATCTGAAACATGCTTTAGTCAAGTCATTGGACTATAGTAATTTAGCTCCGGAGACATTTCCAAGTCTCTTTTAGTAGTTGGATCATGTTATTCACCAACCAACGATACCTTGGCTTGAACGGCAAACGTCTTAAGACCAGTCTACAAACATACTTCTACTATGTACTAGGACTGCATCATAGGGATGTAGGTCAAACCATCATGAACATACTTTCAATCCGTACTAGGACTGCATCGTAGGGATGTAGGTCAAACCTTCGAGAACATACTTGTATTCTTTATATGAACGATCGAACTACGTCTAGGTTCAACCATACTCGCTCACAAATTCATTTTGCTTTTCGTGTAACAGAATCATGTCGCCGAAGAAAAACGATCAACCCATCAACCAAACACCAACTCTTCAGATTGATGCAGCTACATTTCAAGCTGCAGTCTTGGTTGTCGTGTCAGCTGTTCTAACCCACCTTAACGCTAACAACGTGAATGTTAGCGGGATTGTTAACAATAATTCCAATCCAAGTAACAATCAAATACCTCAACGAGCAACAAACTACCACGACACCCCGAATCCCAAGCCGAAGAATAACAAACGAAAGTTCTGGGCTAAGGCTAAAGGCAAATCACCCCAAGGGACGAGCAAAAGACAACAACCGGTGGCAACCTTCACAGCCACAACATTTGTACCTCCTACTACCATCCCTTCTGGTATCTCAATGTGTTGGAATTGTGTCTAAGCCCGTAACTATATTTGGTGTGTACTTGACCCGGTTATGCATGGTCCTTTTGGGTTGCCTTCTCCAAAGCAACTTGACAAGGTAATTTAAGGAGAAAGAGAGAGTATTATGATTTATTAATATATTATAAGAATAATATATTAAAGGAGAAAGCATATTTATTTAATTAGTATTGGTCATAAATTAATTAGGAATTAATTTGGTGGTCAAAAGAGATTAATTGAATAAAGGGGTATAAACTGTCAAATGTATGATAGTTGAGTTTTTGGTTCATGAAACCTAATGGGCTTAAGGGGGAACGAAATTATGATGGGTATCCATCATATTTTCGTCCAAGGGCCTTATTCCAGAAGGTTCCATGGGCTGCTTGGTGGCTAAGCTGTCCATTAGGGTTTAGAGTGAAACCCTAGTAACCTGTAAGTATAAATATGACCCCTAGGGCATTGAATTCAGCTACCACTTGATTCTAAGAGTACCTTAGGCCGATTTCTAGCCTCTCCCCCCCTCTCTCATATTTCCTTCTTGCTTGTGGGGTTTGTGAACCATTAGAGGAGTTGCATTTGTGACTCTAGGCTCAAAAGAAGAAGAAAGAGAAGATCTCAGCCAACTCTTGAAGAGGTAAACATCTAGATCTGATTCTATATGTTATTTTTGTTGTTTATATGCTATATTAGGGTTTGTAAGTCTTGGAATCAAAGCATGTTCAATAGTGAAACCTAGATCCAAGCATTAGGGTTTGTATGAGCACATAGGAATGTTTCTTATGCATAAAACCCATCAGTGGTATCAGAGACTTGATTGGTTTCAGTTGTATGTGATGCTTAACAGCTTTATTTGCTGAAAATCGATTTTTTTGGTCCCTGCCCGACTCAACTCGGCGAGTCAGTATCTGGACTCGGCGAGTTGACCCCTACTCGGCGAGTCCAGGTCTGACTCGGCGAGTCAGTTCGTCAGAAAGAGGGATTTTCGGGTTTTGGCTGCTGTTTTGACTTGGACTTGATGCTTAATTTGTATTATGAAGTTAAAATCCGAATTTTATCTAAATTAAGTGTTTATCCTTGCCAAAAGAATAGATAATTTCAAATCTTTTAAATATTAGTTATTTATGTGATAAATATGGATTATTTAAAAATTATTTGGTAATTATGTAATGACTAAAATTAAGATTAGGTCAAATATACATAATTATGAAATTAATTGGTTAATTTGAATTATTTGTTATTTGATCGCTTATGTTTTGAAAAGTTCAAAACTTGCACTCAAGTTTTGAAATTTGAATTTTGAGTTTAATTTTGAATAATTTAAATTTCAAACCCTTAGAATTTTACAAGTTTAAAATTCAACTGTATATTATTATATATTATTACAAGCTTAATTAATATATATATATATATATATATATATATATAGATATAGATATTTATATATATATATATATATATATATATACATAGATATGTATAACTTAAAATGCTTGTCTTACCATTAGTAGGCCTCATTCACGAAGCCGATCTATAAGGTGGGTATAAGGTTGCTGCCTATAAAATGGCGCTTAATGGGTGTACACTCACACCTACCGCTTGCTTGACTGGTGGAGGGTCGTTAGCCGAATGGGTAGGATAGGGCAACCCTCTCCTCATTAAAAGTATAATGTTGAATATAAAGTAACTACATGTTTTTATAAATTCCCATTCCTAGTTACTTTAGGGTAAAATGTGAAAATGATGCTAATCCATGGAATTACACTTCGTACCCTTTTCAAACGTTGATGGAGCGCGTGTGGTTAACTGGCACATCAATTTGGGGATGACATGGGTAGCGAAGGGTGACTCGGTGTTTGTCATAGATCAATGGAGCGTGTGTGGTTTACCGGCACATTGATTAGGTGATAAAGACATTGAGTGCACCACGTTGATTCGCATGGTTATTCACAAATTTGTTTGCGATCCTCGGCATCCCAGTCGCAAATTTGAAATGCATATCGAGATTTAAACATGCCACTGAAAAGTTCAATGAATCTCAAAGATCTAGGAGTTTTCAATACATTTAAAACCTAAATTGCTTTTTCGTTTTTCATGGTGAGAATTAGTGAATCGTCATTCACTTACCTTCAAATTATTTACTTTTAGAGTACGGCATCCCTTTCTAACTTGTGAATAATGTTGTTGGATCCTAGCCCTAATTTCTCATGTGGGTGTTTAATTAGGGATTCATTTCTAATCAAACATTGTTCCTTTCTTTTTCAGATGTCTGCAAACAACAACAACAACGCTTCTGGGTCATTCTCGTTGATGAACTCGTGTCAGAAAGTGACATTTGATGGTTCAAACTTCAACGAGTAGATGAGGTATATTCGCATGATCACACGCTACGAGGACAAATAATATGTCCTCGATGAAAAGCTTGAGAAGATCATCCTAGATGTTGCTACTCCTGAGCAATTGGCCGCCTTCGAGGCCCACGAGCGTGATGCCACGAAAGTACAGATATTACTGTACACTTTCGGTTTTGGTATTTATGACTACACATCATTTGAAACCACATTTATATCTTTAAGTATGGACAATACTTGTTATTTTCTCGGTCCTGAGATTTAGGACTACATATACATAAAGTATTAACAAACATAAGAATTTACGGGAATTTCATTTAATTCAAGCGCGTTTATGTCAATTTAAACACATATCATTTTCTATTAGTAAGAGAGGTTACTTATACATTTTGGTCTTCGGTTATAAGACTACATTACATAACTTTTATAAAGAAAATATCGGATTTTCTGGATACATATTCTATCGCTTTTACAAGGAAAACGGTTTACTTCTCCAACAAAATCTCTTATGAACTCACCAACCTTTGTGTTGACACTTTTCAAAACTACTTGTATTCTCAGGAATTCAGTGAAAACAGGAAATCAACAACGTTTTGAGGATGGGACGATAAATCGTCAAACAGTTCATTTTGTATCATAATGTAATTGATTCGAATCATGTAAACATATACCTTGGTGTAACTTTTTCAATTATATTTATGATGGTTGTATTTACTTTGAGCACTATTATACTCGTTGTTGTGATACTCTACATGAAGTCCTCCACCCTCGGACGTTTCCGCCATCCTTGGTTTGGGGGTGTGACAAATTGATAGGCCAAGAAGACAGTGGGAGGCAAATTGAACTTGAAGAAATTCAAGATCAAAGCGATGAAGGAACCTCTGACACTGGCATTCAACTTAAGGAGGAAACTCCTGTTTAACCTGTTGACGAGTCCTTACCTCTTCGACGTTCCACTAGGGCTAGTGTTCCACCCCAGTTTTATGGTTTTTCATATTACTACTGAAGGGGATACATTTATTAGTGATAGTACACTAGTAAATTTGGATGAACCTAGCAGCTATAAGGAAGCCATGGCAGGCCCGGAGTCTGCAAAATGGAAAGAGGCTATGGACAGCGAGATTCAGTCCATGTACGACAACCATGTTTGGAATTTGGTTGATACTGTACCGGGTCGTAAGACAGTCGGGTGCAAGTGGATCTTCAAGAAGAAGACGGACATGGATGGAAAAGTGCATGCTTATAAAGCACGATTGGTTGCGAAGGGCTTTACTCAAACTCCCGGAGTTGACTATGATGAGACCTTCTCACCAGTTGCGAAGATAAAGTCTATTAGGGTGATGCTTGCCATAGTTGCGTTTCATGATTATGAAATATGGCAGATGGACGTGAAAACCGCTTTCCTTAATGGAAAGTTGGCTGAGGATGTCTACATGAATCAGCCAGAGGGTTTTGTCGATGCGAAGCATCCAAATAGAGTATGCAAGCTTGAGAAATCCATTTATGGATTGAAACAAGCGTCTCGAAGATGGAATCTTTGTTTTGACGAGATGGTTAAAGAGTTTGGCTTTCTGCGAAGCGAAGATGAATCTTGTGTGTATGTCAAAGCCAGTGGGAGTATAGTAAGCTTCCTCGTATTGTATGTCGACAACATACTACTCATAGGAAACGATGTCCCAACCTTGCAGGAGGTCAAGTCCTGGCTTGGGAAATGTTTCGCTATGAAGGACCTCGGAGAGGCTGCTTATATTCTGGGAATAAGAATAGTAAGAAACAGGGAGAAGAGACTGATAGGACTCAGTTAGGATACATACTTGGAAAAGGTACTAAAGCGTTTTAGTATGGAAAATTCCAAGAAAGGGGAGTTGCCAATGCAAATCAATACCAAGCTGAGTAAGACTAAGAGCCCGAGTACAGAGACAGAGATAGCTGATATGAGTCGAGTACCTTACGCTTCCGCAGTAGGCTCTATCATGTACGCTATGACCTGCACTCGCCCTGATGTGGCCTTCGCTTTGAGCATGGTCAGCAAATATGAAGGGAACCCTGGTAGAGCACATTGGATTGCAGTTAAGAATATTCTTAAGTACCTTCGAAGGACCAAGGAATGGTTCTAGTCCTCGGTGGGAGTGATGACTTAAGGGTACGAGGGTACATTGATGCTAGTTTTCAGACGGATCGGGATAACTTCCGATCGCAGTCAGGCTGGGTCTTTACCCTAAATGGAGCAGCAGTGACATGGAAAAGTTCCAAGCAAGAGACCGTAGCTGATTCAACGTGCGAATCAGAGTATATTGCGGCGAGTGAAGCGTCAAAGGAGGCTATATGGTAGAAGAACTTCATTGGAGACCTTGGAGTTGTGCCATCCATAAAAGAGCCGATAGAAATTTTCTGTGATAATGAAGGAACTGTTGCCTTGACCAAGGAACCGAGAGATCATGGCAGATCTTTACATATTGATAGAAAATACCATTTCATCAGATATTGGGTAGAAGAGGGACTCCTCGTTGTGAAGATGGTATCATCAGAAGAGAACCCAGCAGATCCCCTTACGAAGGGACTGAGTAGGGTCAGACACTTGCAGCACGCTAGGAGCATTGGGCTGAAGGATGATATAAGTTTGGATTAGATAGGAAATATGTGATTGATAGTTTGTACTTAACATTCGATGAATAAATAAAATTGTGTTATTTATGAGTAAAGTTACTATCTTATGTTGGTTATTTATCTATTGTTTCCATTTTGCATGTTTTGACTTCCTGATTGATATGATTATTCAAAAAGGTCCACAGTCGGTCATATTTTGGAAGTAGGTATGAATCAAGACTGTCATGAATTGTTTGTAGATTGTCTAAAAGGTTTTGGACATAGCAAAGGATTGCTGCAAAGTTCATGAGTGCTTGTGAATATGAGTTGAGCATTGGAATAAACCCGAGTTTGCTGTATCACTTAGAGGTGTTTCATCTTAAGTGATCGCAAAGCGATAACATCATATAGTCTTAAAACTTAGAGATATGGTTGTTGTTTGCTGGTTGGTTATACATTAATAATGTGTAAACGCATCAGTAACTTGATGTTGTAAAACACATTATTGTGTGTGATCCATTAGTAAATAATAGATGCATATGAGTCGAAGTTGATCTGTTCCTGTTATTCTGTGAGAATAAAAGTGATATATTGGCCACTTGATGATTTGGTTTGACTTATGTGCCGAGCCCGGTCAGAATGAAGTTGATGTGTTCAACTAAATTCTATGTCAAACAATTCGGAAATCAAGGAACTTTTGCTGGACAATAAGCATTGTCAGCATGATATCCAGAACAGGGGATTATACGATCCCTTCTCTAAAGGACAAGTTGATCAGAGTTGATAGCGAAGTATAAGAGCTACGATTGCTAATCGGATTCTGAAGTCATATGTAAGATATAGTTACTAGACTTATCCAAGTGGGAGACTGTTGGAATTGTGTCTAAGCCCGTAACTATATTTGGTATGTACTTGACCCGGTTATGCACGGTCCTTTTGGGTTGCCTTCTCCAAAGCAACTTGACAAGGTAATTTAAGGAGAAAGAGAGAGTATTATGATTTATTAATATATTATAAGAATAATATATTAAAGGAGAAATGATATTTATTTAATTAATATTGGTCATAAATTAATTAGGAATTAATTTGGTGGTCAAAAAAGATTAATTGAATAAAGGGGTATAAACTGTCAAATGTATGATAGTTGAGTTTTTGGTTGATGAAACCTAATGGGCTTAAGGGGGAACGAAATTATGATGGGTATCCATCATATTTTCGTCCAGGGGCCTTATTCCAGAAGGTTCCATGGGCTGCTTGGTGGCTAAGCTGTCCATTAGGGTTTAGAGTGAAACCCTAGTAACCTGTAAGTATAAATATGACCCCTAGGGCATTGAATTCGGCTACCACTTGATTCTAAGAGTACCCTAGGCCGATTTCTAGCCTCTCTCTCCCTCTTTCATATTGCCTTCTTCCTTGTGGGGTTTGTGAACCATTAGAGGAGTTGCATTTGTGACTCTAGGCTCAAAAGAAGAAGAAAGAGAAGATCTAAGCCAACTATTGAAGAGGTAAACATCTAGATCTGATTCTATATGTTATTTTTGTTGTTTATATGCTATATTAGGGTTTATAAGTCTTGGAATCAAAGCATGTTCAATAGTGAAACCTAGATCCAAGCATTAGGGTTTGTATGAGCACATAGGAATGTTTCTTATGCATAAAACCCATCACAATGGTCTCTACACCAGCTAGGCAGTATGTCGAAAACCTACCGAAATACAATAAGTGCAGCTTCCATCATCTGGGTAGTTGTCATCCGTTACATTGCTTTAAGTGCAACAAGAACGGACATGCTACCAATTTCTGTCGGACTCGGACCCAACACATTACTTCAAACACTAATGTTGAATTCTCTCGAATATGCCATCTATGTGGCGTAATATGACCAACCGAAGATTCTCGACAAAACCGGCAATACTGATAGACGTAAAATACGAAGTTTCAATACAATAGTTTTTAGCCTTAGGTATCTAAATAAAAATTTTAGATATCATTAAACCGTAAACGTACATAATAAGAATGTCCAAATCTAACTTCGTATGAGGAAGTTGTGATTTATCTAAGTTACAGATATAACAGTAGACAGCTAAAAACTCGAAATAGAGATCGAGAGACTTTTAGCCGACACAATCTAAATGAGAGTCGAAGGGCTCAACAATACTAGCACAACGGTAAAAAGTCTGACGAAAACGGACGTCGGATGAAGTTATGGAACTTTAACGGACTTTTCCTGTCCCGACCTATTAAAATATTATATTAAAAATCAATTCAAGATTTGCCGACGGAGTCTAAACAAAAGTTGTAGATCGTAGTCTCACCTACGCGTGGATATAAAGAACGTCGAAAACGAAGTTCGTATGAGGAAGATATGAATTTTTGAAGTTTACTAATTAATTAAAATATAAATTTAATTAAAAACCCGGTATTATCCGAAGAAGGAGTCATCGGTCCAATCCCTCGTACGCCCAGCGTACCCTCGTACGCCCAGCGTACTCAGATGCTCGGCCTTATCCAGCCACGTCGCTTCGATGCTTTGTCCGAGGATGCGGTAAGCCATGACGTTGCGTACGCCCCGCGTACCCTCGTTAGTACGCCCCCCGTACGCGAGGCTTCCAGCCCCTATATAAAGGGTGCGAGGGTGCCGGCCATATTTGCTAATTTCCTTCCTTTCTCGCGCCGAAACTCTGCGTTTCAACCCTCGGAGCCATCCCAAAGTCCCGGTTCTCATATCAAAGTTTGAAAGGAAGTTTTACGCTCTCAAGATTCCCGAGATTCCCGAGAATCTCGAGAGATCCGCTTTCTCGAGTGGAAGTTCTACTCGGTTTTTGCCACGCTTTCTTCAATCAATCAAGTGAGTTCATACCCCTACAATCCGTACTTTTAAATGTTTTATAAATGTTTTTATATGCTTTTAAGGGGGGAATACAAGTAAAACACACGATTATTATCGAGTGTTATATAAAATTTCATTATACACCTTTTATCAACGGAATCATATGTGATTTATAACTAGTATAGGGAAACTTTCGTATGCAAAATATATCACGATAACATCATATCTTTTGAAATGAAAAATGTTGTTATATATGTATACGTCAAACACTCTGTTTACACCGTATGTATATGTGTTCATCTTAGGCACTACAAAAATCATATTTTTCATAACAAGTGAGCATTTCACTAGGGATTACTATACAAACGAGACACACTTTTAGAAAACTATAATAGGTATAGTTATACGAGAACATCACGAACTTTTATATACTAGAAATACTATTTCAAGGAGATACATTCTTATACAAGAACAAACGAACACTTTCATAGGTACTTCAAATAGTTTTCACAAACGTTTTTACATGTTGAAACACTTTTAGAAACTGTCTTACAAACTGTAGTTTTCCTTTTTTGAAATCTATTATAGTTGTGCTTCAAACAAAGGTTTTCTCACACTTAAATTGTCTTGTCAAACGGTCTTTCGAACCGATATATAAACTGACATCACGTCAGAAATTCTTATTTATTTAACTATTCAAAGGTTTTACAAAACTTCTTTTATGCTTTTATATTATAAATTGCATGCCTCTATGTGTATAGTTATATAAGAAATGTTTAAAAGACTTAGGAAGGCTATCCACCCTGTTTCCTTTTCCTCGATTTGGATGTGGTCTGGTGGGATATCGGGTACTCGTCCGAAGGTCGTTTAAATATTAGTTATATATCATGTGTACATATATAGTCGTAAATGTTCCATCAGTTAATTCAGTTCCGACACGCTTGGGTAGCAAGGGTGTACAAACTTACTTAGACACTCATCAATTACATTCTAGTAAACTATTATAGGAATAGTTTAGGGTATACAAGGCGTTATCCCTATTACAAGAAATTACACCAGAGTCAGTTCATTCATGAGTCTAGACTACATGCTATATGAAGGGATACTCTTACAGAGATTCCTCTTACATGGATATATTTTTAGGGATACTCTTACAGAGCTTCCGCTTACATGAATACGTTTACAGAGATTCCACTTACATGAATACGCTTACATAGATACACTTACATGAATACGTTTACAGAGATTCCACTTACATGAATACGCTTACATATATACAATTACATGAATACGTTTACATAGATACGTTTACCTGAATACGTTTACATAGATACGCTTAGATGAGTACGTTTACTTAGGTAATATATGATTAGTTACTATTACATATTATATGTGTAAATACTGTTATATAGTTCTCCTTCTTATCTTTACCTTGTGATACAATCACATCATCGACGAGATAAATTGGACTTTATATCCTAGTACCAAAGGATACTTTGTGGGACTAACCGTTCCTAGAACCACTGTTAGCTACAGAGGTAAATGAACATCTACGGATGTTTTCGGTTGATACCATTACAGGTATACTTAAGGGACTAACTATTCCTAAACCCGGCTGTTAGCAACAGAGGTAAATGCACATCTACGGATGTCTATGGTTGAACTATTTACGGTGAGTTTCCACGTCGTGTGTATCTTAGTACCCAAGGATACAACATAAGTTATTATATTATTATTATTTTTAGTTTTATAATAATAGTTAAACAGGGAAAAACCATCACATTTTCAAGTAATGCGTATTTTTAAAACAGCCAGGTCTTGGTTAAAGACTACTTCCAAAACATTTGGGTCTTGGTAGAAGACTACTTTATATACTAGTAGGAAATATGGGATTTTCTAGGGTTTTCATATTTATACTAAACGTTTCATCAAACATTCACCAGTCTTTCATAACAACTTTTCAAAGCAATAACATTGAAATACTTATGAACTCACCAGCTTAAATGTTGATCTACTCTTTCAAAATAACTTGTATTCTCAGGTCACTAGTAGACAGGTACGATGATCAGGTTTTGCGAAGACAGAGCAGTCAAGACTCGTCTTTTATTTTGATTACTTGTTGTAATGTCTTAACTCTATGAAAGAACTTACATGTATTAAACTATTACTATAAATGCAATGGATGATGTTGTTGCTTGTTTACTACTTTACATTTGTTCTGATACATTACATGACGTCCTCCGCCCCAGAATGTTTACGCCGTTCTTGGTTTTGGGGTGTGACACCAAGGGAGTTTACGGCCGTAAACTCATGGCTACTCATGTGTCAGTGCAAGTTTTGAAGGCTAGGGATGATTTAGGGACATTAGCTCTACCTTAGGATGAGAATGACCACCTTATTTGGAGTTTTTGAGGAGTTCACGGCCCAAATGAGTTTACTACCGTAAACTCATGGCCATTTATGCTTATGAGGGTCCTAAAGGTCATAAGGAAGCATCCTAAATTCAAGCCTAATCCTTAGGAAGTTTTTGTGGCATCAAAACACCCCTAACATGAGTTTACAGCCCATGGACCATTTGGTCATGTGCTTGCGGCCGTAAACACCTATGGGTGTTGGTATTTTGGTTGCTTTGAGTCCTAAACACATCATGGTAAAGTGCTAGGCTAGTCTCTTGGCTTAAGGAAAGCATTTAGGGCATTTCGGCACCCTAAAATGGAGTTCACGGCCCAAGAACATCCTTGGCCGTGAACTCACTTCTAGCCTTGATTCTTAATGTTTTTGAGGTTTAAACAAGTCATGGGTAGTCTCTAGGTTCATTTCCAAGGTTTGGAGGGACATTGGGCAGACTTTGGCCCTAAATTTAGTGTTCACGGTCCAAGAAGATCATGGGTCGTGAACACCATTTCCTTCGTGTTTTGGCTGATTTTTCATGTTATCAATGCATCATAACACACTTAAATACACTCTACATTGAATTACTTACAATCCGGGGTGATCGGGCGAAGATCCTTGAGAGAGAAATCGGCATTTCTCTAGTTGGAAATGTAACTAATGAATAAATATGGTCAAGAACCATATATATACTCCTAGGGTTTTTGGTAGAAAATATTTTATTCAAGCATTGAATTCTAATATCAACGAGTTTTGGAAAATCGGAGTTGCACAATACCCTAGTGCATCCTCTCTCCTGATATCTCTTCAAGTGTAAATCCTGAAATGCTCAAACTTATCCCAAAAATTTGAAAGTTAGCATAACGGATTTGACTTTGATTGCTGTGGATGGTTTTACAGAATGGAAACTTTTGGGTTGTCACACCATCCCCCTGTTAGAATGAATTATGTCCCGAAATTAGCTCTCTTAACGTTACTACTAGGGTTGAGCTCTTCTGCATTGTAGAATACATACTCGTAGACCTGGCAACTTTGCCCTGGTGTTCCTGATAGGATTCATACTTGGTCCATCTATCATTACCTCGTGTATACAAGTCATATATGTTTAAGATTAGTAGGACTGTCGGATGTGCGACTCTGCCCCAGGTCCAAAACCCAACGAGGACAGGAGATAGGGCGGAAACACACATACTAGATCTGCGTAATCATACTCATATACCACCCTCGCGTATATACTAAATAATAATAGGCAAGTTGTATTCGTCCATAGCCTCCATGCTCGAACTTGGTCTGTTGGACGAGTGGTATTTCGTGACGGTCTGCGGACGTCTGACGATAAGGCTTCGGAGGAGAAAGTACTCTTCGCACAAGTACTTCGGGGGTTTAGAATGCGAAAGATAAAATTTTTGATTTAGGTCGGACTTTCGATACGAATGACGAAAGTTTCGAGAACTTTCCGATCGCGGCGATAGAAACATATGAACTCAGTATGGTGAGGACCACGCCAACTCATGACGAAAGAAAACAACGGACTCTATACTGAACAAAGTTTTGGTCCAATGAAGGAAACGTCTGATAACAACGATGTATCCCTGGTATGCTTGGTACTGTACTCCTAGTATGTTTAACAATGTACTCCTTGTAACTGTTCTCGAGTTTCCTGTTTTCTATTCTGAATTTAACACTCTTATGTATCGTACCACTATGTGCGCATACATACAAATAAAAGTGCTTTACTTACTGAAGGGATACTTTTATACCATGGTCCCCCATGGTACCACTACTATTGCCCGTCATATACAAGTTGTGAATACTTAAGATGAGCCAGGCTGTCGACTGAGCATCTCTGCCTCAAATCCTCAACCAATTAAGGAAAGGGGACCTAAGCGGAGTCACTCTGTGACAACCCGATATTTTGAGATGATAAAATGTAACGCCGGTCAAATTTAAGCCAAAACTTAACTTTCCTAAAATCATATTTCGGTTAAATAAAGTGGTAGGACTCGTATCAAGGTTTTCGTAAATATAAAGAACACTAAAATCCGAGTTATAACGAAGAAGTTATGACCAATCTAAAATTCACGGCGAGAGCCGGCAATGCTGGTAGACGTAAAACGCAAAGTTTCGATACAATAATTTTTAGCCTTAGATATCTAAACGAAAGTCGTAGATTACGTTAAACCGTGATCATGCATAAAAAGAACGCCCAAATCTGACTTCGTATGAGGAAGTTATGATTTTCCGAAGTTTCTAACCTAGTAGTAGACAGCTAAAAACTCGAAACAGAGATCGAGCGATCTTTAGCCGACACAACCTAAACGAAAGTTGGAGAGCCCAACAATAGGAGTATAACAATAAAAAGTCTGATGAAAACGGACACCGGATAAAGAAGTTATGGGTTTTTAACGAAATTATCGTGTCCCGACCCATTAATTAAAATATAATTAAAAATAAAGTCAAAATTAGCCGACGGAGTCTAAATGAAAGTTGTAGAGTATTTTCTCACCTTCCCGTGGATATAAATAACCTCAAAAACGGAGCTCGTACGAGGAAGTTACGGAATTTAGAAGAGGACAGGCCGGATTACGCCCCGCGTTCTCTGGGAGTACGCCCCGCGTACTAGACCCAGAGTCGAGTCCCATCGGCCCGCCTCCTCTACGCTTAGCTAGCCAGGAGTAGTAAGCCATGACGCATTCTTACGCCCAGCGTAACGAGGTACGCGCTGCGTACTCCAAAATTACGCCCCACGTACTCACCCCTCCAGCACTATAAATAGATGGCATAAGCTGCGAGTTTTAGGCACACTTTCTCAAATCTCCAATTACTCTCACACACTTCCAAGCACCAGAAGCTGTCCCGACGACCTCGATTTCCGCACTCGAGCCCCCGACGAAAGATCTATGCTGCAGAGATCCCCGAAGAGCCCGAAGACACAACTTTCCGCGGTCGAAGTTCTGCTCAACCCTAGTCTCTCTCTTCAAATTTAACGGGTGAGTTCATACCCCTATAATTTACATTTTAAATGTGTTATCAATATTGTTTTAATATCCACTTTTGAGGGGGGGGGGGGAATACAAGTAAACACACGATTATTATCGTGTGTGACTCAAAGATTCACTAAATACTCATTTTTATCAAGTAAATCATATGTGATTCACAACCATTATATGGAATCTTTCGTACGGAAAACATAACACAATATCGTCTGATATATATATATATATATATATATATATATATATATATTGAAATTAAATATGTTGTTATACGTATACGAATCAAACAGTTTATTTATACCTTGAGTACAGGTGTTCATTATGTCACCACAAAAAGTTACACATTTCATAACAAGTGAGCATTACACTAGGGTTACTATACAAACGAAACGAACTTTTGGAAAAACTATAATAGTTTACGACAAACATTTATACATGTTAAAAACTCTTTATCAAACTGTCTTACATACTTTATGATTCCTTTCAAACGCTGTTAGAATCATGTTTCTAACAAAGGTCTTCCTATATTTATAACTGTTCTTATCAAACAAATTGCTTTCAAATCATTTTATAAACTGACATCAAGTCATCATTTCTTATTTATTAAACTTTTCAAAGGTTTTACAAAACTTCTTTTATATTTTTTTGTGCTTGCCTATATATGTATACTTATATAAGTAATGTTTGAAGGACTTAGGACGGCTAGCTCGCTTTATTTCCTTTTCCTCGTTGGGATGTGGCCTTAGGGCATCGGTTATTCGTCCGAACGTCGTCTAAATATTAGTTATATATATCATATGTACATATATAGACATAAAAGTTTCCGTCAGTTCGTTCAGTACCTTTGAGTAGCAAAAGCATATTTCGATTATACACACACATTATCAGTAACTATAATAGGTATAGTTAAGACATACTATTTACCATTCCAAGTACCAAGAATCATACAAGATTCAGTCTATTCATGATTCAATACAAATACATTACATACTATGCGAAGAGATACGATTACATATAAATACAAGGCATACAATTTCAAGACATACAATTATAAGAGATACGATTACATAAGATAGTGTACTAGATATTCATGAAATTTTACATACTACAAGTACTATATCAAGGAAATACTTTCATGTACAAAAACAAAATGGACTTTCATACGTAAATCTATTTAATACTAAGAATTGTGAGACATTTCAGCTTCACGTACGTTCGAGTATGCATTTTAAGTCCTGTATTATATACCATAATCTCTTGGAGGGAGAGCGTGATACTTGTGTATAGATCTATACGGGATTGACAATCCCGCACCTAAACTGTTAGCTACAGTTAGACCGACAGGTCTGGAGTGACAAATGTCATAACATTCCAACGCCTGAAGAACGTTGTTACAGGCCATCAGTGTCAATAGCATGGTTATAAAACTCACATGGAGTATTAAAAACACGTTGATTTACGAAGTTATCATATACCTTAGCAGTTATAACTGTACACAAATCTACTGTTTTAGACATGAAAAAGATCATGGTAGTACATCCTTGGGTCTTTTAAACTACCACCCACTTATAAACAAATATTGGATTTCTGAAGCAATCATTCAAAACAGTCGAGTCTTGGTAGAAGACTACAATTTATACTAGTAGAAAATATGGGATTTTCTAGGGTTTTCAAACGTTTGCAATTACTTGCAAACATGTTCGTTGGTACAAACTTTCCTTCATACATTTACAGGTTTTTCTTTACAGTTTTACAAATCAAAGTCACATAAATACTTATGAACTCACCAGCATTATTGCTGATACTCGCTTTCAAAATAACTTGTATTCCCAGGATACGGATAGACAGGTACGACTACCAGGTTCTGTGAAGACGGAGCAATCAAGACTCGTCTTTTATTTTTGAATATTCATTTTTGTAGAATTATACTATGAAAGAACTCACATGTAATTAAAATTATACTATTAATGCAATGGATGATGTTGTTGCTTTGTTTACTACTTTGCATTGTTGTGATACATTACATGACGTCCTCCGCCCCAGAACGTTTCCGCCGTTCTCGGTTTTGGGGTGTGACAGATTGGTATCAGAGCATTGTTTATAGTGAATCAAGTATATCAACCCTTAAAAGATATACAAACTATAAATACAATAGGGATTAAAATACTCTGATAAAGAGTTTATACTTTTAAATAATAAAATATTTAAGTAAGTATACGTGCCTGCATTCATACTAAAATCAGTATCACTAGGACGGAACAAAAGTATTACGATTGTTGGGCAACACAAGTAGACTTAGAGACATATAGTCAAAACTGGGATGATATAGCCTGATCAACTATATTATCTGAGGGTTGACTAGCATGTGACTAAGTGTGGTTGTGAGTTGAAACAAGTCTAAAAACTTACCCACAATACCACAATGGGAACAATAGAACGTAAACCTAAAATACTATAGGAGTATTTTGTGTATTCTATAAACTACTTATGTGTTAGATTCTTATACCCCAAATTATCGCTTGGATAACATAGTTGGACCCCATACCCACGACAACTCGTACTTCCCGAACAAAGGCAATGCTGGATGCTTCAGAGAAGAACCAGAGAATGATCATCCAATCCCATTTGAATGATCACCATACTGAAGACCTTTCGGATGATGATAACTCTGAACTCTAGAAGGAGAACCTACCCCCGGTAACTTCCAATTCAAACCCTAACCCTCGTCTAGCTCTTCATGGCTCGACGCCTCCTTGGGTAGTATGCCTAGAAACATGGAGCGCAGAGCAAGATCAACCTATGTCGTCAAAAGGAGACCGAAGCTACTACCACTTAAGCGAAGGGAGCTCAGCAGACAAAGTTCTAACAATACTGATCCGCAGAGTTGATCAAAATGAAACTCAAGGCAGGACGACGCTCCATTATATCAAAGAAGTTAAATACCAACGCAAGAATGCACACCATCTACACCAATCATCTTGAAAACACTCGTGAGAGAACTAAGAGAGACCATGAGACCCTACTGCAAGCATTAGCTGAAACGCAAGCCGAAGTCATAAGAACTCCAATGGGTGTACGAAGGACACCTTCTTAATAATAATGGAACATTAATTGGCTAACTGAGAGTTCACCAGAAGGATGACCTCCTCCAGAAAGAAAGGCTTTGTTTCCCTACCTTGTTTAAATGGACTATTTTTCTGTCTATGCCTGATGCAGCATTTTCTATGAAACTATCTTGTACTGTAAGTACTTTTAGTTGGGCCTTTATACTGCTAAAACCTTCCTACTCTGGATATGATGTAAGACCTTCTTCAAAGTCAAATTTTTCCTAAGCTTATTTCATCGTAAAGCATCGATGATATTGACAGTCGGCCAACTCCCGTGTCACCTTTGGTTCAAAAACCCTCATCATACCTTCGTCAATATGCTTTAGTCAAGTCATTGGACTATAGTAATTTAACTCCTGAGGCATTTCCATGTCTCTTCTAGTGGTTGGATCATGTTATCCACCAACCAGCGATACCTCAGCTTGAACGACAAACGTCTTGAAAGACCATTCTACAAACATACTTCTACTCTATACTACGATTGCATCATAGGGATGAAGATCAAACCATCATGAACATACTTCCAATCCGTACTAGGACTACATCATAGGGATGTAGGTCAAACTTGCGAGAACATACTTTTACTCTTTACCTAAAGCAATCGAAGTACATCTAGAGTCAACCAGAATCGCTCACAAAAATCTTTATCTTACGTGTTACAGAATCATGTCGTCATCCGGAAACGATCAGCCGAGCAATGAAAACCCTATCCTCCATATCGACACCGTTTCATTTCAAGTTGCAGCAGCAGCTGCGGTGACAATTTTCCTTACACACATCAACTCAAGCAACACAAGCAAGACCGACAAAGAAGTCGAGAGTTCCGATGGTAATACCGAACCGGGAAAACAACAAATGGCAACAGTCATAGACTGGCGAAGCCATAAGACCGAAAGGAAGAGGCGATATCGTCAAGCACTAAAGGAGCGCAAGAGATCCCAAAGACTTGCATGCCACAGCAACAACTGGCAACTCCTGCAGAACGCTTTAGAAAGCGGTTTCCAAGTTGGTGTAATGAGGAAGGCACTCGTGTCCACATAACTCTGGCTAAACACCTCACTCCCGCCACCAAGACTAAGTACTAGCCAGTCATGCCACCAATGCGGGGAGATAGGGCATCTCAAGAAGGATTGTCCTATAACAAAGAACTCTGGCGCAGACGGTAGGATTCTCCGGATCACAGCTGCAAGAGAACCTACTACGAACCCACGTTAATGTAATTTAGGCGTTTCATTGTAATAGACTTATAAACCATCCAAATCTAGCGCAATCAGAGTCTTATCTTTTGCGGGATCCCGTCGGTTTAGGGAGGCTCGTGCTACGTATATTTGCCTTTCGTAGTATATTCGCAGCAATAGTCTTGTAGTAGTTCAAAGTACTGTAACTCTGTTAAAAGTTACACTGTTGTGTTTTGTCTTTAACGCCCTTATGATCAAATCTAATACCGTTATTCCAAGTAAGTCCGATATCATCATACAACTTGACTCAATTCGATCCTCGCAATACCAGTTTCATGCGTACTTCTCCTTCCCCGAAAACGTCTTTCTAGTGAATCCGTCATTCCAGAACACCGAAGTACCCATGTATAGAATACCTCACAGTTCTTTTCTTTTCCAATGAAATCCCCGAAATACCACTTGTACCGTACGCCAAGTTAAAATCCAAAGGTCCATACGGTTGATCTTCGTTAATGAACGTATACATAGGGATATTATATAATCGAGGTTCTACAAGTTTGGAATTGACAATTCCACTTTAACTTCTTTTCGTCGATGGGATGAGAGCTCAAAAGAAAAATCATTTATTCGACTACCTTCCCAACCTTAATTATATATGACTCGTATAGCCGAGACTGTAATAGATGAACAAGGTATGAGTTCTACTATGAACTTCAGGACGAAGACTGCCCAAAACTACGAATGATCGTGCTTCCGTGAGAATAAACTTTGAAATACCTATCCTTTTCCCTAATTCATGAGTAGTAATACTATATTTTAGACCTTCACGATAGCTAATCCACCCCTAGATTTTGACATCATAATCAGTAGTAGTTGATTCAGTCTACATCGAGCCAACATCAGGTGCTTTGATAAAGCAGTTCATCCCAACCTCCTTAAACAACGAAGCCCTAGTTATTTACAGCCACGAACCAAGTACAAACCCTCTCATCATTTCCTGTATGCAAGCTCAAAAATGCTTACGAAAGGAATATCATGTATACCTTGCACACATCACCGAGACGTGCCAAGAAGTGAAGGACATTCAAGAACATCCAAGAAGTACGCGGTTTTCCTGAAACCTTTCCAGAAGGACAAACGAGACTACCAATACAACGTCAAGACGAATTCAGAATCGACTTAGTTCCAGGGGCTACCCTAGTAGCCAAATCATCTTATTGTCTAGCTCCAACCGAGATGCGAGAACTTCCTAGCGAGCTTAACAAACTCCTCAGAAGGGGATTCTTTAGGACAAGTTTCTCACTTAGAGGAGCATCGGACTTTTCTGTAAACAACAAAGAGCGTTCCAATGCTAAATTAAGCCTGATGCCTCGCACCAATATTATCCCTCCCAAAAGGAATAGAATATTTCATGATGTAATGCAATGCATCTAACCAAGGGCTTGGTTGTGTTCTTATGCAAGAGGAAAGATCACTACCTGTACCTCAAAACAGTTTAAGACACAAGAATTTGACTGTTCGACACATGAACCTGATTCAGAAGCAGCGTTAATTGCTCTGAAGATCTGGAGACACCACTTGTAGGGTACAAGGTGTAATACTCTCACCGAACACGGAAACACACAACACATATTCGACAAGGAAAGGATATCATACCAGCGAAATCAAACGAAAGAAGCAAAGTCGTATCCCATTAGTGAAAGATTCACTGGAATGCTAGGCGAAGATGAGTGTTTGCTTAAGAACATGAGTATCAAATAAAACTCCAGTCCGTAGCATGGTTGTTAATACTACTTAAAACTCGAATTTTGGGACGAAATTCCCTCTAACAGGGGGATGATGTGACAACCCGATATTTTGAGATGATAAAATGTAACGCTAGTCAAATTTAAGCCAAAACTTAACTTTCCTAAAATCATATTTGGGTTAAATAAAGTGGTAGGACTCTTATCAAGGTTTTCGTACATATAAAAAACACTAAAATCCGAGTTATAACGAAGAAGTTATGACCAATCTAAAATTCACGGCGAGAGCCGGCAAAGCTGGTAGACGTAAAACGCAAAGTTTCGATACAATAATTTTTAGCCTTAGACAGCTAAAAACTCGAAATAGAGATCTGACTTCGTATGAGGAAGTTGTGATTTATCTAAGTTACAGATATAACAGTAGACAGCTAAAAACTCGAAATAGAGATCAAGAGACTTTTAGCCGACACAATCTAAATGAGAGTCGAAGGGCTCAACAATACTAGCACAACGGTAAAAAGTCTGACGAAAACGGACGTCGGATGAAGTTATGGAACTTTAACGGACTTTTCCTGTCCCGACCTATTAAAATATTATATTAAAAATCAATTCAAGATTTGCCGACGGAGTCTAAACGAAAGTTGTAGATCGTAGTCTCACCTACGCGTGGATATAAAGAACGTCGAAAACGAAGTTCGTATGAGGAAGATATGAATTTTCGAAGTTTACTAATTAATTAAAATATAAATTTAATTAAAAACCCGGTATTATCCGAAGAAGGAGTCATCGGTCCAATCCCTCGTACGCCCAGCGTACCCTCGTACGCCCAGCGTACTCAGATGCTCGGCCTTATCCAGCCACGTCGCTTCGATGCTTTGTCCGAGGATGCGGTAAGCCATGACGTTGCGTACGCCCCGCGTACCCTCGTTAGTACGCCCCCCGTACGCGAGGCTTCCAGCCCCTATATAAAGGGTGCGAGGGTGCCGGCCATATTTGCTAATTTCCTTC
This sequence comes from Lactuca serriola, assembly GCF_051521515.1. Lineage (NCBI taxonomy): Eukaryota > Viridiplantae > Streptophyta > Magnoliopsida > Asterales > Asteraceae > Lactuca > Lactuca serriola. The sequence goes on along the minus strand of NC_136410.1, from coordinate 226,731,158 downwards.
CTTTCTCGCGCCGAAACTCTGCGTTTCAACCCTCGGACCCATCCCAAAGTCCCGGTTCTCATATCAAAGTTTGAAAGGAAGTTTTACGCTCTCAAGATTCCCGAGATTCCCGAGAATCTCGAGAGATCCGCTTTCTCGAGTGGAAGTTCTACTCGGTTTTTGCCACGCTTTCTTCAATCAATCAAGTGAGTTCATACCCCTACAATCCGTACTTTTAAATGTTTTATAAATGTTTTTATATGCTTTTAAGGGGGGAATACAAGTAAAACACACGATTATTATCGAGTGTTATATAAAATTTCATTATACACCTTTTATCAACGGAATCATATGTGATTTATAACTAGTATAGGGAAACTTTCGTATGCAAAATATATCACGATAACATCATATCTTTTGAAATGAAAAATGTTGTTATATATGTATACGTCAAACACTCTGTTTACACCGTATGTATATGTGTTCATCTTAGGCACTACAAAAATCATATTTTTCATAACAAGTGAGCATTTCACTAGGGATTACTATACAAACGAGACACACTTTTAGAAAACTATAATAGGTATAGTTATACGAGAACATCACGAACTTTTATATACTAGAAATACTATTTCAAGGAGATACATTCTTATACAAGAACAAACGAACACTTTCATAGGTACTTCAAATAGTTTTCACAAACGTTTTTACATGTTGAAACACTTTTAGAAACTGTCTTACAAACTGTAGTTTTCCTTTTTTGAAATCTATTATAGTTGTGCTTCAAACAAAGGTTTTCTCACACTTAAATTGTCTTGTCAAACGGTCTTTCGAACCGATATATAAACTGACATCACGTCAGAAATTCTTATTTATTTAACTATTCAAAGGTTTTACAAAACTTCTTTTATGCTTTTATATTATAAATTGCATGCCTCTATGTGTATAGTTATATAAGAAATGTTTAAAAGACTTAGGAAGGCTATCCACCCTGTTTCCTTTTCCTCGATTTGGATGTGGTCTGGTGGGATATCGGGTACTCGTCCGAAGGTCGTTTAAATATTAGTTATATATCATGTGTACATATATAGTCGTAAATGTTCCATCAGTTAATTCAGTTCCGACACTCTTGGGTAGCAAGGGTGTACAAACTTACTTAGACACTCATCAATTACATTCTAGTAAACTATTATAGGAATAGTTTAGGGTATACAAGGCGTTATCCCTATTACAAGAAATTACACCAGAGTCAGTTCATTCATGAGTCTAGACTACATGCTATATGAAGGGATACTCTTACAGAGATTCCTCTTACATGGATATATTTTTAGGGATACTCTTACAGAGCTTCCGCTTACATGAATACGTTTACAGAGATTCCACTTACATGAATACGCTTACATAGATACACTTACATGAATACGTTTACAGAGATTCCACTTACATGAATACGCTTACATATATACAATTACATGAATACGTTTACATAGATACGTTTACCTGAATACGTTTACATAGATACGCTTAGATGAGTACGTTTACTTAGGTAATATATGATTAGTTACTATTACATATTATATGTGTAAATACTGTTATATAGTTCTCCTTCTTATCTTTACCTTGTGATACAATCACATCATCGACGAGATAAATTGGACTTTATATCCTAGTACCAAAGGATACTTTGTGGGACTAACCGTTCCTAGAACCACTGTTAGCTACAGAGGTAAATGAACATCTACAGATGTTTTCGGTTGATACCATTACAGGTATACTTAAGGGACTAACTATTCCTAAACCCGGCTGTTAGCAACAGAGGTAAATGCACATCTACGGATGTCTATGGTTGAACTATTTACGGCGAGTTTCCACGTCGTGTGTAGCTTAGTACCCAAGGATACAACATAAGTTATTATATTATTATTATTTTTAGTTTTATAATAATAGTTAAACAGGGAAAAACCATCACATTTTCAAGTAATGCGTATTTTCAAAACAGCCAAGTCTTGGTTAAAGACTACTTCCAAAACATTTGGGTCTTCGTAGAAGACTACTTTATATACTAGTAGGAAATATGGGATTTTCTAGGGTTTTCATATTTATACTAAACGTTTCATCAAACATTCACCAGTCTTTCATAACAACTTTTCAAAGCAATAACATTGAAATACTTATGAACTCACCAGCTTAAATGTTGATCTACTCTTTCAAAATAACTTGTATTCTCAGGTCACTAGTAGACAGGTACGATGACCAGGTTTTGCAAAGACAGAGCAGTCAAGACTCGTCTTTTATTTTGATTACTTGTTGTAATGTCTTAACTCTATGAAAGAACTTACATGTATTAAACTATTACTATTAATGCAATGGATGATGTTGTTGCTTGTTTACTACTTTACATTTGTTCTGATACATTACATGACGTCCTCCGCCCCAGAATGTTTACGCCGTTCTTGGTTTTGGGGTGTGACACCAAGGGAGTTTACGGTCGTAAACTCATGGCTACTCATGTGTCAGTGCAAGTTTTGAAGGCTAAGGATGATTTAGGGACATTAGCTCTACCTTAGGATGAGAATGACCACCTTATTTGGAGTTTTTGAGGAGTTCACGGCCCAAATGAGTTTACTACCGTAAACTCATGGCCATTTATGCTTATGAGGGTCCTAAAGGTCATAAGGAAGCATCCTAAATTCAAGCCTAATCCTTAGGAAGTGTTTGTGGCATCAAAACACCCCTAACATGAGTTTACAGCCCATGGACCATTTGGTCATGTGCTTGCGGCCGTAAACACCTATGGGTGTTGGTATTTTGGTTGCTTTGAGTCGTAAACACATCATGGTAAAGTGCTAGGCTAGTCTCTTGGCTTAAGGAAGGCATTTAGGGCATTTCGGCATCCTAAAATGGAGTTCACGGCCCAAGAACATCCTTGGCCGTGAACTCACTTCTAGCCTTAATTCTTAATGTTTTTGAGGTTTAAACAAGTCATGGGTAGTCTCTAGGTTCATTTCCAAGGTTTGGAGGGACATTGGGCAGACTTTGGCCCTAAATTTAGTGTTCACGGTCCAAGAAGATCTTGGGTCGTGAACACCATTTCCTTCGTGTTTTGGCTGATTTTTCATGTTATCAATGCATCATAACACACTTAAATACACTCTAGATTGAAGTACTTACAATCCGGGGTGATCGGGCGAAGATCCTTGAGAGAGAAATCGGCATTTCTCTAGTTGGAAATGTAACTAATGAATAAATATGGTCAAGAACCATATATATACTCCTAGGGTTTTTGGCAGAAAATATTTTATTCAAGCATTGAATTCTAATATCAACGAGTTTTGGAAAATCGGAGTTGCACAATACCCTAGTGCATCCTCTCTCCTGATATCTCTTCAAGTGTAAATTCTGAAATGCTCAAACTTATCCCAAAAATTTGAAAGTTAGCATAACGGATTTGACTTTGATTGCTGTGGATGGTATTACAGAATGGAAACTTTTGGGTTGTCACATCATCCCCCCGTTAGAATGAATTCCGTCCCGAAATTAGCTCTCTTAACGTTACTACTAGGGTTGAGCTCTTCTGCTTTGTAGAATACATACACGTAGACCTGGCAACTTTGCCCTGGTGTTCTTGATAGGATTCATACTTGGTCCATCTATCATTACCTCGTGTATACAAGTCATATATGTTTAAGATTAGTAGGACTGTCGGATGTGCGACTCTGCCCCAGGTCCACAACCCAACGAGGACAGGAGATAGGGCAGAAACACACATACAAGATCTGCGTAATCATACTCATATACCACCCTCGCGTATATACTAAATAATAATAGGCAAGTTGTATTCGTCCATAGCCTCTATGCTCGAACTTGGTCTGTTGGACGAGTGGTATTTCGTGACGGTCTGCGGACGTCTGACGATAAGGCTTCGGAGGACAAAGTACTCTTCGCACAAGTACTTCGGGGGTTTAGAATGCGAAAGATAAAATTTTTGTTTTAGGTCGGACTTTCGATACGAATGATGAAAGTTTTGAGAACTTTCCGATCGAGGCGATAGAAACATATGAACTCGGTATGGTGAGGACCACGCCAACTCATGACGAAAGAAAACAACGGACTCTATACTGAACAAAGTTTTGGTCCAATGAAGGAAACGTCTGATAACAACGATGTATCCCTGGTATGCTTGGTACTGTACTCCTAGTATGTTTAACAATGTACTCCTTGTAACTGTTCTCGAGTTTCCTGTTTTCTATTTTGAATTTAACACTCTTATGTATCGTACCACTATGTGTGCATACATACAAATAAAAGTGCTTTACTTACTGAAGGGATACTTTTATACCATGGTCCCCCATGGTACCACTACTATTGCCCGTCATATACAAGTTGTGAATACATAAGATGAGCCAGGCAGTCGACTGAGCATCTCTGCCTCAAATCCTCAACCAATTAAGGAAAGGGGACCTAAGCGGAGTCACTCTGTGACAACCCGATATTTTGAGATGATAAAATGTAACGCCGGTCAAATTTAAGCCAAAACTTAACTTTCCTAAAATCATATTTCGGTTAAATAAAGTGGTAGGACTCATATCAAGGTTTTCGTAAATATAAAGAACACTAAAATCCGAGTTATAACGAAGAAGTTATGACCAATCTAAAATTCACGGCGAGAGCCGGCAACGCTGGTAGACGTAAAACGCAAAGTTTCAATACAATAATTTTTAGCCTTAGATATCTAAACGAAAGTCGTAGATTACGTTAAACCGTGATCATGCATAAAAAGAACGCCCAAATCTGACTTCGTATGAGGAAGTTATGATTTTCCGAAGTTTCTAACCTAGTAGTAGACAGCTAAAAACTCGAAACAGAGATCGAGCGATCTTTAGCCGACACAACCTAAACGAAAGTTGGAGAGCCCAACAATAGGAGTATAACAATAAAAAGTCTGATGAAAACGGACACCGGATAAAGAAGTTATGGGTTTTTAACGAAATTATCGTGTCCCGACCCATTAATTAAAATATAATTAAAAATAAAGTCAAAATTAGCCGACGGAGTCTAAATGAAAGTTGTAGAGTATTTTCTCACCTTCGCGTGGATATAAAGAACGTCAAAAACGGAGCTCGTACGCGGAAGTTACGGAATTTAGAAGAGGACATGCCGGATTACGCCCCGCGTTCTCTGGGAGTACGCCCCGCGTACTAGACCCAGAGTCGAGTCCCATCGGCCCGCCCCCTCTACGCTTAGCTAGCCAGGAGTAGTAAGCCATGACGCATTCTTACGCCCAGCGTAACGAGGTACGCGCTGCGTACTCCAAAATTACGCCCCGCGTACTCACCCCTCCAGCACTATAAATATATGTCATAAGCTGCGAGTTTTAGGCACACTTTCTCAAATCTCCAATTACTCTCACACACTTCCAAGCACCAGAAGCTGTCCCGACGACCTCGATTTCCGCACTCGAGCCCCCGACGAAAGATCTACGCTGCAGAGATCCCCGAAGAGCCCGAAGACACAACTTTCCGCGGTCGAAGTTCTGCTCAACCCTAGTCTCTCTCTTCAAATTTAACGGGTAAGTTCATACCCCTATAATTTACATTTTAAATGTGTTATCAATATTGTTTTAATATACACTTTTGAGGGGGGGGGGGGAATACAAGTAAACACACGATTATTATCGTGTGTGACTTAAAGATTAACTAAATACTCATTTTTATCAAGTAAATCATATGTGATTCACAACCATTATATGGAATCTTTCGTACGGAAAACATAACACGATATCGTCTGATATATATATATATATATATATATATATATATATATATATATATTGAAATTTAATATGTTGTTATACATATACGAATCAAACAGTTTATTTATACCTTGAGTACAGGTGTTCATTATGTCACCACAAAAAGTTACACATTTCATAACAAGTGAGCATTACACTAGGGTTACTATACAAACGAAACGAACTTTTGGAAAAACTATAATAGTTTACGACAAACATTTATACATGTTAAAAACTCTTTATCAAACTGTCTTACATACTTTATGATTCCTTTCAAACGCTGTTAGAATCATGTTTCTAACAAAGGTCTTCCTATATTTATAACTGTTCTTATCAAACAAATTGCTTTCAAATCATTTTATAAACTGACATCAAGTCATCATTTCTTATTTATTAAACTTTTCAAAGGTTTTACAAAACTTCTTTTATATTTTTTTGTGCTTGCCTATATATGTATACTTATATAAGTAATGTTTGAAGGACTTAGGACGGCTAGCTCGCTTTATTTCCTTTTCCTCGTTGGGATGTGGCCTTAGGGCATCGGTTATTCGTCCGAACGTCGTCTAAATATTAGTTATATATATCATATGTACATATATAGACATAAAAGTTTCCGTCAGTTCGTTCAGTACCTTTGAGTAGCAAAAGCATATTTCGATTATACACACACATTATCAGTAACTATAATAGGTATAGTTAAGACATACTATTTACCATTCCAAGTACCAAGAATCATACAAGATTCAGTCTATTCATAATTCAATACAAATACATTACATACTATGCGAAGAGATACGATTACATATAAATACAAGGCATACAATTTCAAGACATACAATTATAAGAGATACGATTACATAAGATAGTGTACTAGATATTCATGAAATTTTACATACTACAAGTACTATATCAAGGAAATACTTTCATGTACAAAAACAAAATGGACTTTCATACGTAAATCTATTTAATACTAAGAATTGTGAGACATTTCAGCTTCACGTACGTTCGAGTATGCATTTTAAGTCCTGTATTATATACCATAATCTCTTGGAGGGAGAGCGTGATACTTGTGTATAGATCTATACGGGATTGACAATCCCGCACCTAAACTATTAGCTACAGTTAGACCGGCAGGTCTAGGGTGACAAATGTCATAACATTCCAACGCCTGAAGAACGTTGTTACAGGCCATCAGTGTCAATAGCATGGTTATAAAACTCACATGGAGTATTAAAAACACGTTGATTTACGAAGTTATCATATACCTTAGCAGTTATAACTGTACACAAATCTACTGTTTTAGACATGAAAAATATCATGGTAGTACATCCTTGGGTCTTTTAAACTACCACCCACTTATAAACAAATATTGGATTTCTGAAGCAATCATTCAAAACAGTCGAGTCTTGGTAGAAGACTACAATTTATACTAGCAGAAAATATGGGATTTTCTAGGGTTTTCAAACGTTTACAATTACTTGCAAACATGTTCGTTGCTACAAACTTTCCTTCATACATTTACAGGTTTTTCTTTACAGTTCTACAAATCAAAGTCACATAAATACTTATGAACTCACCAGCATTATTGCTGAACTCGCTTTCAAAATAACTTGTATTCCCAGGATACGGATAGACAGGTACGACTACCAGGTTCTGTGAAGACGGAGCAATCAAGACTCGTCTTTTATTTTTGAATATTCATTTTGTAGAATTATACTATGAAAGAACTCACATGTAATTACAATTATACTATTAATGCAATGGATGATGTTGTTGCTTTGTTTACTACTTTGCATTGTTGTGATACATTACATGACGTCCTCCGCCCCAGAACGTTTCCGCCGTTCTCGGTTTTGGGGTGTGACACACTCACTCTAAGTCTGCAACATCTCAGTTGCGCACAACCCTGATGTATATGGTGAGTCATAATAGCTTCTCTAAGGGATCTTTTATTTCTCTTGAATATTACGACCTATTTCAACATGTGAGTTGTTATAGTTACTTTTAAGTGTCATCCCCAAATTTTAATCTTATATGAATATAAATTAATTTTAAAAGTAAATACTATTTTAAAAATGTACCACTACTCGTTGACGACTACGGGGTAGATTCTCCTGCGGTGATCATCAGAATACGTCCATCCGCGCCTGAGTTCTTGATTATCGGGCAGTCCCTCTGATTGTATCCAGAGTCACCACAGCCATAGCAGGCTTGGTTTGCTTCACGTCCGAGGACTTGGGAGATCGGCTGAGCTGGTGCCCTGCAGTAACGGACTGTGTGTCCTTTTGTGTGGCAGTTTAGACACTGCATTTCCCGGAACGCTCCAGTGTGGTGAAAGTTGCATTTCCCACACTTCAGAAGGTTTCCAGCATAATGACTGGCAGGTGCTGAAACAGTAGGTGTCGTTGCGGCGTACATAGTACTCGCTTGTTGCTCCTGCAGGGTGTTTTTTGTTTCTTCCTCCTCTTGTTCTCCGACTCTAGATTATAGTCTTCTTCCCTCGATGACTCAGGAATAGGGACTTTTACGCTGTGGCGGACTCTATGATCGATGAGTCGCTGAGCCAAGCGTTTAGCACTAGCGAACATGGATGGGTTAGAAGACAACACATTTCCTTGGGTCGGAGCTGTCAGACCCCAAATGTATCTTTCTATCTTCTTGCTCTCTGAGGTAATCATCTCGGGGTATAGAGCTGCTAGTTCGCTGAACCGGTCCGTGTAGGTCACTATGTCTGAGCCGACCATAGTGAGATCCCACAGCTCTTGTTCCAGCTTTTGAATCTTGCCTAGCGGGCAATATTCTTCCCGTATTAACTCTTTTAGGTTTTCCCAACCTATTGAGTTTGCCATTGACAGGGTCAGTGACTTAACATGGCTGTTCCACCATGTTAGGGCCTTTCCATCGAAGGTGCATGCAGCAAACTTCACTTTGCTTCCTTCGGGGCATAAACAGATTTCGAAAACCGACTCTGTTTTCTCGAACCATTGCAGGAGGGCAATGACTCCATCACTCCCTTTAAAGGACAACGGTTGGCATCTGGTGAAGTCCTTGTAGGAGAACTCTCCCTGGCGCATAGGGACTTCACTTCGAGTAAAATCAGTAGGCGTTTCACCTCCACCTGTACTGATGGGGTGATATTGTGCCATGGCTATTGCCACAGCCGCGGCCACTGCAGCGTTCAGAGTTGTTGCATCGATTTGCGGAGAAGGTATGGGAGTTATCGGAGTAGCGTGTCTGGGTGATCTGCGAGGAGGCATCTTTGCTAAAAGAAAACAAAGATGAGACGGAATAAGTCTATAGCAACGGACACAAGCCGAAAGCTAAAAAGACAAGGTTATCCTAATTCTAGACGTATCGGGTCCTGACTTCCACAGGGTTCTAGGGACAATTCATAAATGAGACTATACCAAATAAACTCTATGAATTTGAAATAACTATCCCCGAATGAATATCTGTTTCCTGAATAACTGTTACCAGCTGCATGTAAGAAAATAATTCTAACACATGTAATGTGAGCAGTGTTTCCACTCGCTCGATAATTTAACCTAGTTAATATTTATTAGTGTGACGCGTAAGACGTTTTGGTTACTTCGGCTGATCTTTCCTTGAAAAACTTCTCATGAACTTGTCCTTGTTCCTCCTGAACTCTTCTGTTGTCTACTATGAGGAAGTGGTTACGTTTATCTGGGCTTGTCGTGCGAGAATGAAAGTGACTAAAGAACCTATGAACTTTAAGGTAACTTTATGGGGTGATCCTTATGGAATCCTCCTATAATTGTACAAGGTACACCAGTTTGTATTGTATATAACTGAAGATCAAATAGACCTTCGAATAATTGATCCCACCTCAACACTACTTCCTTAAAAGGAATGGATAGCGAAGCGTCAGTTACAGATTCTATGTCTATAAGATCTTGATTATATATAAAACTTTATGAATAATCGAATCCAATATGGTCTCAGAACTTACGAATATAAATAAAACAACCTTATTTATCACCATAATGATAACACATTATTCATTGTATACTGTTTTAGCTATCAAATTTATACTTGAATTAAATCAATAGTTGTCCCATGCTCCAAGAATGTAAACTATATTTTCTAAACACTAGTCATGCCATACACCAGGTATGCACACTATGTTTATCCAAACCATAGTTATGTCATACTCCAAGTATGCACACTATGTTTGACTATGATCTTTACTTTGTGAAATAGATCGACTGAACAAAATTCCAATGATTCAGATTTCACAATCCCAAAACCTTACCGCAAATGCAAAAATTCCAAATTCCTGCCATTTACCAAAATCTGTTAGATTTTAAACTTATATTCACTTATCCTCTTGTAATGATTATGCACAAAGTCACAAAGACTTGTCAACTGACATTACAGAGTATTCCAATGGATATCAACTCCATGGAAACATCCTTCTTGCATTAAGTTTCTAATCTTACATAGATTGAATAACTTCCAACTATGAAACATTTTCCATATTTCATCTCAACTATCATTTCTGAAGAAGAGTTGCCTCCTTTCAGAATTTGTCAATATGGTCCTTCCAAATTAACACTATACTTCCAACTGTCCCTGAGCAACCAATCTTTGGTAAACCTCAGATTGTCCTCGACAATTGCTTAATCATTTTAGTCATATGGGACACGAGTCATGCTACAATTTTTTTATTTGACATGTTCTCACAATTCGAACTATGAAGAGGTATGCCGTAATCATAATCGAATTTTGAGAACGCAAATAATGGACCCATATATATAATTTCCTTATGTTGAGCCATTTCAACACAAAATTCATATATATCCTTGACTAAAGATGATCAAAACCGATCAAAACCTCAATCTGAGCTTTTAGAATTGAAATGAAGTATAATTTCCTCTCCCTTAATTATAGCAAAACAATTTTTTCAACCCTTGCAACTTCACGAATTGAAACTTTTGTTTTTCTATAATTAACATTGCTAACTTGCAATACTTATCATAATTATCATGCTCCCACTAACATCAGCATAACACTTACGCTCCCACTAGCTTTGAAATGTACTGAGAAATTAGCTGGACTTCTAGAAATCAATACTTTATCGACTTTCTTTCCAAAGTTCAGATTTCTGATACAAGATGCTTTGATAAAACTTTATCAAAAACATACACCTTTCCTTAGATAGCTCACATGTGTGTCAAAACAATTTTAGAACTATGAAAAGGGATACCGTAATCATAGTCTTAATTGTTTAGACCTTTTCCATTTCTCACAAGTCCATGTTAGTGTGTCGGTTAACCACACACGCTCCACTAACGACTTTGAGAATGCAAATATCACAATTGCTATCTGCTTAAAAACTACTTAGAGAAAGTGATTGCTCACCATCATTTTCATGAATCGGAGAGAAACCTTATGACACTTAGATTTTATGGTGTATGTGTTCTTATCCATGTCAATTTTGGCAAATTCATATGGACTAAACTTGTGCAATCTTAAATTCTTGCCACCTGGCAGCACAAGGGCCTGCCATTGCTTCCAAGTTGTTATGCAACCAACTGAGAACTCTCAGAACTCCTATGTAAAGCCAACTTTTACTGGAATGGGCATAGAATATGTCAACACGATAGGTTATAAACCTCAAGTCGTGTGCTAGTGAAGAACTTCAGGTTTTATTCTTGATTAGATCTTCAGACTTTCAAGACCTTTAAGACTCCCACTGTGCTCTTGATATATAAGAATCTCTTGTCAAGAACCATTCCTTGACAAAACAAATATTCAAGAGATAGTGCGGATTCTTATCAAGACAAACACTTCACACATTTGGCCTTAGTTGGTCTCTGTTTTATCCAAAACATTACAACTTACCAGTTTCAAATGTAAAAGAGTAGAACACATTTTACTCTTACATTTGACAAGTGTTAAAAACCTTCTTAAAGATATGTCACTCAAGATACAATCTTGGAGTATGACTCTAAGGATTTTTTTGGAACGAAGTATGACTCATCTTCTTCATTTAACCACTTCAACAATTCATGTCTCCTCTTCTTAGCCATAAGAATTCACTAAGATGTCCTTAGAGGATGAATTGTGATATGTTTTCTTAATCATTAAGATGATCACAAACATGATACTAAAGTACTCTCCCATCTTTTCAGATTTGAGAAACTTTTATCTTTCTGCCTAATTTGATTCTTCTCATTCATTCTGCCATACATCAAATCTTTTTCAATGTTTCAGAATTATACTTAAACTTGTAAGTATAACCATATTTACTAGGCTTTAGTAAATCATGACGAATAATCTTATTGATCTTTTGTGGTGGACTTGACCAGTGCACAAGAATGTGTACTCAACCCCTTTAGTCCTTTCCTTGTTTACATAAGGAATTAGTCTTAATTTTTCCAAAACTGAAAGTTCTCATTCATCATACTATACAAATTGTATGATTCCAAGTTTCGGTCCAATTGAGACTTGGGTGATGATAATCTTTCCTTATTTGGTAAATCTAGACACTACCACAAATGAAAGAAACAAATTCACATTTCCATTATTGCTATCATTGGAATCATATAAACAACAATTCTTCACAAATGTCATTGTAAGGATATTTTAAAATAAATAAAATCAAAAATTTTCTTTTATTTTAAAACTTTGCGGAAAAACTTATCCTTACAATGCAAATGCAAAAGAAAACTTATGTTATTATGCATTCCTAAGCAATCTGTCACAACTCTTAAGTAACAGCCCAAAATTCTGATCACTGAACCATGTGATCGGAATCCATCTTCCCGATCAGAATCAGCATATACTTCTTTTAACCTTCCTCTTTCCTTTGATTCTTAAAAGCATCAACATGTGACCCAGTCACATTATGTAATAAGAATCTCCAAATAGGATCTTAATAGAGTTAGACAACGGACTTTACCTAAAGTAGAGTCAAACTTATCGACTTTACCATCCTTAGGTAAATTTGGCAGCTTCACAACCAAAGCCCCTTCCTTTGGCAATAGAAACATATGGACCCTTAGGTAATGGTACATGGGACTATCTTAGACTTAGCCTTTCTCTTTACCATTTGGTCAACCGAGTTGACTATGGCCAATCCCTTTCCATTGGGAAAAGAAAGCTTTTACTGGATATCCAATGTTACCATTGTCAATGTCCATTGAAAGTTTGGTAAGTTGATCTTCTAATCAAATTTTCTTTACTAGTCCTCCAAATCATTGCTGATTCAGCAGCACCAAGCAAATAGATAAGATCATTAAGGGTCATGTCATAGTAGTCCCAAAGTAACTCATTATGTGACTTAGAAAGTGATTGAACATCAACTTTCTCTAGACTTTGACACCCAACTCTCCCGGTTTGTCAATATGTGACTTCATCTCCAAGATGTGATCACACCTAGACCTTGCTTGCCAATAGGGATTGAGTGACTTAAACTTTTAAAGAACTTGTGGGTTAGGGAGAATAATTGGAGAAGAAGAAAGACAACAAGTATGATTTCCATGAGTCAATCATGGTACATCATCTTCATTAGGAAGGTATGTTCCAAGGGAATTGGGATGATCATAGATGTCTAAAATTGACATCTAATATGGGAGATATTCAAGTAAGTTGATTTAAAGTCCTTAATATAACACCCAATATGAAATATTAAGGCTAGGACCCAACACAATACTTTTATAACTTGGAAGAGGGATGCCGTAATCCAAGCTATAAAATATTTGAAGGTAGATGAATGACGAATCACCAATTTCCACCATGAAAAACGAAATATAATTAATTTTTCAGTGGATTTGAAACTCCTAGATCTTTTGAGATTCATTGAACTTTTCAAAAGCATGTTTCAATCTCGATTGTGTCCTCTCAAATTTTGTGACTGGGATGCCGAGGATCACAAAACAAGGTGTGAAAAACCATGCAAATTCACTTGGTACCCTTAATATTATCACCTAATCACTGTGCCGGTTAACCACACGCGCTCCACCGATTTATGATAAACATTAAGTCACCCTTTGCCATCCTTACTAGTCCAAGTTAGTGTGCCGGTTAACCACACACGCTCCACCAACGACTTGGTAAGGTACAAAGTGTGAATTTCATGGGTTAGCACCAAATTCATATTTTCCTAAGTAACTAAAGTTGGGTATTTATAAAGGTTTAGTTACTTAGTATTTATCATTAATACTTTTAATGAAGGGAGAATTATAGTCCTTGTCCTACCCGTTCGGCTAAGGACCCTCCACCAGTCAAGGAAGTGGTGGGTGAGAGTGGACACCCATTAAGCTGCCATTTTATAGGCAACAACCTTATACCCCCCATATAGACCGGCTTCGTGAATGAGGCATACTAACGGTAAGACTGACTTGCTCTTATATATATATATATATATATATATATATATATATATATATATATATATTATTAACTTATAATATTATACTAGTATAAGGATTGAATTTTAACTTTTAAAATTCTAAGGGCTTAACTTGGAATTAAAGTATTCATAAGGGAAAACTTTACAAATTCCAAAACATGAGGGCAAGTTTTGAAATTATTCAAAACTAATTAATTCCATAACTTATGTGTTTAAAGTAGTTTTAATTAAAAAAAACTCCTCAAGTTAAGTTATGGAAGACTTTAAACTGTTAAAAGAATGTAACTCTTCTTTTGTAACTTATGGAACTAATTAAGGTTACACATTTTTATTATTTAATGAAGAGATTCTTGAACCTCCATAACTTGAGGACAATTTATGGAGTCATAAAACCATTTATGACAAAGATGACTCTTCAATTTTGTAACCTATGACACTTTTATGAGTTTTAAAATTCATAAATGTGACTTTTCATATAACTTAAGGACAACTTACAAAAATACATTTTATGAACTATATCTAGATCAAATTGGATTGAAAACAACTAACACACAATTTTTTTCATTGATCTAAATTAACTCATAAAACAAGGTTACACAAAAAAAACTTTTTTCATGTTCCATAACTTACGAACAATTAATGGAATACTTTAAAACATTAATACCAAGTTTTGTAACTCCATAAAAAACTTTGAATCAATTTTTTTTAAAACCTTTTCATATCCATAACTTATGGAGGTTTCAAAAAGCACTTTAGATCAAACTTTTAAAACTAACAAAATAATCATATCATTTTATCTTTTACTAAATTTGACCTAATTCAACTCATATAGCAAATGATTCAAATTTTAAAAATAACTAGTTTTTCACAAAAACAAGTAATTATCTTAAAATTTGACAAACGTCATGTTTTTTTTTTCTTTTTTTTCCAACTTTGAAAATAAAACATTTGCATCAATATAACAGAAAACAACCTGTATCTCTGATGCCACTGTTGGGTTTTGAGCATTCTAACACTCCTATGGTTTACATGCAACCCTAAATACCTTGGATCTATTTTTTCTCTATTATACATGAAAATATGAATATTCCAAGGTATTACCCTATCTAGCATACAATATTTGGTTCATGGGTAATAAAACAAGTTAGAAGACATACCTTGTTGATGAAACTAGTCTTCATGAAGCATGAGTGCGTAGTGCCCCAAGTGTGACACCTCAAATGGTTCACACAACACCATGAACACTTGGAATAACCTTGAGAATAAGAATACATTGGTTCTCTCTAGTGAAATCGGCCTTGCCCTTTTTTTGTGTACACACACTAGTGCCAATTTCACCAACCAAGGACATCTTTATATAGTGTGGTGATTAGGGTTAAACCCATGACCCTTCATTTCATATGATCCATGGGTTAAACACTACATGGACTATCCATGAAGACTTAGCCCAACTTAAATGAACTTGGCCCATCACACATATATATCTAAGAGTCCATATTTAATTAGTTCCTTTTGATCAGTTAATTAATTATAAATTAATTTTTGATCAATACTAATTAAATAATATGATTATATATTAATATATTAGAACTTATAATATATTAATATAAATCACTAGTATACTTTTTCCTCATCTTGTCTATCCAATTGTCCCGATGCCATGCAACCCAAATGGACCATGTCGGGTCCGGTCAAGTCTTACCAATTATAGTTATGGGCTTAGACATTAATCCAACATTATCAATGGAGCATGTGTGACTAACCGGCACATTGATTAGGTGGTAAATGACATCGAGAGTACCAAGTACATTTGCATGGTTATTCACACCTTGTTTGTGATCCTCGGTATCCCAGTCACAAACTTGAAGGGCATATCGAGATTTACACATGCCATTGAAAAATTCAGTGAATCTCATAAGAATATAGGAGTTTCAATTCATTTAAAACTAAATTATCTTTTTCGCTTTTCATGATGGGAATTAGTGAATCGTTGGTCACTTACCTTCAAATTATTTGCAATTAGATTACGTCATCCCTCTTCTGAATTGTAAATAAATGTGTTGGGTCCTAGCCCTAATTTTTTATTTGGGTGTTAAATTGGGATTCTTATCTAATCTAAACTTTGTCTCTTTTCTTTTTTAGAAGTCGACTTCAAACAACGCTGCAAACGTCGCTTCTAGCTCTTTTTCCCTTTTGAGCTTATGTGGGAAGGTGATCTTTGATGGTTCGAACTTCAACGAATGGATCCGAAACATTCGTATGATCACCCACTACGAGGACAAGGAGTATGTTCTCGATGAAGAGCTGAAGGAGATTAATGAAGCGGGTGCTACTCCCGAGGAAATATTTAAGTTTTGAGCACACGAGAAGGACGCGACAAAGGTGTCATGTATCATGCTTGCAACAATGACTCCCGAACTCCAAAAGTGCTACGAGGACTACTCCCTATGAAATGCATCAAGAATTGATGGAAAGGTACCATCAAATTGCAAGTCAAGAGAGGTATGAGATCATCGTTGCGATGCTCACTACTAAAATGAAGGATGGAGAGTCCATTAATACCCATTTATAGAAAATGCCAATATTCGTGGACCGTTTGATGAAGTTGAATGTCAAGTTTGATGAGGAGTTGGCCATTGACATCATCCTGCACTCGTTGCCTCCTTGTTACAACCAGTTTCGTATGACTTATCATATGAACAAGGAATAGGTCACTCTTAGCAAACTTCAAGGCCTCTTGTGCACTGCTGAGAGCAATTTGAAAGACAAGTTTGTTGCATCAACTCCTACCGTTGCTGCCCCTGTCTTGGCTATTGGGAAAGGGAAAGGAAAGAAGAGGAAGGCTCCTTCTAAGAGCCACAAGGGAAAGTCTCACGATGGATCCTCTTCTAGTGGGAGCAAAGTTGGCTCTGATGTTGTTTCCTCAAACCCAAAGGATGCAGAGTGCTTCTACTGCCACGAGAAAGAGCA
Organism: Lactuca serriola; assembly: GCF_051521515.1. Classification (NCBI taxonomy): domain Eukaryota; kingdom Viridiplantae; phylum Streptophyta; class Magnoliopsida; order Asterales; family Asteraceae; genus Lactuca; species Lactuca serriola. Next base: position 226,714,041 of record NC_136410.1, on the reverse strand, counting down.
TTGGAAACGAAGTTGCCCGAAGTACTTGCAAGACATCAAGGACGGAAAGATAAAGTCATCCTTCGCATGTATTTATACTATTCATTCTAACAACTCATCACCTGCTATGTCTTGGGTCCTCGATACAGGATGTGGTTTTCACATTTGTTCTGATTTTCAGGGTCTAAGAAGAAGTAGGGATGTGGAGCATGGGAAGATAAACTTGATCATGGGGAATAGGAAAGCGTCGCCTGTCACCAAGATTAGAGTTTACTCTTTAGTGCTTAGTAGTAGGTTAGGTCTATATTTGAATAATTGTTGCTACTCGTCAGAAGTGACACGAAACATTATTTCTTTTCATGGTTTATATAAACAACGTTTTAGATTTTCGTTTAATAATGAAATTGGTTCTTTAATGATTATTTGAATTGTGTTTTCTATTTTGAAGCATTGCCTTGTAATGGAATATATGAAACTGTGATGGTTGTAGACAACTTTGGAAATGATGTGTTGCATATCGATTCTTCCAATGGTTTGGATAAGGCATGCTTGTGGCATTGTCGTCTTAGACATGTCAACAAGAAGCGCATAGCCTAACTCCAAAAGGATGGAGTGTTGGAGTCATTCTACCTTAGGGACGATGACATATGTGAATCTTGTTTACTTGGAAAGATGACCAAGTCACCCTTCACTGGTACTTGTGAAAGGGGTGAGGGTTTATTGGATCTCATACACACCGATAGAGGGTCCTTTAGATCCACCACAAGGGATGTGAACCGCTTCTAAGTGACTTTTACCGTGGATTATAGCAGATATGGGTATATCTACTTAATCAAACACAAGTCAGAAACTTTTGAAAAGTTCAAAGAGATTAAGAAAGAAGTGGAGAATCAGCTGGGCAGGAAAATTAAGATTCTCTGATCCGATCGTGGTGTTGAGTACCTTAGTCTTGAATTCCATGACTACCTCAAGGAATGCAAAATTGTTTCGCAATTGACGCCACCTAGGACACCGCAGTTGAATGGTGTAGCTGAGAGGCGCAATCGAACCTTGTTGGACATGGTTCGTTCCATGATGAGTCAAGCTTCGTTACCTATCTCATTCTGGGGGAGCCTTACCTGTCCACATCTCGTGAGGTGTTCTGCCACCCATATCCTTAATCTAGTCCTTACTAAGAAGGTTTCCAGAACACCTCACGAGATGTGGACAGGTAAGGCTCCCTCTTTGTCACATATAAAGTTTTAGGATTGTGAGGCTTTCGTAAGACGAAAGACTCGTGACAAGCTCGAGCCTCGTAGTGAGCGGTGTATTTTCATCGTTTATCCACAGAAGTCCTTTGGATATCTCTTCTATAGACCGAGTGACAATGTCGTCTTCGTTGCGAGGAGTTGGGTTTTCTGAGAATGAGAACTCATATGCCAAGAGGATAGTGGACGGCAAATTGATCTTGAAGAGCTTTAAGAATCAAACGATGAAGGAACCTCTAACGCTGGAGTTCAACCCGAGGTGGAAACTCCTGTTGAACCAATTGACGAGTCCCTACCTCTTAGACGTTCTAGTAGAGTTAGTGTTCTGCCTGTGTTGTATGGTTTTCATATAACAAGTGAAGGTGATAAGTTTATTAGTGATAGCACAGTAATAAATTTAGATGAACCTAACAACTACAAGGAAGCCGTGGTAGGCCCAGAGTCTGTGAAGTGGAAAGAGGCTATGGACAATGAGATTCAGTCCATGTATAACAATCAAGTTTGGAATTTGGTTGACAATGTATTGGGTCGTAAGACGGTCGGGTGTAAATGGATCTTCAAGAAGAAGACCAACATGGATGGGAAAGTACACACTTATAAGGCGCGAATGGTTGCGAAGGGCTTTACTCAAACTCCCGGAGTTGACTATGATGAGACCTTCTCACTAGTAGCGAAGATAAAGTCTATAAGGGTTATGATAGCCAAAGCTGCGTTTCATGATTATGAAATATGACAGATAGATGTCAAAACCACTTTCCTTAATAAGAAGTTGGCTGAGGATGTTTACATGAGTCAGCCAGAGGGTTTTGTCGATACGAAGTACCCTAGTAGAGTGTGTAAGCTTGAGAAATCCATTTATGGATTGAAACAAGCATCTCGGAGATGGAATCTTTGTTTTGATGAGAAAGTCAAAGAGTTGGTTTTTCGAGAAGCGAAGATGAGTCATGTGTATATGTCAAAGCCAGTGGGAGTATAATTAGCTTTCTCGTTTTGTATGTGGATGACATACTACTCATAGGAAATGATGTCCCAACTCTGCAGGAGGTTAAGTCCTAGCTTAGGAAGTGCTTCGCTATGAAGGACCTCGGAGAAGCTGCTTATATTATTAGGATAAGGATAGTGAGAAATAGGAGTAAAAGACTAATAGGACTTAGTAAAAGTACTTACTTGGATAAAGTGTTGAAACGTTTTAACATGGAAAATTCCAAGAAAAGGGAGTTATCGATCCAAAGCAACACCAAGTTGAGTAAGACTCAAAGCCCAGGTACCGAAGCTGAGATAGTACAAATGGCTCGAGTACCTTACGCTTCCGCAATTGGCTCGATCATGTATGCTATGACGTGTACTCGCCCTAATGTGGCCTTCGCTTTGAGCATGGTCAGCAGATATCAAGGGAACCCTGGTAGAGCACACTGGACCGCAGTCAAGAACATTCTTAAGTACCTGTGAAAGACTAAGGAATGGTTCCTTATCCTCGATGGGAGTGATGACTTGAGAGTGCGAGGGTATAGTGACGCCAGTTTTCAAACTGACCGAGACAACTACCGCTCTTAGTTGGGCTGGGCTTTACCCTGAATGGAGGAGCAGTAACTTGGAAAAGTTCCAAACAGGAGACCATAGTTGATTCAACATCTGAATCAGAGTACATAGCAGCTAGTGAAGCGTCGAAGGACGCAATATGGTTGACAAACTTCATCAGAGACCTTGGAGTTGTACCAGCCATAAAGGAGCCTATGGAAATTTTATGTGATGAAGAAGGTGCGGTGTCCTTAACCAAGGAACCGAGGGATCATGGCAGATCCAGACATATCGATAGAAAGTATCACTTCATTAGACACCGGGTAGAAGAGGGACTCCTCGTAGTAAAGAGGGTATCGTCAGAAGAGAACCCAACAGATCCCTTTTTGAAAGGGACTGAGTAGGGTTAAGCACTTGCAGCACACTAGGAGCATTGGGCTGATGGACGATATTAGTTTTAGTGATTAGATAGTTTTTAGAAACATTGTAATAGATAAATCGTAATTGACATTTTGATGATTAAATAAAGGTGTTTTATTTGTAAGTAATGTTACTGCGTTGTGTCAATTATTTACTATTGTTTCACTTTACATTTTTTTACTTCCTAAATAATAAGATTATTTAAACTATCCACAGTCGTTCATACGTTGGAAGTAAGTATGAAAAAAAGACTATCATGAATTGGCTTGTAGATTTTCTAAGTGTTTAGACATGGAAAAGGTTGGCTACAACGTTCATGAGTGCTTATGAAATAAGATTTGAGTATTGGATTAAACCCGCGCTCACATAAATCACTTCATGGAATTTAATCACGGGTGATTATGAGACGATAATATCATATAGTCTTTAAACCTAGATATATGAGTTGTTGTTTGCAAATTGGTTGTGCATTGATAATGCGTAAACACATCAGTAACTTGATATTATAAAACGTATTGTTATGTATGATTTGATGAGTAAATAGTACAATCATATAAGTCGAAGTTTGTCCCCTCTCTCCAAGATCATCCAACTTGCTTTGGTGTTTGTGATTCATTAGAAGCATCACATTTGAGGTGCGAGGTTCTCAAAAGCTCAAGATCTTCAAGAAACAATCAAGGTAACATTCTTACTAGTTTATTTATGTTGATTTGTATGCTAGATTAGGGTTTGCAAGTCTTGGACAATTGTTGCATGTAAAAATAGAAAAACTAGATCCAAGCATTAGGGTTTGCATGAACACCATAGGGATGTTGTTTTTCTCATAACCCAACAGATTTCACATTTGTTATGATTTGTAGGGGCTAAGAAGAAGTGAGGATGTGGAGCATGATAGAATAAACTTGATCATGGGGAATAAGTGATCTTCACCTGTCACCAAGATTAGAGTTTATAGTCTAGTGCTTAGTGATGGAGTTAGTTTAGATTTATTGAATTATAGCCACTCGTCAGAAATGAAACGAAACATTATTTCCTTTGATGCATTATTTAAACAAGGTTTTTTATATTCTTTTAATGATGAGAATAGTTCTATTTCTGCTTATAAAAATAGTATATTTTATTTTGAAGCTTTACCTTGTGATGGTGTGTATGAAACTGTGATGTGTGTAGATAAGTTAGGTAATAGTATATTTCATATAGATTCTTCTAATGGCATAGACAAAGCGTTCTTGTGGCATTATCGTCTTGGCCACATTAATAAGAAACACATGGCCCACTCCAAAAGGATGGAGTGTTCGAATCATTTGACCAAAGGTCCGATGATGAATGCGAATCTTGTCTTTTGGGAAAGATAACAAAATCACCTTTTAATGGTTCTTGTGAAAGAGGTGAAGGTTTGTTGGATCTCATACACACATATGTGTGTGGGCCCTTCAAATCCACCACAAGGGATGCTAATCGATTCTATGTGACTTTAACTTATGATTATAGCAGATATGGATATGTCTACTTAATCAAGCATAAGTCAGAAACCTTTAAAAAGTTCAAAGAGTTTAAATAAGAAGTTAAGAATCAATTCGGGAAAAAGATAAAGATGCTTAGATCCGATAGAGGCGGTAAGTATCTGGGACAACCCGAAATTTGTAATCTTATATAGTAATCAATTCAATCAAGGTTAGACTCATTTTGCAATATTTTAGCACTGTTTGGAGTCTATTCGAGTGTTCTAAACCTAGTACATCAAAGGGATCGGTGTTTAGATGAATCAGTTGAATCTCCACACCACCTAGCGGACCATAGACCTCCTCAAAAGGAGTTTTCGGCCAAAACCTTAGAGTTTTCGGTCAAGGTGACCGAAAACCCCATCCTACATATATATTTCATAATCATTTGGATCATTCTTTCCTTTTCAAAGCTAGAAACATCCATTCTCTTTCAAGTATCATCGAGTTCTTCACTTTGATCTTCAAAATTATAAGAATTATTTCCATTTGATTTGTTGTTACAAAGCTTTATCTAGTACAACCCTTTCATTTCATCCATGAAATCAACTCTTTTGGGTTAGATCTTCAAGAACACCAAGAACACACACTAGTGTTTTGGGCCGAAAACACCCTTCTTTGCTTCCATATTGTAAGTATCTATCTCCTATACATGTTATCTAGTAAGGATACTTGATTTAGGGCCTTGAAAACATCCATTTCTCAAGAACAATAGGTGTTTTCGGTCAAGTGCATCTCCCTTGACAAAAAAACCCTAAAGAAAGGTGTCTTTAAGACCTTTAACTCACATAAAGCTTTGGATGAAAATTAGAGCCCCTATACATACTTGAAATCCCATGAAAAATCACCTTATGCACCAAATATTATGAGTTTTCGGTCTCAACCTCATGGACCGAAAACCCTAAAAAAAACAAGAACCATTAGGACCGAAAGCTCCGTTTGGTAACCATACACTCATTTTATGTACTCATTTAGGATAATAACACTTCCATAAGAGTGTTTTCTAGTCTATGAGAGTGTTACCCTTCTAAATTAGTTGTATAAACACTAAGTGCATGCATATATGTGTCTTTATATGCTAAATAGGATCTTTGTGTGCTCGAGTCTTCACTTGACACTTAGCATCCGTTTTCCAATCTTACATTCGCATGACTCATTTCAGGTGAGTTCATACCCCATTAATCTATCCTTTTTAAATGATTTTAAGTACTTTTATGGGGGGAATACAATTAGAAAACATATAGTTGTAGAATCAATCACATGTGACTTATAACTATGTTTCAAACAATGGATTTCATATACTTCAAACTATGTTTCAAACAAAGGATTTCAACTACTTTAAATTGTTTTATCAAAACAAACTGCTTTTAAACCGTTTTTATAAATTGACATCAAGTCATCAATATTTGTTATTAAACTCTTCAAATGTTTTACAAAACTCCTTTTAAACTTATATATTGTCAAATGCATGCCTATATATGTATAGTTATGTAAGTAATGTTTAAAGGGCTTAGGACTGATAACTCGCTTTATTTCCTTTTCCTTGTTTGGATGTGGCTTTAGGATATCGGTTATTTGTCCGAATGTCGTCTAAATATTAATTATATATTATGTATACATATGTGGACATAAAAGTTCTATTCAATCAGTTCAGTACTCATATACATGGATTACTAGTAAACTATAATGGGTATAGTTTAGGAGAATACTATCATACACATGTACATATATAGAGAATACTATCATATACAAGTACGTATACAGAGAATACTATCATATACAAGTACATACATAGAGAATACTATCATATACAGAGAATACTATACATAGAATACTATTACTATAACAAGTATACTATAACAAGATTCAAGGATAACATAATGTGAGATACTACTTCATGACACAACGACCATTTTGTTATGTCACGTTTTGTAACCAGAATCTCCTGGAGGAAGAGCGTGAGTTTGCGTATAGATCTATATTGGATTGACTATCCTACACCTTTACGGTTCGCTACAGTGGGACTTGCAAGTCTACGGGTGCCAAATATCATTTCTTCCGACGTCTTTCATCGTCGTGTTATAGTCGGTTTAGCATGGTAACAACAATATCACATTTTACCTTATTTAACCATTGGTTTTGAGGTAGTTATTACTACAGTGATTAATACAAATAATACTGCAATACACACTTACAGTTTTCCCATGATATTCAAATTGTGATCTTCTCACATAAAGGGTAATATAAAACTATATTTTGGTAATAGTAGTCAGTTTGGGAAAAATACTCTTTTACAAAGAACAAACATACAAAACAGTTGGGTCTTGGTAGAAGACTACTTTTATTACACTAGTAGAAAATATAGGATTTTCTAGAGTTTTCAAACATATACAAACATTTACATTGAATATATACAAACATTTACTTTGAACATATACAAACATTTACATTGAATATATACAAACATTTACTTTGAACATATACAAACATTTTCATCAAACTTATACAAACTTTGACACTAAATACTTATGAACTCACCAGCTTAAATGCTGATCTACTCTTTCAAAATAACTTGTATTCTCAGGTCGTCAGTAGACAGGTACCGATGCCAGGTTTTGAGAAGACGAAGCTTATACCAAGACTTGTCTTTTATTTTGATTACTTATTTTGGTGTCTTATTAGTATGAAAGAACACACATGTATGAAACTATACTATTAATGCAATGGATGTTGTTGTTGCTTGTTTACTATTTTGCATTGTTATGATATTGTACATGACGTCCTCCACCCCAGAACGTTTCCGCCGTTCCGGTTTTGGGGTGTGACATATTGGTATCAGAGCATTGTTTATAGTGAATCGAGTGTATCAACCCATAAAAGATATACAAACTATAAACACAATGGGATTAAAATACTCTGACCAAGAGTTTATACTTTTTAGTACTAAAATACTTAACTAAAAGTATACTTATCTACATACCTACATACTTACTATAGAGCAGTGTCATATTAGAACATAACAAAAGTATTTAATTGTTAGACACAACATTCAAACTTGGGCAGTTATGTAATCATATCTCGGATCAATATAGCCTGATCAACTATATTCATTTAAGATATGGTGAACGTGTGCTTAGGAGTGATAGTGGTGTTGCAACAAACATAAAACTTACCAAATCATACATATATATACGTATTCATATACATATACATCTTCAAGTATAGAAGAAGATGATAACAAAACATAAAGTAAAATACTATAGGAGTATTTTAGATACTATTCATTCAAAGAACAAAACTTCGTAAGAACAAAAGGTTGTTACTGTTAGTTCTATGGGTACTAAGTGCATACAGCACGGTTATATATAATTAGGTTTCATAGACTCAGAATATAGGGTCTAAACTTTATTTCCTTTTCCTTGTTTGGATGTGGACGTAGAGTAGGATCACTTATTCGAAGGACTATTCGACTCGAGTAGTATATAACTGGTATGCACTATGTTCTCATAGAAGGAACCAGTAATAGTCATATTAAGATTAGCAGTAAGTTTCTCTTATAGAAACTTTTTAATTGTTTATCGCGTTAATTTTAGGATTGCTGATAATTCCTTACCTTTATTTCTCGTCTAGATAAATGGTTGGATTTCACTTCCCTGGAGATCCGTACATCCCGAATCATGGGAATGTTGGTTGGCTCAATGCTGAACCAGAAGAAGAACCCACGATCCCACTTGATGATGAACTTGTTGAAGATTCCTCTAAGGATCTCGACTCCAAACCTGAAGTTGAGAACTTACCTCTGGAAGCCCCAATCCTAATTCAAAACCCTCGCCCTACTTTTCTTGGCCCGACGCCTCTGTGGGGAATAGCCATCGATAGGTGGTGTAATGAACAAAGGCAGAATCACCCCTATCAAGGAGACCGAAGCTTCTATAACCTAGAAGTTGGAGGGTCAGTTGATAGAGCACTTCCCGTGCTGGTTCGCCGTATTGCTCGAAATACCGAACACGGAAGGGCTACCAATGATCACATGATGTGATCGTCTGTTGACACAGGATAGGCGTTTGTACGAACTAGAACGTCGTCTTTCTAAATCCAAAGCAGGATCTAGCAAGAAGTAGAATGTGTTCTACTTTATCTTTTGGTTATAAATTAGGTCTATGTATAGATGCTAGTATTAATTGCTTGCTTATGTAAAGACCTAGAACTTCCAGTCTTTTAGGTCTTTGTACTGTCAAAGTTTTCCCACTTCTGATATGATGTAAGACCTACTCTTAGGTCAATTTTTCCAAACTCATTACATCTAAAATATCAATGTTATTGACAGTTAACAAACCTCTTGTACAAATCTTGGTTCAATACCCTTGTTTTCTATCACTAGAACTCTATGGGACTCATTCATTTACATCACTATTTGATTCTAATCATTATGTTCATCTTTTAAAATTATAGTTGAAGGATGCCTCCTCGCAAATCAACAAGACATAATCCTCCACCACCACCTCCCCCAGTAATCGATACGGCAGCTCTAAATGTTGCAGTCGTTGCAGCTGTGGCAACAGTCATGGCTCAATATCACTCTACTAGTGCCAGCGGAGGTGGAACACCTATTCACTCCACTCAAGGTGAAATCCCCGTGCGCTCAAGAGAGTGCTCTTACAAAGAATTCACTAATTGCAAGCCAAAGTCCTTTAAAGGGACTGGCGGAGTCATTGCCCTCTCGCAATGGTTCGAAAAGACGGAGTCGGTCTTCGAGATTTGCTCTTGCCCAGCAGCGAGCAAAGTCAAATTTGTTGCGTGCACCTTCGAAGAAAAAGCCCTGACATGGTGGAATGGCCATGTCAAGTCACTAACTCTCATAGTAGCAAATGACATAGGCTGGGAAACTTTGAAGGACCTCATGAGCAAGGAATACTACCCGCGGGGCGAAATCCAGAAGTTGGAACAGGAGCTATGGAGTCTAACCATGAAAGGCTCTAACATAGTATCTTATACCGCTAGATTCAGTGAACTGGTGGCCCTCTGTCCCAATATGGTTCCCATGGAGGGAAAGAAAATTGAGAGGTACATCTGGGGCTGGTGCCTCCGTATCAAGGGAATGTCTTATATTCAAACTCTACTACCTTCGACAGTGCCAAACGATTGGCACAATGGCTCATTGACCATGGGGTCCGTACCCCGTCAACAACAACAACCCTAGCTATCGTAGAACCCTCCAAAGCCGCTGAAAACAAGCGGAAATTCTGGGATAACAAGAAGGGTAAATCAGCGTAGAACTCTGTGAAGAAGCAACAAGTCGTGGTTGTTCATGTCGCGATTGCACCTGCTGCTACTGCACCAAGGAAACCGTATACTGGGAATTTGCCCAAGTGCAACAAATGCACATTCCACCATAAAGGTGCCTGCCGGGAAATGCAGTGCGCAAACTGCAACAAAAAAGGACACACCATCCGTTTCTACAAGTCTCCGGCGAGGCCAATTAACCACGTCCCCAGCAATGTTGTGGGCCAATCTTGCTATGGTTGTGGCGAGGCTGGCCATTTCAAAAGGGACTGTCCGAAGGTAGGGAATGCCGGTGTAGTAGGAAGAATTCTGGGGATCGGCCACAAGGAATCCGTAGTTGATCCTATGGTAGTTACTGGTACGTTACTTCTCGATAATTCATATGCATGCATACTATTCGATAGTGGAGCATAAAGAAGTTTCGTAAACCATAAATTTGTTCACTTACTTAAACAAAAACCACATGCACTAGAAGAATCATTTACTGTGGAAATGGAAAACAGGAAGACAGAAAGTACAAACTACATATACATAGGTTGTACCTTAACTCTAGATGGTCATTCTTTCCCAATCGACCTCAAGCCGGTCCAAATTAAAAGTTTCGACGTCATAATTGGCATGGATTGGTTGAGTCTTTTTCGTGCCGACATCATGTGCTTTGAGAAAGCAGTTCATCTTAACCTCCCTAACAACGAAACTCTAGTTATCTACAGCGAAAAATCAAGTACGAACCTTCGCATCATTTCATGTATTCAAGCTCGGAAATGCTTACGAAAGGAATATCATGCATTCCTTGCACACATCGTCGATACAAGCCAAGAAGTGAAAGACATTCAGAACATCCCAGAAGTACGCAATTTTCTCGACATCTTTCCAGAAGAACTACCGGGATTACCACCACAGCGTCAAGTCGAGTTCAGAATCGACTTAGTGCCAGTGGCTACCCCAGTAGCCAAATCACCTTATCGTATGGCACCAACTGAGATGCAGGAACTTCCCAGTCAGCTTAACTAACTCCTCCGAAAGGGATTTATTAGACCAAGTTTCTCACCATTGGGAGCACCGGTCTTGTTCGTAAAGAAGAAAGACAGATCGTTCCGCATGTGCATTGACTATAGAATTAATTGAAAGTGCAGACACTAAAGTGTAATTGTTCAATAGTTAAACAAGAGGCATTCTAGAACCATCTTGAGGCCTTGGATAGTTTCAAGGATGTTCTAGGGTTTCTAGAATATCCCATGTGGATAAATAGGTAGTTGGATAATTACCCGGTTCAAGATAATGTTATATTGAGTTTGGGCTTATATAGGGTTTCCTGATTGCACTATATAAAGGCCCCTAGGGCTATGATTCTTGAAAACTCATAACTTAGAGAGTATAGGCCAAAATTCTGATCCTCTTCCTCCTCTCTCCTCGATATCCTTCTTGCTTGTGTTGGGTGTGAACCACTAGAGGCACGACGCTTGTGGTGCTTGCTTTCAAAAGATCAATAAAAGGGTTTCTTGATTGTTTGCTTACATAATGAATATGGTATGTATTTCATCTTATGAAATCAAATTTAGATAAAAAAAATTATAATTTTGATAGTTCATAGTATGTTGCCTTTACGTGAAAGACATAGATCCTTCATAGGTTGCATGTGCGCTAATCATTTAATTGTTAAATGTTTTCCGCTTAGTACATAGAATTTTTGTAACCTACATTTTCCATCACTAGCAAGTGGGGAATCCCAAATATAGGTTACTTCCAAGCTGTAAGGTCCTTACACCAACTTCTCCTTCTTCAAGAACACCAAAGGGCACACAAATGAGCTCAAAACACTTTGATCACTTAGGGTTTTCTAGAGGGTCGAATTCTCAGATGGGGGCCAATGAGGGAATAATAAATGGGGCTATAATAATGCTTATATATGGACCAAACCCTAAAAATATGGGTTTAGAGTTTCTCCATGTATGCCTTGCGTACGTGTATACGCCCAACGTACTACCCCAAAGTCCAAAATCACCAAAATGCCACTATAGGTCATTTTGCACTCTTTCTTATACTAAGGACTAAAATGCAATATTTATTCACACATAGGGTTACAATTGAAAATACCTCAACACCGGGATGTTACAGACAAAAAGTCTTTATGGTCCAAAATGTTGTAAATGACTTAATAATTCATACCATATGAATTATGTAATGTTACTAGCTAATGAAAATTATTACTTCCTAGAAATAAATCATTTCCAATTTAATTATAAGAGTTTATTGAATATTTATTAAAACCAGTTTCTAATAAATAATCAATCATATCATGTTGTTATTAGTGTGACCCATTAGTATCATATATTAATTAACAGTATCACTTTAATATAATTCTTGAGCATACTAGATCTTCAGTTACCTGGTGCTTGCTGATTTTAGGTGTTTAGAAAGCACTTGATGAACCCAAAGTGATAGCCTACAAAATTCTAAACCACAAACATGGCCAAAACACGACAAATGAGTAAAGCTAACACAAATATATTTAAAAGAAGAAATATTACGATATTACCTTTTTAAAAGTAGGATGGAAATCAGCCAGAGCTCCGCTCTCATCCGCAGCAAATTCCCAGATTCACCAAGATGCCCTCTAGGTCGATCATATTATTAATCCTTATCACAAAATCTTAGCATCTCCTTCAAACCTTGGTGATCACTACAATCATAAGCACGACCAATATAAAAAATAGTTAGATTATACACACTAAACAAACACACAAACACACATAGATGCATCCTTATTTTACACTACAACAACTAAACATGACTTTAATCTTCTTAGTTTGAACCCAATATCAACAATATTGAATTAATCTGAAGACAAAAAATGCAAAGTATTCAAGATCTAGAGAGGGGACAGGGGTGTAACAGCAGCAACAATAATACGGTTTCTAAGAAGGCTTAGAAAGAAGAGGCAGAGGAGTAACATCTATAACCTAAAACCCATTAGGAGAAAGAGATTGTAGGGTGGGAACTTTTTTTGAAACTCATTTTTAAACCCGAGAGTGACTCAGCTTCTGAGGCAAGCAAAGGAGAAAGCGGAGTAGGAATCATTGATTGGTGTAATAGGTTAAACATTGATTCATGCTTTCTTTTGGTTTCTTGTAATCAGAAACATCATGGTCTGAGTTTAGGGTTTTAGATCGACCTCTGTGTGCCTTTGTAACCAAAATTAGATGGTTGAAAATAGAGGCAGTGAGTAATTCAGTAGTTGTATGATTTTGTGATGGTGGTGCCTTTATGCGTTAGTGGAGACGATAGGGGTGATTTTTTGGTGTGTTCGTACACATAGAGAAATAGAGATGGTGAGTGGTGGAAGTGGATGGAATTGGTGCAAAGGATAAGATTGTTTGGCGGGTTTTAGCGGTGGCTGATGGAGGTGATTAAAATGGTGGTAGGAGGTGGCGTTAACGGTGAAGATGGGTATCTACAGTTTGACTGAAGAATAGCGGAGGAATGGTGAGAGCATAAAGTTTTGTGAGAGGAACATGGTCTCAAGAAGTGAGAAAGGACCTGGTTAGATTTATGAGTATTAATTCAAAGTTTCAAAAAACAAAAAGGGGGGGGGGGAAGGGGGGGAGGGGGAGTGGACGATATAAACGACGTGATAAGGTTACCAAAAAAGGTCTCCTATTTTATAGGGATTAAATAAGGCACATTGAAAACTTGTTAGGGATAAGATTTGATTAGTAGGGTATATTATGTATCGTATGCTTATACATATTTTATTGTTATTGGTATGATTTAATATAATAATATTATTTTATTCATAGTTGATTGTATTTTATGTTTTTAGACTTGAACGTTTAAAAAAATTATTATTATATTGAATCTATTTGTAGAAATAGTGAGATTTCTTTTATACGATAGTATATATATATATATATATATATATATATATATATATATATATATATATATATATATATATTGAAGGAATTTAAAATGTAAAGTGTTTTGATTTTTGAAAAGGAGTGGATTTAAACATGTAAATTAGTTTCTTATTGTTGAAGTATCCCAAATTAAACTTCTCCATTTAGCTACTATATTATTGCACTTCCAATTTCTACCTAATTATAATAATCGATCATAGTTTTTAAAGTACGATGTTTTAACAAGAAAAAGATTGGAAGAATAATGTTGTTATCGAAAGAAATGATATAACGATACCGAAGGGTAAAATAGTCATTTTTATCATTCATCATAATAATTTAGATGTTCCAAGCAAACAATATTTTTAAAGGAGTAAATTACATGAATGGTCCCTATGGTTTTGGGTAATTTGTGCATTTAGTCTCTAACATATTTTTTTAATTCGGAAGGTCCCTATTGTTTGTTTTTGTTACGCGTTTGGTCCCTGCCTTACCTAAAAAGACTATTTTGCCCTTAATTTTTTAATTTATTTAAATAAACACACCCCAACCCCACCCTTTCACCTTACCTTACCTACCCGACCAGTTTTTCCTATTTAAATAATAGTATTTTTTAGGTAAAATAGGGACCAAGTGCGTAAAAAAAATAGTAGGGACCAAACGCATAACAAAAACAAACAATAGAGACCTTCCGAGTTAAAAAAAATAAGTTAGAAACCAAACGTGCAAATTAACCCAAACCATAGGGACCATTCGTGTAATTTACTCTTTTTAAAATCCAAATCTTAAAAATTCATACCCGCTATGAAACAACCTTACTAAAAATGTACACTATCAAAAGTAAAGGATTAATTGAAATATCATTCATGATAATTGTGAATTGTACTTATTAATAAGCTAAGAATATATATATATATATATATATATATATATATATATATATATATATATATTATTGTATACATGTATTATAACACTTAATATATATAAAAAGTAAATTATAATATTAAATATACTAAAAAGCTTACAGCATATCAATATCATTGGAAATATGTTTCTTTTATTTTTAATAAGCTAAGAATATATATATATATATATATATATATATATATATATATATTTATATTATTGTATACATGTATTATAACACTTAATATATATATATATATATATATATATATATATATATATATATAAAGTAAATTATAATATTAAATATACTAAAAAGCTTACAGCATATCAATATCATTGGAAATATGTTTCTTTTATTTTTTAGAGTAAATTACATGAACTGTCCTTCGTACAAGTACCAAAATGCACATTCAGTCCTTATTTTTAAAATTAACTCGGACCGTCTCCTATATTGTAAAAGGATGCATGCTTCATCCTTTGTTAGTTTGAATTCGTATTTTTCATCCCTTGTGAGACTCGAAATGATTAAAATACCCTTTGCAATTTCTTTTTCATTTATTTTTACATTTCTATCTATTTTTAATAATTAAAACTTAATTAAATTAAAATTATGCTCCTGTGAACAATACAAATACATGTATACTTAATTAATTTATCCACAATCTTATTTACAAAATCCCACTTCTTGGTCCACCTAACCAGCACCGGAAATCGAACCACCACCATTATCAATCAAATATCCTCCGTTAGTAGTAATAAGTCGAAAAAGGTTCAAGAACTAATAAAGCAAATCAAGAATTGATTTGAACTAGTGGTTATTGGTATTGGTATGGAAGATTTGAGGTGATGAATTCTTACCACTAGTTTTGACGTGATGGATGATTCCATAAGTATGATTAAGAATCCTCAATGGCTACAACTGATTATAAATCACTGAAACTTCATGTAGTTTCTTCAAATACCACTCACTTATTCATCAATCATCATCTTCCTTAGTCGAACAACTCATGCCCCATCAACCATCTTCAAGACTTCAACTATCGAGGGCCATCACTAGTTTTGCTGAACACCATCACCACCGTTGCCTACGGTCTCAGATATTTGTCATCACTTGTACACCACCATCAACCTCTGTTGTCGCTACCATTTACATCAAACCCTAGATCCACCGCCACCATTAACATGTTTATTTCTGGCGAACAATACCCATAAATAGGGGTACAAAACCATGGATTCCCTAAACATCATTCTTCCCTGGTCCCAGTCTCCTCCACACCCTCCTCATCCTCTCAGCGCATCACAAATAAAGATTGGTGGGCTGCGATGGTAGCTTAGTTGCTTCCTTGGAAAACCAAACTTTGTTGAGAGACTGAGTCACCAGATTCGATGTTCTTTTCCGGCGGTCGGAAAAGAGATAAGGAGAAAGAGATGTGGTTAGTCTCGCCGGAAAAAGGTGTAGGAATAGCTATTTAGGTGCTTGTCGAGATTGAATGAGAAACAGGGAAATAAATTGGGGAAGAGGAAGGTTAAGGGGTAGGTTTGTGCATTTTTTTTTCTTTTTTTAGTCTAAAAATAATAAATAAATAAATAAAAATTATTAATGGCAAAATAGTCTTTTTATATCCAGAGGGATGAGTTGTGCAAACTTTAAATTGACGAATGACGGTCCGAGTTAATTTTTAAGAATAATGATTGAACGTGTATTTTGACACCTATACGAGGGACAATTCATGTAATCTATTCTATTTTTTATAAATAGTGGAGAAAATTAGGTGGCGTTTATATATATATATATATATATATATATATATATATATATATTGCAGGGAATAGAATCTAACAAATGAATTGGAATCTGATATGCGTTTGGTTGATATGAAATATAATTGATTTTCTGTTTGGTTTGCTGATTTGTCAACGGAATTGGAAATGAATTCATATAATATGACCAAAATACCTTTTTAGTGATTTTGAAAACTTATTGTTTTTTTAATAAACTTAACCTAATTTTCCTTAAATTAATTTTTTTATCATGAAAATATTTTACAAAATTATGATGTTTTCTTTGTCTCATCTTCTCCACTATCTCAAAGTATGCCTGGTCTATCAAAAATAATTCACATAGGCATAAACACAAACACCTTATATGCATACTTATAAAACGATATATTGCATATCCTCCAATAATAAAATCAAACTAAAAAATTCAACATACCTATTAATACATCACATTAAAAAAATTCAAGGTAATATTGGCATCTCAAAAAACAACAATGCATAAAATTAGGTTAATTCCTATCTTGTAAAGAAAAAAAATTGAATCGCAAACTTTAGAAAAGGTGGGTGAAGAACAAGTAATTGCAGAAAGTAGAAGAAATTGATATGCTTACTTGTTAACAAATATGATGTAGGAACGAAGATGATGCAACAAAGCCCTATAATGGCAAACCAGATGTGATGTAGTAATACAATTGCAATGATCGAATGATAATATCATTTGAAAATCTAACGTCTTAGAGATATATAATCACTTGAAATAATTTAACCATATGAGAGATATTGGGAAATGGACTTAATAAGGTAATTAACTTTTCTGTTTGTTCACATCTAGGTAACTATCTTTTTTTGTACACATCAATGTAACAAACTTTTTGAAAGTGTTCACATATAACCATTATGACCGGCTGTAGCAGGTTACATCCGGTCATAACCAGTCATAATAGTCATATGTGAACACATCCAAAAGTTCGTTACCTAGATGTATAAAAAAAAGATTGTTACCCAGATGTGAACACGCCAAAAATGTAAGAGTAAATTACACGAATAGTCCCTGTAGTTCAGGTAATTTGTGCGTTTGGTCCCTAACTTATTTTTTAACTTGGATGATCCCTACTGTTTATTTTTGTTATGCATTTGGTCTTTGTCTTACCTCAAAAGACTATTGTGCTCTTTTTTAATTTATTTTTAATTAATTTTCTTATTTATGTGTTTATTTTTTTTATATTTTAAAAAATTAACAGACCCCACATATTTGTATCTCCTCACCCTAAACCTGAAACCACATTCGAGAAATTTAAACTCGGTCCCACCAGCCACCATCCCATCTCTCATTCTCCTCAAACTTTCTTTCCTTTCCATCTTTAACGACATTAACGTCTTTACTATCTCTTCTTTTTTCGGTCCTTCAACTCCGGTGAACCAACACCACAACCCTTCTATTGGGTTGTGGTGGTGGAAAATTCAATGAAGAGACAGTGGGTTGTAAGGTTGGTTCGTCGGAGTTAAAGGACCGAAAAAATAAGGGATGATGAAGACGTCAATATCACTAAAGATGGAAAGAAAATAGAAGTTGAGGATGATGAGAGATGGGATGGTGACTAGTGGGACCAAACTTAAATTTCTCAAATGTGATTTCAGGTTTAGGGTGAGGAGACACAAACATGCAGGGTCTATTAAAATTTTTAAATATATAAAAAAATAAATACATAAATAAGAAAAAAAATAAAAAAGATAAATTAAAATGGGCACAATAGTCTTTTGGGTAAGACAATGACCAAACACACAACAAAAATAAATAGTTGGGATCATCCGAGTTAGAAAATAAGTTAGGGACCAAACACATAAATTACCCAAACCACAGGGACCATTCGTGTAATTTACTCTTACCTTTTCGATGTGTTCACATCTGGGTAACAATCTTTTTTTTGTACACATCTAGGTAACGAACTTTTGGAAGTATTCACATATGACCATTATGACCGGTTTATAATGGTCATATGTGAACACTACCAAAAGGTTTGTTACCTAGATGTGTACAAAAAAAAGTTAGTTACCTAGATATGAACAAACCGAAAAGTTAATTACCTTGTTAAGTCCATTTCCCGATAGATATTAATCATTTCTTTGATTGTGTGTTGAAAGAAGATGGCGTAGATAATTTACACAGGAAGGAAGGTCAATTTTGTCTTTTTCATGAAAGATATGGGTTGAAATAGACAATTTGGCTGTGGTATGCATATTTTTGGGGTTTTAGTCCAAACCATGACTTTTTTGGTTTCGTGGTCCTAATTGTAACAGCCCGGATTCCTAGGTATTATTCATTTATTTATTTTTGATGATTGTGAGGAGACTCGGCGAGTTGGAGCCTAGACTCGCCGAGTATGATCACGGATTTGGACGCGGGTTCGCGTCTGGATTCGGCGAGTCCAGAGAATGGACTCGGCGAGTCCGCGCTGTTTAATGAAACCCTAATTTCTTGGGTTTGGAGCCTATTTAAAGGGCCTTATGGCCGTCATTTGTGCTCACCAGTCCCCTGAGAGAAACCCTTGTGAGCTTGAGCGTTTGGAGTAAGTCAAGGAGCCATTATTGACCTTGGAGGTGTTATCTAGCAAAGGAAAGGAAGCAATAGCCAAGGGGAAACAAGAGGAGCCACTTCCTGAAGATTTGAGGTCCAGAACATCACGTTTGAGGTACTATTTTTTAGCCATTCTCTGTTATGTTGATGTTCATGTTGATTTAGGGCTTATTGAGCCCTTTTGTGGCTAGATCTAGTGCTTCCTTGGTCCCTTAAGCGAGTTAGGTTCTGGATCTGGACCCTTGGAGGTCCAGAGTGTCCCTTTGTCCAAGCTTTTTATGAATCCATGGGGGTTTTGGATTGGGGTCTTTGTGCTTGAGGTCAAAACACCATTTATGAGTCATGGGGTGTGTTATGAGCACCAAGACATGAACTTTACGTGATGAATGTGCTTGGGAGGGCCAGATCTATGAGTTGTTGGAGCGGATCTGACCTCAGAAGTGAGATTGAGTTGGTGCATGGCATGGACTCGCCGAGTCCGAAGAACAGACTCGACGAGTAGCATGAAGTTTGTCCTTAACCACTCAGCGAGTGGTCTTGCCGAGTTAAGGGTCGACTCAGTGAGTCAGGGAGAGTTAGAGAGGGTTGACAGGCGGACTGAGTCGAGCTGGAACTCGCCGAGTTGTTCTTGAGACTCGGCGAGTTGAGTCGTGGTGGCCCCGCGATTCATGCCAGGTGGAACTCGTCGGGTCAGGGGAGTACTCGACGTGTCAAAAGAGAATCCTAGAGAGTTGGTGAATACGTATAGACTCGCCGAGTCGCCCTAGTGCACTCGCCGAGTCCGGTCAAAGTTGACCGTTGACCAGTGTTGACTTGATAGGGGTAGTCAACCTTAGTGTTAAAAGTGTTAATTAGAGATGTATGATGTTATAGGAGGATTATAGCTCGGAGGATCGAGCACGAGTGATTTCCAGGATTCGCGAGTTATCGAGATATACGAGGTGAGTCTTCTCACTATACTTTACCTTGAGTAGGTAATCAGAGTTATGTGACAGAGTATGTGTATGTTATGTGTTGTACTGCATGATGTCTATGTGATTTATGCTGTGCATGTTTATAGAGTTGGAACCGGAAGGTTCCTAGAGTTAGAACCAGTGGGTTCACAGAGTAGGGTCTACGGACCCACATAGTTATAGCCTCGAGTGGCTAATATGTGTTATGTGTGGTATTTTGGGGAACTCACTAAGCTTTGTGCTTACAGTGTTAGTGTTGTTTGTTTCAGGTACTAGTGATGACCGTGGGAAGGCGCCGGCTTGATCTGTACACACGCAGGGAATTTTTATGTTATGTGATCTTGGGATTTTGTATGATGTGAATTGGAGATTTAAACTTGATGTTTTATGAAAATTAAATGAAAAATGTTTTTATATTTTGCGAAAAATTATTTTGAAATTCACGGTGTTACAAGTTGGTATCAGAGCCTTGGTTTGAGGGATTCGAGTACACCTTCGGGCGTATTTGAACTCAAACTGAGGATTTGAAGAGTATTTTCAAAAAAAAAAAGAGTAAAAGATTTTGGAAAAAACGCAGAGCAGAGTGTGTGTACGATCGGTCCGCGCCCGAACGGTGATTTCCCAAAATACCCTCATGTTATGTTCTATTGATATTGATATGATGTATTCGCATGCTAGAGTAGGCTAAGTATTCCTATTAGGACTAGAGTGGCCTGATTTGTGATGCCTTAGCCTAGGAAGTGGTGAGCTGCTATGAGATGCTTGAGAGTGAGTAGGTAGCAGTGAGGGGCTTATGAGAGACCTTTAAAGAGTAGCCTGTGCATGATAGAGTACTTGGAATTTGGGATCCGAAAAGGAGGACTTGGGGTGCATTCTGATACGGTGCAGACAGTAGTATTGGGCCCGTACTACTGAAAGCACCGGAGCGGTGTACAGCCCAAGTAAGAATCTTTGGAATACCAAGGATCAAGGAGGAATGAGTTATCGAGTGTGAGTATGTCGAATGGGTTCTGATTTTTTCGAATGTTGTATTTCAGACGTAGATCATGGTGAGGACACATTTGATGCCTGAGAGCAGTGATACCAGTGATGAGGAGATCCGCTGGATCATCCATGAGGAGGTGGCTGCAGCCATCAGGGCAGAGATACCAGAGATGTTCGGGTCTATTAAGACCACGCTGATTGAGACCTTTGATGAGCGTTATGCCGCTCTTTCCGAGGCTGCTGTTGCAGCGGCCCCGCAAGGTGGTGATGCGTTGCTGTTCTGGGAGTTCAGCAACACAAAACCACCAGAGTTTGATGGGACCCAGGACCCGGTGGCAGCTATGAGGTGGATTTCTGATATAGAGGGGTGTTTCTTCACTTGCTCATCTCCTGAGAATTTGAAGGTTCGGTTCGCGCTAAACCAGCTTCGCTTGGGAGCGAAGGACTGGTGGAAGTTTGTGACGGCGCATTTTACGCCTGCTGAGCTTGCGGCAGTAACCTGGGAGAGGTTCACTGCCATGTTCCGAGATGAGTACGTTCCCCAGGTGGAGAGGGAGTGTTTGGCACATGTCACACCCCCGAACCAGGCGGCGGAAACGTTCGGGAGCTGTCGTGACTCAATTGAATACCATAACATTGAATATATATGAAACGTAACAACATTCGTCACCATGCATCAATATAGTACAACCAATAAAGTTTACATGAAGTACATTGTTTAAACATTACATTCCCAAAAATAAATTGTTCGATTTGTTAATAAGTAAACTACAAGCCGTCACTGAGTACATTTTCCTTTGATTCACGGGTTCCCTGAGAATACAAGTATTTTGAAAAACGTCAACATGCGAAATGTTGGTGAGTTCATAAGCGGTATTTGAAAAACAATGTTTTGTATCGTTTTGAAAACCACCAGAAAATCCGATATTTTCTGAAAAGGAAAGCTTTTGGAAATGTTTGTGAAGATCCATAGGTATGCTTGTTTGTTTCTATAGTTGTAAAGAAAATGTTCATCAAAATTGTGTACGTTTTGAAAACCGAATGTATTGAAAAACCCTAGGAAAACCCGATGTTTTCCTAATTCTTTGAATTCCATGAAGTTAAAATGAAACCATTGCAACGCGTGAAGTTATCACTTCCAGGCGACGTCGGATTATTTTTGAGCATGATTAATTGCTATAAACACGCGTTACACAAACAACCAGTTTATAACTATACTAACGATCCCGTAGGCGTCGTCCGTACTAATCACGTTATCCAACCGCCCTGTCTTCCCCACATCCGAAGAGAAAGAGGACACGAAGACCCCGATGACTCCATTAACCGGTTGGGGATAAAAAGAAAAGGGTACGAGGGGTCCCTGACCCGCCTCGCATGAAATACCGACTTTACTAGCAATACCAAAGGACCCTTGGGGACCAATATATACAAGCCATTGAAAGTCCTTTTACGCTTTGTTAGATCGTGTAAGACCCAACACCTCGTAAGATAGAAGTCTTCGGGCCTTAAGATCAGGTCATTGGGCTAGCTAGGCCCAACAAACAAGATTTTACACTTTTGGGGCCCAAAGATAGTGCGTAGACGTCTGTGCACTCTCACGTGTATATTGAATTCCCAAATGTTACTTGTATGAATCGAGATATCGTCGCGTTAGTAGTTTCGGGTTTTTATTGGTTCGAGACCGAACCAATTCGTTTAACAACGATTTTTGGTATTGTTGTGTATTGTATTTCGTCGATAGTCGCGGTGCCATTATTTGATCAAATTGCGTGTATTGAATTAGCCTTGAAAGTTTTCTGTTTTCAGCCCCTCATTGTTTGTAAAATTTACTTTTTCAACCCTTTAATTAAATAACTTTCCGGTTTGGTCCTTAAATCATTTTTCTTGACATTTCAACACCAAAAATTATTGAAATTAATATTTTTCAGCATATTTTCCATTGAAAACAGTTTAGGTCCCTGAAAATGCAGTTTTCTCGGTTATAACCCCTCTTTTTCGCAGTTTTGACAATTTTGGCCCAAATTGTAAAATTTTTACAACTTTGGTCCTTTTTAAATTTCAAAAGCATTTTAAACCTTTGGAAAGTACTTGGAACACTAGTAGTCCACTGTTTTACAGAAAAATACAGTTTTGGCCCTCCAAATCAGAAAATTTCGCATAATGGGCCTTATTGGGCCGAAAATGTCATTTTTAGCCCATTAAGCTTGAAATTTGTGTTTTTAGTCCTCCAACAAGTATATTTTCAGAAAATACATTATGGAAACTGTTTTGACTCATCTCCCCCATCATATTTCGAAATATTTCAATTTGGGCCCTTTAACTTTATATTTTTAGCATTTTATGTCCAAAAATTGAGTTTTTAGCCCAAAGAAAATGATACTAAGCCATTTAGCTATTTTTCTTGGAACACTTTGTATGTAGAAATACACTTGATGCTAATATCATTTAACATGAAGTATATCTCGGTTTTTAGGGGTTTTATGGCTAGATCCAACATTATAACACACAAAAACACACATATAAGCATAGAAATCATACAAGGCATACAAAACACATATAGATCTACACTTTCACTTGTATTCCCCCCCCCCCAAAAAAAAACTCATAAAAACAGAAAATAGGGGGTATGAAGCTCACCTTTGGATGTTGACTCGGTTTTTGAAGAAAGGATGGAAGAAAGCTTGGTGATTTTTGACCCTAGCACCCCTTGATGAAGATTTCGAGCTTATGGAGTTCTAAGACACAAGTTTATGATTTCATGAGAGTTAAGAAGAGATTTTTGGAGATAAGAAGGAGTCCAAAGCATGGATCCAAGCATTAACTTACCTAGATAATGATTTTGGTGATGGATTCTCCTTGTGAAGCTTCTTGATGCACGAAATTTTTGAAGGAGGAGGGAGGATTGTTCTTCAAGACTTAGAGAGTTTGGAATAGATTTTTGTGATGTGTGTGTGGGTGTGTTTCGGCCGAGAGTGAGGGAGGGAAAAAGGAGAAGTGATTTTTTAAGTGATATGTTCCTAGAAGTATGAGATGTGCATGGAAACATGTTGGGTATAAATGAGGTGGCAAGCAAATAGTCAACTCTTCACCATTTCCTCTTGGACTTGGGCCTTGGGCCGAGAACCTTGAAGGAAAAAGGAGAAATTTGGGCTTTTTGCCCCTAAGCCCAATATTAGAGTTTGTTTGGGTATGTTTTAAACCTAAAAGAATGTGGTAGGATTTTTACATTTTTATTGGACTAGTTTAGGTTATTCATGTATCAAAGCTTTTAATTCATTTCATTCTAGGCCCAACATGGCCCAAAATGTTGAAATAAATTAATGTGGGTCCAATTAGAGCCCATTTAAGGGTTCTAAGCCCATGATAGTCAAATTGAAAGGTTATTGGTCCATTGAGTCCAATAAGGTAGTCCTAGTCCAAAATGGACCTAAACAAGGACTTCTAGGGTTTCCAATTGCTTGATGACTATTTGTAGTACTTGTATGATGTATTTGATTGAAGTTTTTGATGTCATAATAAAAGGTGTCACACATGTTCTTAAGTTTTTGATTCTCATTAACTTGAGTGTATAGATTACATGACACAAAATTTCCAGTTGTGACATCATCCCCCCGTTAGAGGGAATTTCGTCCCGAAATTCTGTTTGAAAGCTAGATTTGAGAATGCTAGAATAGGTGAGGGTACTTTTGCTTCATTTGGTCTTCGCGTTCCCTCGTGAATTCTGGACCACGCTTTGCGTCCCACCGTACCTTCACGATCGGGATGCGACTTTGCTTAGTACGCTTCACCTCCCTGTCCATGATTTCGATTGGTTCTTCGACGAACAGGAGATTCTCATTGATTTTGATTTCGTCAAGAGGAATGACAAGGGTCTCATCTGATAGGCACTTCTTCAGGTTAGAGACATGAAACACGGGGTGTACACCGTTTAGTTCTGCGGGTAGTTGCAGTCTGTAGGCTACCGGACCTATTCGGGCGACGATTTCGAAAGGTCCAATGTATCGCGGGTTCAGCTTTCCCCATTTTTCCAAAACATATAACCCCTTTCCAGGGTGAGACTTTCAACAGTACTCGATCACCGACCTGGAATTCTAAGGGCTTTCGCCATTTGTCGGCGTAGCTCTTTTGTCGGTCACGCGATGCTTGTAATCGAGCTCTGATCTGGACGATCTTTTCTGTGGTTTCGCGAATGATCTCTAGACCCGTTAGTGCCCTGTCCGACGTATGTGTTCTTGCTAGCTAGGTGTCACCTACTTCAGCCCAACATAATGGTGATCTACATTTACGCCCGTACAGTGCTTCGAAAGGAGCCACCTTGATGCTTGAATGGTAACTATTGTTATATGAGAACTCGATCAACGGTAGGTGGGTATCCCAAGACTTCCCAAAGTCTATCACATATGCACGAATCATGTCTTCAAGCGTTTGAATGGTTCGTTCACTTTGACCGTCCGTTTGTGGGTGATACGCGGTGCTCATGTCGAGATGAGTTCCCATTGCCTTGTGGAGTGATTTCCAAAAGCGCGATGTGAACCTACTGTCCCTATCCGAGATAATAGATTTTGGCACTCCATGGAGTCTCACGATTTCTCGTAGGTACAAACGCGTCAATCTCTCCATCTTGTAGGATTCTTTGATTGGTAGGAAATGGGCAGATTTCGTCAGTCGGTCGATTATTACCCATATGGTGTCCAGTCCGTCCGACGTCTTGGGTAGCTTGGTCACGAAATCCATAGAAATCCCCTCCCATTTCCACTCAGGGATTGCCGGTTGCTGTAACAATCCTGAAGGTTTCTGGTATTCCACCTTTACTTTGGCGCACGTAAGGCACTTACTAACATAGGTCGCGATTTCCGCCTTCATGTTAGGCCACCAATAGTGTTGTTTAATGTCCAAATACATCTTGTCTGAACCGGGATGAATGGAGTATCGTGTCTTGTGGGCTTCCTTCATAACGGCCTCCCTAAATCCTCCGATTTTTGGGACCCAAATACGGTTCATGAAGTAGTATACCCCATTCTCCCTTGCTTCTAGGTTCTTCTCCATCGCGCGCAATGCCTCGCTAGCTCTATTTTCCATTTTCATAGCCTCCGACTAGACTGGTGCAATTTGAGTGGCCAGATGAGATTGAATGGTTATCGAGAGAGTTTTCGTACGGCGATTAGAGTACTCCTTCCGACTTAATGCATCAGCTACCACGTTGGCCTTGCCTGGGTGGTACTTGATCTCACATTCGTAGTCGTTTAGTAATTCCACCCATCTTCGTTGTCTCATGTTCAGATCCTTCTGATTCAAGATGTGCTGGAGGCTCTTGTGGTCCGTGAAGATGGTGCACTTTGTACCGTACAGGTAGTGCCTCCAAATTTTCAGAACGAAGACCACGGCTCCCAGTTCTAGTTCATGGGTCGTGTAATTTACTTCGTGCGTCTTTAGTTGGCGGGACGCATATGCTATCACTCTTCCACGTTGCATGAGAGCGCAACCTAAGCCTTGATTCGACGCGTCACAGTAGACCACAAAATCTTCCGTTCCTTCAGGTAGAGATAGTACAGGAGCGCTACAGAGAGCTTGCTTCAAGGTTCGAAACGCAATCTCTTGTCGGTCTGTCCATTTGAATGGTACACCCTTTTGCATAAGCGAGGTAAGCGGCTTGGCGATCTTAGAGAAGTTTTGAATGAATCTCCTATAGTAGCCTGCTAGCCCTAAGAACTGACGAATTTCTGTGGGTGTGGTCGGAGTTGCCCATCCTTCCACAGTTTTGACCTTAGAGGGATCCACATGAATTCCATCTTGGCTAACTACGTGGCCTAGGAAATTCACACTCCGGAGCCAGAACTCACACTTGGAGAGTTTGGCGTAAAGCTTTTCCGATCGCAGAGTGTCTAGGACTTGTCGGAGATGTTGGCCATGCTCCTCTTTGCTTCGAGAATAGACGAGGATGTCATCGATAAACACAATGACGAAGTTGTCAAGGAACGGTCGACAGATTCGATTCATTAGGTCCATAAATGCGGCAGGTGCATTTGTTAGACCGAAGGGCATTACGACGAATTCATAATGTCCGTAGCGGGTTCGGAAAGCGGTCTTAGGAATATCCTCTTCCCGGACTTTGAGTTGGTGGTATCCGGACCGTAGATCTATTTTAGAAAAATAACTAGCTCCTTCGAGCTAGTCGAATAGATCATCGATCCGTGGGAGTGGGTAGCGGTTTTTAACAGTGAGTTTATTTAACTCTCTGTAATCGATGCACATTCTGAAAGATACGTCCTTCTTTTTGACAAAGAGCACCGGAGCTCCCCATGGCGAGTAGCTAGGTCGGATAAATCTCTTGTCCAGAAGCTCACTGAGTTGGCTGGACAATTCCTGCATTTCAGCAGGAGCCAACCGATATGGTGATTTAGCGAGAGGAGTTGCTCCTGGAACGAGGTCGATTCGGAACTCAACCTGTCTCTTTGGGGGTACTCCTGGAAGATATTCAGGAAACACGTCTGGAAATTCACACGCTACCGGAATATCTTGGATGTTAGTTTCTTCTTTGGTCTTGTCCACTATGTGAGCCAAGAACGCCAAGTTGTTCTTTCGCAGATGTTTTTGTGCCTTGATGCACGAGATAAGACGAAGATTCGTGATAGGTTTGTCCCCGTAAATTACTAGGGTTTCATGATTTGGGAGACGAAGGCGAACGGCCTTCTCGTGGCACATAATCTCAGCATGGTGGGGGCTTAACCAATCCATGCCGATAATCACATCGAAACTCCTAATTGATACTGGCATTAGGTCTATTCGAAAGACGTGTTGGTTAAGGGTTAGGGTACATCCGATGTAGATCTCCCCAGTGGATTCGGTTTTCCCATTGGCCATTTCCACTGTATAGGTTTCATTTAGCTTCTGGGGTTGTTGTTTTAATAAATGTCTAAACTTCTCGCTTACGAAACTTCGCTCCGCTCCGGTGTCAAATAAGATGCATGCATAAGTGTGGTTTAGGAGAAACGTACCGGTCACAACTGCGGGGTCCTGAACTGCCTCACCCTGACCCATAGTCAGCATACTTCCTGCTCCTCTGTTTCCTGAATTGTTGTTGTTAGGGCAATCTCGGCGGAAATGCCCTGTCCTTCCACACCCGAAGCAGGTGTGGCTAGGCCCTGCATTGTTGCCGCCGGCATTGGTGTTATTGTTATTGCGGTGGTTGTTGTTGTTGTGGTTGTTTCCCTGATTTTGATTCTGGGGAGGATAAGTCCTGCAGAACCTTGCAGTCTGTCCCCTTCGGTTGCAACTGGTGCAATGGAGTTCCCTGCATTCGCCGTGATGATGGAGACCGCACTTATTGCATTTGGGAAGATTACCGGAATAGGGTCTTGTAGCATTTGAAGCAGCTGAGGCTGGAGCATGTGGTGTGGCTGGAACTGGTACGGTGACAGCGTTAACTGCCACTGTCTGCTGCTTTTTAGAGGTCTCGGGGCCCTGACGCCCCTTTCTCTTGTTGTTCCTCCCTTCTTGCCATCACCCTCCTTTTTCTTCTCAGCCTCTACTGGCTTCTCGCCCTTCTTGTTGTTATGATCATACAACCTCTTTGCCAATCTCTTCGCACTGTCAAACGTTTCAGGGTTCGCAGCTATCACATTCCCTTGAATGGGGGATGTCAGTCCCCAGATGAATCGCTCAATCTTCTTTCCTTCTGATGTGATCATACCCGGGCACAGCAGAGATAGTTCGCTAAATCTCGATATGTAGGCATCGATATTCGCATTCTGCACAGTGAGGCTCCATAGCTCTTGCTCCATCTTCTGTATTTCGCCTCGTGGGCAGTACTCAGCCATCAACATTTCTTTCATTTCTGTCCATGGCATAGATTTGGCTACAGGGAGCGTCATGGCTTCCACGTGTCCGTTCCACCAAGTGAGTGCTTGGTCCACAAAAGTGCAGGCCGCGAACTTCACCTTCATCTGCTCAGGGCAATCGCATATCTCGAATACCGACTCCACCTTCTCGATCCATCGCTTCAGAGTGATCACCCCTCCAGTGCCGTTGAAAGTTCGTGGTTTAGCGTTTGTGAAGTCCTTGTAGGTGCACGTTTTAGTGGGTCCTTGATTCGTCCCGTTGTTCGAACTTCCGGACCCTTGCCTGTTGCCTCCTCCGTTGTTCCCTCGGTGAAGTTGTGCTATAGCTGCTGTGACCGCAGCAGACACCGCTGCCTGGAAAGCAGTGGAGTCAACTTCGGGCGGGGTTGGTTCGGGATTTCCGCGAGTAGCTCGGCGAGGCATCTTTCTGTCATGAAACGGAAAGATGTTGAGTGTATGTGGTTTCTGTGAGGTTGCGACCCTACTAACTAGGTGCATGGTACGCACTTAGACATTACTACCATCGGACATACAATCGTAACATCTCAACGCATAACAATTTGTAATATCATGGCAAAGCACACAAAAGTTCATTAATATTATCCGTATTTAATACAAGAAAATTTTGCTCGTAAGAGCATATATAAGTGACACTAATTCGACAGCATAACGGCTCCATGAGTAGTGTAGTCACTTAAACATAGAGCCGGAGTACATAGCATAGTTCCTAATGACCTACTATGATAAGTCTATCCCTAACCGTGATGAGCTGCGTCAGGAGGTGGTGCCGAGGTCATATGCCGAAATGTTGCGCCAGTAACTGCGCCATATCTGCCATGTCTCCAATAACCTCATCCCTCTCATGCTCTGCTCGCACTGCCCGAGCTTCCATATCATACAGCTGTTGTCGCAGTGCGGCGATCTTAGCTTCGAGGGAACGGTTCTCTCTTGGGGGGTTCACTGGTGGAGCGGGGTGATCTGGTTGTGCCTCATTCTCGCATGGCGGGACGGGGTCCTGGTCCCCGACCTGACCTTCCTCGTCGTCGTCGTCGATCTCTCCAAATTCGTAGTCAGTGTCTACGTATTCGTCGGGTCCGACGTCGTGTGCTTCCCCTGGATTCTCTCCCGGTTCATCCTCAAGCATCCCATGAGCTACTAGGACCTGATGGAACTGGATACCCTGCTGCTCTTCCTCCATGACGACTGAGGGAAAATATAAACTATCGTCACTCCCCTGACTATGACTTATGCTAACTAGACGCTCACTTTTTGGTGGTAAAGGGTATAGTTTTAGGTTCCCTAGTTATCCCGATCTCATCAAGACGTGTGTTAGTTTTACTTTGGAGAGAATGTAGTTGATCAGGCTACATTCACTCCTTGGTATCACTAATAACAGTCCCGAATTAACCGAGATACCAGCATTAATGTGTTTGATTCGGCGTTATGTTCTTATTCCTAATGCAAGCAAGCGTGTTTTATTTACTTGTTTTGTTCAGAGTTATGTTAGTCCCTCTTTTTGGTTTATAGTTCCATATCAATGTGTGGCTCGACATGCAAGTTCACTATAAACAAAGCTCTGATACCAACCTGTCACACCCCCGAACCAGGCGGCGGAAACGTTCGGGAGCTGTCGTGACTCAATTGAATACCATAACATTGAATATATATGAAACGTAACAACATTCGTCACCATGCATTAATATAGTACAACAAATAAAGTTTACATGAAGTACATTGTTTAAACATTACATTCCCAAAAATAAATTGTTCGATTCGTTAATAAGTAAACTACAAGCCGTCACTGAGTACATTTTCCTTTGATTCACTGGTTCCTTGAGAATACAAGTATTTTGAAAAACGTCAACATGCGAAATGTTGGTGAGTTCATAAGCGGTATTTGAAAAACAATGTTTTGTATCGTTTTGAAAACCACCAGAAAATCCGATATTTTCTGAAAAGGAAAGCTTTTGGAAACGTTTGTGAAGATCCATAGGTAAGCTTGTTTGTTTCTATAGTTGTAAAGAAAATGTTCATCAAAATTGTGTACGTTTTGAAAACCGAATGTATTGAAAAACCCTAGGAAAACCCGATGTTTTCCTAATTCTTTGAATTCCATGAAGTTAAAATGAAACCATTGCAACGCGTGAAGTTATCACTTCCAGGCGACGTCGGATTATTTTTGAGCATGATTAATTGCTATAAACACGCGTTACACAAACGACCAGTTTATAACTATACTAACGATCCCGTAGGCGTCGTCCGTACTAATCACGTTATCCAACCGCCCTGTCTTCCCCACATCCGAAGAGAAAGAGGACACGAAGACCCCGATGACTCCATTAACCGGTTGGGGATAAAAAGAAAAGGGTACGAGGGGTCCCTGACCCGCCTCGCATGAAATACCGACTTTACTAGCAATACCAAAGGACCCTTGGGGACCAATAGTATACAAGCCATTGAAAGTCCTTTTACGTTGTGTTAGATCGTGTAAGACCCAACACCTCGTAAGATAGAAGTCTTCGGGCCTTAAGATCAGGTCATTGGGCTAGCTAGGCCCAACAAACAAGATTTTACAGTTTTGGGGCCCAAAGATAGTGCGTAGACGTCTGTGCACTCTCACGTGTATATTGAATTCCCAAATGTTACTTGTATGAATCGAGATATCGTCGCGTTAGTAGTTTCGGGTTTTTATTGGTTCGAGACCGAACCAATTCGTTTAACAACGATTTTTGGTATTGTTGTGTATTGTATTTCGTCGATAGTCGCGGTGCCATTATTTGATCAAATTGCATGTATTGAATTAGCCTTGAAAGTTTTCTGTTTTCAGCCCCTCATTGTTTGTAAAATTTACTTTTTCAACCCTTTAATTAAATAACTTTCCGGTTTGGTCCTTAAATCATTTTTCTTGACATTTCAACACCAAAAATTATTGAAATTAATATTTTTCAGCATATTTTCCATTGAAAACAGTTTAGGTCCCTGAAAATGCAGTTTTCTCGGTTATAACCCCTCTTTTTCGCAGTTTTGACAATTTTGGCCCAAATTGTAAAATTTTTACAACTTTGGTCCTTTTTAAATTTCAAAAGCATTTTAAACCTTTGGAAAGTACTTGGAACACTAGTAGTCCACTGTTTTACAGAAAAATACAGTTTTGGCCCTCCAAATCAGAAAATTTCGCATAATGGGCCTTATTGGGCCGAAAATGTCATTTTTAGCCCATTAAGCTTGAAATTTGTGTTTTTAGTCCTCCAACAAGTATATTTTCAGAAAATACATTATGGAAACTGTTTTGACTCATCTCCCCCATCATATTTCGAAATATTTCAATTTGGGCCCTTTAACTTTATATTTTTAGCATTTTATGTCCAAAAATTGAGTTTTTAGCCCAAAGAAAATGATACTAAGCCATTTAGCTATTTTTCTTGGAACACTTTGTATGTAGAAATACACTTGATGCTAATATCATTTAACATGAAGTATATCTCGGTTTTTAGGGGTTTTATGGCTAGATCCAACATTATAACACACAAAAACACACATATAAGCATAGAAATCATACAAGGCATACAAAACACATATAGATCTACACTTTCACTTGTATTCCCCCCCCCCCCCCCACAAAACTCATAAAAACAGAAAATAGGGGGTATGAAGCTCACCTTTGGATGTTGACTCGGTTTTTGAAGAAAGGATGGAAGAAAGCTTGGTGATTTTTGACCCTAGCACCCCTTGATGAAGATTTCGAGCTTATGGAGTTCTAAGACACAAGTTTATGATTTCATGAGAGTTAAGAAGAGATTTTTGGAGATAAGAAGGAGTCCAAAGCATGGATCCAAGCATTAACTTACCTAGATAATGATTTTGGTGATGGATTCTCCTTGTGAAGCTTCTTGATGCACGAAATTTTTGAAGGAGGAGGGAGGATTGTTCTTCAAGACTTAGAGAGTTTGGAATAGATTTTTATGATGTGTGTGTGGGTGTGTTTCGGCCGAGAGTGAGGGAGGGAAAAAGGAGAAGTGATTTTTGAAGTGATATGTTCCTAGAAGTATGAGATGTGCTTGGAAACATGTTGGGTATAAATGAGGTGGCAAGCAAATAGTCAACTCTTCACCATTTCCTCTTGGACTTGGGCCTTGGGCCGAGAACCTTGAAGGAAAAAGGAGAAATTTGGGCTTTTTGCCCCTAAGCCCAATATTAGAGTTTGTTTGGGTATGTTTTAAACCTAAAAGAATGTGGTAGGATTTTTACATTTTTATTGGACTAGTTTAGGTTATTCATGTATCAAAGCTTTTAATTCATTTCATTCTAGGCCCAACATGGCCCAAAATGTTGAAATAAATTAATGTGGGTCCAATTAGAGCCCATTTAAGGGTTCTAAGCCCATGATAGTCAAATTGAAAGGTTATTGGTCCATTGAGTCCAATAAGGTAGTCCTAGTCCAAAATGGACCTAAACAAGGACTTCTAGGGTTTCCAATTGCTTGATGACTATTTGTAGTACTTGTATGATGTATTTGATTGAAGTTTTTGATGTCATAATAAAAGGTGTCACACATGTTCTTAAGTTTTTGATTCTCATTAACTTGAGTGTATAGATTACATGACACAAAATTTCCAGTTGTGACAGCACAGGAGTTTCTAACCCTCAAGAAGGGTACTGAGTCAGTTACAGCGATTACCAGGATGTTCCAAGAGAGGGCGATGTTCTGCCTTGAGCACGTGTCCACTGAGCAGGCACGTATGAGCCGATATTTGAGTATTTTGAGGCGAGACATTCGGGAGTTCGCGGCGAACTCCTCGTATCGAACATTTGCTGAGCTTCAGGCAAATGCTCGGAAGAGGGAGATTGAGCTGGAGACTCAGGCCAGGGAGGAGGCGGAGTCTCAGGGGAGGGATCGGCGACCAGCACAGTCTTAGCCGGCAGCTAAGCGGGCCAAGCCCGCTGATCCCAAACTAGGGAGCCAGAAGGGCCGCACTTGTGGGAAGTGTGGCAAGGGTCATGATGGAGTCTGTAGAGCGGGATCTTGCTACAAGTGTGGCAAGGAGGGGCATATGGCCAAGGACTTCCCCAAGGGGTTTGCGGTGTGTTTTCACTGCAATCAGACCGGACACCGGAAGGCAGAGTGTCCGCAATTGCGAGGATCATCTCAGGGAGCACCTCAGGGATCAGCCCCTG
Organism: Lactuca serriola; assembly: GCF_051521515.1. Classification (NCBI taxonomy): domain Eukaryota; kingdom Viridiplantae; phylum Streptophyta; class Magnoliopsida; order Asterales; family Asteraceae; genus Lactuca; species Lactuca serriola. The sequence goes on along the minus strand of NC_136410.1, from coordinate 226,679,977 downwards.
CCGCCATCAGAACTACAGAGAGTCGGCCAGTGAAGGTCGAGGCGCCGAGGGCACGAGGGAGAGCTTTTCAGCTGACCGCGGAGGAGGTCCGTGCAGCGCCCGATGTCGTGGCTGGTATGTATTCTTTCGTGTATTTATTTTAATGTTGAGATATTATGCTTCTATTATGTTATGCGTAGGTACTTTTCTTGTGAATTCTGTACTTGCCTTGGTGTTATTTGACTCGGGTGCGAGTCGGTCTTTTGTATCTTTGGCTTTTAGTCAGCATATCAGTGTTAGTCGTGAGGCGTTGAGTCGGCCTCTGAGAGTTTCCATAGCTGATGAGAGGGTGATATATGCCATGGAGGTTCTCCGAGGTTGCGTAGTCGAGATTTTCGGTGTTGAGTTCCCAATTGATCTGGTTCCTATTGCGATGGGTGATGTATGTGTCATTGTGGGCATGGACTGGTTGAGCAGATTCGGTGCGGTTATCGACTGCGAGCGACAGCTGGTGACCATACGAGACCCTAGTGGGGGAGTTCTTTCGGTGTATGGCGAGGGTACACGTTCAGGATCAGCATTTTGTTCGGCCGCTAGGGCGAGGCAGTGTCTACAACAGGGTTGTAAGGGTTTTGTGGCATATGTGGTGGATACGCGGGTGGATTCCGAGAGGCCGAGTTTAGTTGAGGAGGTTCCGGTGGTGCGTGAGTTCCCAGATGTATTTCCCGAGGAGTTGTCGGGTGTGCCTCCTATGAGGCAAGTAGAGTTCAGTATCGATTTGGTTCCGGGGGTCGCGCCTATCGCTAAGGTGCCTTATCGCCTTGCACCTCCAGAGATGCAAGAGTTATCCTCGCAGCTTCAGGAGCTGCTGGGGAAGGGGTTTATTCGGCCGAGCAGCTCGCCGTGGGGGGCGCCTATTCTGTTCGTCAAGAAGAAGGACGGTTCACACTGGATGTGCATTGATTAACGGGAGTTGAACAAGCTAACGGTCAAGAACCGTTACCCGTTTCCAAGGATCGATGATTTATTCGATCAGTTACAGGGAGCATCTTGGTTCTCCAAGATCGATTTGAGGTCTGGATATCATCAGGTGAGAGTGCGAGATGAGGACGTCCAGAAGACAACGTTCAGGACGCGTTATGGGCATTATGAGTTTGTGGTGATGCCTTTTGGGCTCACCAATGCCCCGACGGTGTTCATGGATCTCATGAACCGAGTGTGTAGGCCGATGTTGGATCAGTCGGTGATTGTGTTTATCGACGACATTCTGGTATATTCGAGATCTAGAGAGCAGCATGAGGAGCATTTGAGAGAGGTTCTCGGAGTTCTGAGATCGGAGAGGCTTTATGCCAAATTCTCCAAGTGTGATTTATGGTTGCGGGAGGTCCAGTTCTTAGGACATCTTGTTAACCAGGAAGGGATATTGGTCGATTCGGCCAAGGTTGAGGCGGTGATGAGTTGGGAGGTGCCGAGGTCACCCTCTGAGATCAGGAGTTTCCTAGGGTTGGCAGGTTATTATCGGAGGTTTATCAAAGATTTCTCCAAGATCGCAGTGCCACTCACCAGATTGACCCGGAAGGGTGTTGCTTTTTCATGGGGCCCCGAGCAGCGGGCCTCCTTTGAGACACTTCGCCAAAGGTTGCGCGAAGCCCCGGTGTTAGCCCTCCCGGATGGGATGGAGGACTTTGTGGTATATTGCGATGCATCGATTATGGGGTTGGGAGCGGTGTTGATGCAGAGAGGGCATGTGATAGCATATGCATCGAGGCAGATGAAGCCTCATGAGACGAGATATCCCACCCATGATCTAGAGTTGGGGGCAGTGGTTTTCGCCCTCAAGATTTGGCGTCACTACTTGTATGGGGTCTGGTGTACGATATACACGGACCATAAGAGTTTGAAGTATTTGATGGATCAGCCCAACCTAAATATGCGTCAGAGAAGGTGGTTGGATGTGGTCAAGGATTATGATTGTGAGATCCTGTACCACCCAGGCAAGGCTAATGTGGTAGCCGACGCATTGAGCCACAGGGCGGAGAGTACCCTGCTGCGGGAGGTATGTTTGAGATTGACCGTGATAGCTCCAGTGTTGGACGCCATTCGTGGGGCACAGGCCGAGGCTGTGCAACCGGAGATGCAGAAGAGGGAACGGGTTATTGGTTTGGTTTCAGAGTTTGTTACCGATGGTCGGGGGCTTATGACGTTTCAGGGGCGTATCTGGGTGCCGTTTGTGGGAGGAACGCGTACCGTTTTGATGGAGGAGGCTCATCGGTCGAAATTTTTGATCCATCCGGGGGCCACTAAGATGTATTTGGATCTGAGAAAGGAGTATTGGTGGCCCTGTATGAAGAGGGATGCCGCGTGGTTTGTCGAGAGGTGCTTGACCTGCCATAGGGTTAAGGCCGAGCACCAGAGGCCGCATGGTAAGTTGCAGCCATTGGAGGTTCCTGAATGGAAGTGGGAACAGATCACTATGGATTTCATCACCAAATTGCCGAGGATTGCCAGAGGAGTTGATGCAATTTGGGTGATTGTGGACAGGTTGACGAAGAGCGCTCATTTCCTTGCTATCAGCGAGAGTTCTTCAGCAGAGAAATTGGCGGAGGTGTATGTGAGGGAAGTGGTATCTCGACATGGGGTGCCGATCTCGATTGTTTCGGACCGTGATGTGCGCTTCACTTCCAGATTCTGGAAGAAGTTTCATGATGAGTTGGGTACTAGACTACATTTTAGTACTGCATACCGTCCCCAGACAGACGGTCAGAGTGAGCGGACGATTCAGACGCTCGAGGACATGCTCCAAGCATGTGTGTTGGATTTTGGGGGTAGCTGGGATGCATATTTGCCCTTGGCAGAGTTTTCCTACAACAACAGCCATCATTCGAGCATTGGTATGCCACCCTTTGAGCTGTTGTATGGGAGGAGGTGTCGGACCCCCATTTGTTGGGGAGAGGTTGGTTAGCGGGTGATGGGCAGTACAGAGATCGTGCTTCAGACGTCAGAGCAGATTCAGCAGGTCAGATAGAGGTTGTTGACCGCTCAAAGCCGACAGAAGAGTTATGCAGACAGACGCCGGTCCGAGCTTGAGTTTCAGGTCGGCGACCTTGTACTCCTGAAGGTCTCTCCTTGGAAAGGAGTGATTCGATTCAGGAAGAGGGGCAAGTTGGGGCCCCGATATATTGGTCCTTTCCGAGTGATTGCGAGGATAGGCCGGGTAGCCTATCGTTTGGATTTGCTAGCAGAGTTGGGGCAGATTCACGACACTTTTCATGTGTCGCAGCTAAGGAAGTGTATAGCCGACGAGTCGGCATTGGTTCCATTAGAGGATATCCAGGTGGATGCGAGCCTGAATTATGCTGAGAGGCCAGTGGCCATCAGAGATCGGAAAATCAAGGTTCTGAGGAACAAGGAGGTACCCCTGGTTTTGGTTTAGTGGCAGCATCGGAAGGGGTCCGAGATGACTTGGGAACCGGAGCGTGAGATGCGTGAGCAGAATCCAGAGTTATTTGCGGAGCGAGACTTCGGGGGCGAAGTCTAGTTCTAGTGAGGGAGAATTGTAACAGCCCGGATTCCTAGGTATTATTCATTTATTTATTTTTGATGATTGTGAGGAGACTCGGCGAGTTGGAGCCTAGACTCGCCGAGTATGATCGCGGATTTGGATGCGGGTTCGCGTCTGGACTCGGCAAGTCCAGGGAATGGACTCGGCGAGTCCGCGCTGTTTAATGTAACCCTAATTTCTCGGGTTTGGAGCCTATTTAAAGGGCCTTATGGCCGTCATTTGTGCTCACCAGTCCCCTGAGAGAAACCCTTGTGAGCTTGAGCGTTTAGAGTAAGTCAAGGAGCCATTATTGACCTTGGAGGTGTTATCTAGCAAGGGAAAGGAAGCAATAGCCAAAGGGGAAACAAGAGGAGCCACTTCCTGAAGATTTGAGGTCCAGAACATCACGTTTGAGGTACTATTTTCGAGCCATTCTCTTTTATGTTGATGTTCATGTTGATTTAGGGCTTATTGAGCCCTTTTGTGGCTAGATCTAGTGCTTCCTTGGTCCCTTAAGCGAGTTAGGTTCTGGATCTGGACCCTTGGAGGTCCAGAGTGTCCCTTTGTCCAAGCTTTTTATGAATCCATGGGGGGTTTTGGATTGGGGTCTTTGTGCTTAAGGTCAAAACACCATTTATGAGTCATGGGGTGTGTTATGAGCACCAAGACATGAACTTTATGTGATGAATGTGCTTGGGAGGGCCAGATCTATGAGTTGTTGGAGCGGATCTGACCTCAGAAGTGAGATTGAGTTGGTGCATGGCATGGACTCGCCGAGTCTGAAGAACAGACTCGGCGAGTAGCATGAAGTTTGTCCTTAACCACTCACTGAGTGGTCTTGCTGAGTTAAGGGTCGACTCAGTGAGTCAGGGAGAGTTAGAGAGGGTTGACATGCGGACTGAGTCGAGCTGGAACTCGCCGAGTTGTTCTTGAGACTCGGCGATTTGAGTCGTGGTGGCCCCGCGATTCATGCCAGGTGGAACTCGTCGGGTCAGGGGAGTACTCGACGTGTCAAAAGAGAATCCTAGAGAATTGGTGAATACGTATAGACTCGCCGAGTCGCCCTAGTGCACTCGCCGAGTCCGGTCAAAGTTGACCGTTGACCGTTGACCGTTGACCAGTGTTGACTTGATAGGGGTAGTCAACCTTAGTGGTAAAAGTGTTAATTAGAGATGTAGGTTATAGGAGGATTATAGCTCGGAGGATCGAGCACAAGTGATTTCCAGGATTCGCGAGTTATCGAGATATACGAGGTGAGTCTTCTCACTATACTTTACCTTGAGTAGGTAATCAGAGTTACGTGACAGAGTATGTGTATGTTATGTATATGTTATGTGTTGTACTGCATGATGTCTATGTGATTTATGCTGTGCATGTTTATAGAGTTGGAACCGGAAGGTTCCTAGAGTTAGAACCAGTGGGTTCACAGAGTAGGGTCTATGGACCCACAGAGTTATAGCCTCGAGTGGCTAATATGTGTTATGTGTGGTATTTTGGGGAACTCACTAAGCTTTGTGCTTACAGTGTTAGTGTTGTTTGTTTCAGGTACTAGTGATGACTGTGGGAAGGCGCCGGCTTGATCTGTACACATGCAGGGAATTTTTATGTTATGTGATCTTGGGATTTTGTATGATGTGAACTGGAGATTTAAACTTGATGTTTTATGAAAATTAAATTAAAAATGTTTTTATATTTTGCGAAAAATTATTTTGAAATTCACGGTGTTACACTTTTGGGCTACTTTCATTATAGAATTGGTCCCCGATAAAATTAAAAAGACTAATTTTCCCTTTTAATTTTCTTTTTTTCAATTACATAAATATTTTTTTCTTTTATTTAATTATATATGTTAAATCAAATCAAGAATGTGACCCACTTGCTCTCTCTCTCTCTCTCTCTCTCTATATATATATATATATATATATATATATATATATATATATATATATATATATCTATCTGGAAAAAAACCACTTTCCCCACCCGCTTCTTCTTCTTCTTCTTTTTCTTCTTCCTTACCTACACCACCATTCTCAAACATTCTCTCTGTTTCTTCCTTACCTGCATCACTATTCTCCAACTCGTGATTTACAGACTCGTCTTCAACACACAATAAAAAAACTCGAGACCTTCGTCCCTCGATTCGACCGATGAAACAGATTAAGGGGAAACGACCAATCTACTCGGAATGAGGGGATGGATGGCTTACAAGCAACGGAAATAGCATCGGACGATGGTGGCTAGAGGTTGTCGGCGGCAACAACAATGAATGGAAGCGATTTACGGTGGCGTGCGACAGGGGGCTGCTCGACGGCCTTCTGCTTCTTCGCTTCTGTTTTAATTGGATGGAGACACGAGTGGGGGAGGAGGGGGAACTCGGTGGTGGTCGGAATCAACAGTGGCGGTGGTTGTGGGTGGTTTTCTCGCTGTTGAAGGTGGTGGATAGTGATTTCCGACCTTCCTTGCAACAGAAATGGTGGTGGTGGTTGATTATCTGAACAGGAGAGGAGTTAGGGTTGTTGATTGCCAAATGGTGGCCAACGGTAGTGATTCACGTCGATTTCTTTAGCCCCGACGATTGAAATCTTTAATACCCAAATGAAACAAAGAAAGAACAAGGATAGGGGAACAAAAAATTGAAGTCTAGGTTAGGTTAGAGAGAAAGGGAGAGAGATACAGAGAGAGAGAGAGAGAGAGAAAGAGAGAGAAATAGAGAGAGAAGTGGAATGGATAAGTGGGCCCATTTTTATATTTAATAATAATAATAATACTCCCTTCATCCCAAAATTATTGTCTACAGACAAAAAACACACAGATCAAGAAAATCAATAATTAGTTTTGCTTTTTTGAGTAAAATGACCTCATTGCCCTTTTCTAAAACCAATGGGAAATGTGCATTTGTAATTATTATAGTTTACTTTATTAAATGTTAAGGCAATATGGTAAAAATGTATATCTATTTTTGGTAGTAGATAATAATTTTGGGACAAACTAAAATAGTAAGGTAGACAATTATTTTGGGACGGAGAGAGTATTAAAAAGTGAAAGAAAAATAAAAAATAAATTCATTAAGGGTATAATAGTCTTTTTAGTTTGGATATGAACCAAAACTGCAAACAAATTAGTTCAAAATGACCACCAATCCAAAAAAGTAGGAGTTTGAATTAAAACCCAAAAAAATAAAATGATACCACAAAGAACATTTTTTCAATTTTGTTGTTGAAATATAATTTCTTAATTAACTAAAAAATGAATATAATTGTAAATATGGAAAACAAATCTTAGAAATCCATGAACCGGGCCTTAATAATAGTTGATATCTAATACTATATAAAAATAATATTAAATATTCTGGAAGGACAGTAAATCCTTTCTATTAAGGAACGTGGTATTAAAAGATGGCATCTCACTCTACTCCTGCATATAAAAGATTATCTCCTCCTAACCCCTAAAACCCTAGAATAGTTTATTCATCGTCGCCGCCGCCGATCTTTTCTCCCCTCCAGCAGTGGAAGTCCTTTTTCCACCTTGTTCTTCAAATCAAAGAGTCGTGTGTTATCCAAAATTATTTATAAATCTTTTTTTTGTTCAAAAGAAAGAAGCATGGCGAATGTCACATACTCGAACGTCTCTGAAAAAGTTGAAGCTCTAGAAAAGGATCTTGCTGACTTGAACGAAGAAATGAAAAATTTGAAGACCAACGTTCGGACTCAGAAAGAATATGTCCAAAAGAAATTGGAACGGGCTCGTGCGTGTGTTAATGTTTTCAATGAAGGGGGACGAGTGCTCAAGTTCATCCTGAAAAAGAATGGCGAACCCTGTGTGGATTATCGTGGTCCTTTCGCCAGAGCTTTCCGAACAGACCCTACAGGGTTTTTACCTTTGAGCGAAAATTGTTGTTACGTCTTGAAAAGGTTTGATCTACAATTTTATTGAACTTGGTTAAGTTTTTAAATTTCTAATTCTTCTTCTTATTTTTTCCATCCAGCCCCGAAAATTTTAGTGTGGAACCAAACGATTCTTACACGTTAAAACTCCATTTAAGGATCGATGTTCCCTGCACTTTAAAGGCCAGCATCAAAGCTTTGGACGACCAAACAGAGTCATTTGTCCTTGAAGGCAGGGATTTGGAAAAATCGGAAATTGGGCCCCTTTTGCTAAAGTTTGAAAACAAGTCAGGTGTGGAAAGAAAAATTGCAAGAAACAAACCAGTGGCTCTGTTGGAGATCAAGCTGGCTTGAATTTTACATCAAAGTTCATAAGGGGGTTAGTTGTTAGTTATATGTTGACAAATTTTATGAGATGTTTCTATTGCTAATCACTTTTGCGACATTATTTTGTATCACCGTGATTTGGCTAAGCTTTTTTTTTTTGTTGTCCAGAGATACGTCATTGTTGCCTCTGCTCTTCATTCCTAGTGTTTATTGCATTTCTTTATTGATCGTATATATTTATCTTCCATCAAAAGTAGACTAAACATTTTCTTTTTGAATGACAACCTAATTTACTAATTAACTGCTCTTTAATACCATCTATGTTCTTATTTATGGCTGTTCATCCCGATCGGATTTTGGGATCAAACGGATAGGGTAGTCGGGTTTTAAAATAAAAACCTTTACCATAAACCCAACCCTATTAACTTTCGGGTCAAATAATGTTCGTTCATTTCATCAAATAGCTTACATATCCATAAGGAACTTAAATATAGTGTTAAAAAGTTCATTTTTTTGGATTTTTTATATGCATAATGCATTGAATTAAACTCAAAGTTGTTTGAAATTAACAAATTACATATGTTGTATTTCGGTGTGCCATGAGGTGTTAAAAAGTTCACTTTTATGGATTTTTTATATGCATTAAATTGAACTTAAAGTGGTTTGAAATTGACTAATTACATGTTCGTATTATTTTTGTATGCTCTTTATTTGATAAATAACTAAGTTTAAACCCGTGAAAACCACGTTTGAAAAAGAAAAACACTATTAATTTGCAAAAAAATCATAATGACTAATTAAATATTTGCAAAAAAATTATTAATTATTAATTTACAAATATAAAAGTTTTGTTTGTAAGGTTATAATGTATGTATAGATATTTAATAAAATCATGATTTTTTTGGCATTCGGGTTTTAACATTTGTCTAAATTACTTACTCTTGCAAATAATAACAATGCACATACAACTATTTACTCAAAATAGCAGCATACTTGCATTTCTTTACCAATAATAGCAATATCTAACAATTAAGATATAATTCCACGTTGGTAGAAAATTACAAGTTGTTATTATAAGTAAAAACCAAAGTACATCGTTGTTATTTGCAAGGAAATGAACACATGTTGCTATTTTAGGTAAAAGATAAAGTGCATTAACAAAATCGTGTTTCTTAATTTTTTTTGGTTTTGTTAATTGAACCGGTAAAATCTATAGTTTTCAGTTAGGTTACAAGCTATGTATTTGTTAGGAATGGTTAATCGAAAACAAAATTGTTCTCTTCTATATGATGCTTCTGTTAGACTTTAAACTTTATACTTTATAAATATTTAGTAGTTGAGCCAAGAATGAGAACACATACACTTTAGCTCATATTTCTCCTGAAAGAGTGGAGGACGCTAGAGATGCACAAAACCCGAATCAGATCCGATCCGGTTTCGCTTACGTCATCAAAAATCCGATCCGGTCAAAATCCGATCTGAATCCGGTCAAAATCCGATCCGGTTCCAACTAAAATCCGAATCAGATTCTAATCCGATTTGAAACCGGTTTAAACCGATTTTAGTGGGTTTTAATCGGATTTTGGGGCGGATTTGGATCCGGTTTCTAGCGAATCTGGTATCAAATCCGATTTGGAATATAGGATTAGGATCCGATTGAAAATCCGGTTTTAAATCCGATCCGATCCGATCCGGTTTAGTCAAAACCGGTTTTGACCCAATCCGGTTTCAGATTGGATCCGGTTTTGAATAGTGAAACCGGTTTTTGTGTGCATCTCTAGAGGACGCTTGTTTTCTTCCCTTTAGATTTGTATAAACCGTGAAGTGCACTAAATATAAATGTATTTTATTAATGTTTTTTATTGCTTTTATCAATAATTTAATATATTTATACTGCAACTTTAATATATTTTATTAATATTACTTTACTATGTTTTATACCAAAGTTTGTTTTCTTTCTTTTGCTTTTGTAAATTTCTACTTGAAGATAGCAATGAAAATAAGAGTATATTATTGAAATCGTCCCTATGGTTTGGTCAAAATTACACGTTTGGTCTCTAATTTTTCTTTTTGCACTCGGATCGTTTATATGGTTTGATTTTGTTGCGTTTTTTGTCCCTTACATACATAAAGTTAAGGACCAAACGTGTAATTTTGACCAAACCATAGGGACGGAAAACGCAACAAAATCAAATCGCATGGACAATCCAAGTGTTAAAAAATGTTAGGGACCAAACGTGCAGTTTTAACCAAACCTTAGGGACGATTTCAATCGTTTACTCAAATAATAATGTTTCCTGTTTTTTATATATTTAACATTTTTTTTTTATTTTAACATATAATTACAATTTTATAAAATATATAAGTAATTCTACATTGCCAATCTTGTGGTTCTTTTAGATTTGTAGAAGTGTGGTATTTTATATAAATAATAACGGATTTATTTGCAACAGCTTGCCAAAGTTTATTGTTATAACATGTATACTTTTTAGAAGTTTTTGGTGCTACTGTGGTGCTAATTGTGGTTGTTGCATCGACAATTATGATTGCAGCTTCACTGACTAACATAGATATCGGCCTCTGGAGTTTCACCCTATCACTTGCTTGAAATGGCATAACATGAAGAACTCGATTTTGCACCACCAACTGCACCAGAATTAATATTCAAACACTGTAATAATTAAAGCCATAGGGACAATAATAGCAATACACTTTCATTGATTTTTAAAGTATGTTGTTATTTCATGGATTTAACCTAAACAATCTCAAATTAGAAAATCTAAACAGTTACAATGTAATGCCCGTAGATTCGGGCTAGTCAATTTAGAGACGTTAAGCGTCAAAAATGGCTTTTTGATAGAACATTATTTAGAATGAATAATCTTAACTAAGTTATAGTATATGTTATAAGGATTCCATACATATAAAGAACGTTGAAATCTGAGTTATAACGAAGAAGTTATGACATGTCGAAGTTTCGCGACAGAACCGACACGACCCAGCACGACGTAAATAATGAATTTAGGATAGAGCGGGATTTGGCCTTAGCAATTTAAGCGAAAGTCGTAGAATACGTTAAACCGAGAGCGTACATAAAAAGAACGTCCAAATCTGACTTCGTATGAGGAAGTTATGATTTTTCTAAGTTTTAGCTTAACATTATACAACCCGAAACTCGAATTTGAGATCAAGTGATTTTTGGTCGAAGCAATCTAAACGAGAATCGAAGATCTCGTTATTAGTAGTGCAATGATAAAAAGACAGACAAAAACGGACGTCGTATGAAGAAGTTATGAATTTATAACGGAGTTTTTCTCTCCCGGCCTACTAAAATTATATAATAAAAATAAAGTCAAAATTTACCGACAGAGTCTAAACGAAAGTTGTAGAGCATAGTCTCACCTACATGGGGATGTAAAGAACGTCGAAAACGGAGCTCGTATGAGGAATATATGACTTTTTGAAGTTTATTAAATAAGTAAAGTATTTGATTTAAATATAAATTCGGATATTATCCAAAGGAGGGGAGGAGTCATCGATCCGATCCGAACTACTCCCAGCGTACCCCGATGCATAAACCACTCGAGTGCTCCGCGTTCGTAAGCGATGACGACTCCGGTCTAATCCGGACTACGCCCCGCGTGCCGGAGCATTACGCCCAGCGTAACGCGAGGAATCAGACCCTATATAAAGGGTGCGAGGGCAGCCGACCTTGTTGCTCATTTTCTCTTCTCTCTCTCCCGTTTTGCCTCGATTTTCGTGCAAGAAATATCCCGAAGCCCCGGTATCATTCCCGAGACCCGAAGCAAGTCTCGAAGCCCCGAAGATCCCGAGAAGAAAGATTTCCAACCCGAAGCTCTGCCCGTGAAGCCCGGTTTTGGAGGAAAACATCCCGGTTTCGTCGCAAAAGATTATTTTAAGAGCCGTAGCACTGTCCGATCATCTTCTAATCAAGTCAGTGTGTGGTTACTTTCTTCTAACACATAAATACGAAGTATTTGTTATGAAATACGTGCTATGTGTTTATATATTGTTGTTTATTTGAGATGAGTGTGGAATGGATGTTTTATATAGTTTTTAAATGAGTTAAACTGCATATGTATTTTATATCTACAAATATGTTGGGTAGAACATGGGTAGATGAGATAGCTGTTGTGTGATAAAAGGATGGGTTGGATAATGAGATCAAGAGGTTAGTTTTAGATCCGTGAGTATGGATCAGAACAAGAGGTTATTTTAGATCCATGAGTATGGATCAGACCAAGAGGTTAGTTTTAGATCCGTGAGTATGGATTAGACCAAGAGGTTAGTTTTAGATCCGGGAGTATAGATCAGGTAAAGAGATAAACTTGCTATTAGTCTGGGAGTATGGATTAAGACTAAGTTAATTGTCCCTAGTCCAGGAGTATGGATTGGGCACAGTTATAAATCTGAGAGTATGGATCAGATATGGATTAAGATTAAGTTAATTGTCCCTAATCCGGGAGTATGGACTGGGCACAGTTTTAGATTCGGGAGTATGGATCAGATCAGGAGGTTAGTTTTTGATTCGTGATTATGGATTAGGGGAAGAGATTAGTTTTAGATCCGTGAGCATGGATCAGGTGAAAAGGTTAGTTTTAGATCCGTGAGTAGCGATCAGGTAAAGAGGAAAATTTTAGATACGAGAGTTTAGATCGTGTCGTTGTGACGATCGAGGGGGTGGGATAAGAGTTGCCTTTATATGGTGAAATCGTACAAGTTTGAATGTTCTATTTATATAAATACATGATATAACATTGTGGGATGAAAACCCTATATGCTCACCAGGCTCCCAAGCCTGACCCACTCAGTTTTCTTTGTATCATAGGTATCGATACGAAGACATATTTCACAGAGAGATTTAAAGGAGATATAAATCATTTGTGTAATTGAATGTAAGTTCTGTTTATGCTTATATGTTTGTATCGGAACATGACATCCCGAGGTTTTATTATTAAATGAAAATGCATTCTCTTTGAGAAATGTTTTGATAAGTTATTATCATATCTTGTTTTGGGAACAAATTCCGCAACCGTTTTCGTTAAAAGATTACTCTGATTTTAAAAACAAAGCATAAACAAATCGGTCTTTTTTTGCCGTAAAATTAGGGATGTCATATACAACAATGTTTGTAATTTTCATTGCTATATTCAAGTAGACATTTACAAAAGCATAATGTTATTTAACGTGTTCATAAATTTTCAAAATTTTATTTGAAACCCATAAGTCAATTTTTATTGTATCTTAAATGCCTAAATATAAAAAGTATATAAAGTGAAAAAAGTGAATATGGAATTAGAATAACCTATTCGCTTGCTATGAACCTTCAAAAAGCAGATGGTTTTTCAGATGAGAAGTGCTAAGGCCTAAAAACCTTCATGAACTGGACTTATTCCAAAGAAACACGAAGTAATTAAGAGAAAAATCTTTCCAAAAAAGTAGAAAAAAAGTGGAACCCTAGAATCAATGAACTTTTGGTTCGATATTCGTTAACTCCATCACCGGCAACCATGTCTGTTGAATTTCCACCACCTTGTTGGGTGGTTGTAGGTGTTCCTAGAATTCTAGTCTAAACTCCACGTATGTTCTGGTCAAGGCATTACAACCACTGGTCATTACTTGAAACATTTTTAGCTCCACTACACAAAGAGGAAATGATTTTGACATACCATGTATGAGGAAACAACTAACACTATTTGCTTCTATGTCTAGTATAATAGAATGAAAAAAAAGAGCATTTGTTTTAATAAAAATTCATTGTTATCACATTTAGTGTATAAAACATACTAATTGGCTTTTTGATAAATTATGTGGTAATTACGCGTAACCTGTTTAATCATATAAACGGGAATTGGAGATGGTAAGAAGGTTAAACTAGGGAAAATGACTTACTAAGGTAATTAACTTTTCGGTATGTTCACATCTAGGTAACCATCTTTTTTTTGTACACATCTAGGTAACAAACTTGTTGGAAGTGTTCACATATGACCATTATGACCTGTTGTAGCAGGTTACATCCTAAATGTGAATAATTTCAACAAGTTCGTTACCTAAATGTGTAAAAAAATAGTTACCCAAATATGAACAAAAGGAAAAGTAAGAGTAAATTACACGAATGGTCCCTATGGTTTGGGGGAATTTGTGTTTTTGGTCCCTAACTTATTTTTTTTAACTCGGACTGTTTATTTTTGTTGCACGTTTGGTCCTTGTCTTACCTAAAAAGACTAATGTGTCATTATTAATTTATTGATTAATTAATCTTCTTATTTATGTATTTATTTTTTATATATTTAAAAAATTAATAGACCCCACATATCTGTATCTCCTCACCATCCCATCTCTCATCTCCCTCAACTTCTATTTATTTTCCATCTTTAATGATATTGACGTCTTCACCATCTCTTTTTTTTCGGTCATTTGACTGTCTCTTAATCTTTTATGGGTTGTGGTTTTGATTCGACGGAGGTGAAGGAACGAAAAAAGAAGAGACGGTGAAGATGTCGATATCACTAAAGATGAAAAATAAATAGAAGTTGAGGATGATGGGAGATGAGATGGTGAGGAGATACAGATATGTGGGGTCTATTAATTTTTTAAAATATATAAAAAAGTAAATACATAAATAAGAAAGTTAATTAAAAAATAAATTAATAAGGGCACAATAGTCTTTTTAGCTAAGACAGGGACCAAACGTGCAACAAAAATAAAGAGTAGGGACCATCCGAGTTAAAAAAAAATAAGTTAAGAAACAAAAACACTAATTCATCCAAACCATAGGGACCATTCGTGTAGTTTACTCTTACTTTTCGTTTTGTTGATATTTGGGTAACTATTTTTTTGTATACATCTAGGTAACGAACTTGTTGAAAGTGTTTACATCTAGGATGTAACCTGTTACAGCAGGTCATAATGGTCATATGTGAACACTTCCAACAAGTTTGTTACCTAGATGCGTACAAAAAAAAGATAGTTACCTAGATGTGAACATACCGAAAAGTTAATTGCCTTAGTAAGTCATTTTCCCGTTAAACTAAATTTCGTCTTAAATCACCTCATTTGTTTATGAGTCATTTGATGCTACAACCTTAGCAAAAATAATATCTCTTTCTTTTGACGTATCTGTGTATCATACTTTGACCAACATCTGCTTCTTTGACCAACTGAAATGAAAAATGAAAGTAGTTTGTCGATGGTTTATATGAACATTAATAAAAAAAATTAGATTAAAAAATGAAATAGTGAAAACATGACGATGCGTCTTTGTTTTTTTCTTTCTGAGATCTCATCTAGTTTCTCATGAGTTTACAAAACTAAGTCCAAAAAAGTTTATGAGAGAAACAGAAATCAAGGATTAAAAGACTAAATGTGTTTTTTTATCCTGTAACATATAGAGAGATGTCCTCAAAATTATCATTCTTTCTCCTTTGACCCCAACCCAAAAATTACTAAAACCCATCAAAAGAATCGATTTCAGAAATAAAATAAAATAACAAAGCTAGCTAGAGTTTCAAGCAAATGAACAAACGATAGAACGTACAGTGATGGTGAAAGGATTCAACGTATAAAATGTTACCGTCGGGAAGCCAGAGGTGAGGTGAATAGGTTAAGTTGTTGGGATTTCGGGATCTTTTGATTGAATGTTATATAGGAAATTAATATAGGCATGGTTTAATAATGAAACCATTGGGGGAAACTTTCGATCCATGTGAATCAACTAATTTCTTATCAAAACTTAGGTAGAATGAACAGATTGCCATAAAATATGTTCTGATCTTGCTAATCAAGAATTCAAAGGTCAAAACATATCGATGATTATTTACTGATTTTTAGAAATGGAGATATGTTTCTGACTTCTTGTGATACCATTTTTGAAATTCAAAGTAAAAAAAAAATTAGAAGGGAAAATGACTCTGGAGGGTAACTAACGATTAATTTTGTTCTCATTTGGTCACTTTCCTTTTTTTTTTTGTACCCAATATACCATCAAACTTGTTGTTTGTATTCAGCATAACCCTTTTGACAGGATTTTGATCGGCTATCACATGTGATAGCTTGTCAAAGGGTTATGGTGAACACAAACAACAAGTTCGATGGTATATTGGGTAAAAAAAGGAAATGGGACCAAATAAGAACAAACTCAATAGTTGGTTACCCTACCGAGTCATTTTCCCTTTATTCATTTACATAAAATCCCACGTCATCTCCTGCTCATATTAATGACTTTATGAGATTCATTCTTGCTTCTCTTCAAAACATAACCCACAAAAGAACATTATTCATACATGTACAACTTTGTAATGCACTTGAATATTTATTACGGGAATCTTGATTAAGCAAGTGCATTTCATGACTACATTTACATTTCCAATCAAATGATTTATCGTATAATGGATTCTTGACAAGTCTACAAACGAGTAGAATCACAAGTGTTGTGATTCTTTTGTTTATTTGTCTTTAAGATCGAATTCATGGGATAAGATACAACATCAATATGTACAAGATCAAGCAGCTTTTGAAGACACATCACCATAATATACTTTGAGGTAAACGTTTATGCTGATAAATATACCTCTCATACACAGTCATATCCTTTTGTAGAGAGTTGTTGATAGTTAACAACAATAAGCATACCATACACCATGTTTTGACGAAGCTACTCCTCCGAAACGTTGTTCATGTACGTTATGGCCTAAGAAGGCTACAATCTTTGATACTTTTGCAACTTTCTTTCATTTAACTTTTTGGGGAAAATGACTCAGGAGGGTAACCAACTGTTGAGTTTGTTCTTATCTGGTCCAGTTCCTTTTTTTTGTACCCAATATACCATCGAACTTTATAACATCCCGAAATGAGGTACAATTATCATTTTTGAATCTTTCCTTAAAATGTCAGAATTAGTCCCTAAAGAGAAATGTTGTCTTTAGAAGAACGCAAGGCGTACGCATGAGTACGCACATCGTACTCATGCACCATGTAGAATCGTGGAGGGCGCCTAGTGTGTCGGGCGTACCCAGGAGTACGTTGGGCGTACTAGGCTCAGATGCAAAACCTTAATATTTCTTTGGTCCTTATATAAAGAACATTATGGTCTTATCTCTAGCCACCCTTATCAGCCTCCAACCTTCTCTAGAACCCTAATCTCGTGTATGTGGCTTATGTGTGTGTTTTTGTAAGTTTTGAGTGATTTTTGGCTCTTGTAGTTGAAGAAGAAGGTTATAGAAGAACAGGAAGGTGCCATCAAGCTTAGAGATCCAGAAACATCCCATGTTTGTGTATCGTTTTCAGGTATAAACTTATACCATGGCTAGTGTTCTTCAAGATCTCTTTAGTGTAAGATTCATGAGCTTAAGTCCCCATGTTTGGACCTTTTTGAGTTTTAGACTCTCCAAAGAGTTTAAGTTGTCCTTTCATGTATCTAAAGGCATCTAGGTTGATAAAAATGTTTGCTTGATCTTTCCTTTGACCTCATGCATGAGCTAAGTATTTTGGAATGGATAAAATGATGTTTTAGCCTCTCCTAGCCATGCAAAGGCTTAAAGCCCACGACTTTATGGATTAAGAGGTCTTAAATTATTCAAATCTATGGATGGAATGGTTATCTTAACATATTAAGACCACAAAAGTAAGGAAATGGAAGTTCGTGGAGTAGGTCGTGCGTACTCCCAGTTACGCGCATCGTAGTCCGATGAATCCCTATCGCGTGCTTAGACAGATTGTACGCCCAACGTTAGGAGTAGCACTCCCAACGTACCCATTGGGTGTTAACTTTCTGTTGACTTTTGCTGACGTTGAATTTTTGTCACGGTTTAGCGTTTGGGACCTAGGGAGGGGTAAAATGATCCTTTTTTCCCTTAGAAGGAATAATCGAGGACTTTGGACTTGTGAGTGGTTTGGATCTTAATTTTAATTAAGGTTAAGTATTTTGTTAACTAGGCGGAGTCTAGACCCGACAGTTCGGGTGCTAGGTTTTCGTGTCATCAGTATCACGTGAGTCTTTTCACTTACTCTTCTCTGTATGGTAGGATAGATGTAATATAATGACCAACTGGGTCTAGCTGTTATGTTACGTTATGTGCTGATATGGTATTTGTTGTGACTTGGGTTGCTGATAGCCATCCAGTGGTTGCGGATAACCTTACGAGTGGCTGTTAGCTCACGGGGACTGCTGATAGTCCCAGGGTTGCAGATAACCCAAATCTATTTACTTATGATTTGTTATATGTGGTATTTTGGGGAACTCACTAAGTTTCATGCTGTAACATCCGAATTCCCAGGTTAGTATTTCCATTATTTGTTGTGAATAAAGAAGATGGACTCGACGAGTTGACGCCTAGACTTGTCGAGTAGGATCGCGACTGATGATTCGGATTAATGAATGGACTCGACGAGTCGGAAGAGTGGACTCGACGAGTCCGCGCTGAGGTCAGAAACCCTAAATCCTCGGGCCTGAGCCCTATTTAATGGATCTTATGGCCCTCATTTGCGGCCACCTTCACCCTTGAGAGCACCAGAGAACTAGAGAGCATTGTGAGTGAGAAAGGAAGCTATATTCACCATTTCTAGTGTGGTTTTTGCAAGAAAGAAGGAAGGAGGGAAAGCTAGGCAGATTGTGGAGCATATATCTACTTCCATTTGATTAGAGGAGGCTGTTGAAGGTATTAATCTATGCTCATTCTCGTGTATATGGTGATTTATTTAAATCTAGGGTTTTCTTATGCCTTCTTTAGCTTGAATTCGAAGTATATGAGGTCCCAAGGTGGAAAGCTTCTTAGATCTGGACCTTAAGTGGTCCAGAGAGTCCCAAATACCCTGCTTTATGCTATCCCTTTGGAGATATGAACCTAGGTTGCCATTTTAGAAGCCATTTCACCAAAAGAAGCCTTGTATGCATTGCATGAGTGTCAAAATTTGACCTTTACATGATTATTGGGCATGGGGAAGTCATATCTATAGGTTAGAAAAGCAGATCTGACCTAAGAAGGTCGTTTGTGTTGCCATGGAAGAAACTCGCCGAGTCCATAAGGGGACTCGTCGAGTCGAGTCGGGTTGCCTCGCGATTCGTGACCAGTGGTAACCCGTTGAGTGAAACGTTAACTCGACGAGCCGATTGAGGATCTATGAGGATTCAGAGGATGCCTGGACTCACCGAGTCACGCGAGTGCACTTGACGAGTCTGGTCAAAGTTTGACTGTTGACTTGAGTTGACTTCTGTTGACCTTAGGGTTTTGGTCAAACTGGTTCTAGAGAGAGGTCAGGGAGGGGTAGAAAGGTCTTCTACCAACTCCTTAGAAATGAGAACAAGAGAAAGTATTAATTAGAGATGTTATCATGTTGATAGGAGGAGGCTAGATCGGGTTATCGAGCACGAGAGGTTATCCGATATCATACGAGGTGAGTCTTCTCACTATACTTTACCTAGAGTGGTAATATGTGTGACCAGAAGGTCTTATGTGTTATGAGGAATATGTGATGTATGCTGTTATTTGATATGTATGTGCTATGTTATGTTATGAGTAGTAGGCAATGGACCAGAAGGTCATTACGAGTAGGACCGGAAGGTCTACCAGGGTTGTGGGACGGAAGTACCCTGAGACACATTGACTGGAAGGTCTTATAGCCTTGAGTGGCGTATGTGCGTATGTGGTATTTTTGGGAACTCACTAAGCATTTATGCTTACCGTTTGATGTGATATGTGTTTCAGGTACCAGCGAGGATCGCGGGAGGGCGCCGACATGATCCGTACACACTGATGGGATTTATATATTTGAGATCTTGGGATTTGTTTTATTACGATGACAACTGATACATTGGATTTTATATTATCTTATGAATGAAATTATGTTTTTGAGAGTGAAAAATTGTTTTGAAAATTTACGTTGTTACAAGTTGGTATCAGAGTCTTGGTTTGAGGGATTCGGATGCACCTTCGGGCGTATCTGAACTCAAACTGAGGATTTGAGAAAGTTTTTCATAAAAGGAACAATTTTTCTAAAAAGTAATAGAATTTGAGAAAAGCGGAAAGAAGTAGTGTGTACGATCAGTCAGTGCCCGAACGACGATTTCCCAAAATACCCTTACATTATGTGTTATGAGATATGACATGATATGTTATGTATGCTAGAGTAGGCTAGGTACTCATATTAGGACTAGAGTGGCCTGATTTGTGATGCCTTAGCCTAGGATATTACTGCTGCTATGAGATGCTTGAGAGTGAGTAGGTAGTAGTGAGGAACTGATGAGGGGCCTACAAAGGGTAGCCTGTGTTTAGCGAGAGTAGAGTACCTGTGATTTGGGATCCTAGGAGGAGGACTTGGGGTGAATACTGATGCGGTGTGGACAATAGTATAGGGCCCGTACTACTGAAAACACCGGATCAGTGCGTAGTCCAAGTAAGAATCCTTAGGGTACTAAGGAACAAGTAGGGATGGGTTATCGAGTGCGTGCATACTCGAGCGAGTCTCTGATATTTTTATGTTGTATTTCAGAGACATCATGGTTATTGTTGGATAAGGTGTCTAAGTCCATAACTTATTTGGTACATACTTGACTCGACCCGGCATGGTCCATTTGGGTTGCACTTCACCCTAACGATTTATGGATAATTTTATGAGAATTGTATACTTACGATTTATTAATATATTATAAGTTATAATATATTAATATGAAGTCATGTTATTTAATTAGTTTTAGTCTTAAATTAATTATGAATTAATTTAGATATTAAAAAGAAGACTGATTAAATTATGGGCTATTATATTTCATATAGTGTGGGTTAATACTCATTTGTTAATGGGCTAAGCTAATATGGAAGTCCATGGATGATCCATGGAGCTTTTAACCCATGGATCCTTGGAAAGGAAAAGACATGGGTTATTAGGGTTTCACCCTAACCATGCACACTATATAAAGAAGCATATGATGCAAGAAATGACACACTAGTTGTGTGAGACTTAGTGGTGGCCGATGTCATAAGAAAGTATACTATTCTCTCAAGTTTCCAAAGTTTGTGGTGATTTGTGATTCCACTTGAGGCATTCACACTATTGGTGCTAGGCTCTCAAACTCCAAACAATCAACCCCCATCAAAAGGTATGTATATCTACTAGTAGTTTTATGATTCATAATCCTTATGCTATGCTAGTTAGGAAGAAACCTTGGAAATTATTATTTGCATGTATTTTAGAAGAAAACATAGATCCAAGGTTTATTAGGGTTGCATGCATACTTAGGAAGTGTTAGATTGCTCAAAACCCAACAGTTATGGCACGCCACAGAGCAGAGACCGGCGACGTGAGTGACGAGGATCTTCGTTAGATGATCCATGATGAGGTGGTTGCGGCTATTCGTAGAGAGATACCAGAGATGTTCAGGTCTATTAAGACCACTCTGATTGAGACGTTTGATGAGGGATACGTTGCGGTTACTAAGGCTGCAGCCGCTGCAGCTACTGCGGCTGTTGCTGCTGCTAGACCTCAGGGGGTGACTCGTTGCTATTTCGGGAGTTCAGCAACACGAAGCCACCAGAGTTTGATAGGATGCAGGATCGGATTGCTACAATTAGATGGATTTCTTATATTGAGGGATGCTTCTACACCTGCTCGTGTCCGGAGCATCTGAGAGTACGGTTCGCGCTGAGCCAGCTTCTTGGGGGCGAAGGACTGGTGGAAGTTTGTGTCGGCGGATTTCATCCCTGTTAAGCTTACTGCGGTGACCTGGGAGAGGTTCACCAATATGTTTCGTGATGAGTACGTTCCCCCGGTGGAAAGGGAACGCCTGGCCCAGAAGTTCTTGTCCCTCAAGCAGGGTACTGATTCTGTTACTGTGATCACCAGGAAGTTTCATGAGAGGGCGATGCTTTGCCCTGAGCATGTGTCTACCGAGCAGGCACACATGAGCTGGTATCTGAGCATACTGAGGAGAGATATTCATGAGTTCGTGGCGAACTCGACATACCGGACGTTTGCTGGGCTTCAAGCAAATGCTCAGAATAGGGAGATTGAGCTAGAGACTCGGGCTAGGGAGGAGGCGGAGTCTCAGGGGAAGGATCGGCGACCGGCACAGTCTCAGCCGGCAGCCAAGCGGGCAAAGCCCGCCGATTCAAGATCTGGAGGCCAGAAGGGCCACACTTGTGGGAAGTGCGGCAAGGGACATGATGGAGTTTGTCGATCAGGTGCTTGCTACAAATGTGGCAATGAGGGGCACATAGCCAAGAATTGCCCCAAGGGGTTCATGGTTTGCTTTCATTGCAACCAAACCAGACATCGGAAGGTCGAGTGTCCGCAGCTGCGTGGGTCAACATAGGGAGCACCGCAAGGATCTGCCCTTGCTGCCGTGCGAGCTACTGAAGTTCAGCCAGTGAAGGCCGAGGCACCGAAGACTCGCGGGAGAGCCTTCCAGTTGACAGCAGAGGAGGTCCACGCAGCACCCGATGTCGTGTCCGGAGCATCTGAGAGTACGATTCACGTTGAGCCAGCTTCTTGGGGGCAAAGGACTGGTGGAAGTTTGTGTCGGCGGATTTCACCCCTGTTAAGCTTACTGCGGTGACCTGGGAGAGGTTCACCAATATGTTTCGTGATGAGTACGTTCCCCCGGTGGAAAGGGAACGCCTGGCCCAGAAGTTCTTGTCCCTCAAGCAGGGTACTGATTCTGTTACTGTGATCACCAGGAAGTTTCATGAGAGGGCGATGCTTTGCCCTGAGCATGTGTCTACCGAGCAGGCACGCATGAGCCGGTATCTGAGCATACTGAGGAGAGATATTCATGAGTTCGTGGCGAACTTGACATACCGGACGTTTGCTGGGCTTCAAGCAAATGCTCAGAATAGGGAGATTGAGCTGGAGACTCGGGCTAGGGAGGAGGCGGAGTCTCAGGGGAAGGATCGGTGACCGGCACAGTCTCAGTCGGCAGCCAAGCGGGCAAAGCCCGCCGATTCGAGATCTGGTGGCCAGAAGGGCCACACTTGTGGGAAGTGCGGCAAGGGACATGATGGAGTTTGTCGATCAGGTGCTTGCTAAAAATGTGGCAATGAGGGGCACATAGCCAAGAATTGCCCCAAGGGGTTCACGGTTTGCTTTCATTGCAACCAAACCAGACATCGGAAGGTCGAGTGTCCGCAGCTGCGTGGGTCAACACAAGGAGCACCGCAAGGATCTGCCCTTGCTGCCGTGCGAGCTACTGAAGTTCAGCCAGTGAAGGCCGAGGCACCGAAGGCTCGCAGGAGAGCCTTCCAGTTGACAGCAGAGGAGGTCCGCGCAACGCCCGATGTTGTGGCTGGTATGTATTCTTTAATTTATTTATGCTGAGTTTGAGATATTGTGCATATATTATGATATGCGTAGGTACTTTTTTTGTGAGTTCTGTACCTTCTTTGGTGTTATTTGACTCGGGTGCGAGTCGGTCATTTGTGTCTTTAGCGTTTAGTCAGCACATCAGTATCCAACGAGACGTGTTGAGTCGACCTCTACGATTTTCTATAGCTGACGAGCGAGCGGTGTATTCTACGGATGTGATTCGAGGATGTGTACTCGAGATTTTCGGTGTGGAGTTCCCGATAGATCTGGTCCCGATTGCAATGGGGGACGTTTGCGTTATAGTGGGCATGGATTGGTTGAGCCGATTTGGGGCTGCTATATACTGCGAGCGGCAGATGGTGACGATACGAGACGCTAGTGGGGGAGTACTTATGGTATACAACAAGGGTACCCATTATGGGTCAGCATTTTGTTCTGCTGCTAGAGCGAGCCAGAGCCTACAACATGGTTGTAGCGGGTTTGTGGCCTATGTAATGGATACACGAGTGACCGCAGAGAGGCCGAGTTCAGTTGGTGATGTATCGATAGTGCGCGAGTTCCCAGATGTTTTCCCCGAGGAGTTTCCAGGTGTGCCTCCCGAGAGGCAGGTGGAGTTTCGCATCGATTTGGTTCCGGGAGTGGTGCCTATCGCCAAGGCGCCCTATCGCCTTGTGCCACCAGAGATGTAGGAGATATCCTTATAGCTTCAGGAGCAGTTGGGGAAAGGATTTATCAGGCCGAGTAGCTCACCTTGGGGAGTGCCGATCCTTTTTGTCAAGAAAAAGGATGGTTCACACCGGATGTGCATTGATTACCGGGAGTTGAACAAGTTGACGGTCAAGAACTGCTATCCACTACCGAGGGTCGATGATCTGTTCGATCAATTGCATGGAGCATTTTGGTTCTCCAAGATAGACTTGAGGTCCAGATATCATCAGATGAGAGTGCGTGATGAGGATATCCAGAAGACGGCGTCCAGGACTCATTATGGGCACTACGAGTTCGTGGTGATGCCTTTTGGGCTCACCAATGCACCAGCAGTGTTCATGGATCTCATGAACAGGGTATGTAGACCGATGTTGGATAGATCAGTGATTGTGTTCATCGATGATATTATGGTGTATTCGAAATCTAGAGAGCAGCATAAGGAACATCTAAGAGAGATTCTCAGAGTTTTGAGATAGGAGAGGCTCTATGCCAAATTCTCCAAATGCGAGTTTTGGTTATGGGAGGTCCAGTTCTTAGGGCATCTCGTCAATCAGAATGGGATATTGGTCGATCCAGCCAAGATTGAGTCTGTGATGAGTTGGGAGGTGCCAAGATCCCCCACCGAGATCAGGAGTTTTCAGGGGTTGGCCGGCTACTATCGGAGATTTATTAGGGATTTCTCCAAGATTGTCGTTCCTCTCACCAGGTTGACCCGGAAGGGCATGGCTTTTAGATGGGGTCTGGAGCAGTAGACCTCGTTTGAGACACTTCACCAGAGATTATGTGAAGCCACGGTGTTAGCCCTTCCTGAGGGAATGGAGGATTTTGTGGTGTATTGTGATGCGTCGATATCAGGGTTGGGTGCGGTGCTTATGCAGAGAGGGCACGTGATAGCATACGCATCGAGGTAGTTGAAGCCTCATGAGACGAGGTATCCCACCCACTATTTGGTGTTGAGAGCAGTGGTGTTCGCCCTCAAGATATGATGTCATTATTTGTATGGGGTTTGGTGTACCATATACACCGACCACAAGAGTTTGAAGTATCTGATGGATAAGCCCAACCTGAACATGCGCCAGAGGAGATGGTTGGATGTGGTAAAGGATTATGATTGCGAGATCCTGTGCCACCCGGGCAAGGCTAACGTTGTAGCCGATGTGTAGTGACATAAGAACATGGTTTGGCATGCGAAATTAAAGTTTGCACAATGAACATGGTGATTTGGGTGTTCAAGTGACGTATTGATTGTATATGGTGTTACACAAAAAGGATATAACAACAATAAAATCCAGGTCAAAATTTAAACTTTTATAAAACCATAATTAAGTATACTAAGTGGTAGATATCATAACAAGGCTTTCATACATATAAAGAACACAAAAATCCGAGTTATAACGAAGAAGTTATGACCATTCTAAGATTTCCGATAAAACCGGCAACACCGATTAAACAAAAAACGTGAAGTTCCAATACAATACTTTTTAGCCTTAAGTATCTAAATGAAAGTCGTAGATATCATTAAACCGTGAACATACATAAAAATAACGTCCAAATCTGACTTCGTTTGAGGAAGTTATGATTTTTCTAAGTTACGAATACAACAGTAGACGACTAAAAACTCGAAATAGAGATCGAGAGACTTTTAGCCGACGCAAACTAAATGAGAATCGAAGGTCTCAACAATAGAAGCGCAACGGTAAAAAGTCTGACTGAAACGGACGTCGGATGAAGGAGTTATAGAACTTTAACGGACTTTTCCTGTCCCGACGTATTAAAAATAAATTCAAAATTTGCCGACGGAATTTAAACGAAAGTTGTAGATCGTAGTCTCACCGTCGCGTGGATATAAAGAACGTCGAAAATAGAGTTCGTATGACGAAGTTATGAATTTTCGAAGTTTGCTAAATAATAAAAATATAAATTAAATTAAAAATCCGGTATTATCCAAAGGAGGAGTCATCGGACCAATCCGGGTTACGCCCAGCGTACTGGATGCTAGGCTCCGGATTGTCCACATCACTTTGATGCTTCGTCCGAGGATGCGGTAAGCCATGACGTTGCGTACGCCCAGCGTACCCTCGCTAGTACGCCCCGCGTACGCGAGGCTTTCAGCCCCTATAAAAGGGATGCGAGGGTGCCAGCCATTTTTGCTAATTTCCTTCCTTTCTCACGCTGAAGCTCTATTTGAAATCTATTATAGTTGTGCTTCAAACAAAGGTTTTCTCACACTTAAATTGTCTTGTCAAACGGTCTTTCGAACCGATATATAAACTGACATCACGTCAGAAATTCTTATTTATTTAACTATTCAAAGGTTTTACAAAACTTCTTTTATGCTTTTATATTATAAATTGCATGCCTCTATGTGTATAGTTATATAAGAAATGTTTAAAAGACTTAGGAAGGCTATCCACCCTGTTTCCTTTTCCTCGATTTGGATGTGGTCTGGTGGGATATCGGGTACTCGTCCGAAGGTCGTTTAAATATTAGTTATATATCACGTGTACATATATAGTCGTAAATGTTCCATCAGTTTTACTTATGTTCCGACACTCTTGGGTAGCAAGGGTGTACAAACTTACTTAGACACTCATCAATTACATTCTAGTAAACTGTTATAGGAATAGTTTAGGGTATACAAGGCGTTATCCCTATTACAAGAAATTACACCAGAGTCAGTTCATTCATGAGTCTAGACTACATGCTATATGAAGGGATACTCTTACAGAGATTCCTCTTACATGGATATATTTTTAGGGATACTCTTACAGAGCTTCCGCTTACATGAATACGTTTACAGAGATTCCACTTACATGAATACGCTTACATAGATACACTTACATGAATACGTTTACAGAGATTCCACTTACATGAATACGCTTACATATATACACTTACATGAATACGTTTACCTGAATACGTTTACATAGATACGCTTAGATGAGTACATTTACGTA
This sequence comes from Lactuca serriola, assembly GCF_051521515.1. Lineage (NCBI taxonomy): Eukaryota > Viridiplantae > Streptophyta > Magnoliopsida > Asterales > Asteraceae > Lactuca > Lactuca serriola. Next base: position 226,653,266 of record NC_136410.1, on the reverse strand, counting down.
GGTAATATATGATTAGTTACTATTACATATTATATGTGTAAATACTGTTATATAGTTCTCCTTCTTATCTTTACCTTGTGATACAATCACATCATCGACGAGATAAATTGGACTTTATATCCTAGTACCAAAGGATACTTTGTGGGACTAACCGTTCCTAGAACCACTGTTAGCTACAGAGGTAAATGAACATCTACAGATGTTTTCGGTTGATACCATTACAGGTATACTTAAGGGACTAACTATTCCTAAACCCGGCTGTTAGCAACAGAGGTAAATGCACATCTACGGATGTCTATGGTTGAACTATTTACGGCGAGTTTCCACGTCGTGTGTATCTTAGTACCCAAGGATACAACATAAGTTATTATATTATTATTATTTTTAGTTTTATAATAATAGTTAAACAGGGAAAAACCATCACATTTTCAAGTAATGCGTATTTTCAAAACAGCCAGGTCTTGGTTAAAGACTACTTCCAAAACATTTGGGTCTTGGTAGAAGACTACTTTATATACTAGTAGGAAATATGGGATTTTCTAGGGTTTTCATATTTATACTAAACGTTTCATCAAACATTCACCAGTCTTTCATAACAACTTTTCAAAGCAATAACATTGAAATACTTATGAACTCACCAGCTTAAATGTTGATCTACTCTTTCAAAATAACTTGTATTCTCAGGTCACTAGTAGACAGGTACGATGACCAGGTTTTGCGAAGACAGAGCAGTCAAGACTCGTCTTTTATTTTGATTACTTGTTGTAATGTCTTAACTCTATGAAAGAACTTACATGTATTAAACTATTACTATTAATGCAATGGATGATGTTGTTGCTTGTTTACTACTTTACATTTGTTCTGATACATTACATGACGTCCTCCGCCCCAGAATGTTTACGCCGTTCTTGGTTTTGGGGTGTGACACCAAGGGAGTTTACGGCCGTAAACTCATGGCTACTCATGTGTCAGTGCAAGTTTTGAAGGCTAGGGATGATTTAGGGACATTAGCTCTACCTTAGGATGAGAATGACCACCTTATTTGGAGTTTTTGAGGAGTTCACGGCCCAAATGAGTTTACTACCGTAAACTCATGGCCATTTATGCTTATGAGGGTGCTAAAGGTCATAAGGAAGCATCCTAAATTCAAGCCTAATCCTTAGGAAGTGTTTGTGGCATCAAAACACCCCTAACATGAGTTTACAGCCCATGGACCATTTGGTCATGTGCTTGCGGCCGTAAACACCTATGGGTGTTGGTATTTTGGTTGCTTTGAGTCCTAAACACATCATGGTAAAGTGCTAGGCTAGTCTCTTGGCTTAAGGAAGGCATTTAGGGCATTTCGGCATCCTAAAATGGAGTTCACGGCCCAAGAACATCCTTGGCCGTGAACTCACTTCTAGCCTTGATTCTTAATGTTTTTGAGGTTTAAACAAGTCATGGGTAGTCTCTAGGTTCATTTCCAAGGTTTGGAGGGACATTGGGCAGACTTTGGCCCTAAATTTAGTGTTCACGGTCCAAGAAGATCTTGGGTCGTGAACACCATTTCCTTCGTGTTTTGGCTGATTTTTCATGTTATCAATGCATCATAACACACTTAAATACACTCTAGATTGAAGTACTTACAATCCGGGGTGATCGGGCGAAGATCCTTGAGAGAGAAATCGGCATTTCTCTAGTTGGAAATGTAACTAATGAATAAATATGGTCAAGAACCATATATATACTCCTAGGGTTTTTGGCAGAAAATATTTTATTCAAGCATTGAATTCTAATATCAACGAGTTTTGGAAAATCGGAGTTGCACAATACCCTAGTGCATCCTCTCTCCTGATATCTCTTCAAGTGTAAATCCTGAAATGCTCAAACTTATCCCAAAAATTTGAAAGTTAGCATAACGGATTTGACTTTGATTGCTGTGGATGGTATTATAGAATGGAAACTTTTGGGTTGTCACATCATCCCCCCGTTAGAATGAATTCCGTCCCGAAATTAGCTCTCTTAACGTTACTACTAGGGTTGAGCTCTTCTGCTTTGTAGAATACATACACGTAGACCTGGCAACTTTGCCCTGGTGTTCTTGATAGGATTCATACTTGGTCCATCTATCATTACCTCGTGTATACAAGTCATATATGTTTAAGATTAGTAGGACTGTCGGATGTGCGACTCTGCCCCAGGTCCACAACCCAACGAGGACAGGAGATAGGGCAGAAACACACATACTAGATCTGCGTAATCATACTCATATACCACCCTCGCGTATATACTAAATAATAATAGGCAAGTTGTATTCGTCCATAGCCTCTATGCTCGAACTTGGTCTGTTGGACGAGTGGTATTTCGTGACGGTCTGCGGACGTCTGACGATAAGGCTTCGGAGGACAAAGTACTCTTCGCACAAGTACTTCGGGGGTTTAGAATGCGAAAGATAAAATTTTTGTTTTAGGTCGGACTTTCGATACGAATGATGAAAGTTTTGAGAACTTTCCGATCGAGGCGATAGAAACATATGAACTCAGTATGGTGAGGACCACGCCAACTCATGACGAAAGAAAACAACGGACTCTATACTGAACAAAGTTTTGGTCCAATGAAGGAAACGTCTGATAACAACGATGTATCCCTGGTATGCTTGGTACTGTACTCCTAGTATGTTTAACAATGTACTCCTTGTAACTGTTCTCGAGTTTCCTGTTTTCTATTTTGAATTTAACACTCTTATGTATCGTACCACTATGTGTGCATACATACAAATAAAAGTGCTTTACTTACTGAAGGGATACTTTTATACCATGGTCCCCCATGGTACCACTACTATTGCCCGTCATATACAAGTTGTGAATACTTAAGATGAGCCAGGCAGTCGACTGAGCATCTCTGCCTCAAATCCTCAACCAATTAAGGAAAGGGGACCTAAGCGGAGTCACTCTGTGACAACCCGATATTTTGAGATGATAAAATGTAACGCCAGTCAAATTTAAGCCAAAACTTAACTTTCCTAAAATCATATTTGGGTTAAATAAAGTGGTAGGACTCGTATCAAGGTTTTCGTAAATATAAAGAACACTAAAATCTGAGTTATAACGAAGAAGTTATGACCAATCTAAAATTCACAGCGAGAGCCGGCAACGCTGGTAGACGTAAAACGCAAAGTTTCGATACAATAATTTTTAGCCTTAGATATCTAAACGAAAGTCGTAGATTACGTTAAACCGTGATCATGCATAAAAAGAACGCCCAAATCTGACTTCGTATGAGGAAGTTATGATTTTCCGAAGTTTCTAACCTAGTAGTAGACAGCTAAAAACTCGAAACAGAGATCGAGCGATCTTTAGCCGACACAACCTAAACGAAAGTTGGAGAGCCCAACAATAGGAGTATAACAATAAAAAGTCTGATGAAAACGGACACCGGATAAAGAAGTTATGGGTTTTTAACGAAATTATCGTGTCCCGACCCATTAATTAAAATATAAGTAAAAATAAAGTCAAAATTAGCCGACGGAGTCTAAATGAAAGTTGTAGAGTATTTTCTCACCTTCGCGTGGATATAAAGAACGTCAAAAACGGAGCTCGTACGCGGAAGTTACGGAATTTAGAAGAGGACATGCCGGATTACGCCCCGCGTTCTCTGGGAGTACGCCCTGCGTACTAGACCCAGAGTCGAGTCCCATCGGCCCGCCCCCTCTACGCTTAGCTAGCCAGGAGTAGTAAGCCATGACGCATTCTTACGCCCAGCGTAACAAGGTACGCGCTGCGTACTCCAAAATTACGCCCCGCGTACTCACCCCTCCAGCACTATAAATATATGGCATAAGCTGCGAGTTTTAGGCACACTTTCTCAAATCTCCAATTACTCTCACACACTTCCAAGCACCAGAAGCTGTCCCGACGACCTCGATTTCCGCACTCGAGCCCCCGACGAAAGATCTACACTGCAGAGATCCCCGAAGAGCCCGAAGACACAACTTTCCGCGGTCGAAGTTCTGCTCAACCCTAGTCTCTCTCTTCAAATTTAACGGGTGAGTTCATACCCCTATAATTTACATTTTAAATGTGTTATCAATATTGTTTTAATATACACTTTTGAGGGGGGGGGGGGGGAATACAAGTAAACACACGATTATTATCGTGTGTGACTCAAAGATTCACTAAATACTCATTTTTATCAAGTAAATCATATGTGATTCACAACCATTATATGGAATCTTTCGTACGGAAAACATAACACGATATCGTCTGATATATATATATATATATATATATATATATATATATATATATATATATATTGAAATTAAATATGTTGTTATACGTATACGAATCAAACAGTTTATTTATACCTTGAGTACAGGTGTTCATCATGTCACCACAAAAAGTTACACATTTCATAACAAGTGAGCATTACACTAGGGTTACTATACAAACGAAACGAACTTTTGGAAAAACTATAATAGTTTACGACAAACATTTATACATGTTAAAAACTCTTTATCAAACTGTCTTACATACTTTATGATTCCTTTCAAACGCTGTTAGAATCATGTTTCTAACAAAGGTCTTCCTATATTTAAAACTGTTCTTATCAAACAAACTGCTTTCAAATCATTTTATAAACTGACATCAAGTCATCATTTCTTATTTATTAAACTTTTCAAAGGTTTTACAAAACTTCTTTTATATTTTTTTGTGCTTGCCTATATATGTATACTTATATAAGTAATGTTTGAAGGACTTAGGACGGCTAGCTCGCTTTATTTCCTTTTCCTCGTTGGGATGTGGACTTAGGGCATCGGTTATTCGTCCGAACGTCGTCTAAATATTAGTTATATATATCATATGTACATATATAGACATAAAAGTTTCCGTCAGTTCGTTCAGTACCTTTGAGTAGCAAAAGCATATTTCGATTATACACACACATTATCAGTAACTATAATATGTATAGTTAAGACATACTATTTACCATTCCAAGTACCAGGAATCATACAAGATTCAGTCTATTCATGATTCAATACAAATACATTACATACTATGCGAAGAGATACGATTACATATAAATACAAGGCATACAATTTCAAGACATACAATTATAAGAGATACGATTACATAAGATAGTGTACTAGATATTCATGAAATTTTACATACTACAAGTACTATATCAAGGAAATACTTTCATGTACAAAAACAAAATGGACTTTCATACGTAAATCTATTTAATACTAAGAATTGTGAGACATTTCAGCTTCACGTACGTTCGAGTATGCATTTTAAGTCCTGTATTATATACCATAATCTCTTGGAGGGAGAGCGTGATACTTGTGTATAGATCTATACGGGATTGACAATCCCGCACCTAAACTGTTAGCTACAGTTAGACCGGCAGGTCTAGGGTGACAAATGTCATAACATTCCAACGCCTGAAGAACGTTGTTACAGGCCATCAGTGTCAATAGCATGGTTATAAAACTCACATGGAGTATTAAAAACACGTTGATTTACGAAGTTATCATATACCTTAGCAGTTATAACTGTACACAAATCTACTGTTTTAGACATGAAAAATATCATGGTAGTACATCCTTGGGTCTTTTAAACTACCACCCACTTATAAACAAATATTGGATTTCTGAAGCAATCATTCAAAACAGTCGAGTCTTGGTAGAAGACTACAATTTATACTAGCAGAAAATATGGGATTTTCTAGGGTTTTCAAACGTTTACAATTACTTGCAAACATGTTCGTTGGTACAAACTTTCCTTCATACATTTACAGGTTTTTCTTTACAGTTCTACAAATCAAAGTCACATAAATACTTATGAACTCACCAGCATTATTGCTGATACTCGCTTTCAAAATAACTTGTATTCCCAAGATACGGATAGACAGGTACGACTACCAGGTTCTGTGAAGACGGAGCAATCAAGACTCGTCTTTTATTTTTGAATATTCATTTTGTAGAATTATACTATGAAAGAACTCACATGTAATTACAATTATACTATTAATGCAATGGATGATGTTGTTGCTTTGTTTACTACTTTGCATTGTTGTGATACATTACATGACGTCCTCCGCCCCAGAACGTTTCCGCCGTTCTCGGTTTTGGGGTGTGACACACTCACTCTAAGTCTGCAACATCTCAGCTGCGCACAACCCTGATGTATATGGTGAGTCATAATAGCTTCTCTAAGGGATCTTTTATTTCTCTTGAATATTACGACCTATTTCAACATGTGAGTTGTTATAGTTACTTTTAAGTGTCATCCCCAAATTTTAATCTTATATGAATATAAATTAATTTTAAAAGTAAATACTATTTTAAAAATGTACCACTACTCGTTGACGACTCCGGGGTAGATTCTCCTGCGGTGATCATCAGAATACGTCCATCCGCGCCTGAGTTCTTGATTATCGGGCAGTCCCTCTGATTGTATCCAGAGTCACCACAGCCATAGCAGGCTTGGTTTGCTTCACGTCCGAGGACTTGGGAGATCGGCTGAGCTGGTACCCTGCAGTAACGGACTGTGTGTCTTTTTGTGTGGCAGTTTAGACACTGCATTTCCCGGAACGCTCCAGTGTGGTGAAAGTTGCATTTCCCACACTTCAGAAGGTTTCCAGCATAATGACTGGCAGGTGCTGAAACAGTAGGTGTCGTTGCGGCGTACATAGTACTCGCTTGTTGCTCCTACAGGGTGTTTTTTGTTTCTTCCTCCTCTTGTTCTCCGACTCTTGATTATAGTCCTCTTCCCTCGATAACTCAGGAATAGGGACTTTTACGCTGTGGCGGACTCCATGATCGATGAGTCGCTGAGCCAAGCGTTTAGCACTAGCGAACATGGATGGGTTAGAAGACAACACATTTCCTTGGGTCGGAGCAGTCAGACCCCAAATGTATCTTTCTATCTTCTTGCTCTCTGAGGTAATCATCTCGGGGCATAGAGCTGCTAGTTCGCTGAACCGGTCCGTGTAGGTCACTATGTCTGAGCCGACCATAGTGAGATCCCACAGCTCTTGTTCCAGCTTTTGAATCTTGCCTAGCGGGCAATATTCTTCCCGTATTAACTCTTTTAGGTTTTCCCAACCTATTGAGTTTGCCATTGACAGGGTCAGTGACTTAACATGGCTGTTCCACCATGTTAGGGCCTTTCCATCGAAGGTGCATCCAGCAAACTTTACTTTGCTTCCTTCGGGGCATAAACAGATTTCGAAAACCGACTCTGTTTTCTCGAACCATTGCAGGAGGGCAATGACTCCATCACTCCCTTTAAAGGACAACGGTTGGCATCTGGTGAAGTCCTTGTAGGAGAACTCTCCCTGGCGCATAGGGACTTCACTTCGAGTAAAATCAGTAGGCGTTTCACCTCCACCTGTACTGATGGGGTGATATTGTGCCATGGCTATTGCCACAGCCGCGACCACTGCAGCGTTCAGAGTTGTTGCATCGATTTGCGGAGAAGGTATGGGAGTTATCGGAGTAGCGTGTCTGGGTGATCTGCGAGGAGGCATCTTTGCTAAAAGAAAACAAAGATGAGACGGAATAAGTCTATAGCAACGGACACAAGCCGAAAGCTAAAAAGACAAGGTTATCCTAATTCTAGACGTATCGGGTCCTGACTTCCACAGGGTTCTAGGGACAATTCATAAATGAGACTATACCAAATAAACTCTATGAATTTGAAATAACTATCCCCGAATGAATATCTGTTTCCTGAATAACTGTTACCAGCTGCATGTAAGAAAATAATTCTAACACATGTAATGTGAGCAGTGTTTCCACTCGCTCGATAATTTAACCTAGTTAATATTTATTAGTGTGACGCGTAAGATGTTTTGGTTACTTCGGCTGATCTTTCCTTGAAAAACTTCTCATGAACTTGTCCTTGTTCCTCCTGAACTCTTCTGTTGTCTACTATGAGGAAGTGGTTACGTTTATCTGGGCTTGTCGTGCGAGAATGAAAGTGACTAAAGAACCTATGAACTTTAAGGTAACTTTATGGGGTGATCCTTATGGAATCCTCCTATAATTGTACAAGGTACACCAGTTTGTATTGTATATAACTGAAGATCAAATAGACCTTCGAATAATTGATCCCACCTCAACACTACTTCCTTAAAAGGAATGGATAGCGAAGCGTCAGTTACAGATTCTATGTCTATAAGATCTTGATTATATATAAAACTTTATGAATAATCGAATCCAATATGGTCTCAGAACTTACGAATATAAATAAAACAACCTTATTTATCACCATAATGATAACACATTATTCATTGTATACTGTTTTAGCTATCAAATTTATACTTGAATTAAATCAATAGTTGTCCCATGCTCCAAGAATGTAAACTATATTTTCTAAACACTAGTCATGCCATACACCAGGTATGCACACTATGTTTATCCAAACCATAATTATGTCATACTCCAAGTATGCACACTATGTTTGACTATGATCTTTACTTTGTGAAATAGATCGACTGAACAAAATTCCAATGATTCAGATTTCACAATCCCAAAACCTTACCGCAAATGCAAAAATTCCAAATTCCTGCCATTTACCAAAATCTGTTAGATTTTAAACTTATATTCACTTATCCTCTTGTAATGATTATGCACAAAGTCACAAAGACTTGTCAACTGACATTACAGAGTATTCCAATGGATATCAACTCCATGGAAACATCCTTCTTGCATTAAGTTTCTAATCTTACATAGATTGAATAACTTCCAACTATGAAACATTTTCCATATTTCATCTCAACTATCATTTCTGAAGAAGAGTTGCCTCCTTTCAGAATTTGTCAATATGGTCCTTCCAAATTAACACTATACTTCCAACTGTCCCTGAGCAACCAATCTTTGGTAAACCTCAGATTGTCCTCGACAATTGCTTAATCATTTTAGTCATATGGGACACGAGTCATGCTACAATTTTTTTTTATTTGACATGTTCTCACAATTCGAACTATGAAGAGGTATGCCGTAATCATAATCGAATTTTGAGAACGCAAATAATGGACCCATATATAGAATTTCCTTATGTTGAGCCATTTCAACACAAAATTCATATATATCCTTGACTAAAGATGATCAAAACCGATCAAAACCTCAATCTGAGCTTTTAGAATTGAAATGAAGTATAATTTCCTCTCCCTTAATTATAGCAAAACAATTTTTTCAACCCTTGCAACTTCACGAATTGAAACTTTTGTTTTTCTATAATTAACATTGCTAACTTGCAATACTTATCATAATTATCATGCTCCCACTAACATCAGCATAACACTTACGCTCCCACTAGCTTTGAAATGTACTCAGAAATTAGCTGGACTTCTAGAAATCAATACTTTATCGACTTTCTTTCCAAAGTTCAGATTTCTGATACAAGATGCTTTGATAAAACTTTATCAAAAACATACACCTTTCCTTAGATAGCTCACATGTGTGTCAAAACAATTTTAGAACTATGAAAAGGGATACCGTAATCATAGTCTTAATTGTTTAGACCTTTTCCATTTCTCACAAGTCCATGTTAGTGTGCCGGTTAACCACACACGCTCCACTAACGACTTTGAGAATGCAAATATCACAATTGCTATCTGCTTAAAAACTACTTAGAGAAAGTGATTCCTCACCATCATTTTCATGAATCGGAGAGAAACCTTATGACACTTAGATTTTATGGTGTATGTGTTCTTATCCATGTCAATTTTGGCAAATTCATATGGACTAAACTTGTGCAATCTTAAATTCTTGCCACCTGGCAGCACAAGGGCCTGCCATTGCTTCCAAGTTGTTATGCAACCAACTGAGAACTCTCAGAACTCCTATGTAAAGCCAACTTTTACTGGAATAGGCATAGAATATGTCAACACGATAGGTTATAAACCTCAAGTCGTGTGCTAGTGAAGAACTTCAGGTTTTATTCTTGATTAGATCTTTAGACTTTCAAGACCTTTAAGACTCCCACTGTGCTCTTGATATATAAGAATCTCTTGTCAAGAACCATTCCTTGACAAAACAAATATTCAAGAGATAGTGCGGATTCTTATCAAGACAAACACTTCACACATTTGGCCTTAGTTGGTCTCTGTTTTATCCAAAACATTACAACTTACCAGTTTCAAATGTAAAAGAGTAGAACACATTTTACTCTTACATTTGACAAGTGTTAAAAACCTTCTTAAAGATATGTCACTCAAGATACAATCTTGGAGTATGACTCTAAGGATTTTTTTGGAACGAAGTATGACTCATCTTCTTCATTTAACCACTTCAACAATTCATGTCTCCTCTTCTTAGCCATAAGAATTCACTAAGATGTCCTTAGAGGATGAATTGTGATATGTTTTCTTAATCATTAAGATGATCACAAACATGATACTAAAGTACTCTCCCATCTTTTCAGATTTGAGAAACTTTTATCTTTCTGCCTAATTTGATTCTTCTCATTCATTCTGCCATACATCAAATCTTTTTCAATGTTTCAGAATTATACTTAAACTTGTAAGTATAACCATATTTACTAGGCTTTAGTAAATCATGACGAATAATCTTATTGATCTTTTGTGGTGGACTTGACCAGTGCACAAGAATGTGTACTCAACCCCTTTAGTCCTTTCCTTGTTTACATAAGGAATTAGTCTTAATTTTTCCAAAACTGAAAGTTCTCATTCATCATACTATACAAATTGTATGATTCCAAGTTTCGGTCCAATTGAGACTTGGGTGATGATAATCTTTCCTTATTTGGTAAATCTAGACACTACCACAAATGAAAGAAACAAATTCACATTTCCATTATTGCTATCATTGGAATCATATAAACAACAATTCTTCACAAATGTCATTGTAAGGATATTTTAAAATAAATAAAATCAAAAATTTTCTTTTATTTTAAAACTTTGCGGAAAAACTTATCCTTACAATGCAAATGCAAAAGAAAACTTATGTTATTATGCATTCCTAAGCAATCTGTCACAACTCTTAAGTAACAGCCCAAAATTCCTAAGCAATATGTGTTCATATGATTTTTGAAATTGTTGATGTGGATGTTCATGTTCATATGAGTTTCGTTAGATCATAGGAATTATTTGCAAATTGTTTGTTAGTTAATTCTTGATCTTAATGTGTTTCAATGGAATTCATAATTTGTCCTCAAGTTATAGAATTCCAAAAGTTTTTTCTTTTAAATGTTTTTTAAGAAGTCATAAGTTACACTTTTGAAGAGTTTTCTAATAAATGCTTTTATGGACTTCATAACTTGTCCTCAAGTTATGGATTTCCAAGAGACTCTTCATTAAAAGTTTTAAACACTTAATTAAAACTCATAAGTTATGAATATGCAAAAGTTTATGAATTGTTCAAAACTTGCCCTCAAGTTTTGGAATTTGTAAAGTCTCACACAAACTTTAATTCCATATCCTAGAGTTTTAAAAGTTAAAATTCAACACTTATACTATTTATAACATTAATGGTTAATTATTATATATATGTATAAGAACAAGTCGTTTTACCGTTAGTAGGCCTCATTCACGAAGCCGATCTATAAGGTGGGTATAAGGTTGTTGCCTATAAAATGGCAACTTAATGGGTGTCCACTCTCACCCACCGCTTGCTTGACTGGTGGAGGGTCGTTAGCCGAACGGGTAGGACAATGACTTTAAATTCTCATTAAAAGTATAATGATTATTATAAAGTAACTAAATGTTTTATTTAATTCCCAATCTTAGTTACTTTAGGAAAAATGTGAATTTGGTGCTAGCCCATGGAATTCACACTTTGTACCTTACCAAGTCGTTGGTGGAGCGTGTGTGGTTAACCGGCACACTAACTTGGACTAGTAAGGATCACGAAGGGTGACTTAATGTTTGTCATAGATCAATGGAGCGTGTGTGGTTAACCGGCACATTGATTGGGTGATAATATTAAGGGTACCAAGTGAATTGGTATGGTTATTCACACCTTGTTTTGTGATCCTCAGCATCGCAGTCACAAAATTTGAGAGGGCACACTCGAGATTGAAACATGCCATTGAAAAGTTCAATGAATCTCAAAAGATCTAGGAATTTCAAATCCAATTAAAACCTAATAAATTATTTCGTTTTTCATGGTGGAAATTGGTGAATCGTTATTCGCCTATCTTCAAATATTTTATAGCTTGGATTACGACATCCCTCTTCCAAATTATAAAATATTGTGTTGGGTCATAGCCTTAATATTTCATATTGGGTGTTATATTAAGGACTTTGAATCAACTAACTTGATTTTCTCCCATTATAGATGTTTGGTTCAGACAACTATGATCTTCCCAAATCTCTTGAAGATGGTGTCCCTCAACATCATGCTTCACTTCCTCCACCTCCTCCAATTATTCTCCCTCACCCACAAGTTCTTGAAAAGTTTAAAGTCACTCAATCCCTATTGGTAAGCATAGTCTATGTGTGCTCACATCTTGGAGATAAAGTCACATATTGACAAGCCGGGAGAGTTGGGTGTCAAAGTCTCGTGAAAGTTGGATGCTCAATCACTTTCTTAGTAACATAGTGAGTCTCTTTGGGACTACTATGAGACAGACTATGACATGACGCTTAATGATGTTATCTATTTGCTTGGTGTTGTGGAATCAGCAATGATTTGGAACACCAGAAAGCAAATTTGATTAAAAGAAGAACTTCCCAGGTCTTAAATGGACATTGACAATGGTAGCATTGGATATCTAGAAAAGCATTTCTCTTCCCAATGGAAAGGGATCGGCCATAGTCAACTCGGTTGACCAAATGGTAAAGAGAAAGGCTAAGTCTGAGATAGTCTCATGTGCGATTACCAAAGGGTCTATATGTTTCATTGCCAAAGGGAGGGACAGTGATTGCGAAGCTGCCATATTTACCTGAAAGATCATAAGATTGATCAAGTCAAAAAGTTTGACTCTACTTCAGTTAAAGTCCACTGACTAACTCTATTAAGTTTCTATTTGGAGATTCTTATTACATAATGTGAATGGGTCACATGTTGATGTTTTTAAGAATCAAAGAAAAGATAGGAAGCTAAAAGTAAGTATATGTTGATTCTGATTGCGAAGGTGGGTTTGGATCGCATGGTTCGGTAATCAGAATTTTGAGCTGTTGCTTAAGAGTTATAATATATTGCTTATGAATAGTTAACAACAAGGTTTTCATGTGGATTGTAAGGATAAGTTTTTCCGCAAAGTTTTAAAATAAAAGAAAAAAAGGGTTTTAATTTTATTTATTTTAAATATATCCTTACAATGGCATCTATGGAAAATTGTTGCTTATATGTTTCCAGTAATAGCAATATTGGAAAGTGGATTTTATTCCTTCATTTGTGGTAGTGTCTGAATTTACCGAATGAAGAAAGTTTTTCATCACCCAAGTTTCAATTGGACAGAAACTTGGAATCATACAAGTTGTATTGTATGATGAATGAGAATTTTCATCTTTGAAAATTATGACTAATTCTTTGATCACATGTATATGTGAGTCAATTGAAGGACTAAGGAATTAGGTACACTGGGTGTGCGCTGGTCAAGGTCCACCACAAAGATTGATTTGTCATGATTTACTAAAGATTAGTAAATATGATTATACTTATGAGGTTAAGTATAATTCTGTAACATTGGATAGGTTACAATGTATGACAAAACAAATGAGAAGAATCAAATTAGGCAGAAAGATACAAGTTTCTCAAATCTGAAAGGATGGGAGAGTACTTTAGTATCGTATTTCATGATCATCTTAATGATTATGAAACCATATCACAAATTCATACTCTAAGGACATCTTAGTGCATTGTTATGGATAAGAAGAGAGGTCATGAATTGTTGGATTGGTTAAAATCAAGAAGATGAGTCATACTTCGTTCCAAAACAATTCTTAGAGTCATACTCCAAGATTGTAACTTTGAGTGACATAAAGGAAGATTTATTAACACTAGTCAAATGTAAGAGTAAAATATTTTCTACTCTTGTACATTTGAGATTGGTAAGTTGTGATGTCTTGGATGAGACAAAGACCAACTAAGACCAATTGTTTGAAGTGATAGTCTTGATAAGAATCCGCATTGTCCCTTGAATATTTGTTTTGTCAAGGAATGGTTCTTGACTGGGGAAACTTATATGTCAAGGGGACAGTGGGAGCCTTAAAGATCCTGAAAGAGTTTCAAGATTTAATCAAGAGTAAAACCTGTAATTTATCACTAGCACGCAACTTAAGGTTTGCAACCTATCGTGTTGACATAATTCTTATTTCTGTACCTACTTCAAATAAGTTGAATTTGCATGTGAGTTATCAGAGTTCAACTTGGAAGCATTGGTGAGCCTTGTGCTACCAAGGTGACAAGAAACTAAGACTGAACAAGTTTAATCCATGTAAGGCTGAATTTGTCACTAACCTTATCTTGTGATTATGGTTTTGACAAATTCACATGGATAGGAACTCATACACTATAAAATCTAAGTGTCATAAGGTTTCTCTCCGATTCATGAAAATGATGGTGAGGAAACGCTTTCACTAAGTAGATTTTACGTAGATATCAATTGTGTTATTTGCATTTTCAAAAGTCGTTAGAGGAGCGCATGTGGTTCACCGGTACACTAACATGGACTTGTGAGAAATGGCAACCGTCTAAACAATTAAGACTATGATTACGGTATCCCTTTTCATAGTTCTGAAAATTGTTTAGACACACATGTAAGCTATCTAAGAAAGGGTGTATGAATCTAAATTTCAGAAGTCCAGCAGATTTCTGGAAATATGTCAGAGCTAGTGGGAGCATAAGTGTTATGCTGATAATCATCATGTTAGTGGGAGCATGATTATTACGTTTAGTGTTGCAAGTTAGCAATGTTAATTATAGAAAACAAAGTTTCAATTCGTGAAGTTGCAGGGGTTGAAAAGTTGTTTTGCTATAATTAAGGGAGAGGAAATTATACTTTGTTTCAATTCTAAAGCTTAGATTGAGATTTTAATCATCTTTAGTCAAGAATATATATATATATATATATATATATATATATATATATATATATATATATATACATGAATTTTATGTTGGAATGGTTCAACTTGTAGAAATTCTATATATATTGCGTTTTCAAAATTCGATTATGATTACGGCATCCCTCTTCATAGTTAAATTTTGAAAACATGGCAAATAAAAAATATTGTAGCAAAAGACTAGTCTAGTATCATGTCTTTATGTCAAACATCATGAATCGTGTCCCATATGCTTCGGATATAGGATCGATTGCATGTGCTATAATATTCATCTTTTCTAAATTTTCCAAATGCTTAAGGCATTGAGAAGGGAAAAGTCTAGAACTGGATATGACTAAAGTGATTAAGCAATTGTCGAGGACAATCTGAGGTTCGCCAAAGATTGGTTGCTCAGGGAAAGTTGGAAGTATGATGTAAGTTGTCGGAAAGGATCATATTGACATATTCTGAAAAGAAGTAACTCTTGTTCGGAAGTGATAGTCAAAATGGGACTATGGAAATGTCTCCATAGGTGGAAGTTATTCAATCTATGTAAGATTAGAAAACCTTAATGCAAGAAGGATGTTCAAAGCAATGTACTTTGAATATGAGACTTTCGTTCCATAGAAGTTGACCTTCTTTGGAATACTCTGTAATGACTGGTGACAAGGTTTTGGTGACTTTGTGCATAATCATTACAAGAGGAACATTGCATAAAAGTTTAAAATCTAACATATTTTTTGGTAAATGATAGGAATCGGGGATTCTCACATTTACAATAAGGATTTGGGATTGTGAAATGAGTTTCATTGGAATAATGTTCAATTGATCTACATCACAATGTAAGGATCATAGACAAACATAATGTGCATACTTGGAGTATGGCATAACTATTGTTTAGAAAAACAAAGTGTACATGCTAGGAGCATGGGACGACTGTTGTTTTTATTCAAGTCTTAAGTTGATTGTTTGAAACATTATACAATGAATAATGTGTAATCAATACGGTGATAAATAAAAGGTGGTTCTATTTATATTCAAAAGGGTTCTGAGACCATATTGGATTCGATTATTATTGTGTTTCACTTTGCATGTTTTGACTTCCAAAATAGCTAGGTTATTCTTTCCGAATGACTAAGTTATTTAAACACTCCACAGTCGTTCATATGTTTAAAGTAGGTATGAATCAAGACTGTCATAAATCGAGTTTGTAGATGGCTAAATGGGTTTAGTCATAGCAATGGTTGCTACAACATTCATGAGTGCTCATAAGTTATGAGTATTGGAATAAACCCACGCTCACTTGTATCACTTCATGGAATTTATCTCGAGTGATCGTGAGACGGTAATATCATATAAATCTTCAAACCTAGAGATATGAGTTGTTACCTATGAGTTGGTTGTGCATTGATTGCACGTAAACGCATCAGTAACTTGATGTTATAAAACGTGCCTTTGTGTACAATTCAACAAGTAGTACAAAAAGCATATGAGTCGAAGTTTATCTGTTCCTTCTAGAAATAGAAGTGATATTTGGGCCCCTCGATGATTTTGTTGTGACCTATGTACCGGCCGGTCAGAACTAAATTGATGTGTTCGATTAAGTTCTTTGTCAAACAAATTGGAAATCGGGAAACAAACTGCTGGACAATAAGTACGACATTGTTCCATGTATTTGTCCGGCTGATATCATGAAAACAGAGGATTATCTGATCACTTATCTAAAATGGCGCTTCATAGTTCAACAGAGTTTTCGAGAGATACGATTGCTGGTTGGTTCCTGAAGTAACATATGCAAATATAGTTATTAGACTTATCCAAGTGGGAGTCTGTTGGATAAGGTGTCTAAGTCCATAATTTATTTGGTACATACTTGACCCGACCCAACATGGTCCATTTGGGTTGCACTTCACCCAAACGATTTATGGATAATTTTATGAGAATTGTATACTTACGATTTATTAATATATTATAAGTTATAATATATTAATATGAAGTCATGTTATTTAATTAGTTTTAGTCTTAAATTAATTATGAATTAATTTAGAGATTAAAAAGAAGATTGATTAAATTATGGGCTATTATATTTTATATAGTGTGGGCTAATACTCATTTGTTAATGGGCTAAGCTAATATGGAAGTCCATAGATGATCCATGGAGCTTTTAACCCATGGATCCTTGGAAAGGAAAATACATGGGTTATTAGGGTTTCACCCTAACCATGCACACTATATAAAGAAGCATATGATGCAAGAAATGACACACTAGTTGTGTGAGACTTAGTGGTGGCCGATTTCATAAGAAAGTATACTATTCTCTCAAGTTTCCAAAGTTTGTGGTGATTTGTGATTCCACTTGAGGCATTCACACTATTGGTGCTAGGCTCTCAAACTCCAAACAATCAACCACCATCAAAAGGTATGTATTTCTACTAGTAGTTTTATGATTCATAATCCTTATGCTATGCTAGTTAGGAAGAAACCTTGGAAATTATTATTTGCATGTATTTTAGAAGAAAACATAGATCCAAGGTTTATTAGGGTTGCATGCACACTTAGGAAGTGTTAGATTGCTCAAAACCCAACAGTTATGGCACGCCACAGAGCAGAGACCGGCGACGTGAGTCACGAGGATCTTCGTTAGATGATCCACGATGAGGTGGTTGCGGCTATCCGTAGAGAGATACCAGAGATGTTCAGGTCTATTAAGACCACTCTGATTGAGACGTTTGATGAGGGATACGTTGCGGTTACTAAGGCTGCAGCCGCTGCAGCTACTGCGGCTGTTGCTGCTGCTAGACCTCAGGGGGTGACTCGTTGCTGTTTCGGGAGTTCAGCAACACGAAGCCACCAGAGTTTGATAGGATGCAGGATCGGATTGCTACAATTAGATGGATTTCTTATATTGAGGGATGCTTCTACACCTGCTCGTGTCCGGAGCATCTGAGAGTACGGTTCGCGCTGAGCCAGCTTCTTGGGGGCGAAGGACTGGTGGAAGTTTGTGTCGGCGGATTTCATCCCTGTTAAGCTTACTGCGGTGACCTGGGAGAGGTTCACCAATATGTTTCGTGATGAGTACGTTCCCCCGGTGGAAAGGGAACGCCTGGCCCAGAAGTTCTTGTCCCTCAAGCAGGGTACTGATTCTGTTACTGTGATCACCAGGAAGTTTCATGAGAGGGCGATGCTTTGCCCTGAGCATGTGTCTACCGAGCAGGCACATATGATCTGGTATCCGAGCATACTGAGGAGAGATATTCATGAGTTCGTGGCGAACTCGACATACCGGACGTTTGCTGGGCTTCAAGAAAATGCTCAGAATAGGGAGATTGAGCTAGAGACTCGGGCTAGGGAGGAGGCGGAGTCTCAGGGGAAGGATCGGCGACCGGCACAGTCTCAGCCGGCAGCCAAGCGGGCAAAGCCCGCCGATTCGAGATCTGGAGGCCAGAAGGGCCACACTTGTGGGAAGTGCGGCAAGGGACATGATGGAGTTTGTCGATCAGGTGCTTGCTACAAATGTGGCAATGAGGGGCACATAGCCAAGAATTGCCCCAAGGGGTTCATGGTTTGCTTTCATTGCAACCAAACCAGACATCAGAAGGTCGAGTGTCCGCAGCTGCGTGGGTCAACATAGGGAGCACCGCAAGGATCTGCCCTTGCTGCCGTGCGAGCTACTGAAATTCAGCCAGTGAAGGCCGAGGCACCGAAGACTCGCGGGAGAGCCTTCCAGTTGACAGCAGAGGAGGTCCACGCAGCACCCGATGTCGTGTCCGGAGCATCTGAGAGTACGATTCACGTTGAGCCAGCTTCTTGGGGGCGAAGGACTGGTGGAAGTTTGTGTCGGCGGATTTCATCCCTGTTAAGCTTACTGCGGTGACCTGGGAGAGGTTCACCAATATGTTTCGTGATGAGTACGTTCCCCCGGTGGAAAGGGAACGCCTGGCCCAGAAGTTCTTGTCCCTCAAGCAGAGTACTGATTCTGTTACTGTGATCACCAGGAAGTTTCATGAGAGGGCGATGCTTTGCCCTGAGCATGTGTCTACCGAGCAGGCACACATGAGCTGGTATCTGAGCATACTGAGGAGAGATATTCATGAGTTCGTGGCGAACTCGACATACCGGACGTTTGCTGGGCTTCAAGCAAATGCTCAGAATAGGGAGATTGAGCTAGAGACTCGGGCTAGGGAGGCGGCGGAGTCTCAGGGGAAGGATCGGCGACCGGCACAGTCTCAGCCGGCAGCCAAGCGGGCAAAGCCCGCCGATTCGAGATCTGGAGGCCAGAAGGGCCACACTTGTGGGAAGTGCGGCAAGGGACATGATGGAGTTTGTCGATCAGGTGCTTGCTACAAATGTGGCAATGAGGGGCACATAGCCAAGAATTGCCCCAAGGGGTTCATGGTTTGCTTTCATTGCAACCAAACCAGACATCGGAAGGTCAAGTGTCCGCAGCTGCGTAGGTCAACATAGGGAGCACCGCAAGGATCTGCCCTTGCTGCCGTGCGAGCTACTATAGTTCAGCCAGTGAAGGCCGAGGCACCGAAGACTCGCGGGAGAGCCTTCCAGTTGACAGTAGAGGAGGTCCACGCAGCACCCGATGTCGTGTCCGGAGCATCTGAGAGTACGATCCACGTTGAGCCAGCTTCTTGGGGGCAAAGGACTGGTGGAACTTTGTGTCGGCGGATTTCACCCCTGTTAAGCTTACTGCGGTGACCTGGGAGAGGTTCACCAATATGTTTCGTGATGAGTACGTTCCCCCGGTGGAAAGGGAACGCCTGGCCCAGAAGTTCTTGTCCCTCAAGCAGGGTACTGATTCTGTTACTGTGATCACTAGGAAGTTTCATGAGAGGGCGATGCTTTGCCCTGAGCATGTGTCTACCGAGCAGGCACGCATGAGCCGGTATCTGAGCATACTGAGGAGAGATATTCATGAGTTCGTGGCGAACTTGACATACCGGACGTTTGCTGGGCTTCAAGCAAATGCTCAGAATAGGGAGATTGAGCTGGAGACTCGGGCTAGGGAGGAGGCAGAGTCTCAGGGGAAGGATCGGTGACCGGCACAGTCTCAGTCGGCAGCCAAGCGGGCAAAGCCCGCCGATTCGAGATCTGGTGGCTAGAAGGGCCACACTTGTGGGAAGTACGGCAAGGGACATGATGGAGTTTGTCGATCAGGTGCTTGCTAAAAATGTGGCAATGAGGGGCACATAGCCAAGAATTGCCCCAAGGGGTTCACGGTTTGCTTTCATTGCAACCAAACCAGACATCGGAAGGTCGAGTGTCCGCAGCTGCGTGGGTCAACACAAGGAGCACCGCAAGGATCTGCCCTTGCTGCCGTGCGAGCTACTGAAGTTCAGCCAGTGAAGGCCGAGGCACCGAAGGCTCGCAGGAGAGCCTTCCAGTTGACAGCAGAGGAGGTCCGCGCAACGCCCGATGTCGTGGCTGGTATGTATTCTTTAAATTATTTATGCTGAGTTTGAGATATTGTGCATATATTATGATATGCGTAGGTACTTTTTTTGTGAGTTCTGTACCTTCTTTGGTGTTATTTGACTCGGGTGCGAGTCGGTCATTTGTGTCTTTAGCGTTTAGTCAGCACATCAGTATCCAACGAGACGTGTTGAGTCGACCTCTTCGATTTTCTATAGCTGACGAGCGAGCGGTGTATTCTACGGATGTGATTCGAGGATGTGTACTCGAGATATTCGGTGTGGAGTTCCCGATAGACCTGGTCCCGATTGCAATGGGGGACGTTTGCGTTATAGTGGGCATGGATTGGTTGAGCCAATTTGGGGCTGCTATATACTGCGAGCGGCAGATGGTGACGATACGAGACGCTAGTGGGGGAGTACTTATGGTATACAACAAGGGTACCCATTATGGGTCAGCATTTTGTTCTGCTGCTAGAGCGAGCCAGAGCCTACAACATGGTTGTAGCGGGTTTGTGGCCCATGTAATGGATACACGAGTGACCGCAGAGAGGCCGAGTTCAGTTGGTGATGTATCGATAGTGCGCGAGTTCCCACATGTTTTCCCCGAGGAGTTTCCAGGTGTGCCTCCCGAGAGGCAGGTGGAGTTTCGCATCGATTTGGTTCCGGGAGTGGTGCCTATCGCCAAGGCGCTCTATCGCCTTGCGCCACCAGAGATGTAGGAGTTATCCTTATAGCTTCAGGAGCAGTTGGGGAAAGGATTTATCAGGCCGAGTAGCTCACCTTGGGGAGTGCCGATCCTTTTTGTCAAGAAAAAGGATGGTTCACACCGGATGTGCATTGATTACCGGGAGTTGAACAAGTTGACGGTCAAGAACTGCTATCCACTACCGAGGGTCGATGATCTGTTCGATCAATTGCATGGAGCATTTTGGTTCTCCAAGATAGACTTGAGGTCCATATATCATCAGATGAGAGTGCGTGATGAGGATATCTAGAAGACGGCGTCCAGGACTCATTATGGGCACTACGAGTTCGTGGTGATGCCTTTTGGGCTCACCAATGCACCAGCAGTGTTCATGGATCTCATGAACAGGGTATGTAGACCGATGTTGGATAGATCAGTGATTGTGTTCATCGATGATATTATGGTGTATTCGAAATCTAGAGAGCAGCATAAGGAACATCTAAGAGAGATTCTCAGAGTTTTGAGATAGGAGAGGCTCTATGCCAAATTCTCCAAATGCGAGTTTTGGTTATGGGAGGTCCAGTTCTTAGGGCATCTCGTCAATCAGAATGGGATATTGGTTGATCCGGCCAAGATTGAGTCAGTGATGAGTTGGGAGGTGCCAAGATCCCCCACCGAGATCAGGAGTTTTCAAGGGTTGGCCGGCTACTATCGGAGATTTATTAGGGATTTCTCCAAGATTGTCGTTCCTCTCACCAGGTTGACCCGGAAGGGCATGGCTTTTAGATGGGGTCTGGAGCAGTAGACCTCGTTTGAGACACTTCACCAGAGATTATGTGAAGCCCCGGTGTTAGCCCTTCCTGAGGGAATGGAGGATTTTGTGGTGTATTGTGATGCGTCGATATCAGGGTTGGGTGCGGTGCTTATGCAGAGAGGGCACGTGATAGCATACGCATCGAGGTAGTTGAAGCCTCATGAGACGAGGTATCCCACCCACTATTTGGTGTTGGGAGTAGTGGTGTTCGCCCTCAAGATATGATGTCATTATTTGTATGGGGTTTGGTGTACCATATACACCGACCACGAGAGTTTGAAGTATCTGATGGATAAGCCCAACCTGAACATGCGCCAGAGGAGATGGTTGGATGTGGTAAAGGATTATGATTGCGAGATCCTGTGCCACCCGGGCAAGGCTAACGTTGTAGCCGATGTGTAGTGACATAAGAACATGGTTTGGCATGCGAAATTAAAGTTTGCACAATGAACATGGTGATTTGGGTGTTCAAGTGACGTATTGATTGTATATGGTGTTACACAAAAAGGATGTAACAACAACAAAATTCAGATCAAAATTTAAACTTTTATAAAACCATAATTAAGTATACTAAGTGGTAGATATCATAACAAGGCTTTCATACATATAAAGAACACAAAAATCCGAGTTATAACGAAGAAGTTATGACCATTCTAAGATTTCCGATAAAACCGGCAACACCGATTAAACAAAAAACGTGAAGTTCCAATACAATACTTTTTAGCCTTAAGTATCTAAATGAAAGTCGTAGATATCATTAAACCGTGAACATACATAAAAATAACGTCCAAATCTGACTTCGTTTGAGGAAGTTATGATTTTTCTAAGTTACGAATACAACAGTAGACGACTAAAAACTCGAAATAGAGATCGAGAGACTTTTAGCCGACGCAAACTAAATGAGAATCGAAGGTCTCAACAATAGAAGCGCAACGGTAAAAAGTCTGACTGAAACGGACGTCGGATGAAGGAGTTATAGAACTTTAACGGACTTTTCCTGTCCCGACGTATTAAAAATAAATTCAAAATTTGCCGACGGAATTTAAACGAAAGTTGTAGATCGTAGTCTCACCGTCGCGTGGATATAAAGAACGTCGAAAATAGAGTTCGTATGACGAAGTTATGAATTTTCGAAGTTTGCTAAATAATAAAAATATAAATTAAATTAAAAATCCGGTATTATCCAAAGGAGGAGTCATCGGACCAATCCGGGTTACGCCCAGCGTACTGGATGCTAGGCTCCGGATTGTCCACATCACTTTGATGCTTCATCCGAGGATGCGGTAAGCCATGACGTTGCGTACGCCCAGCGTACCCTCGCTAGTACGCCCCGCGTACGCGAGGCTTTCAGCCCCTATAAAAGGGATGCGAGGGTGCCAGCCATTTTTGCTAATTTCCTTCCTTTCTCACGCTGAAGCTCTGCGTTTCAACCCTCGGAACCATCCCGAAGCCCCGACAACACCGATTGGAGTCCTAGTCAAAATGGAGTCACGCCTGCCCGCAAGAATTGGAGTCCCAGTCAAAATGCGAATTTCGGGACGAAATTCTCTCTAACGGGGGGATAATATAACAACAGCAAAATTCAGGTCAAAATTTAAACTTTTATAAAACCGTAATTAAGTATAATAAGTGGTAGATATCGTAACAAGGTTTTCATACATATAAAGAACACAAAAATCCAAGTTATAACGAAGAAGTTATGACCATTCTAAGATTTCCGACAAAACCGGCAACACCGATTAAACGAAAAACGCGAAGTTCCAATACAATACTTTTTAGCCTTAAGTATCTAAATGAAAGTCGTAGATATCATTAAATCGTGAACATACATAAAAACAACGTCCAAATCTGACTTCGTATGAGGAAGTTATGATTTTTCTAAGTTACAAATATAACAGTAGACGGCTAAAAACTCGAAATAGAGATCAAGAGACTTTTAGCCGACACAAACTAAATAGGAATCCAAGGTCTCAACAATAGAAGCGCAACGGTAAAAAGTCTGACTGAAACGGACGTCGGATGAAGGAGTTATGGAACTTTAACGGACTTTTCCTGTCCCGACGTATTAAAAATATAATATTAAAAATAAATTCAAAATTTACCGATGGAGTCTAAACGAAAGTTGTAGATCGTAGTCTCACCTTCGCGTGGATATAAAGAACGTCGAAAACGGAGTTCGTATGACGAAGTTATGAATTTTTGAAGTTTGCTAAATAATAAAAATATAAATTAAATTAAAAATCCGGTATTATCCGAAGGAGGAGTCATCAGACCAATCCGGGTTACGCCCAGCGTACCCTCGTACGCCCAGTGTACTCGGATGCTAGGCTCTGAATTGTCCACGTCGCTTCGATGCTTCGTCCGAGGATGCGGTAAGCTATGACGTTGCGTACGCCCAGCGTACCCTCGCTAGTACGCCCCGCGTACGCGAGGCTTTCCGCCCCTATAAAAGGGATGCAAGGGTGCCAGCCATTTTTGCTAATTTCCTTCCTTTCTCGCGTCGATGCTCTGCGTTTCAACCCTCGGAACCATCCCGAAGCCCCGGTTCCCATACTCAAGCCCCGAAAGAAGTTTCACACTCCCGAGATTCCCGAGAATCCCGAGAAAATCCGCTTTCTCGAGTAGAAGTTCTGCTCGGTTTTCGTCTCGCTTTCTTCAATCTATCAGGTGAGTTCATACCCCTACAACCACACTTTAAATGCTTTGTAAATGCTTTTTAAACACTTTTAGGGGGGGGGGGATACAAGTAAACACACGACTAAAATCGTGTGAAACATCGACCTTTTGCTATACTTTTCATACTGTTGTTTTAACTATCTTATGAGTTATTATCATGCAAAACACCTCACAACACAGCTTTACCCTCTTGGGATACAATATGTTTTATAAATAGAAATAATGTTTTATTTATACGTTTACATACAAATACATCATATCAAGGGTAACCGTCTTTGCTAAACCATTTTATGCATTCAAAGAACTTATGACTTACGCTTTGTCAAATATTGTGAAAAAGGATAAACTTTGCATACAAAATTCCTACTTTAATACATACTTAGTTGAGAATCCGTGAGACGTGTACATCTTCAAATAATACCTTCTTGCTAAAAGGTACCGCTACAAGTCCTGTCTATAACCAGAGTCTCCCATTCGGAGAACGTGTCAAATGTGTATAGATCTATACGGGAAGTCATGATCCCGCGCCCTGACTGTTAGCTACAGTCCGTCCTTTGGGGTGACAGTTTGTCATAACGCTACGACGCCTGAAGAACGTCGCTACAGGCATATTATGTTCAGTATGGTTATAAAACTCACCGGATATACAATTATTATGGTATTAGGCTTTTATGAACAAGTAGCTATTAAAACTATTCTTCATCTAACAAGTGCGATCTTCGTATAGCTTTATTATATAAAACTATGCCACACCTTTTAAGCACGTCGGTTGCTTGCGATTTTTGGTCTTAGAGACTGCCAGTTATGTTAGGAAAATAAGGGTTTTTCCTGTATACAAAAGAAACAACTAATAGGAAAATAAGGGATTTTCCTGGTACAATTATTTACAACTTATAACACGAACATTCATATGCATTTCATACTTTTATAAGAAAATAAGGGTTTTTCTTGGAAAACACAACAAATCATATCTCAACTATTAGGGAAAATATGGGATTTTCTGGATCTAATACATTCATTTTCAACACAACGAATCATAACTCTTTTCATTTGAAAATACCGCGTTTTCTGGAAAACATACACGAACTTTCGAATGGCGTACATTTTCTCAAAAAACTACTTATGAACTCACCAACTTAATTGTTGACACTTTTTCTTTGAAATAACTTGTATTCTCAGGGAACCGCTAAGCATGTTTGGAAATCAACTTTTGGGGATTAACGTGCTGACGTTAATTACTTCTTTTGAAAGATGTTTTCGTATTTATCTTTTGAACATATAACGAATACAATTATGTAAACATTTTGGAAACCTTAATATATATGGTGGGGTGTACTTTCCTTTCTATGAACTGTTATGATACTGAATATGACGTCCTCCGCCCCTGAACGTTTCCGCCGTTCTGGTTTGGGGGTGTGACAGATTGGTATCAGAGCATTGTTTATAGTGAATTAAGTATATCAGAACCATTTTGGTATACAACTATAAACACAACTGGGAAAAAACACTCTGAGTAAGAGTCATACTTTTAAAATTAAATTTATTTAGTTTTTGAAAAGTAGGCATGTATGCATTTCATATTAATAACAGGGTCAGTATCATAGTTAAAACAATATAGAAGTATTATAAATAAGTTGTGCAGTGCAGGTATGCCTTGGGACATGTAATCGGAACTGGGAAGAATATAGCCTGATCAACTATATTTGTCCGAGAGCCGACTAACGTATGCCAAGGAGTGTCTACAATGGACAACAAATTTAAAACTTACCAAAAGCGTATCGTTAAAGAATACTAAGGGAGTATTTGATTACCTATAACCATTAAACTTAAGGGAAAATTCCATGTGCTTTAGCTTATAGTCAATTCTTAACCCTATTCTCGTATAGACTCAATGGCTGGATTCCATCACCCCGGTGACCCCTACTACCCCAACTAAGGTAATGGAGAAAGGATAGAGAATGATCCTGAAGAAGGAATGCAAGAAGAATCAGACTCAGATCCCGAGGACAATAACCTACCCTTAACGGCTCCAATTCAAAATCCTAATCCTCGACTGGAATCTCACGGCTCGACGCCCCTTTGGGTAACTAACCTGAATAGGTGGAGCCACGAACAGGATCAACCCCTTCCATTCAACAGAGACCGAAACTTCTACAATCTAAGCGAGGGAGGCTCAGCAGACAGAGCCCTTCCTATATTGGTTCGTCGGATTTCTCGCATTGGTGAACAAGGACGGATGACCATCCATCGAACTGAGGAGAATGATGCGAACACTGGAGTCAACACAGTTCGCATCCGACAGTTAGGATTAGCTCACGGGAGAATCGTAAATCGAAATGAAGCGTTGCAGAGAGAGCTAACGGCAACTCAAACCGAAGTGATAGAACTTCGGGCACGCCAGGCAAGACATGAACTACGTATGCTCGAGATGGAGCGTTAGTTGGCGGAATCTAAGGCCCATGTAGCCAACTCACGTAACAAATAATACCTGTCTAACTTCCAAAAAAATTTCATAGCATAAGACCTCGGATACAGTCCATACTTTTCTTAACCTTGTAATCGGAGACCTTTAGACAGGTCAAATTTTCCTAACTACAAAATGTAATGCACCATGTTTTATAATATATATGATGTATTTCCTTTATTAAACCATTTGCATACCCCTCCAATTCATGAGTTTATCTACTCTCCTTATGAGTCGAACTCAAAAACCTATTCAAGGGTAAACCAAACTTCTGATATAACAAATCACTAATGCGTGACTTTCGAATCATTAGAACTTATAGTTTTTCTTGTTATTTCCTTACCAGAACAATGCCTCCTCGTAGATCAGCACGTAGAAACGCAACCCCACCACCACCTCCCCAATATGACCCCAACATAGTGCAATCTGCTATCACTGCGGCAGTAACAGCTGCACTGTCTCAAGCAAACTTTAGCGGCGCAGCAAGGGCTGGAAATAATCAACTTACCAACGCAACCCCATTTCTACGATTGGACACCGCCACTTTGAAAACTACAGTTATAGCCACAGTGGTAGCCATTATAGCATACAATAACTCTGTCAACTCAAGCAGGGAAGGAAACAATATCAAAAATCCTAATCAAAGAAACAATCGAAGCCACGTACCAGTAGCTACCTATAAGAATACCGCAAGGTGCGAACACAAGAACATGAAACGAAAACCCTGGAGCGAGAGGGGAGGCAAATCAACTCAAAGAAACGCCAAAAAGCAATCAACAAACCATACCTATACACCCAAAAGGTCGTACAACGGCAACCAGCCTAAGTGCAACCGATGCAACTTTCATCATCACGGACCCTGCCGTGAAATGCATTGCGTTAGGTGCAATAGAAAGGGACACACCGTCCGCTACTGCAGAGAACTAGCCCAACCAACTGCTCCAGCCACAAATGTAGGAGTAGACCGTGCTTGTTATGAATGAGGAGTAACGGGACACTTTCGAAGGGACTGCCTGGAGTCAAACATCATGAATGCTGGTGGAGGAGGCTGAGTATTCGCAATGGGCTAAGAGGAGGCTATTGCAGACCCCACGGTCATTCTGGGTACATTTCTCCTTGATAACTTATTTACATACATTCCATTTGATAGTAGGGACACAAAGGAGTTCCGTGAGTCACAAGTTTAAAAATCTACTCGAACAAACACCCCAATCTTTAAACAAAACTTTCATAGTAGTAGAGTTAGACTAAAAAGCACTAAAAACACATACATAGAATGCACTATCCCACTAACAAACGTCTTACAATGAGAAGTACCGACATCGGCATTCGACGTGGATTGGTGTGGCCCTACCCATACCAGTTCCATGTGTTATTAAAGACCCTTTCACTTTAACCATCGACTAACGAAACTCGATCGATTTATAACGACAAACCCAACACAAACCCCTATTGGTTTCTAGTTTCAAAACCCCGAAGTACTCATGTGAAGAATCTTTACAACCTTCCCGTAGTATCCCTCAACAGATCATTTAGAAATACCACGCATACAACAAGTCAAATCCAAGCTCGGAAACTAGGAGTGAATTCAACCATGAACTTCAAAACGTAGCTGCCCTAATGCATCGAGTGAATATGCTAACATTTAGAAGAACATAAGTAAATAAACCCAAAACCACACGATCCCGATCGGTCGAAGTGGTAGGCGGAGTAATGAAGGTCCACTGAAACATGCACATTAGGATCTAGATTCATAAAGGAACAAGAGGAACAAATGGACAATAAGCACTCACGCCTGCCCGCAAGAATTGGAGTCCCAGTCAAAATGCGAATTTCGGGACAAAATTCTCTCTAACGGGGGGATAATATAACAACAGCAAAATTCAGGTCAAAATTTAAACTTTTATAAAACCGTAATTAATTATAATAAGTGGTAGATATCGTAACAAGGTTTTCATACATATAAAGAACACAAAAATCCAAGTTATAACGAAGAAGTTATGACCATTATAAGATTTCCGACAAAACCGGCAACACCGATTAAACGAAAAACGCGAAGTTCCAATACAATACTTTTTAGCCTTAAGTATCTAAATGAAAGTCGTAGATATCATTAAACCGTGAACATACATAAAAAGAACGTCCAAATCTAACTTCGTATGAGGAAGTTATGATTTTTCTAAGTTACAAATATAACAGTAGACGGCTAAAAACTCGAAATAGAGATCGAGAGACTTTTAGCCGACACAAACTAAATAGGAATCGAAGGTCTCAACAATAGAAGCGCAACGGTAAAATGTCTGACTGAAACGGACGTCGGATGAAGGAGTTATGGAACTTTAACGGACTTTTCCTGTCCCGACGTATTAAAAATATAATATTAAAAATAAATTCAAAATTTGCCGACGGAGTCTAAACGAAAGTTGTAGATCGTAGTCTCACCTTCGCGTGGATATAAAGAACGTCGAAAACGGAGTTCGTATGACGAAGTTATGAATTTTTGAAGTTTGCTAAATAATAAAAATATAAATTAAATTAAAAATCCGGTATTATCCGAAGGAGGAGTCATCGGACCAATCCGGGTTACGCCCAGCGTACCCTCGTACGCCCAGTGTACTCGGATGCTAGGCTCTGAATTGTCCACATCGCTTCGATGCTTCGTTCGGGGATGCGGTAAGCTATGACGTTCCGTACGCCCAGCGTACCCTCGCTAGTACGCCCCGCGTACGCGAGGCTTTCCGCCCCTATAAAAGGGATGCGAGGGTGCCAGCCATTTTTGCTAATTTCCTTCCTTTCTCGCGTCGGAGCTCTGCGTTTCAACCCTCGGAACCATCCCGAAGCCCCGGTTCCCATACTCAAGCCCCGAAAGAAGTTTCACACTCCCGAGATTCCCGAGAATCCCGAGAAAATCCGCTTTCTCGAGTAGAAGTTCTGCTCGGTTTTCGTCTCGCTTTCTTCAATCTATCAGGTGAGTTCATACCCCTACAACCACACTTTAAATGCTTTGTAAATTGTAACAAACCGTTATTTCAAACTTATGTAATAGTGTAGGTCAAATTGTTCTTCTTTTTAATTAAATAAAGAGAAATTTTGGCATACTATGTATATTTATATAATTGACCCTGAAAAATAAATTATTAAATAATCTCAATTGGGTTGAACCAAGTGATAGAGATTGTAACAAGGTTTCCAAAAATATAAAGAACACTAAAATCCGAGTTATAACGAAGAAGTTATGACCAATCGAAAATCCGCGACAAAACCGGCAAAACACTGTTCAGTGTAAAAACTGAATTTTTGATAAAAGTCTTTCTAGCCTTAACAATCTAAATGAAAGTTATAGTTTATGTTAAACCGAGAACTTTCATAAAAAGAACGCCAAAATCTGACTTCGTATGAGGAAGTTATGATTTTTTAAAGTTTTAGTATAGCAGTGTACAACTAAAAACTCGAAATAAAGATCGAGTGGTTTTTAGCCGACACAACCTAAACGAGATTGAAGGTCTCATCATTAGTAGTACAATGATAAAAAGACAGACAAAAATGGACGTCGTATGAAGAAGTTATGAATTTATAACGGATTCACGTCACGGCCTGTTTAAAATAATAATATTAAAAATAAAATCAAAATTTGCTGACGAAGTCTAAATGAAAGTCGTAGAATATAATTTTAGCTATGCGTACATATAAAGAACGTCAAAAACAGAGTTCGTATGCAAAAGTTATGAATTTTACAAGTTTTGGCAAAAAAATAAAGAAAAATACCAAAAACCGGGAAAATTCGCATGAACAGTGACTGCCACGTCACCCTCGCATGCGAGGCCTCCACGTGTCGGCTGCTGAGTGGACCGATGTCTCGCGTGTCACCTTCTGATTCGGCCAACTCTACGGTCCAATCCTACTCGGACAACTTCGCAGGAGACACCCCAGAGACGCCCTCGCACGCCCCTCGCACCCTCCTCGGACACCCCCTTTGCACGTGGCTTCTTTTCATTGGACCGAGGGTTAGACCAATCCGAGCCTACCACCTCCGAACCGAAGCTGCTTCCCTTCGCAAAGTGTCAGCCTCGCATAGCCTCGCATAAGCTTCGGATCCGAGCCTTCGAGCTATATATAGTGTGCGAGGGTTTCCGAATTATTTCACGTTTTCACCCTAAATTTCACACTCTTTCACATTTTCCACTCCCTTAAGCTCATATACAACCCCTAAAGCCCCGGTATCAAGACTCGAGCCTGAAGTAAGCCGTGAAGCTCTGAAATTCTCGAGAGTTCATCCTCTCTCCTATCAAAACTCTGCCCGATTTGAGCCGGTTTCTCGACAAATAAACTCCTTTTCGTGAAACGAAACTCTGTCCGATTTACCACCTATCAAGTGAGTTCATACCCCCGTATTTTCATAATTTCTATTGTTTTAAGGGGGGGAAATACAAGTATAACACAACAACTTTGTGTTATAAATAAATGATTTCAAATCACAATAAAATGATTTTAAGGCATCAAAAATACTTCAAATATTGAACTCTTTTATAAACTTATATTTTTCCCAAATATACATATTGTTATATATAATTTAATATAAATAAGATTTAAAAGGCTTAGGACTAATAATTCATTCTAGGTCCTTTTCCTCGTTGGGATGTGGACTTATAGTACCGGTTATTTGTCCGAAGGTCGTTTAAATTTTACCTATATATAAAATTGTATATGTATATAAATATAAAAGTTATTTCATCAGTTTAATTAACCTTTGTAATACGTTGAGCAAAGGATTACATGCAAAAATAGTTATTTACCAGTTCCTAAAGTACGTATAAATTATAATAGGTATAATTTATGATACATAGAGCTATAATTCATATGAATACACTGTTTTACATGCTACAAGGGTTTTAATTCAAAACAAATAAAGGGTTTACACTTATCAAATACATGTTCGGGATACTAAGTCAAGAGCATATTGTCAATCATTTATTTCAGAATGATTGGGTTTTCATAACTAATATACATGTAACGTTTATATGCTTTTTATGAGACATTCAATTCAGGTTGTTTAATTCAGTTTAGACAACCAAAGTAAAGCCCTGACATTATAACCAGAATCTCCAGTCCGGGGATCGAAACAAGTTGTGTGTAGATCTATATCGGGATTGACAACCTCATACTCAGGCTGCTAGCTACAGTCAGACATACACGCCAATGAGTGGCAATTGTTATCAACAGTTTAAGCGCTCATCAGGCGTTTGTTTCAGGCGTTCATGTCTTAGTAAGGTTATAATAACTCATTAAAAAGATATTAACAACACGTTAGTGTATAAACAACTAAACATAAGTATATCTTCAAAGTACCAGTTTACAAAATGCAAAGTACAATGATATACTATAGTTTTCAATAACAACTGGTGAAGCCAGACACACTCTCAAATACAAGTTTTACAAATACAATGGTTTACAAATAAGATGGTTTTATGGGAATAAAACTACTTTTTCACATACCACAGAAAATATGGGATTTTCTATAAGTATTTTCATATTCAAAATACAAAGACACCCATTCAAACATAAAGACTTATGTACTCACTCAACTTATTGTTGATACTCTCTTTTCAAATTACTTGTATTATCAGGGAAATAATAACAGGTACTCCCCGAGCTTTTTGAGAAGATGGAGCCATTAGGAGTCTTATCTTCTTCTTTTGTATAACTATTTTGGTTTCAATATACAATGATTGAACACGTGTAAATATTATACTTTTAATTACAATGGTTGTTTGTGCTTTGATTACTATGATACATGTGTTGTGATACTACAAATGAAGTCATCCACCCCCGGACGTTTCCGTCGTCTGGTTTGGGGGTGTGACATAAATGCTTTTTAAACACTTTTAAGGGGGGGGGGGGGAATACAAGTAAACACATGACTAAAATCGTGTGAAACATAGACCTTTTGCTATACTTTTCATACTGTTGTTTTAACTATCTTATGAAGTTATTATCATGCAAAACACCTCACAACACAGCTTTACCCTCTTGGGATACAATATGTTTTATAAATAGAAATAATGTTTTATTTATACGTTTACATACAAATACATCATATCAAGGGTAACCATCTTTGCTAAACCATTTTATGCATTCAAAGAACTTATGACTTACGCTTTGTCAAATATTGTGAAAAAGGATAAACTTTTCATACAAAACTACTACTTTAATACAGACTTAGTTGAGAATCCGTGAGACGTGTACATCTTCAAATAATACCTTCTTGCTAAAAGGTACCACTACAAGTCCTGTCTATAACCAGAGTCTCCCGTTCGGAGAACGTGTCAAATGTGTATAGATCTATACGGGAAGTCATGATCCCACGCCCTGACTGTTAGTTACAGTCTGTCCTTTGGGGTGACAGTTTGTCATAACGCTACGATGCCTGAAGAACGTCGCTACAGGCATATTATGTTTAGTATGATTATAAAACTCACCGGATATACAATTATTATGGTATTAGGCTTTTATGAACGAGTAGCTATTAAAACTATTCTTCATCTAACAAGTGCGATCTTCGTATAGCTTTATTATATAAAACTATGCCACACCTTTTAAGCACGTCGGTTGCTTGCGATTTTTGGTCTTAGAGACTGCCAGTTATGTTAGGAAAATAAGGGTTTTTCCTGTATACAAAAGAAACAACTAATAGGAAAATAAGGGATTTTCCTGGTACAATTATTTACAACTTATAACACGAACATTCATATGCATTTCATACTTTTATAAGAAAATAAGGGTTTTTCTTGGAAAACACAACAAATCATATCTCAACTATTAGGGAAAATATGGGATTTTCTGGATCTAATACATTCATTTTCAACACAACGAATCATAACTCTTTTCATTTGAAAATACCGCGTTTTCTGGAAAACATACACGAACTTTCGAATGGCGTACATTTTCTCAAAACACTACTTATGAACTCGCCAACTTAATTGTTGACACTTTTTCTTTGAAATAACTTGTATTCTCAAGGAACCGCTAAGCATGTTTGGAAATCAACTTTTGGGGATTAACGTGCTGACATTAATTACTTCTTTTGAAAGATGTTTATGTATTTATCTTTTGAACATGTAACGAATACAATTATGTAAACATTTTGGAAACCTTAATATATATGGTGGTGTGTACTTTCCTTTCTATGAACTGTTATGATACTGAATATGACGTCCTCCGCCCTCGAACGTTTCCGCCGTTCTGGTTTGGGGGTGTGACAAAGGATCTAGATCTAGACTACATAAATAACACACACTTACACACTCAACTTTTACATCTCTCAAGCACACCTCTACAAGTGGTATGAACCCACTATTTATAGAGGTTTTTACATGTCTCTCTCTCTCACTCTCTAATACTTATTACTCAAAAGGCTAATGCACCACATGCAAGTGGGTTTTACAAAAGTCTAACATTACAAAGTCATTCAAGGAAAACTTTGTACCCCAACATTCTCCCCCTCAAAGTTAGGAATGAATGACCCACTTCAATTCTTCCAAAATCGAGCAACTACGCGATCCGAGCCTCAAAGGTGACACATGCCGAAACGAATTTCAATCTTCAATTGTTCCATCATTCTTCAATATGGGCTCTAGGATGTGAGTCCATACAAACCGAGCATCAACGAAAGATCACGAGCTTCTCAAACTCCCAAATGATCACCAAAAGTTGAGCATAAAGCAAACCCCAAAAATCTTCAATAAAACCAAACCCATTTTGAATACATCACTTCCGAACTTCCAATTTCTTCATTTTTTATACTTCAAAAATCAAGGTCACTTCGGTCTTCAAATCCGCGTAATATGAAAAATTCATGTTTGAATTTCCATATAAATTTCTCCCCCTTTTTATAATCGAAACTTGATTATAAAACCTTCAAGGAAAGAGAACGTGCTCTATTCAGAATTTTTCGCGTCAAAACTCCCCATTAACATGTGGCATAAACTTTGTGCTTCAATCCAGAAAATCAAAAAAAAAAATATTGAATTTTTAGCTTCGTTCACAGATCGCCTTTGACAAAGTTTCTCAAAAATGGGTAGAAATTGTCAATTTCAAAATTCTGCAGTGACCCAGTGCGCCCAAAACTGTAAAATATGCAAAACTCTCCCCCTTTTCCAATTCTGGGTAGAAAGCGTCAGTTTGCACAAATTGTAGGGGCCTGAAATGCATTTTCTTAAATTTTCAGCAAAAACAGTCCTTTTTCGAATTTGGGTACGAATTGCCAAATGTTCGAAACCTCAGGGACTATTTTTTGAAACTTTTGCACTTTTCTTCAATTCATACGAAATGCACCATTTCGTACGGAATATTGTAAAAAAATGTCAAATTGTCGAAACTTCAAGGGCCATATTCGAAACTTCTCCTTTTGTCTTCAAAACATGAATCTTTGAACGCTTCATACGAAATCATCTCTACTCTTCATATCATACAATTTGTACGAAAGCTTAGGGGCCATTTTCGTAACATTCTTTTTCTTCTTTCGAATTTGTACGAATCCTTCTTCCCAATTCGTACGAAGCCATCTTCATAACCTGTTTGAACGAATTTCTATTCTCCAGCCAATGGCTCACTTCGCACGAACTCATCAGCATCATTTGAAGGAAATCTTTCTCTCTCCCCTTAATACGAAATCAATTCTTCCAAAATATCAACAACTTCGTTCAATTTTCTTGACCCAATTCTTTTTTAATTCACGAAATCAAACCAATCGCAGTTCGTTATCAAACCATCCACAATTCGTTCTTTTCAGCCACTTCCCAAACACAGTCTTTGTTCAAACAAACACCGTTTTACCCTCTTCGTATAAATCCCAAACACTCTTCATTAACGAAATCACAATTTTCGTTCAAATACCCAAAAATTTCATCCGACTCCAATAAACCCATTTTCATACGAATCTAAATCACCAAAAACCTTCGTTTCTTGTTTTAAACCAGTCGGTGTATTCGAACTCCAACAGACCCATTTCATCGACTATCAATCCTTGATTCAGTCTTCGATTATTGATTCCAACATATCGATTTTCTTCGATCATAACCAAAATCGACATTAACTCTTCGAAATCAGAAAATTTGAACCCCAAACTCTATTAATCAACTTCAGCTATCGATATCTAGAATCTTTAACCATTCATCCAAATCAAAAATCCAAACACAAAGACCTTACAGGAACCCTTCATAGATCAATCCAATCGACTAATTCCTCCAATAACAAACCATTCGATCCCAAAGTCAAACCAAATCAGTCGCACATTGAACGAACACACAAAAATGAGTTTGACATCTGAGTTTGACTTTTCTAATTCAAAGAATCATAAACACAAAATTGATGATTCTAATGTCAAATTTCAGATCAAATCGGGATTACTTCACTGTTCTTCATAACCTTCAAGTGTTCTTGATCAATAATTTTAACAAAACTGATTCACTTGATCATTATCGACTAGCCATAGAAAAACCGATTCACAAATCCAGTTTAACAATCAAAATGTATCGATTGTTAAGAATTAAGAGAAAAAGATGTATTTGTATGAACTTAATTCAAGAAAACTTTCGGTTATAATCTGAGACCAAAAGTCGTTGATGGCACAACTAGATAAGTCAACGTACAAGTCGATCTTTGAAACAATTGATGACTTCCTGTCTCAACCGATGATATCAGATGATATTAAAAGAACAATCGGATTCAAAAAGCTTCATGAACAGTAAAGGTTATTATGAGATTTGGGCTTAAATCCTCAATGAATTGTAGTTTCGAAATTTGGGCTCTCAAAACAAATGATGAACAGTAACGAGTTTAACTTTTGGTTGCAATTACAATGTAGATGTGCACTAAAGAATTCAGAAATTTTAGATCACAAAATAATTTTGAGCATTAATTTCGATTCAAATTAACAAACACAATTTCAAAATTGAATCGAACAAACAAATAGGATTGGACCGGACTTTGATCAACGAAAAATTATTGGATCACAACAAATGGGTTTTTCAAAAAAATTTGATCCAACGAGTCAAAATGATAATGAATCAAAAACGCAACACACGAATTTAATGAAATTGAGAGAGATCATAGAGAGAGACTCACCAAAATTGCTCCAATTGTGACAGATTTTGCCAAACTGAGAATCGTTCTTCAAAAATCACGTTGATCGTGAAAACCAAGCTCTGATACCAATTGTAGTGACATAAGAACATGGTTTGGCATGCGGAATTAAAGTTTGCACAATGAACACGGTGATTTGGGTGTTCAAGAAATGTATTGATTGTATATGGTGTTACACAAAAAGGATCCAAATCTAGACTACATAAATAACACACACTTACACACTCAACTTTTACATCTCTCAAGCACACCTCTACAAGTGGTATGAACCCACTATTTATAGAGATGTTTACATGTCTCTCCCTCACGCTCTAATACTCATTAGTCAAAAGGCTAATGCACCACATGCAAATGGGTTTTACAAAAGTCAAACATTACAAAGTCATTCAAGGAAAACTTTGTACCCCAACACGATGCCCTTAACCGCAGGGCGGAGGGTGCCCCTATTCGAGATATTTGTATGAGGATGACGGTAATGACTCCGATGTTGGATACCATCTGAGAGGCCCAGGCAGAGGCCGTGAGACCGGAGAACCGCAAGAGGGAGCGGGTGATTGGGCAGGTATCCGAGTTCGTTACCGATAGCCGAGAGCTTATGACCTTTCATGGTCGGATTTGGGTTCCGTTTATGGGCGGGGCACGTAGTATATTGATGGAAGAGGCGCATAGATCAAGATTCTCAATCCATCCCGGGGCCACTAAGATGTATTTGGACCTGAAGAGAGATTACTGGTGGCCCGGTATGAAGAGGGATGTTGCGTGGTTTGTTGAGAGGTGCTTGACCTGTCGCAGGGTTAAGGCTGAGCACCAGTGTCTGCATGGAAAGTTGCAGCCACTCGAGGTTCCCCGATGGAAGTGGGAACATATTTCTATGGATTTCATCACCAAATTGCCGAGGACTACAAGGGGTGTCGACGCAATTTGGGTGATCGTTGATCGGCTGACGAAGAGCGCTCACTTCCTTGCTATCAGTGAGAGCTCTTCCGCAGAGAGGCTGGCAGAGATGTATGTGAGAGAGGTGGTATCGCGGCATGGAGTACCGATCTCAATTGTGTCAGATCAAGATGTACGTTTCACTTCCAGATTCTGGAAGAAGTTCCATGAGGAGTTGGGTACAAGGTTACATTTCAGCACCACTTACCACCCACAGACAGACGGACAGAGTGAGCGGATGATTCAAACGCTCCAGGACATGCTTCGAGCATGTGTGTTGGACTTCGGAGGAAGTTGGGACACGTATTTGCCATTGGCTGAGTTTTCATATAACAACAGCCACCATTCGAGTATTGGTATGCCTCCCTTCGAGTTGTTGTATGGAAGGAGGTGTCGGACTCCCATCTGCTAGGGAGAGGTAGGGCAGCAAGTGATGGGTAGCACTAAGATAGTGCTTCAGACGACAGAGCAGATACAACAAGTCAAACAGAGGTTGTTGATAGCTCAGAGTCGCCAGAAGATTTATGCAGATAGGCGACGGTCCGAGCTTGAGTTCCAGGTAGGAGACTTCATACTCCGGAAGGTATCTCCTTGGAAAGGAGTGATCCGATTCAGGAAGAGGTGCAAGTTGGGGCCCCGATACATTGGTCCTTTCAGGGTGACCGCAAGGGTGGGCACGATAGCATATCGATTAGAGCTACCTGCGGAGTTGATCCAGATACATGACACCTTCCACGTGTCTCAGTTGAGGAAGTGTATAGCCGACGAGTCGGCGGTGGTACCATTGGAGGATATTCAGGTGGATGCGAGCCTGAATTATGTTGAGAGACCGATCGTGATCCTGGATCGGAAGATCAAGGTTCTGAGGAACAAGGAGGTGCCTCTGGTTCAGGTCCAGTGGCAACATCAGAGAGGGTCCGAGCTGACTTGGGAGCCGGAGTTCGAGATGCGGGAGCAGCATCCAGAATTGTTTGCAGAGCAAGACTTCGAGGGCGAAGTCTGATTCTAGTGGGGGGGAATTGTAACATCCAGATTCCCAGGTTAGTATTTCCATTATTTATTGTAAATAAAGAAGAGGGACTCGACGAGTTGACGCCTAGACTCGTCGAGTAGGATCACGACTGATGACTCAGATTAATGAATGGACTCGACGAGTCGGAAGAGTGGACTCAACGAGTCCGCGCTGAGGTCAGAAACCCTAAATCCTTGGGCCTAAGCCTGATTTAAGGGATCTTATGGCCCTCATTTGTGGTCACCTTCACCCTGAGAGCACCAAAGAACTAGAGAGCATTGTGAGTGAGAAAGGAAGCTATATTCACCATTTCTAGTGTGGTTTTTGCAAGAAAGAAGGAAGGAGGGCAAGCTAGGCGGATTGTGGAGCTTAGATCTACTTCCATTTGATCAGAGGAGGCTGTTGGAGGTATTAATCTATGCTCATTCTCGTGTATATGGTGATTTATTTGAATCTAGGGTTTTCTTATGCCTTCTTTAGCTTGAATTAGAAGTATATCAGGTCCCAAGGTGGAATGCTTCTTAGATCTGGACCTTAAGAGGTCCAGAGAGTCCCAAATACCCTTCTTTTTGCTATCCCTTTGGAGATATGAACCTAGGTTGCCATTTTAGAAACCCATTTCACCAAAAGAATCCTTGTGTGCGTTGCATGAGTGTCAAGATTTAACCTTTACGTGATTATTGGGCATGGGGAAGTCAGATCTATAGGTTAGAAAAGCAGATGTGAGCTCAGAAGGTCGTTTGAATGTTGCCATGGAAGAAACTCGCCGAGTCCATAACGGGACTCGGCGAGTTGATTCGGGTTACCCCGTGATTCATGACTAGTGGTAACCCGTTGAGTGAAAGGTTAACTCGACGAGCCGAGTGAGGATCTATGAGGATTCAAAGGACGTCTGGACTCGCCGAGTCACGTGAGTGCACTCGACGAGTCTGGTCAAAGTTTGACCATTGACTCGAGTTGATTTATGTTGACCTTAGAGTTTTGGTCAAACTGGTTCTAGAGAGAGGTCAGGGACGGGTAGAATGGTCTTCTACCCACTCCTTAGAAATGAGAACAAGAGAAAGTATTGATTAGAGATGTTATCGTGTTGATAGGAGGAGGCTAGATCGGGTTATCGAGCACGAGAGGTTATCCGATATCGTACGAGGTGAGTCTTCTCACTATACTTTACCTAGAGTGGTAATATGTGTGACCGGAAGGTCTTATGTGCTATGAGGAGTATGTGATGTATGCTGTTATATGATATGTATGTGCTATATTATGTTATGAGTAGTATGTAATGGACCGGAAGGTCATTATGATATGGACCGGAAGGTCAAGATGATATGGACTGGAAGGTTATTACGGTTAGGACTGGAAGGTCTACCAGGGTTGTGGGAAGGAAGTCCCTTGAGACACATTGACCGGAAGGTCTTATAGCCTTGAGTGGCGTATGTGCGTCTGTGGTATTTTGGGGAACTCACTAAGCATTTATGCTTACCGTTTTATGTGATATGAGTTTTAGGTACCAGCGAGGATCGCGGGAGGGCGCCAACATGATCCGTACACACTGATGGAATTTATGTATTTGATATCTTGGGATATGTTTTATTATGATCACAAATGATAAATTGCATTTTATATTATCTTATGAATGAAATTAGGTTTTTAAGAGTGGAAAATTGTTTTGAAAATTTAGGTTGTTACACGTGCTTACAGTTGTTTATTTGTATGTGGCAGGTACTTCGCAGGACCGCGGTAAGGCGAAGGTCTGATTGTATGCACGTACTGGGAATTTACTACTGGGACATGATCTTTTATGTACTATGATAACTATGAAATTTGTGTTTTGAGATGACTTGTAATTGATCTGGTTGTGAAACTATGTTTTTGGAAGTTTTAAAATTTAAAATTTTGGTCTAAAATTTGAGGTGTTTCAAATTGGTATTAGACCCGTGGTTTGAGGGATTTGGATGAAATTTTGGGTGATTCCAAACTCAAACTGAGGGTTTGAACATCTTAAGAACTTAAAAGAAATGAAGAATTTTTACAGAAGGAAATACCTAGAGAAGTAGTGTGTACAATTTACCAGCACTCGAGTGGTAGTTTCCCAAAATAGCTCAATTTACATTTTAGTAGTGCAGAGCAGACATGTTGTATTATGAGCAAATAGGATTGCATGATAGCTAGGAGTAGGCTAAGGAATCTTGTTGTAACAGTAGGAAATGTTGCCTGATTAATGATGCCTTAGCCTAGGAGTTCATTCTTTATGGGATTGAATCTGTCTTATTTATTTGTTTGACGTATGCTTTCTAGTTGTACATAGTTAGGATTTTATAGCCTTAGAATGCCTGATTCAACTTTTCTTCCTGTTCCTTATTTGGTTGTGGATTTGAGGTGGGATCATTTATTCGAATGACTATCGAGTCTCGTACTATGTACAATTGGCATATGCGAGGCAAATGGCGAGGGAAACGGAGATCCCGTGAGGTAGAGTAGTGTTGGGAGTGGTCTAGAACTAGTATCTATACGTATGTTTGAGGTTCTTAGGAACCGGTAGGGAGAGTCCATAACTGATATGATGAGGTAGAGTTCTTGGGGTCTCGAGGGTACGACCCAAGGAGAATATAGATTGGTGTGGAAGGTAATATTGGGCTTGTATTACTGAAAGAACCGGATATGTATGCGGCTTGGGGAATAACCTTGAGGGACTAAAGAGCTTGTAGGGGTGTGATAGTCGTTTCATGTGTTTAGCTTGTGCTGATGATTTTCTTATGCATTTCAGTATGGTGGTCACTCGAGGTTCAGGCTCCAGCGACCCTAAGAGGCTGAGTGCCAGTGATGATGAGATTCACAAGATTGTTTCCGCGGAGGTGGCCACCACAATCTGAGAGGCTATTGCCGGAGATGTTTGGGTCTGTTAAGACCATGCTAATTGAGACCATTGATGCGAGTTATGACGCTGTCACTAAGGCTGCTGCTGCCGCAGCCACCACAACTCTTGCTTTTGCGAGACCACAGGGGGGGTGATTCGTTGTGGTATCGGGAGTTGCCACTATGAGATGGATCTATGTTGTTGAGGGTTCGGTTCACATTGAACCTCCTTCGCTTTGGAGTGAAGGACTGGTGGAAGTTTGTGACCGCTGACTACACGCCTACAGAGCATGTTGTGATGACTTGGGAGAGGTTTACTGCAATGTTCAAGGATGAGTTTTTACCCATAATTAAGCGGGAAAGGTTAGCCCAGGAGTTCCTATCTATCAAGCGGAAGACAAAGACGGTGACTGAGATTACCTTAATGTTTCATGAGAGGGATTTGTTTTGCCCTGCATAGGTATCGATGGAGCAGGATCGTGTGGCTAGGTATTTGAGTGTTCTGAGGAGGGTCGCACTTGCGGGAAGTGCGGCAAGGATCCCAAGGGACCATGTCGGTCTGGGTCGGCTTGCTACCTATATGGGAAGGATGGGAATATGGCTAGGGAATGCCTCAAGGGATTTCAAGTTTGTTTCAGCTACAATCAGATGGGCCACGTGAAGGCCAATTGTCCATAGCTTGCATCCATGGTGGTTCAGACTCCCTCCCCAGCGACACTGCGTATCACCATGGCCGACAGGGGAAGGCCGAGGCACTGAGGGCTCGGGGCAGAGCTTTTCAGTTGACAGCAGAGGAGGCCCGTGCAGCTCCAGATGTCATGGCTAGTATGTATTCCTTATATTTCTGTTGATTTATTTATGCTACTTTTATTGTCAATTGTGTAGGTACATTCTTTGTGAATTATGTGCCTGCGCTTGTGCTATTTTACTCGGATGCGAGTCGGTCTTTTGTGTCATCATCTTTTAGTCGTAGTTTTAGTATTCTGCGAGATTCCTTGAGCAGGACCTTGAGGGTCTCGATACCAGACGAGCGTACTGTCTCAGCTATGGATGTCTATCGGGGTTGTGTGCTAGAGATTTTCGGTGTTGGATATCTAATTGATCTCATCCCTATCTCGATGGGGGATGTTTCTGTGATTGTCGGTATGGATTGGTTGAGCCGGTTTGGGGCTCTGATCGACTGCGAGTACCAATTAGTGACAGTCCGTGATCCTAGTAGGTGAGTGCTTAATATTTGTCGCAAGGGTAGTAGACTGAGATCATCCTTCTGTTCTGCCGCCAAGGCAAGGCAGAGTTTACAACATGGATTTATGGTTTTTCTGGCATATGTGGTGGATACTCGGGTTGAGAACAAGGGACCAAATTTTGTTTCTGATTTTCTGATGGTATGTGATTTTCTTTATGTTCTTCCCGAGGAGTTACCTAGTGTAGCTCCTGAGAGGTAGGTGGAGTTTCGGATCGATCTGATTTTGGGTGCGGCGTTGATCGCCAAGGCACCGTACCGTCTTGCACTTCCTGAGAAGCAGGAATTATCCTATCAACTACAGGAGCTATCGGGGAAAGGGTTCATTAGACCAAGCAGTTCTCCATGGGGAGATTCAATCCTTTTCCATCAAGAAGAAGGACGGTTTGCATCGGATGAGCATTGCTTATCGAGAACTGAACAAGCTGATGGTGAAAAACCGTTACCCTTTGCCGAGGATAGATGATCCTTTTGACCAGCTTCAGGGGACGTCTTGGTTTTCCAAGATTGATTTGAGGTGTGACTATCATCTGATGAGGTTACATGAGGAGGATATTCAGAAGATGGCCTTTCGAACTCATTATGAGCATTACGAGTTTGTGGTGATGGATTTTGGGCTCACCAACACACCGACAATGTTCATGGACCTCATGAACTGGGTGTGTAGGACCATGTTCAAGATCGATTAGTGATCGTTTTTATCGATGACATTCTCGTATATTTGAAGACAACGGAACAACATGAGGAGCATCTGCGAGAGATTCTTGGGGTCTTGAGGATGGAGAGGCTTTATGCCATATTCTCCAAGTGTGATTTCTGGTTGAGAGAGTGTAATGTCCCAAAAATATGACCCATAAACTGATGGGTTTTGAGCATTCTAACAATCCTATGGTGTACATGCAACCCTAGAAACCTTAGATATATGTTTTCTCTAATATACATGCAAATAAGAATTTTCCAAGGTTCTCACCCTAACTAGCATGGCATGGGGTACTTGTAATGTAAAAACTAGTAGAATGACATACCTTTCTTGTAGCTTGGATTCCTTAAGACCTTGTGAGCCTAGCACCCCAAATGTGATGCCTCAAGTGCTTCCCACAACACCAAAACTCTTGGAATAACTTGAGAGAAGAACACTTTGCACCAAAATCGGCTAGCCCTCACTTGTAT
Organism: Lactuca serriola; assembly: GCF_051521515.1. Lineage (NCBI taxonomy): Eukaryota > Viridiplantae > Streptophyta > Magnoliopsida > Asterales > Asteraceae > Lactuca > Lactuca serriola. The sequence goes on along the minus strand of NC_136410.1, from coordinate 226,608,856 downwards.
ATGTCTTAGTGTCGATTTTGCTCCATATGGGGTTCCTTTTATAGTGTGTCACATGTAGGGTTACACCATGTAAACCCTATTTGACATGGATTTTCATTTCCTCCATGATCCATGGGTTTTAACCTCCATGGAGCACCCTATGGGTTTTAGCCCAATCTAATGAACCATGGATCATAAGCCCACTATATAAGAATGGATGATTTACACAATCAATCCACATATATTTAATTAGTCTCTTTTCATCACAAAATTAATTCCAAATTAATTCTTGATCAATAATTTATAAAATAATATGATTTCATATTAATATATTATAACTTATAATATATTAATAAATCATAAGTGTCGTTTTTCTCATTTTGTCTATCCAATTATTATGATGCCATACAACCCAAATAGACCATGCCAAACCAGGTCAAGTACATACCAGATATAGTTATGGACTTAGACACCTTATCCAACAGAACTTCATTTTTAATTTAATAAAACCATTATTCCCAAAGACATCATCAATACAATCCAATTTAAATAATTGTATCAAACATCATTTCCATCAGAGTAAATAATAAAAGCGGAACTATGTGGTGTGTGTGATGCTGTCATCCCAAGCTCTTACCCTTGGAATTAGAAGTACCCGAAACATAAACTGAAAAACCGTAAGCACAAATCTTAATGAGTTCCCCAAACTAACCCATACCATACATAATAAATCACATACTGGGCCCCCGCCCGACATCGAACCGCGCTCGGTTTAAAAATATGTTATTCTTAGGCCCTGTCTGACATCGGGCCCCGCCTGTTATACGCATACAATATGTATATATATATATATATATATATATATATATATATATATTAGATAATCATGCTAACACATACGATGATAATAAAACAATAACATACGTTTCAGTCATCGGGCCTGGCCCAACATCGAGCCCTGCTCGGTATACATATAAACAAATAATAAATGCAAGGGTCACGCAGACTCCTATCATCCTAACATAAACACTAAGGGCTGGCATGGGTGCCTTAGACCTGCTAAACCCAGTGAGGAAACTCACCATGACTGCTGAATCTCATAGAAAATCCCTGGTTGCTGTCCTGACGAATACCCGAGCTATTAATACAAAATAACACCCAATTAACATTTGGGTTCCAATCTAAATCTAATGATCCATACTTGGGGTAAAAAGACAATTTTAATTTTACCCCTCACCTAGTTTGGTCCAAGACTAAGGCCCAAACTCATGATCTAAAAGGGCCAAAAACCAAATAATCATCCAAAGGCCACTTATGGCCAAAATTTCCAAATTGGGCCCAAACCCTTACATGGGCCTTACCCTAAAGCCTAATAAATTTTCCCTAGTCCAAAACACTTGTTCTCAGATGGCCTATCATGAACCCAGACGCCTAAGCCCAAAAGAAAGGCCCAATTCGAAGCGCAAAGTGCAAAAACCCAACTGACTGAGTACGCGGGGCGTACTCAATTGTGTGCTAAGCGTACCCGCTAAAAGGCTTATACGTCGCACGTATAGACTTGTACGCCCAACGTACTCACCCATTAAGCCGTAATCCATTTTAAGCACTTAATCCTTAAGTCCAGAAGTCCAAACCATAGATGTAAGTCCCAATAAGCGCCTAGAACCATAAAGCATTGACTTGGTGGCTTTGCATTCCCTAAAAGGACCCAACTTCAAGATATATCACTCTACTTTCACTTAAACGACATAATCTCATGCATTTGTGATTCTAAACGCTAAAGATGCCAACTTTATGAACCTTGAACCTCAAAAACACCAAGAGTGGCAACTCATAGCTCCTAGAGTGGTGACAAACCACTAGATCTCATTCATGGGACCAAAAAGGGTTCGAAACTCATATAGACAAGATCTAAACTTCTAATGAACAAGATCAAAGTTTTCTTACCTTAAAAAAGCTAGAAATAAAGTAGATAATCAAGATCCATAAGCTCTTCCTTGATCCACCACCTTGCACCAAGCTTCTACTTCTAGATTATGGACCAAAACACACCAAAATGAACACAATGAGCTCAAAACACAAAGGAGAGGTTTAGGGTTTCATGCATAAAGCTATAAGTACATTGGAGGCTGAGAAATGAGGGTTTCATTAGCCATAAATGTGTTTATATAGTGTCGAAAGCTGAAATTAGGGTTTTCAATAAATTACACGTACACCCCGCGTACATGGATGTACGTCCCGCATATGTGTCAGAACTCCCGTCCAGGCCTTGCATGAGTATGCTAAGCGTACCATGTGTTATGCCCTGTGTACTCGCTCCGTAGCTTGTATGCCAAGCGTACCATGTGGTACACCCCGCGTACTACAGAAGGACCAAAATGCAACTTATCAATACACAAGGGGCAATAATGAAACATACCAGGATTCAAGTCTTACAATTCTCCGCCACTTGAATCCGACTTCTTCCTCGAAGTCTGCTACCCCGAATAACTCCAAATAGTGATCTCTCATCTCATCCTCAGGATCCCAAGTTCACCCTTATCCCTTGCAGTGCTGCCATTGCACGTTCACCAGCTCGACAACCTTGTTCCTCAAGGTTTTCATATTCCGATCCAGAATCGCCACCGGTCTTTCAATATAATTCAGGTGGTCATCCACCTGAATATCCTCCAATGGCACCACTACGGAATCATCCACTAAACACTTCCGCAGTTGAGCGACGTGGACCGTGCTATGAATCTGACTGGGCTCATCTAGAAGATCCAAGCGATAAGCAACCCGGACCACCTGAGCCAAAACCCTAAAAGAAGCAATATACATGGGGCCCAACTTGCCCCACTTCCTAAACCGAATGGCACCTTTCCAAGGTGAAAACTTCAGGAGAACCATATCTCCCACCTGAAACTCTAAATTTTCCCAGCGCGTGTCGGCATAACTCTTTTTTTGACTCTGAGCTGTTTGGAGCCTGCTCCAAACCTGCTGTATCAACTCAATGGTCTTGAGTACCACCTCATTAGTCTTCATAACCCACTGACCGACCTCGCCCCAGCAAATTGGGTTTCTGCATTTCCTCTCGTAGAGCATCTCAAAAGGAGGTCGATCAATGATGACGTGATAACTATTGTTATACGAAAATTCCACTATTGGGCCCGTACCGCTGGAAGCATAGGATCCGTACTCGAATCAAGGAAAGTCCCGAAAATTTTAAAGAGTTGGTTGCGGGTAGCAACATGATTTGGCACCATGAATCTGTTGCGGCATTTTAGGTATTATCAGCTTTTCGGTTATGGTTATCCAGGAAGAAGATGGGTTTGGTGATTATTTGGGCCTTAGTGGCCATGTCAGTTGGGGTTGAATGGTATAGACATAGATGAGTAGTTGATTTCGAGGTCGCGGGGGCCCTACTTGAGGTAGTGTCAGTCTGATTCGCGGGACTCAGTGAGGGAGCGGTTGGGATGAGTAGCTTAAGGATTGTAGTCTTGAGATTGAGTGATTGGTTGATGGCTTATGATGTCATTTTCTATGACAAGGATTCTATTAATCTAGTTTTCTATGTTGGGGGAAAGGGAGCGAGCGTATGATTGGAGAGATCGGAGAACGGCCGAGTAGAGGAAACCAGATGGTTGTGGTATGCTTGATAAAGGTAGAAACACACAAGAGAATTCTTGTAGGTTTATCGCCTTGAGAAAATTTCACATGTGGAAAGAGATTCATTTTCGTGCAGACTCTACAAGATGAGGACCAGGGTGTGCCTTCCTTGAGTTTAGTAAGAATGTGTTCTGGCAGGTTTTTTAAGGTGACCAGGAGAAGTCAATCGGGAAGGGCAACTTTCATTATCTATGTGGTATCTCGACTATGAGGATCATGACTTATGTTTTTTTTTATAATTTCCTCTCGCGATGGAGTGAAGGTCAGGGATTCAGAGGCGAAGTGTGTGGTAGTCCAAATTTTCTTAGATGGAGAATCGGTGATACAAATGGGCTATCAGAGTTATTGCTTGTGTATTTACATGGGAATCTTGATGATAGAGGTAATTATGACTGGGAAGTTTCTGAGGTCTCCATCTGAGATTCAGAATGTCTTTGAGTTTCTGGGTATTTATTTAAAAGTTTTTCTTGCATTGTGAATATACATTCCAAGAGTCGGGGATGGTATGTATCTGTCTTATCCAGTTTAAAGTGTATTTTTCTGCAACGTCAGTTGGTGACAGTTTGAACCCAGGTGGGGGGAGAACTTTGTATGCCACTTGGAAGATCAACTATCTGTTCAAGTTCATGTTTCCATAAGAACGGGTTTTAGGGATCGACAGTTTAGGTATGCGATACTCTGGTTTGAGATGAGGGTGCAGAGCAAGTTTCCATCAGATATATGTGCTCGGAAATACATGAGTTGTCTTTATGATAGGAAGCTACTGGTCAATGAGCTCATTGTAGCTAGTGGTCCTTTTTGGGAAGTCCGGGTATTGAAGAGGTGGTTAGGTCACTCGGGTTGAGTATCGGTTGTTGAAAAACTTGTCGGCTCAATGTATAAATTGCTACCTATAGTCTAATGTACGTAGTGGTTGATCTGTCAATCAAATTCAGGGTTGGGTATATGAAAAGTTTATCATAGTTTATTTGTAACAACATGTTACATTGTTAAATAACATTTTTATAAACTAGACTCATTGTATTTTCGCATAAAAGGATATGTAACGCCCGCAGATTCGGGCTAGTCAATTTAGAGACGATGAACGTCAAAAAAGACTTTTTGATAGAGGATTATTAAAATAAATAATATTAACTCAGTTGTATTATATGGCACAAGGTTTTCATACATATAAAGAACGCCGAAATCCGAGTTATAACGAAGAAGTTATGACATGTCGAAGTTTCGTGAAAAAAACCGACACGACACCGGGAATTGTAAAAAGAAAGTGAGTTTACGATAAAATACTTTTTATCCTCACTAATCTAAATAAAAGTTGTAGAGTACGTCTCCACCTACGCGTGGATTTAAATAATGTCAAAAACAGAGCTCGTATGCAAAAGTTATGACCTTCCGAAGATGCAATTGTCTGAGAGCATGACACGTGTCAGAAACCCTAATCTGACTGGGCTCACGATGTGAGCATGTTTTCTCACGACGTGAGGAGTCAAACGGACACTAATCAATTCTAGAAAACCCCTGGGAAGACAACAAGATGACTCTTGGAAGCTCAGCATATCATTCTCACGACGTGAGAAGTCATCCACACACCTTTCCAAGCTATAAACACATATGGCAAGTCTACGTGATGATACAGCCATGGCTCAGGACGTGAGCATTGATTCTCATGATGTGAGAGAGCAAAAATCAGTATATAAATAGCAATCGAGACCCATTCTTTCATTACACCTTCTCTTTTCGTTCTTTCTGGTTTTTCGAAGATCGTTTCGCGTCCCGAGCCCGACGATCACGAACCGCTAACCGTTTCTAATTAGATTCTATCAACTCACGCTACAAAAGTGAGTGCATAGTTACTTTCATCTTATACATAGATATGAAGTATTTAATATAAATTATGTGTTATGTGTGTATATTATCTGTGTTCCTGATATCCATGCTAGATGAACGATTTATACATGTTTACATGATTTAAACTGTATAGGTATTTTTATACTTATAAAATACATATTGGGTAGCAACGGGTGATGATAGATAGGTGATGATAATTAGGTGATGATAGAATGGTGAATAATTAGGTGATGATAAATAGGTGATGTGAGATGAGAGGAGATACCATAACCTTGGCCGGTGATATGGCAATGTGGCAATGTAGTCATCTACCAGAGTATAGATGGCGACCACGGACTATTCTAGATAGTCATGTGGAAACACCAGCAGGATCATAACCTGTAGGTGATGAATTACGAGTTCAGGCGATGTTGTAACTACGTATTCATACGATGATACTCTAACCCCTACTATGAATTACAAGTTTAGGCGATGTTGTAACTACGTATTCATGCGATGATACCCTAACCCTTACTGGACACGTATTGAGGGAATAATCCCTGAATTAGTAATGTCTATGCGATGTAGGCGAATAATAGGTTTGCTCTTGATTAGTTCTTGAAACCTTTCAAGATCATTTAGACTCCCACTGAACTCTTGACACATAAGATTCTCTTGTCAAGAAACATTTATTGACAAACAAATACTCAAGAGTTAGTGCAGATTCTTATCACAACAAACACTACACATGATTGGTATTAGTTGGTCTTTGTCTTATCCGAGACATCACGATTTACCAATTTCAAATGTGCAAGAGCAAGAAAACATTTTTCTACCCCACATCTGATGAGTGTGCTAAATCTTCTTAAGTGGTGTCACTCAAGTCACAATCTTGGAGTATGACTCTAAGACTTGTTTTTGGACGAAGTATGACTCATCCTTTTTGATTTAACCATTTCAACAATTTCCAATTCCTCTTCTTAGAGGATTAATTGTGATATAGTTTCATAATCACTAAGACGATCATAAAACACGATACTAAAGTACTCTCCCATCTTTTTCAAATTGGAGAAACTTTTATCTTTCTGCCTAATTGATTCTTCTTATTCATTCTGCCAAACATTGAAACTTTTCAATGTATTAGAATTATACTTAATCTTGTAAGCATAATCATATTTACTAAACCTTTAGCAAAACATGACGAATAGCCTTTATTGTTCTTTGTGGTTGACTTGACCAGTACACATTATTGTGAATTTGATCTCCTAGTCCTTCACTTGACTCTTTGCCAATGAATTAGTCTTAATTTTCCAAATACAAAGTTTCTCATTCATTACATAAGGCCAATTGTATGATTCCAAGTTTCTGTCCAATTGAAACTTGGGCGATGAGAATCTTTCCTTTTTTGGAAAAATCTCGACACTACCACAAATAGCATAATTAAGAATCACATCCATTTCAATATTGCTAATAATAGAAATACACAAACATCAATTTTTCATACTTGTCATTGCAAGGATAAATAAGACAAAATCAAAATTTGTTTTATTGCGGAAAAGTTTGTCCTTACAACGCAACTTAAATGAAAACTATTCTATTAAATTTCTTAGCAATCTACCCTAACTTAGTAGCAGCTCAAAAATCCGATCTTCGAATCCATGCGATCGAAATTCATTTCTACACGATCAGATTCAACACGCTTTTTCCTTTAAACTTCCTCTCTTTTCTTCGATCCTACAAAACATCAAAATGCAATCTTATCACATCATGTATTAAGAATCAAAAATAGGAACTTAAAAGAGTTAGATAGTGGATTTTACCTGAAGCAGAGTCATACAACTTGACTCTCCCATCTTTGTGATCCTTCAGATAATTAGGGCAGCTTCATAACCAATGCCCCTTCTCTTGGCAGTAGAAACATATGGACTCTTCTGGAATGGTACACAGGACAATCTCAGACTCAGCCTTTCTCTTTCGTAGAGAAAACTTTTCTGGACTTCCAATGTTGCCATCAATGTCCACAGAAGCATGGGAGGTTGACTTACCAGACATATTTGCTAGAACAGTGCACCAAATCATTGCTAATTCAGCAGCAATAAGCAAACAAGTCAAGTCAATGAGGGTCACGTCGTGATCCATCATATAGTACTCTCTAACGAACTCACTATACGATTCGGGAAGTAATTGAAGAACCCAGTCGACAACCAACTTCCCTGGGAAAACAGTACCCATCATTTTCAACTTGTCAATGTGTGACTTCATCTCTATGACATGTGCACACATAGACCTCCCTTCTTCATGTCTTTTTGCCAATAGGGCTTGAGTGATCTTGAACTTTTTGTAACATCCGGATTTTCAGGTATTATATTTTATTCTTTATTTTTGGAAGTTGTTAGGAGACTTGGCGAGTTGGTGTTTAAACTCGCCGAGTATGGTCGCGGATTTGTATCCGAGTTCACAGCTAGACTCAACGAGTCCATGCTGTTTAATGAAACCCTAATTTCCAGGGTTTGAGACCTATTTAAAGGCCCTTAGGGCCGTCATTTGCGGCCACCAAACCCCAAAGAGAAACCCTAAGAGATCTAGACCGTTTGTGAGGAAGGAGAGGCCATTCTTGATCCTTTTGTTGGTGTCTTTGCAAGAAGGAGGCGACCAACGCAAGAGGAGGCTGAAGGAGGTGCGATTTTGGTGATTTCTGAGTTCATAGAGATCTTATTGAGGTATTTTGCTCGGAACTTCTTCAGTTTTGGTGTTGATTCTTAGTGTTAGGGTTTTCTAACCCTTTTAGAGGTTGGATAAGTGGAGCATTTGGTCCCTTCTCGAGTCTATGTCTTGGATCAGGACCCAAAGAGGTCCAGAGACTGTGTGTTGGATTTCGGCGGGAGTTGGGACACGTATTTTCCCTTAGAAGAGTTTTCTTACAACAACAGCCATCATTCGAGCACTGGCATGCCGCCCTTTGAGCTGTTGTATGGGATGAGGTGTCGGACCCCTATTTGCTGGGGAGAAGTAGGGCAGCGTGTGATGGGTAGTACCGAGATTGTGCTTCAGACGACAGATCAGATACAGCAGGCCAGACATAGGTTGTTGACCGCTCAGAGTCGTCAGAAGAGTTATGCAGACAGATGCCGGTCCGAGCTCGAGTTTCAGGTCGGCGACTTCGTGCTCCTGAAGGTCTCTCCTTGGAAAGGAGTGATCTGATTCAGGAAGAAGGGCAAGTTGGGCCCCCGATATATTGGTCCTTTCAGGGTGATCGCGAGGGTAGGCAGGGTAGCCTACCATATGGAGTTACCAGCAGAGTTGGGTTAGATTCATGACACTTTCCACATGTCGCAGCTGCAAAAGTGTATAGCCGACGAGTCGGCAGTGGTGCCATTAGAAGATATTCAGGTGGATACGAGCCTGAATTATGTTGAGAGACCGATGTCAATTAGGGATCGGAAGATCAAGGTTTTGAGGAACAAGGAGGTGCCTCTGGTCCAGGTCCAGTGGCAGCATCGGAAAGGGTCAGAGTTGACTTGGGAGCCGGAGCGTGAGATGCGGGAGCAACATCCAGAGTTGTTTGCAGAGTGAGACTTCGAGGGTGAATCTGATTCTAGTGGGGGAGAATTGTAACATCCGGATTTTCAGGTATTATATTTTATTCTTTATTTTTGGAAGTAGTGAGGAGACTCGGCGAGTTGGTTTTTAAACTCGCCGAGTATGGTCGCGGATTCGTATCCGAGTTCACAGCTGGACTCAGCGAGTTCATGAGTGGACTTAGCGAGTCCACGTTGTTTAATGAAACCCTAATTTCCAGGGTTTGATACCTATTTAAAGGCCCTTAGGGCCGTCATTTGCGGCCACCAAACCCCAGAGAGAAACCCTAAGAGATCTAGACCGTTTGTGAGGAAGGAGAGGCCATTCTTGATCCTTTTGTTGGTGTCTTTGCAAGAAGGAGGTGACCAAGGCAAGAGGAGGCTGAAGGAGTTGCGATTTTGGTGATTTCTGAGTTCATAGAGATCTTATTGAGGTATTTTGCTCGGACCTTCTTCAGTTTTTGTGTTGATTCTTAGTGTTAGGGTTTTCTAACCCTTTTAGAGGTTGGATAAGTGGAGCATTTGGTCCCTTCTCGAGTCTATGTCTTGGATCAGGACCCAAAGAGGTCCAGAGACCTTAACCCTTGGAGCTTTATGAGTCATTTTGGGAGCCATGAGCTTGGGATGTCATTTTTGGGGCTAAATCACCAAGTTAGACCATTTAGATGTTATATGAGTGTCAAGGTCTGAACTTTACGTGATTATCATGCTTGGGAAGGCCAGATCTATGAATGTATGGAACAGATCTGACCTTAGGAGGCCTATGGAGTTTGTGCATGGCATGAACTCGCCGAGTCCGAAGAACAGACTCGGCGAGTAGGATGAAGGTTTCCCGTAAATCACTGAGTGAGTAGACTTGCCGAGTTGGGGAATGATTCGGTGATTCAGGGAGAGTTAGGGGGACTGGAGTTCAAGGCGGAACTCGCCAAGTTGTTCTTGAGACTCGGCGAGTTGAGTCGGGGTGGCCCCGCGATTCATGTCAGGTGTGACTCGTCGAGTCAGGGGAAGTACTCGACGTGCCAAGAGAGGGACTAAGAGAGTTAGTGGACACGTGTAGACTCGCTGAGTCGCCCAAGTGCACTCGACGAGTCGGGTAAAAGTTTGACCATTGACTTTTTTTGACTTTTAGGGTTGAGTATAGTGGTATTTATGAGAGTATTTACTTTGTGTGATTAGACGGAGGCTAGATCACATTTCTACCGAGTCAGAGACTTACCGAGATACCTGAGGTGAGTCTTCTCACTATACGTTACCTAGAGTGGCATATTGTGTGGACCAGAGGGTCTTATGTGTTATGTATGAGATTATGTGCTATGTGTTATATATATGTTGTATGATGTTATAGACCGGACCGAAGGGTCCAACGATACAGACCGGGCCAGAGGGCCCAACGAGCTATAACCGGACCAGAGGGTCCAATGAGCTACGGGACTGGAGGGTCCCGCTGAGACACATCGACTGGAGGGTCGTATTATAGCCTCGAGTGGCGTATGTGTTGTATGTGGTATTTTGGGGAACTCACTAAGCATTTATGCTTACAGTTGTTGTGTTATGTGTTTCAGGTACCAATGATGAGCGCGGGAAGGCGCCGGCATGATTCGTAGACATGCACATTGGAGTTTATATATTCTGATCTTGGGATTTTGTACTGATACAATGTTGATACAATGTTTTTAAAATGATTGTGAATGATATTTTATGGTTTTTCAAAAGTGAAAATTTGTTCAAATTTTACGGTGTTACAAGTTGGTATCAGAGCCTTGGTTTGAGGGATTCGGATGCATCTTCGGGCGTATTTGAACTCAAACTGAGGATTTGAGGAAATTTTTGATAATGAAGTAAAATTTTTGAAAAGAGTAAAAAGAGTTTTGAGACAAACAGAGCAGAGCCGTGTGTACAATCAGCCAGCGCCCGAACGGTGAATCCCCAAAAGTACCCTTACATTATGTGTTATGAGATATGTTATGTTACATTATGCATGCTAGAGTAGGCTAGGTATAGATATTAGGACTAGAGTGGCCTGATTTGTGATGCCTTAGCCTAGGAGATTTCTGCTGCTGAGATGCTTTGAGAGCGAGTAGATAGCAGTTAGGAGCTCATGAGAATAGAGTACTTGTAATCCAAGATCTAAGGAGGAGGACTTGGAGTGAATAATGATGCGGTGTGGTCAGTAGTATTGGGCCCGTACTACTGAAGACACCGGATCAGTGGGCATTCCAAGTAAGAATCTTTTGGACAATGAAGGACGAGTAGGGTTGCGTCATTGAGTATGAGTGCTCGATTGAGTCTATAATAATTTTTGTTGTATTTCATAGGTATCATGGTTGGGACTCGACGCACACCTGAGAGTAGTGGTGTCAGCGACGAGGAGATCCGTTGATTAATTCACGAGGAGGTGGCTGCTGCCATCCGGGCTGAGATTCCTGAGATGTTTGGAGACATCAAGACCACATTGATTGAGACTTTTGATGAGCGGTATGCAGCGCTGACTAAGGCTGCTGCAGCTGCAGCTACTACTGCTGTTGCTGCTGCCAGACCTCAGGGAGGTGACTCGTTGTTGTTTCGGGAGTTCAGCAACACGAAGCCACCAGAGTTCGACGGGATGCAGGACCCGATTGCCGCTATGAGATGGATCTCTGACATCGAGGGATTTTTCTATACGTCTTCTTGTCCAGAACACTTGAGGGTTCGGTTCGCCCTGAACCAGCTCCGCTTGGGAGCGAAGGATTGGTGGAAGTTCGTGACGGCGAACTTCACTTTGGCTGAGATTTCCGAGGTGACCTGGGAGAGGTTCACCGCTATGTTCAGAGAGGAGTATGTTCCCCCGGTGAAGAGGGAACGGTTGATTCAGGAGTTCTTGACCCTCAAGCAGGGTACTGATTCTGTGGCAATGATCACCAGGAAGTTTCATGAGAGGGCGATGTTTTGCCCTAAGCAGGTGTCTTCTGAGCAGGCTCATATGAGCCGTTATCTGAGTTTTCTGAGGAGAGATATTAGGGAGTTCATAGCGAACTCGACTTACCGGACATTTGCTAAGCTCCAGGCAAATTCCCGGAAGAGGGAGATTGAGTTGGAGACTCAAGCCAGGGAGGAGGCCGAGTCACAGAGGGCGGATCAGCGACCGGCTCAGTCTCAGCCGGCAGCCAAGCGGGCTAGATCCGCTGATTCGAGATTTGGGGTCGTGAAGGGCCGCACTTTTGGGAAGTGTGGTAAGAGTCACGAGGGGTCGTGCAGGGCTGGAGTATGCTACAAGTGCAGGAAGGAGGGGCATATCGCGAGGGATTATCCCAAGGGATTTTCGGTTTGCTTTCAATGCAACCAGACCAGTCATCGGAAGGCCGAGTGCCCTCAGCTTCTTTAGGGGTCAGTGTCGCGATCTGCACCTGCTGTTAGGGCTACCGAGGTTCGGCCGGTGAAGGCCGAGGCCCCGAAGTCTCATGGGAGAGCATTTCAGTTGACTGTGGAGGAGGTCCGCACGGCACCCGATGTTGAGGCAGGTATGTATTCTTTATTCATCTTTTATTTAAGTTGAGTTTTATGCTTATATGATGATGTGCGTTGGTACTTTTCTTGTGAGTTATATACCTGCTTTGGTATTATTTGACTCGGGTGCGAGTCGGTCGTTTGTTTCCATAGCATTTAGTCAGCTCATTAGTATCCGTCGAGAGGCGTTGGATCGACCTCTGTGAGTTTCCATAGCTGATGAGCGAGCAGTGTATGCTACTGTTGTGATTCGAGGATGTGTCCTTGAGATCTTCGGTGTGGAGTTTCCGATAGATCTGGTTCCGATCGCAATGGGGGACGTGTGTGTTATAGTGGGTATGGTTTGGTTGAGCCGATATGGAGCTGTGATAGACTGCGAGCGTCAATTCATGACGATTCGAGACCCTAGTGGGGGAGTTCTTACGGTGTATAGCGAGGGTACACGTACGGGGTCAACATTTTGTTCGGCCTCCAGAGCGTGACAGAGTGTACAGTAGGGCTGTAAGGGATTTGAGGCATATGTGATGGATGCGAGGGTTGATTCAGAGAGACCGGAGTCAGTTGATGAGGTCCCGATAATGCGTGAGTTTCCGGATGTGTTTCCAGAGGAGTTGTCGGGTGTGCCTCCAGAGAGACAAGTAGAGTTCGGTATTGAATTGGTTCCGAGAGCTGCGCCTATCGCCAAGGCGCCTTATCACCTTGCGCCTCCGGAGATGCAGGAGCTATCCTCGCAGCTCCAGGAGCTGCTGGAGAAGGGGTTTATCAAGCCAAGTAGTTCGCCATGGGGGGCGCCTATTATTTTTGTCAAGAAGAAGGATGGTTCGCACCATATGTGCATTGATTATTGTGAGTTGAACAAGCTAACGGTCAAGAACCGTTACCCGTTACTGAGGAACGATGATTTGTTCGATCAGTTGCAGGGAGCATCTTGGTTCTCCAAGATCGATTTGAGGTCTGGGTATCTTCGGGTGAGGGTGCGGGTGGAGGACGTCAAGAAGACAGCATTTCGGACTCGTTATGGGCATTACGAGTTTGTGGTGATGCCTTTCAGACTCACCAACGCACCAGCAGTGTTCATGGATCTCATGAACAGAGTGTGCAGACCGATGTTGGATCGCTCAGTGATCATGTTCATCGACGACATATTGGTGTATTCGAGATCCAGAGAGCAGCATGAGGAACATTTGAGGGAGATCCTCAGAGTTCTGAGATCGTAGAGGCTTTATGCCAAGTTCTCCAAATGTGAGTTCTGGCTATGAGAGGTTTAATTTTTGGGGCATCTCGTTAACCAGAATGGGATATTGGTCGATCCGGCCAAGATTGAGGCGGTCATGAGGTGGGTGGTGCCGAGATCACCCACCGAGATCAGGAGCTTTCTGGCCGGCTATTATCGGAGATTTATTAAGGATTTCTCCAAGATGGCTGTGCCACTCACCAAGTTGACCCGGGTGTTGCGTTTTCTTGGGGTCCGGAGCAGCAGACCTCGTTCGAGACACTTCGCCAAAATTATGCGAAGCCCCAGTGTTAGCTCTTCTGGAAGGGATGGAGGATTTTGTGGTATATTGTGATGCATCGATATCCGGATTGGGAGCGGTGCTTATGCAGAGGGGGCATGTGATAGCATATGCGTCGAGGCAGCATAAGCCTCATGAGTCGAGGTATCCCACTCATGATTTGGAACTGGGAGCGGTAGTGTTCGCCCTCAAGATCTGGCGACATTATCTGTATGGGGTTCGGTGTATGATATACATGGACCACAAGAGCTTGAAGTATTTGATGGATCAGCCCAACCTGAATATGCGCCAGAGGAGGTGGTTGGATGTGGTCTAGGATTATGATTGTGAGATCCTGTACCACTCGGGTAAGGCTAATGTTGTAGCCGATGCACTGAGCTGTAGGGCGGAGGGTGCCCCAATGCGACATGTTTGTTTGAGATTGTCAGTGATGACCCCGGTGTTGGATGCTATTCATGGGGCCCAGGCTGAGGCTGTGAGGTCAGTAAGCCAGAAGAGAGAGCGAGTTGTCGGGCTGGTATCGAAATTCGTTACCGATAGCCGGGGGCTTATGACATTTCAGGATCGGATATGGGTAGCGTCCGTGGGCGGAACACGTACCATTTTGATGGAAGAGGCTCATCGATCGAAATTCTCGATCCATCTCGGGGCCACTAAGATGTATTTGGACCTGAAAAAGGAATATTGGTGGCCCTGTATGAAGAGGGATGTCGCATGGTTTGTAGAGAGATGCTTGACCTGTCGCAGGGTTAAGGCCGAGCACCAGCATCCACATGGTAAGGTGCAGCCATTAGAGATTCCCGAGTGGAAATGGGAACATATTACCATAGATTTCATCACCAAATTGCCAAGGACCGCGAGGGGTGTCGATGCAATTTGGGTGATTGTGGACAGATTGACGAAGAGTGCTCACTTCCTGGCCATCAGTGAGAGCTCTTTCGTAGAGAGGTTGGCAGAGATGTACGTGAGAGAGGTGGTATCGTGGCATGGAGTGCTGATCTCGATTGTCTCAGATCGAGATGTACGTTTCACTTCCAGATTCTGGAAGAAGTTTCATGACGAATTGGGTACGAAACTGCATTTTAGTACCGCATACCACCCACAGACTGACGGGCAGAGTGAGCGGACGATTCAGACGCTCGAGGACATGCTCCGAGCCTGTGTGTTGGATTTCGGCGGGAGTTGGGACACGTATTTGCCCTTGGCAGAGTTTTCTTACAACAACAGCCATCATTCGAGCACTGGCATGCCGCCCTTTGAGCTGTTGTATGGGAGGAAGTGTCGGACCCCTATTTGATGGGGAGAAGTAGGGCAGCGTGTGATGGGTAGCACCGAGATTGTGCTTCAGACGACAGAGCAGATACAGCAGGCCAGACAGAGGTTGTTGACCGCTCAGAGTCGTCAGAAGAGTTATGCAGACAGACGCCAGTCTGAGCTCGAGTTTCAGGTCGGCGACTTCGTGCTCCTGAAGGTTTCTCCTTGGAAAGGAGTGATCCGATTCAGGAAGAAGGGCAAGTTGGGCCCCCGATATATTGGTCCTTTCAGGGTGATCGCGAGGGTAGGCAGGGTAGCCTACCATATGGAGTTACCAGCAGAGTTGGGTCAGATTCATGACACTTTCCACATGTCGCAGCTGCAAAAGTGTATAGCCGACGAGTCGGCAGTGGTGCCATTAGAAGATATTCAGGTGGATGCGAGCCTGAATTATGTTGAGAGACCGGTGGCAATTAGGGATTGGAAGATCAAGGTTTTGAGGAACAAGGAGGTGCCTCTAGTTGAGGTCCAGTGGCAGCATCGGAAAGGGTCAGAGTTGACTTGGGAGCCAGAGCGTGAGATGTGGGAGCAACATCCAGAGTTGTTTGCAGGGTGAGACTTCGAGGGTGAATCTGATTCTAGTGGGGGAGAATTGTAACATCCGGATTTTCAGGTATTATATTTTATTCTTTGTTTTTGGAAGTTGTGAGGAGACTCGGCAAGTTGGTTTTTAAACTCGCCAAGTATGGTCGCGGATTCGTATCCGAGTTCACAGCTGGACTCAGCGAGTTCATGAGTGGACTTAGCGAGTCCACGCTGTTTAGAAACCCTAATTTCCAGGGTTAGATACGTATTTAAAGGCCCTTAGGGCCGTCATTTGCGGCCACCAAACCCCAGAGAGAAACCCTAAGAGATCTAGACCGTTTTTGAGGAAGGAGAGGCCATTCTTGATCCTTTTGTTGGTGTCTTTGCAAGAAGGAGGTGACCAAGGCAAGAGAAGGCTGAATGAGGTGCGATTTTGGTGATTTCTGAGTTCATAGAGATCTTATTGAGGTATTTTGCTCAGACCTTCTTCAGTTTTGGTGTTGATTCTTAGTGTTAGGGTTTTCTAACCCTTTTAGAGGTTGGATAAGTGGAGCATTTGGTCCCTTCTCGAGTCTATGTCTTGGATCAGGACCCAAAGAGGTCCAGAGACCTTAACCCTTGGAGCTTTATGAGTCATTTTGGGAGCCATGAGCTTGGGATGTCATTTTTGGGGCTAAATCACCAAGTTAGACCATTTAGATGTTATATGAGTGTCAAGGTCTGAACTTTACGTGATTATCAATCTTGGGAAGGCCAGATCTATGAATGTATGGAACAGATCTGACCTTAGGAGGCCTATGGAGTTTGTGCATGGCATGAACTCGCCGAGTCCGAAGAACAGACTCGGCGAGTAGGATGAAGGTTTCCCGTAAATCACTGAGTGAGTAGACTTGCCGAGTTGGGGAATGATTCGGTGATTCAGGGAGAGTTAGGGGGACTGGAGTTCAAGGCGGAACTCGCCGAGTTGTTCTTGAGACTCGGCGAGTTGAGTCGGGGTGGCCCCGCGATTCATGTCAGGTGTGACTCGTCGAGTCAGGGGAAGTACTCGACGTGCCAAGAGAGGGACTAGGGGAGTCAGTGGACATGTGTAGACTCGCCAAGTCGCCCAAGTGCACTCGACGAGTCGGGTCAAAGTTTGACCGTTGACTTTTGTTGACTTTTAGGGTTGAGTATAGTGGTATTTATGAGAGTATTTACTTTGTGTGATTAGGCGGAGGCTAGATCACATTTCTACCAAGTCAGAGACTTACCGAGACACTTGAGGTGAGTCTTCTCACTATATGTTACCTAGAGTGGCATATTGTGTGGACCAGAGGGTCTTATGTGTTATGTATGAGATTATGTGCTATGTGTTATATGTATGTTGTATGATATAGACCGGACCGAAGGGCCAACGATATAGACCGGGTCGGAGGGTCCAACGAGCTATGACCGGACCAGAGGGTCCAACGAGCTACGAGACTGGAGGGTCCCGCTGAGACACATCGACCAGAGGGTCGTATTTTAGCCTCGAGTGGCGTATGTGTTGTATGCGGTATTTTGGGGAAGTCACTAAGCATTTATGCTTACATTTGTTGTGTTATGTGTTTCAGGTACCAATGATGAGCGCGGGAAGGCGCCGACATGATTCGTACACACGCACATTAGAGTTTATATATTCTGATCTTGGGATTTTGTACTGATACAATGTTTTTAAAATGATTGCGAATGATATTTTATGGTTTTTCAAAAGTGAAAAATTGTTCAAATTTTACGTTGTTACACTTTTCAAGCCTTCGAACTTGTGGGCCAGGGAGAACTACTGGAGGAGGTGGAGGTAATGAAGCATGATTCTCATTTCCATGATCCAATCGTGGAACATCATCTTCAAGTGGAAAACTCTTTCCAGTGGATTCAGGAAGACCATAGTTGTCAGACTTTGACATCTACAAAACAGGAGAAATTCAAGTTAGTTTATTGGAATCCTTAATATAACACCCAAATGAAATGTCAAGGCTAGGATCCAACACAATATTCTACAATTTAGAAGAGGGATGTCGTAATTCAAATTGCAGAACATTTGAAGGTTGGTAAATGACGATTTACCAGTATCCACCATGAAAAACGAAAATTAAAAATGAATTGAAACTCCTAGATCTTTTGAGATTCATGGAACTTTTCAATTGCATGTTTCAATCTCGATTGTGCCCTTCGTTAGTGACTAGGATGTCGAGGATCACAAATAAGTTATGGATAACCATTCAAATATACATGGTGCCCCCAATGTTACAGTCACCTAATCGATGTGATGATTAACCACACACTCTCCATCGATCTACGATAAACATCGAGTCACCCTTTGCCACCTTTGCTTAGAGCTCAATTAGAGTGCCGGTTAACCACACATGCTCCACTAACGTCTTAGCAAGGGTACAAAGTGTAATTTCATGGAATAGCACTAACTCCACATTTTTCCTAAAGTAACTAAGATTTGGGAATTTATAAAAGTGTTTAGTTACTTCATAATTCATTATACTTATAATGGAAAGTTGTGTCCTATCCTACCCGTTCGGCTAACGACCCTCCACTAGTCAATAGTGTGGTGGGTAAGAATGGATACTCATTCAATCGCCATTTTATAGGCAATTTCCTTAAACACCCCTTAGAGACCAGCTTTGTGAATGAGGTCTACTAAAGGTAAGACTGACTCATTACTCATACATATATAATATTAGACCTTTAATTTTATATATAGTATAAGGGTGTATTTTACACTTTTAAAATACTAGGTAGTCTAATTTAATAAATAATACTTTTAATTTAATTAAATATAAACCATATCATTAAGGATTTATTAACTCTCTTATAATTGTACATTTAATTAACTTAATAAAACCAGAAGGGTGTAACTTGAGCTTTTCAAAAAACTAAGGTTTTAGAATTTAATATTTCAAAATTAAACTTTTAATCAAAATTTTAAATTCCAAAACTTGATGGCACGTTTTGAAACTTTTCAAAACCTTAGGGATTAGAATTTAAACATTTCAAAATTAAAATTTTTAATCAAAAATTAAATTCCAAAACTTGAGGGCAAGTTTTGAAGCTTTTCAAAACACATAGGATCAAATAGCAAATAATTTAAATTAAAACATTTAATTTAATGATTATCTAAATTTGACATATTCCTTTTATTCACAAGATAATTCACCAAATAATTTAAATAATCAAATTTTATCAGATAAAGAATTTATTATTCAATCAATTGGTAATTATCTTTTGTTTTGGTAAGGATAATCACATAATAATAATAAAATTCGGATTTTATTAGTCAAAAATAGTTTTGTCAATTATCCTTCAGCAAAACAGCAAGAAATTCCGATTTTCCCTCTGTCTGACTCCCCGCCTCGCCGAGTTGGGCCGACTCGCCAAGTTCAGCAAGTGACTCGCCGAATTAGGTCGGGCAGAGGGCAGAAAAATGATTTTCAGCAAGATGAACATACAAGGAATCAATACGATCAATGTTCTAAAAGGCGCGCCATGGCGTGAGGAGTGGCTCCGCCGTTACGAAAAGCCTCATAACGTTGATGTTAGGCGTGGCGCGTGGCAAGGCGTGACATGACACGTTATAGCGTGTTATGGCGCGTGTTTTTTCGTTTGAGGCACGCTTTTTTGCTCTTTGTTATGTCTTTTCTAATCGGAGATACAGGTATTGTGGTTTTCATTAAATTTTTGTTACTAGTTATTGATCTAACACTTATAAAAAGTAGTTATATTTAATATAAATTTATATTTATGTGGTAATATAATTTTAAATTAATACAAAATCACCGCCTTACATCACGCCTTGAAAAACGCCATGGTTCGCCATGCCTCGTTAAGCTTGAGGCTTGACCTTGCCGCCACGCCACGCCTCACGCCATTTAGAACCTTGAATACGATAAAAACTAATCAAGGCTCTGATACCACTGGTGGGTATGAGCAAAAAGAACATCCCATGTGCTTATGCAAACCCTAAAGCTTGGATCTAGGTTTCTCTATTGTACATGCAATTCATCCAAGACTTATAAACCCTAGATCTAGCATACATATTTCGAGATTAACATAAGAAATCAGATCTAGATGATTACCTCTTCTACAATGGTTTGAATCTTCTTGTCTTGGAGCTTAGAGTCACAAATGTCACTCCTCTAATGGCTTACAAACACCACAAGCAAGAGGATGCTAATTGAGAGAGAGGGGATGGGCACAATTTCGGCTATGAAGACTCTTAGGGTTTCTAGTCCTCGAAATCTGAGGACCTAGGGTCTTATTTATACTTGTGTTGCTAGGGTTTCAGTCAAAACCCTAATTGACAGCTTATGCCTTAAGCAATCCAAGGAAGCTTCTAGAATAGGGCCCTTATGGCCGAAATTAGGATGGACACATCCCTAATTTCGTCCAAGCCTAGTGCACAAGCCTTCTCAGCCCAATACTCAACTATCATACATTTGACAGTTTAAGCCCCCGTTATTTAATTAATGTCTTTTAGCCATAGAATTAATTCTTAATTAATTCTTGTCTAATATTAATTAAACTATATGATTTCTCCATTAATATATTATTCATATAAAATATTAATAAACCATAATAACCTCTCTCTTCATAAATCATCCTCTCAAGTTGCTCCGGTGAAGGCAACCCAAAAGGACCATGCATAATCGGGTCAAGTACATACCAAATATAGTTACGGGCTTAGACACTAATCAAACAATTAGAGACACCGAGGACGGAAAGCTTTATGCCAATTTCTCGAAGTGTGATTTTTGGTTACGAGAGGTGCAATTTTTGGGGCACATCATCAACCAAGAGGGTATTTTGGTTTATCCAGCCAAGATTGAGGCAGTGATGCGGTGGGTGTTCGATTTTGAGCATTCTAACACTCCTAAGGTGTTCATGCAACCCTAGAAACCTTGGATATATGTTTGACTAAGATACATGCAAAATACTTTTTCCAAGGTTCATAATCCTATCGAGCATATATAGGAACTTTAAACATAAAAGATGGCTAGAATTACATACCTTGTAGTTGATTTGATTCCTTGAAAAACCTTGTGAGCCTAGCACCCCAACTGTGATGCCTCAAATGTCTCACACAACACCGAATGCACTTGGAATAAACCTAGTGAAAAATGTCACACTCTTGAAATCGGTTAGCCCTCTTCTTGCTTGCTTAAGTCCAATTTTGGTGAACATATAGATCCTTATATAGTGTGCTATAATTAGGGTTACACCATGTAAACCCTAATTGTCATGACCTTTCATTTCCATGACCCATGGGTTCTATAAACACCATGGAGCATTCTATGGGTTGTAGCTCAACTTGATAATCCATGGAGCATTATCCCACTATATAAGTATGGATGATTTACACAATCAACCCATATATTTAATTAGTCTTCTTTTGATCACTTAATTAATTTCAAATTAATTCTTGATCAATACTAGTTAAATAATCCTATTAATATATTAGAACTTATAATATATTAATAAACCATAAGTGTTATTTCACTCATTTTAGTCTATCCAAATACATGATGTCATGCAACCCAAATGGACCATGTTGATCGGGTCAAGTACATCCCAAAATAGTTATCAACTTAGACACCTAATCCAACAGTCTCCCACTTGGATAAGTCTAATAACTATATCTGCAGGAATAACTTCAGGGACCGATCAACAATCGTAGCTCTTTCAAGCTCTTCGCGGAACTGAGATGACGATGATATTCCATTTAAGATAAGTGATCATATAATCCTCTGTTCTAGATATCAGTCGGACAAATACATGTAACAATGTCTTACTTATTGTCTAGCAGTTTGTTTCCCGATTTCTGATTTATTTGAAAAAGAACTTAATTGAACACATCAACTTAGTTCTGACCGGGCCCGGTACATGGGTCAACACAAAATCATCGAGGGGCCCAGATATTGCTTCTAATCCAAGAATGAACAGATAAACTTCGACTCATATGCTTGTTCTTCTACTTGTTGAATCATACACAAAGGCATGTTTTATAACATCGAGTTACCAATGCGGTTTCGTACGATCAATGTATAACCAACTCATAGTCAACAAGTCATATCTCTAGGTTTGAATACTTATATGATATTACCGTCTCACGATCACTCGAGATAAATTCCATGAAGTGATACCAGTGAGCGTGGGTTGAATCCAATACTCAAAACTTATGAGCACTCATGAGTGTTGTAGCACCACTTTGTCCAACATCTTAGACCTCTACAAGCTAACCCATGACAGTCTTGATTCATATCTACTTCCAACATATGACCGACTGTGGATGGTTTGAATAACTTAGTCATTCAGGAAGAGTGACTTAGTTATTCTGGAAGTCAAAACATGCAAAGTGAAACACAAGAATAATCGAATCCAATATGGTCTCAGAACTTATGAATATAAATAAAACATCTTTTATTTATCACCATATTGATTACCCATCATTCATTGCATACTGTTCCAAACTATCAACTTTATACTTGAATTAAAAACAATAGTTGTCCCATGCTCCAAGCATGTTCACTATGTTTTTCTAAACCTAGTCATGCCATACACCAAGTATGCACACTAAGTTTTTTTCTATGATCTTTACTCTGTGAAATAGATCGATTGAACATAATTCCATGGATACGCATATCACTATCCCAAATCCTTACCGTAAATGCCAAGAATTCCAAAAACCTGTCATTTACCTAAATCTGTTAGATTCTCAACTTATATGCATTGGTCCTCTTGTAATGATTATGCACAAAGTCACAAAGACTTGTCAACAGACATTACAAAGTATTCCAATGGAGATCAACTCCATGGAAACGAAGTCTTATATTCAAAGTTCACTTCCTTTGAACATTCTTCTTGCATTAAGTTTCCTAATCTTACACATATTTAATGAATACCTTCCACCTATGGGAACATTTCCATATTCCCCTTTTGACTATTACTCCTGAACAAGAGTTGCCTCTTTTTAGAATATGTTACTATGGTCCTTCCAAAATTAACACTATACTTCCAACTGTCCCTGAGCAACCAATCTTTGGTAAACCTTAGATTGTCCTCGATTATTGCTTAATCAAATTAGTCATATCTAGTTCTAGTACTTTTCCCTCTTAAGGCTCTGAGCATTTGGAAAATTTAGAACAAATAAATCTTATAGCGCATGCAATCGATCCTATATCCGAAGCATATGGGACAGGATTCATAAAGACATGATACTAGACCAGTCTTTTTCTATAATATTTTTATTTCTATTTGCCAAGTTCTTATAATTTAGATTATGAAAAGGGATGTCGTAATCATAATCGAATTTTAGAACGCAAATAATGGACCCATATATAGAATTTCCTTATGCTGAGCCACTCCAACATGAAATTCATATATATATATATATATATATATATATATATATATATATATATATATATATATATATATATATATAACCTTGACTAAATATGATTAAAACCTCGATCTAGGCTTTAAGAATTGAAGTGAAGTATAATTTCCTCTCCCTTAATTATAGCAAAACAACTTTTCCCAAATGAAATCTTTTGTTTTCTATAATTAACGTTGCTAACTTGCAACACTTATTATAATTATCATGCTCCCACTTGCATGATGATTATTAGCATGAAACTTATGCTCCCACTAGCTTTGACATGTACTCAGAAATCTGCTGGACTTCTAGAAATCAATACTTTATTGACCTTCTTACCAAAGTTCATATTTCTAATACGAGATGCTTTGATACAACTTTATCAAAATCATACACCTTTCCTTAGATAGCACACATATGTGTCTAAACAATTTCAGAACTATGAAAAAGGGATGTGGTAATCATAGTCTCAATTGTTTAGACCTTTGTCATTTCTCACAAGTCCATGTTACTGTACCGGTTAACCACACATGCTCCACTAACGACTTTGAGAATGCAAATATCACAATTGCTATCTAGTTAAAATCTACTTAGTGAAAGTGTTTACTCACCATCATTTTCATGAATCGGAGAGAAACCTTATGACACTTAGATTTTATGATGTATGTGTTCCTATCCATGTGAATTTGTCAAAACCATAATCACAAGACAAGGTTATTGACAAATTCAAACTCTTATGGATTGAACTTGTATAGTCTTAACTTCTTACCACCTGGCAGTACAAGGGCCTGCCATTGCTTCCAAGCTATTATGCAACCAATTGAGAACTCTCAGAACTCATATGCAAAGCCAACTTTAACTGGAATGGGCACATAAATAGGGATATGTCAACACGATAGGTTATAAACCTCAAGTCGTGTGCTAGTGATAAACTATAGGTTTTTCCTTCTTGATTAGATCTGAAAGTATTTCCAAGATCTTTAAGACTCACACTGCCCTCTTGACATATATGACTCACTTGCCAAATTTTCAAGAGATAGTGCAAATTCTTTATCAAGACAAACACTTAACACAATTGGCCTTAAGTTGGTCTCTGTTTTATCCAAAACATCACAACTTAGAAATTTAAAATGTACAAGAGTGAGATACACTTTACTCTTACATTTGACTAGTGTTATAAACCTTTCTTTAAGATATGTCACTCAAGTTACAATCTTGGAGTATGACTCTAAGAATTGTTTTTGGAACGCAGTTTGACTCATCTTCTTGATTTAACCATTTAAGCAATTCTTGATTCCTCTTCTTAGCCATATGAATGCACTAAGATGTCTTTGGAGGACCAATTGTGACATGGTTTCTTAATCATTAAGATGAACACAAAACATGATACTAAAGTACTCACCCATCTTTTCAGATTTGAGAAACTTTTATCCTTCTGCCTAATTTGATTCTTCTCATCCGTCCTGCCATACACTGAAATTTTTTTCCAATGTTTCAAAATTATACTTAACCTTGTAAGTATAACCATATTTACTAAACCTTAGTAAATCATGACGAATGGTCTTATCAACCTTTTGTGGTGGACCTTGATCAGTTCATAAGAATGTGTACTCAATCCCTTAGTCTTTCACTTGACTCACATATACATGTGAACAAGGAACTAGTTTTAATTTTCCAAAGCTGAAAGTTCTCATTCATCATACTGTACAACTTGTATGATTCCAAGTTTCTATCCAACTGAAAGCTTGGGTGATGTGAAACTTTCCTTATTTGGTAAATTTAGACACTACCACAAACAAAAGAATCAAATTCACATTTCCATTATTGCTAGAAACATATAAAAATCAATTCTCAATAAAAGTCATTGCAAGGAGATATAAACTAAAATAAAACAAAATTTTATTTTTTTATAAAGATGCGGAAAACTTTTCCTTACAATGCAACTTGAAATGAAAAACTATACTATTACATGTTTTCTAGCAATCTATCATAACCGTTAAGAAGTAGTTCAAAAATCTGATTTTCAACCATCCGATAGAAATCCATCTTCGCGATCAGATTCAACATACTCCTTCTTTAAGTTTTCTTTCCTTTGCTTGATCCTGCCAAACATCAAAATGTAACTTAGCCACATCATGTATTGATAATCAACAATTAGGAACTTAATAGAGTTAGATATTGGACTTACTTGAATCAGAGTAAAACTTTTTGATTCCTTTCAGATCCTTCAGGTAGCTAGGGCAGCTTCGCTTCCAATGCCCTTTTTTTATCACAATGAAAACATATAGACTCTTCGGGAATGGTACAAAAGGCTATTCCAGAGTTAGACTTTCTCTTTACCTTTCGGTCAACCGGGTTGACCAAGACCGATTCCTTTCCTGATATATATATATATAGGGTGATATTCAATAGAGAACTATAATTAACCAAGTGATCAAGGAACCAATCTTTTTTTCAACTTTTAGAAATTATTTTTTATGAAAAAAAAAACTAAAAATACAGAAATTCATAACTTTTTATCATTTTTCCAATGATATCAAATTCGAAAAAAAAAATCGTCAAATTCACAATATGAATCTAAATTCACACGGTGAATCCGAAAAATATATTTAACATTCACAATGTTATGTTATTAATTTATATATTTTTAGTTTCTTTTTTTTCGATAAAGAATAAACTTTCAAACTTGAAAAAAAAATTGGTTCTTTGAAGAATCAATAATTATAGTTTTCTATTGAATTTTATATATATATATATATATATATATATATATATATATATATATATATATATATATATATATATATATATATATATATATACTACTTTATAATTCATCCATAATTATAGGTCCCATAATTTTTAAGACCAAAGTCTTAAAAACAACGAAATACAATCTTGGCATTTGGTTTCTTTTGATTTTTCTGTTAAGTAATCTACACCATTTGATACGAGAGAAAGAAATTGTTAGGTTGCCTTGGATTGCCAACATGGCAGAAGATGGACTGCTGGATTGGAACAATTTGACCTTATAAAAACCCTTATTTTCTCGCTTGTGGTTTAATTAGCTTCCCAAAAAGTTGCCTTTCAATTGTTATTTCAAGAAACAAACAAAAGTGGATGTTTCATTTCTGCATTATTTTCGTCATAGATTTTATGATGTTTTTTCGATTAATCTTTGTTACTCATAATTGCAGTTTCATATTCATTTCTATGTTATTAATTTTAGCTTTTTTATTTTTTTTATTTGCTTAACAATTTATTTTTTTAAATATCTGTTACTACTAAATTTTAATAATACTCATTTAGTATTCTTAAAATTATATATATTTTGTTTGTAGATAAATGTTTTCAAAATAATCATATTCCTTTAATCAGAATAATAATAATCAGAATCATCGTTTTCTATTGTTTTGTTTTAATTATCAATTCTATCTTTTTATATCGATCGGTGTTAATTATAGATTCCACCATTTGGTGTGTTATTTATTATATTTACTAGGTATGAGACTCATGTATTACATGAGTTTATTTTAAAAAAAATAAATATAAAATTTTAACAATTTGAAAATTTTGAATTTATAAAAAAAAATTAGAAAATTTTGAATTATTAAAATTAATGAGTCTTTAATATATTGAATACATTACATATATAAACCATTTCTAATAAATACCTTACATATATATTACCTTACATATTAAATGTGAAATTTTAATTTAATAAAATGAAAAATACAATAAAATGACAAGTGGAAAATCAAAAAATTTAAAATTTTTAGAAAATGTCATGTGTCCAAATGAATGAAAAGAGGACATGTGGCAAAATCTTTCATTTATTATAGTAAATGTTATGGTTGGTTGGAAATATTTTGAAACCAAACATCTACAACAAATCATATTGTAATTGAAATTCATATATTTGTTCATAAATAGTGTTTTTCAGTAACATGAAAAATCAAAATATGAAGAAAAAAAATTATTCTTTTTTATAGATTTTGAAACAATACAATAGACTTTTATAAAAAATCAAAACTTCAACCAACTTTGTTTTTTAAATTTGCAACAAAAGATGGATCTGTATTTGATCGTTTGGTAGTACGAGCATTTAGCTTTTAGTTTTAACAAAACACTCCGATTCTAAAAGCTACTTCATGTAGCTTTTAACAAAACGCTCCGGAGCTTTTAAAATCAATTTCCATAATTACCCTTAAAAATATATTTATATATTTTTTTATTTTTAATCAATTGTCTTTTTATGTAATTTTATATATTTCAAAAGCTTTCAGCTACTTTTGCCAAACATTCATATAACAAATAAAAGCTACAGTTTTCCGCTACCAGCTACACGCTACCAGCTACCCACTACCAGCTAACCGCTACCCGCTTCCAGCTAACAGCTACTTTTGCCAAACACGCCATAAATCAAAAAACAATGAAAACCAGTTTGAACATCATGGGCATGAAGGCATGTTTATCGGAACCTAAATCTTTAAAGAAATCTATTTTTTCTCTGAAAAGGGTTGATGAAATCTTCTTTACTAAAAGTACAAAAACGATTATTGACCCCTCATATGAAAAAATTAGATGAAGGAAATCTATGTTGAAAGATAAAAGAAGAAATCAATTGTTGACGTAATAGAAACTATTTTTAAGCACCGACAATTTCAATTTTCTTTTAGATATGGTGTTGCTAAGTACCCATATGAACGAGATCCAGTAGGACAGAAGATCAAGATGGGTTCCAAGTGTAAAAAATAGATATTGTAGAGATGTAGTTGGAACGTGAAATTGGTAATCGTTTTTTTATCTTCCATCTTTCATTTGAAGCATGGTGCATAAGGCAAGGGTTGTAGAAATGATGAAGGTGGAGACGATGGTGGTGGTAATGGAGTAGGAGGGAGGTGGTGGCGGCGTGAGTTGGTGGAGGTTGTTGCGACATATATGGGGGAAAATAAGATGATGGTGTCAGATTTGGAGGCAAAGGAGGTGATGATGCCGGTTATGGAGACAGAGGAGGGGGTACTCGTGGTAGCAAAGTTGTAGGAGGAAGTAACAGGTGATGATGCTCTTGATGGAGGTGGAGGCAACTTAGAGCATCCGCAACCCACTCTCATTCTCCATTTTTTTTCCCCATTTCATTCCTCATTCTTCTACAACCCTTTCCCATTTATTCCCCCATTTTTGGGGATATGAATAGTATTACACCAAATATAGTATTATACTATTCATTTCTTTCAAAATGTGGGTGAACTTTGTGTTGTCGGTTTTAGTCCCTCTGTTATATATTTTTACATTTTCAATTCATTTTTACCTACTAATTATAATTTAAATATAATATTTAATACTTATAATATTTTGTTATATATTAAATTATATTAATTATATATATATATATATATATATATATATATATAAAGTTTGTTTTTTGTTCATCAAATTCATATAGAAATTTAAATACATATTGAAATTTTAAAAAAACAATAACGTACTTTATAAAAACTTATAATTAAAATATATATTACAAACACGATAACATATACTATTAAACTTGTAGTTAACCTATATATTACAATAATAATCTAATAAAAACCAACAAGTGACAATACTATTATTTATTTATTTAATATTTATTTAAAAATGTGTATAAGTAATATTTTTATAAATGCATGTATATTATTTAGTTATAAGTTTATTATAAATATAATTGTTTCTGTTTAATATTAATGTAATGAAAAAAAAATATAGATTATATTTTTGTTAAAACTAAATTAGTAGAGGGGTGTGTTTGACAATCTATGTAAGTTGCAATAATAGGATATACTAGGAACATACTTGTTGGGGAAAAAATAGGGTAAAAAATGGAGTATGGTATGGTTGGAAATGAAACACTATTTGCCATATTTTTTATTCATTTTTAGGAGAAAAGATGGAGGTGATTTGGAGATGGTATTATAAATGATAAAATAATCTTAGGGTTAGGGTTAGGGTTAAGGGTGGGTATATATTGTTAAAGGTTTAATTTGATTTATAAAATTGAAGAACCAATATTCATCAAATTTTTGTTTAATGTATCAAATCATTGGATCAAATTTTAATTCAATATAAAACGACATTATATAAATAAATTGATTATGTCTTAACCATGACATTAACTACTCTTCCATTTTTAATTTAGTGTTATTTTTTCTTTAATTTAATATGTTAGTTATGTCTTCAATGTTTTGTTGGTACGTAAAAGATTTTTTTTTTTCAATTCAATATACAAGACTAATTAACATGTTACATGTTATATATTGATATTACAGTTACGTCTATTTTTTAAATATATTTAATTACAACAAACTAATATAATTAAAGAAAATATAATTCTTTTATATGTAAAGAAAAGTTAAAAACAAAAACAAAAACAAAATTTTGCGATTTCATTGAAAGATTAACTAATAGCACATACATAAAAAGAAAAATAAAACAATTTTTTTTGGAAATGTGGATCTTACATAGCAAGTCGGTAACATACCAAATGTTCAAAAACCGAACCATTTATCAATATGTTCATTTCAATGTTATTGTTTGATTATAAAACTTATACAAAAAAAGACGTAGGGAACTAAAACAGTAATAATGTTTAGTTTCCGGTATAAAAAGGGCTAATGTCATAAAAACCCTCAAGTTTTTAGGGTTTTGTCGGTTTTGTTCAAAGTTGAATTTTATGTCCATTTTTACCCTAACATTTTCCAAAAAAATGTTCGTTTTACCCTTTTACCGGTGATAACAGGTTACCATTATATTAACTTCGCAAAAAACCCTTAAGTTTATAGTTTTTTTTTTTTTTTTTTTTTTTTTTTTTTTTTTTTTTTTACGTTTTTACCCTTAAGTTTTTTTTTTTTTTACACTTTTACCTTATGTATTTTTTTTCATATTATACGTATTCAAGCAGAAAAATCATATAAATATGTATATTATGAAAAATAAAATATACTTAGGGTAAAAGTATAAAAAAAAATTATAAATTTTAGGGTAAAAACGCAAAAAAATGGTAAACGTAAGGATTTTTTTGCGAATTTAATATAATGGTAACCTGGAAAACCTGTTATCACCGGTAAAATGATAAAACCGATTTTTTTTTTTTCGAAAATGTTTGGATAAAAACAGACACAAATTTCAACTTTGGGCAAAACCGACAAAACCCTAAAAATTTGATGGTTTTTATGACATTAACCCATATAAAAAGTAGCAAATTATATTAAGTAAAAAAATATCAATTGAAGGACAAAATTGGAATTTTAATATATAAATTTAATACATCTTATACTTGTGTATCATCTAACATGAACATTTACAAACATATTACTAATCGTTATTTATTTTCATTTAATTTTTATTCAAGTTTTAAACTCTATTTTTTATATTTATAATTGTTGTGTATTAATGGTATCAACTAAGTTACTAAAAATTATATACTAAAAAGTATATAAATTTTCTAGATGCTACAACATTAATTTTTCTTTTTTAATATTTTAATATACTTTTTATTGTTAATTATATTTTTCGCTAAATACCAAATTCGATAATAATGTTTACTTTGTATTTAGCTACTAACATAGAGATAAAAATTAATTGTTGAAATAAACTATTAGCCGAACATAAAATATTCAACGCCCTTGGATTCCCCGCCCGCCGCATTGCGCATGTACCCCACTAGTATATATATATATATATATATATATATATATATATATATATATATATATATATATATATATATATATATATATATACTAGTAGGATACCCGCGCGATGCGGCGGCTCGAGAAAGTTTATGTTGGCGGTTATTGCTTTTTCAGCCGGTTGTTTCAATAAAAATACGGTATTCAATTATTAGTTTCTTTTCAACAAGCGACGTATAAAGTATTTTAACGGACGGTAAATAATTTCTATTACAGGATTAATTTTCTTTGTATGTGTCAGTTAGTTAACTATTAGCATCATATTGTGAATGCATGTGAGGTATTTTGCTTATAATATTTTAGTAAATGTTAGTTTATTTAAGAAAAAATATTACTTCAATGATTATATAATAATTACTTGTTTTATCTATTTTCATTAGGATTGTATTCTAAAGTTTAAGTTGAAAGAAAATAAAGAAAGATATCAAAGAAAATTTAAGGGTAATAAATTAAGAATAAGAGATAGCAATGTTTTTAACTAAAACTTTCCATCATTCTTTACATGTCCATTGTAAAAGAGTTTTTTTGTTTTAATTATTTGTTTAATTTATGTCTTGCATTCCCAATAAAAATTCTAATTTTACAAAGGTAATGCAATTTTCTTTCAATAAGTCTGGTTGAATTGTTTTTTTGAATGATATGTTTAAATAATAATAATTCTAATGAATGTATATTCTCATAAATATAATAACTACATTATTTTCACTTAAAAAACTTAATAAATATATTGTTGTTTTTTACTGATATTTAAAATAATCGTTATGTTTAGTATTTAAAATTCACTTTTCAGCTTAGTTTTAACATTTATATTTTGGATTTGATATTATCATATTTTGTTATTAAAAAGCAAAAGGATATTTTGATAATCTTATAAATTTTGATCAGTGTTATTTTTATTGCGGATCTAAGTTACATACCTAATTATTACCTTTATAACTAAGCATTAATTAATGTTATAACTAAGTATTAATATTCATTATGTATTCTAAAAATTGTCATAAACCGGTTAAACTATTAAAATATACAAATTAAATAATTGTATTTTTAGTAAAATTATATTTTTTAAAACATAATACGTATACAACATATTCTTTTATTTTTTTCTAAAATACAATTAATATGAAAAATCATTAAAATAAATATCTTAATATGCTAAATATATATTTTAACTTTTAGATGACATTGTATTAGTCATCTGTTAGATTTGTATAATGGTTTTTTTCAATTCAATTTTAACTTTTCGTTTGTGGTTATGCCCAATAGCCACAACTCATATGAAATATTAAACCGGACTCCAAATTATATGTTTTTTGATCTATAAAAATACATTGGTTCACTAAACATGATGTAAGATTTTGGTCTAAATCACTGTTGCATTGCAGACTTGAGATTTGAAATGTATATGAAATCATTTCTCACATCTTTATCGAAAATTGTTCCTACTTTGGTAGAGTAGGATTAACAATTAAAAGGCACACATATGTGACTATTTTAAAAGTTAAAAGCGAGACAATTTCACATTTTTAACTCATACCTATATTATATAAGGTAACTTTGTTGATTTGTTCGTCTAAAACAACCATAACCAAACTTATTCAAATAAATGAAAAAAAAACATATTATACATATTCTATAAAGTTACTTTATAATTTGAGAAGCCTTTAACATAAAAATGTATCTTTAAGATATTATAATCCTATTTAAGTCTTTTATCAGTTTCGTAAATGTAAAATTACAAAAAAAAAAATAATACAAACAAAACAATAAAACAATATAGATCAGAAATACTTTTTAAAAATATATAAAAATAAAAATACAAAATAAAATTGAATTTTTTTTCGTAAGATCTAGAAAAGTACCAATAAAGATATATCCAAACAACATAAACCGGAAATATTTTTCTTAAAATGTATACAAATACTACATAAAATGGAATCTTTTTACTTAAGATATATAATAATACAACATTAATCTAGAATGCATAATCATTTTTAATCTACACCCCATCTAAGAAAAATCATTAACAAAGATATAAATATCATTCACATAAATACCAACAAAGGTGCAAATGATTAAATAATACAAAAGTTAGAACTTCAGTTTTCATTCAAATGCAAGGAGATAACTATCTCGGCATGAAGGTCCAAGAGCACATTTAAACAATCAAAACAAATCTTTTAACAAACACAAATGTATATACAAATCTGAAAATCTTACAAACACACAACTACACCTATATCAGAAAACTGTTTTGTAGTTTTGCATGTGTATAAACAACAACAATGAGAGAGAGAGAGGCACTTCTGGTAGATCTTCAGACCGGTGGTGAGATATAGATCTGGTTGTGGTTTCGATGGTCTAGGGTTTGCATGAGTTGGCGGTGGACAAAAGTTTGGACGGCTCAAGTGGATGGATTGTGATGTCGTCGGCGGTAGTGGTGTTCTGGTAGGGTGGTGGTGTTTTGGGGTTATATAGATCTACGATTTTAGTTATGGTGGTGGTGGTTGTGCTGTTATGTCGGAGGTTTAACGGTGGTTATATATATATCAACAACACTAATGAGAGCAGGCGGAGAAAGCATTACTAAGTGGTGGTTAATGATGCTTAAGATGGTTGTGTGTCACAATGGAGGGAATAAAGGCTGAGGTTGTAAAAGTGGTCGGCATTTGCGGCTCTCGGGAAGGTGGTGGGGTGGATAGATCCGGTAACGGTGGAAGGGCATATTTTAGAGAGTGTGTGACCATAGTGATTTTAAGAGAGAGATGGTTTTAAGATTAGGGTTAAAAATTGTGTCTTCTTTTATAGTGGTAGCAATCGTCTCTTATTGGTTTAATTGTTTTCACTTGGATCACCAGATATTTCATCTTAACCATTCAATTAAAATCTAATGGCTAATATTTATGCTCCTTGTTTTTAAGATAAAAGTCTTAAAAATAATGGGTCTATAATTATATATATATAGGAGAGTTCAATTGAGAAAAAAAAGGTTGAGAATGAGGGAATCATTGTCAGTCAATTATTTATTTTTGCCGCAAAAGCCTCCAATATACCGGCGGAAATGGGAAAGGAATGCACATATGTTTTCTGACAAAACATGTTTCCTTAAACTATATTAAGCATTACTTTAATATATACAAAAACATAGTTTTTTCGTTTTTTTTTTTTTTAATTTTTAAGAAGCTATTTTTATCGAAAAATGATTTTAAATTTACTAAAATTCATGATTTTTTATTCTCTACAAATAGACATCCATATTGATATAGTTTTAAGATGAAATAAAAAAATTATTTTTTTTCTATTTTCAGCTATCGTTATTCATAAGTAAATAAAAATAAATCAGGTTTTTACTACAGTACATTCGTTATTCACTTAAGAATAAAAACTATGATTAATTTTTTTTACAATTTAAGTATCATTTATATATGAATATAGCATATACTAAACATAGTATATTCATATTTAAATATTAGACGATATATTCACTTGTGAATATTACATAGTATATTCACTTGTGAATATTAGATACTATATTCACTTATGGATATTAGATGATATTTTCATATGTGAATATTATATAGTATTACATGGTGTATCACATTAGAATAGTACATACTATATTCACTTGTGAATATTAGATTGTATATTCACTTATGAATAATAGTTGGTATATTCATATATGAATATTGCACAATATATTCATATATGAATATTACAAGGTGTTTTCAGAAATATATATAATTTTTATATGTTATTCACATATGAATAACATACAGACTTGCATATAGTATTACATGGTATATCACATAAGAATAGTACATAGTATATTCACTTGTGAATATTAGATCGTATATTCACTTATGAATAATAGTTGGTATATTCATATGTGAATACTGCACAGTATATTCATATATGAATATTACAAGGTGTTTTCAGAAATATATATAATTTTTATATGTTATTCAGATATGAATAACATACAAACTTGCATATTTGTTTTGTGTTTTAATAATCACATATTGATTCAGGTGAGAAAACATATTCATATATGAATATAACGTGGTAATTTAGTTTATGCATTTTATCAAACAGTTGGAGTGCATACAAGTTAACTTTTTTAAAAATGTGCTAAATATGATACTTTGACTATTTAAATCTTACAAAATAGTAGATTGGTAGAGAAATATATGAAAATTTTCAAACAAAAAATGATTTGATCTTTTTCTAACCTAAATTTCGATGTTTTATTTGATGATCGATGTTGAATGAATGATACGAATTGAATTTTTTGTTGATTATCGATGATGTTGATCTAATGATGTTGAAAGTATAATTAATCATAGATGTTGAAGATATGCTCGTATTCAAGCAGAATTGAAGGTTGGATTGAAAGAGCAAAAAAAGAATTTTTGTTGTCAACTGTTGAATGGTGTTGATAATCGTGTTATTAATGAAGATCGATGATTGATTAACACAGGATGACGTTGATCAATGATTTAATTGAAGAAATCTGGATGATTGTTGAAGGTGGAGGAGAAATTTGGATGATAACGATCGATTAGAATGAATTTCAACTATTATCAAATTCTCTACACTTACGTATTTGTGATTGAAGGCTATTATATCATATTTACAAGTTTACCACCGTGTCTTTTTATGTTTATATTAAATGAGTGGCTGAGAATGATTCCCCCATTCTCAACCTTTTTTTATTTTCTCAATTGAACCCACCTCTCTCTCTCTCTCTCTCTATATATATATATATATATATATATATATATATATATATATAGAGAGAGAGAGAGAGAGAGAGAGAAAGAGAGAGAGAGAGAGAGAGAGAGAGTTTGGTTCAAATGTTTTCACTATCTATTGTATGCATGTATGATTGATTCTGGACCAATCATTTTAGTTATTTTAAGAAAATAATTAATGAATATTAAATGTTGAAGATGTAATTAATACCCATTATATCTTTAACATGTAATATGCATTAATTACTTTTTTAAAATAACTAAAATGATTGGTCCAGAATCAATCATACATGTACATAATAGATAGTGAAAACAAAATAACTATAATAATCGTCACCGACAATTCTTGATGGAGAAAATTCCATGAAGTGATGATGGCTCTCTTTCTCCAGGCATCACCTTTACAACTTCCAAACCTCGACACCACCGCCATAACCACTATTGATACTTCATTCTCCGACATCTTTCTCTATGTATCTGGATCTAGAAATTTTATTAAAAACCCCGATCATCTTTTTAAGCCATCACCTCTAACCCTAGGATCGATTGTCTATCTTGTGTTAGTATAACCTCATGACGAAGAATATGTCCAAAGAAACCCAAGAATAATGTTTGTTTTTCTTTTTCTCTCAGGTGCAGGACTACGCCTCTCTGATGTCTGAAGCTTTGATCACTCTGATTTTTACATCTTCATTAATACACTACCATTTTTCAGTTTTTTTGATATTATCTTGTATGTCTTCTTTCGGGTTTAACGCAGATTTTTTAAATGTGGATGAGGATGAACAAAAACATGAATTAATAATTGTTTGAAAATGGGGATTTAAATATGCATCAGGTAGCAAGTTATTGACTTTCAATCTTAATATTTGTTCATTGTTATTTTTAATTGTTTACGGTAATGAAATTTGGTTTAATAAATTTGTTTTCTGGTTCGAATTCTCACCCTTTTCTTTATAGATTTCTCATTATGATATTTTTTTTCTTGAGTTAGCTTGCAATGGAACACGATTCAACCTTCATGTATGAATTTCATAATCATGGTAATTTTTCTTCTGTTTAGTTTTCTTTATTTGTAAATTTATGTATTTAGGTTTGTGTAATTACCGTCAATTTTTAGCTTTAACAGGCTGGTAAAAAAATCATGTCTGATGAAATGTGGAAAAATGCTAACAAGTTTCTAAATTAATCTTAATTTCATATTTAATCATATGAATGTTAATCTTTCTTTCTGCAGTTCACTAGATAGTTATGTTGATTGTAAAGGATGGGGTAGTGATATTAGTCTTTATTAATAAGCTCACGTTTATTTCTTGATGCTTTCGCAAGTCTCACACAAAGGTCAATCAGATCCACTTAAGGGGAACCACTTAGTCATATTTGGTGGAAAAGATGCAAACAGAACCTGAGATGAAATCGAAACACTGTAAGATATTTTTCAAATAATATTTTGTGGATACTCTATAGTTGAGATAACCCAACACCTACATCTATTTTCTTAGTTGTGATTGCTCTTATTAACTATATTTTACTGTGCCAGAATGCAAGGATTTTGAAGGAGAAATAAGTATCTCAACAAACTAACTATAGCAATGTCATGAGGCCTTAGGAGAGCATCAATTAAGATAAAGATACATTTAATTTACTCAGAGCTTTGTTTCATTTCTTAATATTGCATTAGATTTTGTTTTGATACAAGAATGTGGTGCTAAAAGTTATGACCCATCCGTCACCATCACTATGTACTGCCATCTGTTTACCTGTAGTCGTGTTTATCTGTAGTTGCGAATACTTTGTTTTTTGGGTTCATATGCAGGATCGAGTGTTAGAATGGAGGTAATCCAACTAATACAAATTGAGCCGTTCGATGATGCAGTCATGGTTTCTGAAATAAAAGATGAACTCTTTGATAGGTCCTTAGACAAACCCGGATTATAATTTGAAATGTTTTATTTAGATGTATTATAACATTGTTTTTAATTGTATTTATTTATATTACAACATTATATTAATAAAATTTCTTATAATTAAGGCATTATATTTGAAAATTTATCCAATTTTAACATTGTACTTTCACCTCGTGACATTACACTTAACCACATATAGCAATGTAAATTGATTTATATGTTGATGAAATTGCTATAATTTCTGCAACTGGAAAATATTAAAATATGATGCTATATTAACCAAATCAACTGAAGTATATTGGTTTTTTTTTTTACCTTTTCCAATTGATGTCATAACATAGTATTTGAGAATTGTATTACAAAGTGAAAGGGTGCACCAAACCCTAAAGATGTCGTCATGCCAAGTTTTTTGACCAATGTTTCAGGAATTGAGAATTGTGAACCAGGTTGCATTTAATCCAACTACCTTTGGTCATTGTTGGCGTTTCTTTCAGTATTGGTTGGTTTTTATATGGATTATGATCTCACCCATCAAAATGGTTCAATTTTTATGGAGTTTTTGGTCATTGCTTCTCAGGAATTATTGGCATTTGATATCATCTATCTTGGTTAAATGATATTAATATTCTGCTTGCTTTGTATTTTGTTGCTGCCAAGTGCCAAAGTATGTCACACTGTAATCAAATTGATCATTATTTACATGGTGATGTTTTTGTTGTTGCTTTACATATAATTCTTCCAATGTCCCCACCTGGTGTTCCACTTGGTTATCATTCATAAAAAAAGAAAGATATGAGAAAAGATGTCTTCTATTTTTTTTATATGTATATTGTTTATTAATGAAAAGGCCCACTTTTATATCAATTTATTTTCTTTAAATTCGTGGTTATTTTTATAAAACATCCAAATTTTTTGACATGTACTAAGGGTTAAACATTCAATATTCATTCCAAAATTGGACATTCCAATTTAATTATAAAATTTGCATATTAGAAGAAAGGAAAGTAAACATTGTGCCTTTTTGGAATCCAAAAATATGTAGTATAAGTTAAATAATTGTTTCCATGTATTATCTATTTGTGTAAAAAATTAGTCGTCTCTAGAAACTAATTTTTGACAGAATTATTTATACCTGTAGCTTAGCGCGGGTAAACGGTTAGTATATATATATATATATATATATATATATAGAGAGAGAGAGAGAGAGAGACTTAGGTTCAAATGTTTTCACTATCTATTATGTGTATGTATGATTAATTCTGGACCAATCATTTTAGTTATTTTAAAAAAGTAATTAATGCATATTAAATGCTGAAGATGTAATTAATATCCATTATATCTTCAACATGTAATATGCATTAATTACTTTCTTAAAATAACTAAAATCATTGGTCAAGAATCAATCATACATGCACACAATTGTCACACCCCAAAACCGATAACGGCGGAATACGTTTCAGGGTGGAGGACGTCATGTACAGTATCATCACAGTTGCATAATAGTAAAAACAAGAAACATACAACCATTTCATTACATAGTGAGTTTAATTACAAGTGTGTTCTGTAAAGTTTCAATAGACACCAAAAGTAATACAAAAATAAGAGATGGATCTTGTATGCTCCATCTTCTCCAAAATGTTGCACCTGTACCTGTCTATCTTTGACCTGAGGATACAAGTTATTTTGAAAACGAGTATCAGCATAAAGCTGGTGAGTTGATAACAATTTAGTGTGAATTTTGTATAAAATGTATTAGAACATATAGTGTGAAAAACTGCAATTTACATTTATAAGTAGTAGAAAACCCTAGAAAATCCTATATTTTCCAGAAAATACGTCGTAAGTGAGAAACTCTAAGTTGCATGTAAGTTTTATCATTGAAAACTGTTTGTTGTAAAAGTGTGGTACTAAATCTCTAGTATGTAGTGTAGATAGAGGAAAAGTTATGCCTGTTGACAGTAATAGTGGTGCGAACTTCCATTAGGATTAGATACTTATTTACTTCGGGATATTAACTGAGACTTTAGTCTTCGTATTTTAGTGTGGATATAGTGTATTCCTTTTA
The DNA here is from genome assembly GCF_051521515.1 of Lactuca serriola. NCBI lineage: Eukaryota > Viridiplantae > Streptophyta > Magnoliopsida > Asterales > Asteraceae > Lactuca > Lactuca serriola. Next base: position 226,569,136 of record NC_136410.1, on the reverse strand, counting down.
TGTGACCAATAGTGTGAGCAATAGAGGATCCCATGACCTTCCCGGTCATACATAGTGTAGTGAAGTAGTGCCATCCCTGGGCCTGCTCGGCTCGGACTAAGGTTACCAGTCGGGATATAATAGTGTCTGCCCCGTATAGATCTATACATGTAGCGTCGCCTTCCTTCCAGAAAGCTCTGGTCACAATGTGTAGCGCGTAGAGTATCTTGTAGAGAGTTAGTGTGTTATCTTTCGGATTAGTGCTTTCTCTAGTAATATAGTGTAGTAGTCTTTTGTGTAGTTCATATTGTGTCCTCTTATTCGTGTATCGTTTTGTAATAGTATGAATTATAGCGTGTATAGTAGTAGTGGTAACGAGTAGTAGTGACCTTAACTATACCTATTATAGTTAACTTGGTGTGTAAGGTTCTTGGCAATTAAGTAATATAGGCATCGAATGAAATGAAAATGCTCGTATCTAACACCAATATACATGATATATAACTAAGAAAGAAACGACAGTCGGACGGATAACAAATACCCTAAGCCCACATCAAACAAGAACAGGAAATAAGGCGAGCTATCGGTCCTAAGTCCTTCAAGTCTTACTTATATAAATATATTAGTGTAGATACATTTTATAAGAAAAGTAATTTAATAAAAATCTTGACCAAAGAAAGCATTTAGAAAATAGTTTATTTTTCCAAAGTAGTTTTGAAAGCGTAAAGTTCTTTTATAAAGCATAGTGATAAATCACATGTGATTTGAACTACGGATAGTAAATCACATGTGATTGATTTCCATAAAAATGTATATTTGACTTCTATCCCCCCCTAAAACATATGAAATCATTAGAAAGGTTCATTAAGGGGTATGAACTCACCTGAAATCGAGTAAATCGGGTGAAAGTGTCGGTTGAGCGTTTGGTGTCAAATAAGGACTTGTACACCTTTTAAGACCCTATTAACATATGAGATATGTGTTTTACAAGAAATTAGTCACTTATACTTTTTATTAAAACATTTACATATCCTAAAAATGATTCGGGGTCTTATGGATTAGAAGTGGTTCTCGGGGATTGTACAAGACCAAAAGGGGGTACTAGAGAGTCCAAGAGTTTACTCCCTTGGAGTTTACGGCCATAAGCCTCATGGCTTGGCCGTGAACTCTTGTTTACTCCCCAATCTTTGATGCTAAGGTCCTTAATTCATCCCAATAATTTTCTAGTGAAGGTTTAGGGCTATTTAAGGGGTTTAAACCCTCATTTGATGAGGTTTGGGGGAGTTTACGGTCTAAGCTTATGCTTGGGACATAAACTCTAATTCACCCCTCAAATCATGTTATTTGATGGTCCTAAACTTGAATTGGAAGCTCCCTAGGTCATATCTCAAGTCTAAAATGATTTGGAAGAGTGTTTGGGGCCTTTTTGCATGGAAAAAGGGTGTTTACGGCCTAAGCTTGTGCTTGGGCCGTAAACCCTCTTTAATGCCCTAAAAGTTATGGTTTGGATGCTTAAACACCCCTAGGTAATATCCCTAACTAATGTCCAAGCTTAAAAGAAGAAAAATCAGGACTTTTGGCCACTTATTGGGTGTTTACGGCCTAAGGAGATTCTTAGGCCGTAAACTCCTTGTTCATGTCCCATTCATATGATTTTTGAGCTATAATAAGAATGATGCATGTTTAGAACAAGTTAGGGAGGAAGATCTTACGTTTGGGAGCCGGAATTTGCGGTTTTGGATCCGAAAACGAGTTAGAGAGAGAAAGTAGAGAGAGAGTGGAACTTTGAGTGGTAAAAAGAGTTCAAGGAAGTGTTCCACCTTCCTTATATATGTCTCGGGTATTGCACCCGGTACACGACTACCCGATGCTAAAGTTTAACGGGGTTTAAAATTTTTACCCGGGTTAGGTGGTTGAAAAATAATATAACTTTATTTCATTAAATGGAACTAACATTAACGAGTTATATTTATTTTTACTAAAATAATAATCACATGAAATATAAATAAATAAATAAATATTTATTTATTTGACGACTCCAAATTACGGAACTTTTTATAAAGCGAGAAATTCCGTTAGCGAAAACGGAATTATATAACGGAATAAACGTTGGGTTGTCACATCATCCCCCCGTTAGGGGAATTTTGTCCCGGAATTTAGAATTCATACAGATAAGTTATTACAGTACTACTAAGCGAAAAGATGGGGATATTTGAGTTTCATTTGATCCTCGCGCTCCCAAGTGAATTCCGGCCCCCGCTTAGCGTTCCACCGAACCTTCACAATTGGGATGCGACTTTGTTTCGTTCGTTTTACTTCTCGATCCATAATCTCCGCAGGATCTTCCACGAAGTTGAGGTTCTCATTGACCTCGATCTCGTCAAGCGGAATCACGAGAGTCTTGTCGGACAAACATTTCTTCAAGTTTGAGACGTGGAAGGTAGGATGTATGTTACTTAGCTCGTGGGGTAGGTTGAGTTTTTAAGCTACGGGGCCGATTCTAGCGAGAATCTCAAAAGGCCCTATGTACCTTGGGTTCAACTTTCCACGCTTTCCAAAGCATATCATGCCTTTCCAGGGCGAGACCTTCAAAAGGACTCGGTCTCCCACCTGGAATTTCAAGGGTTTTCTTCGTTTGTCGGCGTAGCTTTTCTGTCGATCCCTAGCGGCTTTTAATCGTTCGCGAATATGTACAATCTTCTCGGTCGTTTCTCGAATGATCTCCGGACCAGTGAGGGTGCTGTCAGGAACTCGTCCTTTAGCTAACTGAGTGTCACCCACCTCAGCCCAGCACAGAGGGGATCTGCACTTCCGGCCGTAGAGGGCTTCGAATGGAGCTGCCTTAATGCTCGTATGATAACTATTATTGTAGGAAAACTCCACAAGGGGTAAGTGTGTATCCCACGATTTACCGAAGTCAATCACACAAGCTCGTAGCATATCTTCTAGGGCTTGGATCGTCCTCTCACTTTGTCCGTCTGTCTGCGGATGGTAGGCTGTACTCATATCCAGCCTCGTCCCTAGTGCCTTTTGTAGTGATTGCCAAAATCTCGAGGTAAACCTACTATCTCTATCTGAGATAATAGATATAGGGACGCCATGCAGCCGTACTATTTCCTTAATGTATGTTCTTGTGAGTTTCTCCATCTTGTCCGTTTCCTTGATGGGTAGGAAGTGTGCAGACTTAGTCAATCTGTCGACGATGACCCAAATGGTATCCAACCCACCCGTTGTCTTGGGCAGCTTGGTTATGAAGTCCATTATGATCCGCTCCCACATCCATTCCGGTATCTCCGGTTGTTAGAGGAGTCCCGATGGCTTCTGGTATTCGACCTTGACCTTCGCGCAAGTAAGGCACTTACTCACGAAGGTAGCAATCTCTGCTTTCATGTTAGGCCACCAGTATAGTTTTTTGAGATCCAGATACATCTTATCTGAACCTGGGTGGACCGAGTATCGAGTGTTGTGTGCTTCCTTCAAGACCAAATCTCTGAAACCTCCGTGGCGTGGAGTCCAGATTCAGTCCATGAGATAGTAGGCTCCGTCACCCTTGACCTCCAAACTCTTATCCATTCCGCGCAGGGATTCTCCCGTCACATTCTCTGGCTTTAAGGCTTCAAGCTGAGCCTCCTTGATCTGTGCGGATAGATGCGAATGGATAGTCATTGTTAACGACTTGGTTCTTCGACCAGAATACTCTTTCCTACTTAGGGTATCTACTACCACGTTGGCTTTCCCCGGGTGATATCGAATTTTGCAGTCGTAATCGTTGAGTAGCTCAACCCATCGGCGTTGTCTCATATTGAGCTCTTTCTGGTTCAGTATGTGTTGGAGGCTTTTATGATCAGTGTACACTACGCTCTTCATTCCATACAAGTAGTGTCTCCAGATTTTTAGGTCGTGAGTAATGTAGTTTACCTCATGTGTCTTTAGCTGTCTTGAGGCATAGGCGATGAACTTACCTCGTTGCATCAAGACACAACCGAGCCCCTGATTCGATGCATCGCAGTATACAACAAAATCTTCTGTTCCTTCGGGAAGGGATAATACTAGTGCGGTGCATAAGGCTCGTTTCAGGGTCTGGAATGCCTTCTCCTGTTTCTCCTCCCAGTCGAATGTTACGCCCTTCTGTGTCAACATGGTGAGAGGTTTCGCAATCCGAGAGAAGTTTTGGATGAATCTGCGGTAGTAGCCAGCGAGGCCTAGAAATTGACGAATTTCTGTAGGCATCTTCGGTGCTGACCGGTTCTCAATAGCTTTAATTTTGGAGGGATCCACGTGGATTCCGTCTTCACTAACCACCTGTCCTAAGAATTCAACTCTTCGGATCCAAAATTCGCACTTAGAGAACTTCGCATATAACTTCTCTAATCGAAGTGTTTCTAGGACTCGTCGTAAATGATCCCTGTGTTCTTCCTCACTCCTAGAGTAGACGAGTATATCATCAATAAAGACGATGACGAACTGATCTAGATATGGACGACATACCCTATTCATCAAGTCCATGAATACTGCGGGTGCGTTAGTCAGTCCAAAGAGCATCACCACGAACTCGTAGTGCCCGTAACGGGTTCGGAAGGTTGTCTTCGGAAGATCCTCCTCAAGAACCCGTAACTGGTGATACCCGGACCTAAGATCAATCTTGGAGAAGTAACTCGCCCCTTGTAGTTGGTCGAATAGGTCGTCGATACGAGGGAGAGAATAATGATTTTTAACCGTGAGTTTTTTGAGTTCCCTATAATCGATGCACATACGGAACGATCCGTCCTTCTTCTTTACGAACAAGATCGAAGCTCCCCAAGGTAAGAAGCTTGGTCTTATAAAGCCCTTGCTGAGCAGCTCGTTAAGTTGACCGGATAGTTCTTGCATCTCGGTAGGCGCTAGACGATAGGGCGACTTAGCTACGGGGGTAGCTCCTGGGACTAAGTCGATTCTGAACTCAACCTGACGTTTGGGAGGTAGACCTGGAAGATCCTCCGGGAAGACGTCAGGGAAATCGCATACAATGAGGATGTCTTTTGGATTTTTCGCTTTCTGGCTTGTGTCGACGACGTGAGCAAGAAAGGCGCGATATTCCTTACGCAAGTATTTCTGGGTCTGAATACTGGAGATGATACGAAGGCTCGTACCGGGTTTGTCTCCATAGATCAATAGAGTTTCATGATTCAGAAGATTCAGGCGAATGGCTTTGTCGAAGCATAGGATATCGGCACGATGAAGACTCAACCAGTCCATACCAACAATGACATCGAAACTCTTGATTAAGACTGGTATAAGGTCGATTGGAAATGAGTGATCGTCTAACGTGAGGGTACAACCTATGTAGATTTCGTTAGAGCTTTCGGTCTTCCCGTTAGCCATTTTTACGACGAATGTTTCTTTTAGTGGTTGCGGGGATTGTTTGAGTAAGTGCTTAAAGTTTTGGTTTATGAAGCTTCTTTCTGCACCACTATCGAATAAGACACATGCATAAGAGTTGTTGAGAAGAAACGTACCCGTGACTACTGTGGGATCTGCCACTGCTTCATTGTGACCAATAGCGAGTAGTCTTCCTGTTCCCCCAACATTCCCAGCCTTCGGACAGTTTTTCTTGAAATGACCAGCTTCACCACAACCATAACAAGTCTGGGTCACTCCCGAACCGGGAACTTGCGAGATAGGTTTGGGAGGGCCCCTACAAAATCGGACAGTATGGCCCTTCTGGCCGCAGTTGGAGCACTGTAATTCGCGGCAGGGGCCGTGGTGGTGGAAAGAGCACTTGGAACACTTAGGCATGTTCCCAACGTAAGCTCTGGCTGGTGCAGGTGCGGCTGGAGTGGTGGCAGCATGGACAGCCACAATTTGTTGATCCTTGGAGGAGGTTTGAGTTTTCTTGCCCTTTTTCTTATCCCAATGCTTCCTCTTTTTGTCAGATGAATCGGGTGGTGCAGTGGAAGTTGTGGTTGCTGTTGCTGGAGTGGAAGAGACTTCATGATTGATTAGACTCTGGGCCAATTCCTTGGCACTGTCGAAGGTGGCGGGGCGTAAGGCTAGAATGTTTCCTTGATACGGGGGCATTAAACCCCAAATGTATCGTTCAATCTTCTTGCTTTCAGATGGGATCATATTGGGACACATAGCCGCCAAGTCGCAGAACCTGGCCGTGTAGGTTGTTATGTAAGTCCCCTTCATCTTGAGGTTCCAGAGTTCCTCCTCAAGTTTCTGAACTTTCCTCCTAGGGCAGTACTCCCTCCTCATGAGGTCTTTCAGAGTGTCCCAGCCCATGGCATTGGCTGTTACCAAGGAGAGTACACTGACATGGCTATTCCACCATGTCAAGGCCCTGTTGGTGAGGGTGGCAGTAGCGAACTTGATCTTGCTCTCTTCGGGACAAGAGCACATTTCAAAGACAGCTTCGGTCCTTTCGAACCACTGAGACAATGCTAGAATTCCTCCGGTACCATCGAAGAAGGTAGGTTTGCAGTTCATGAAGTCCTTATATGTGCATCCCTGCACTCTTTGATGGACTTCACCAAATCTAGAGTTGCCACCGCTCGCATCACCGGAGTTCATTTGAGCCATGGCTGCTGTCACAGCTGCAGTCACAGCCGTTTGGAACAACACTGGATCGAACTGCGGAGGAGGAGGTGGTGGAGGAGGGGTTTGAGTTGCTGGTCTTCCTCTGTTTGGACGCTTTCGTGGAGGCATCTTTCACTAGAAGATCATAGAAATGATAGCAATAGTAAGAGTCTATTGCGAATATGAGTAGAGCGTTTCATGGATTAAATCAACATAACCCAAAGATCAGAATGAGAGTCATAGCAATATTGTAGTTAACTGCCAATTTTACTGGTGTTAATGATGTAATACAAGTTCATGAAAAATGACCTAACAGTAGGTCTTACATCAAACCATAAAGAAAATGTTGGCAGTCTAGAGGTCTAAGTAGAGTACTTTTAAGCTAGGAATGTTTACAGACATGTGATCTACGAAACATAGAGAGGAAAGGCTAGTCCTTTAAATAAAAGAGTGAGGTAACTAGACGTCTTCTACGTGCGACGGTTACTTGTTGGGCGAACCCTCAGATCCGCTAGTTGACGCATAACTTCCTGAAGGTGTCGTTCATGAGTCCTTTGGCGTGCTCGGAGTTCCCTAACTTCGGCTCGGGATGCGGCTAGTTGTTTCTGCAGAGCCTCGTTGGTCCTCCTTGTCCTGTCCATGGCTTCTCCAAGTTGGTGGATGCGAACAGTGTTGAGATTCGAGTTGGCATCCACTTCTACAACTCGACCAATGGCTGCTTGACCCTGCTCGACATTCCTGGCAATCCTTCGGACCATGATGGGCAGAACTCGGTCTGCTGATCCTCCTTCGCTTATGTTGTAGAAGCTTCGGTCTCCATTGTAAGGTAAATGCTGGCCCTGCTCCTCGCTCCATCGGTTCAAGGATATTGCCCACAGGGGAGTGGGACCCTGAAATACCGGACGTGGGTTGGGGTTCGGAGCTTCAGGAGGTAGGTTGTTAACTTCTGGCTCGGAGTCGGAGCTATCCGAAAAGTCTTCTGGTCGGTGGTCATCCAGAGGGATCTGGTGATCATCGTCCGACTCTTCGTCGAGCCATCCTCCATTGCCCTGATTTGGGTAGTACGGATCGCCGGGAAGGTGGAAGCCAGCCATGATATCTACGCGAGAAAAGGGGAAAGGAAGATTAATAGACGTACTAACCTAAAATACTTATAAGATGATCGTCACGAGTTAGACCAATACTTGCATAATGCATACTAATTACATGTGACCGGGGCAGGATAGTCCGTCGAATAAGTGACCCTAACTTGAAATCCACAACCAAACAAGGAACAGGAAGTAAAGCAAAGATCACAGATTCTAAGTCTATAACGCCCTAATCACAGGTAACCGGAAAGTATCCATTTAGCAACTATTGCTCCACCAATAACGACCCTTTTTAGTTTCTTACATATGTATGTTTTAGCGACACATAATACTCCTATAGTATTCTTATTCTAACGTTATTGTGGTAGTGTTGGTAAGTTTTAGACTTGTTGCAACACCACAACCAAACTTAGGCACATGCTAGTCACTCCCAGGAAAAATGTAGTTCATCAGGCTACATCCCCCCAAATGTGACTATATGTCTCTAAGCCCAATTGTGCTGTCCAACAATCTTAATACTTTTGTTATGTTCTAGTGCGATACCGACTTCTGTGTTTTATAGAGGTGTGTGTATATATACTTAGTTAAATCTTTTAAATACTTAACAATATATATTCTTGGTCAGAGTGTTTTAGTCCCGAAGTGTTTATAGTTCGTATATCTTTTATAGGTTGATATACTTGATTCACTATAAACAATGCTCTGATACCAATCTGTCACACCCCAAAACCGATAACGGCGGAATACGTTTCGGGGTGGAGGACGTCATGTACAGTATCATCACAATTGCATAATAGTAAAACAAGAAACATACAACCATTTCATTACATAGTGAGTTTAATTACAAGTGTTTTCTGTAAAGTTTCAATAGACACCAAAAGTAATACAAAAATAAGAGATGGATCTTGTATGCTCCATCTTCTCCAAAATGTTGCACCTGTACCTGTCTATCTTTGACCTGAGGATACAAGTTATTTTGAAAACGAGTATCAGCATAAAGCTGGTGAGTTCATAAGAATTTAGTGTGAATTTTGTATAAAATGTATTAGAACATATAGTGTGAAAAACTACAATTTACATTTATAAGTAGTAGAAAACCCTAGAAAATCCTATATTTTCCAGAAAATACGTCGTAAGTGAGAAACTCTAAGTTGCATGTAAGTTTTATCATTGAAAACTGTTTGTTGTAAAAGTGTGGTACTAAATCTCCAGTATGTAGTGTAGATAGAGGAAAAGTTATGCCTGTTGACAGTAATAGTGGTGCGAACTTCCATTAGGATTAGATACTTATTTACTTCGGGATATTAACTGAGACTTTAGTCTTCGTATTTTAGTGTGGATATAGTGTATTCCTTTTATGTGACCAATAGTGTGAGCAATAGAGGATCCCATGACCTTCCCGGTCATACATAGTGTAGTGAAGTAGTGCCATCCCTGGGCCTGCTCGGCTTGGACTAAGGTTACCAGTCGGGATATAATAGTGTCTGCCCCGTATAGATCTATACATGTAGCGTCACCTTCCTTCCAGAAAGCTCTGGTCACAATGTGTAGCGCGTAGAGTATCTTGTAGAGAGTTAGTGTGTTATCTTTCGGATTAGTTCTTTCTCTAGTAATATAGTGTAGTAGTCTTTTGTGTAGTTCATATTGTTTCCTCTTATTCGTGTATCGTTTTGTAATAGTATGAATTATAGCGTGTATAGTAGTAGTGGTAACGAGTAGTAGTGACCTTAACTATACCTATTATAGTTAACTTGGTGTGTAAGGTTCTTGGCAATTAAGTAATATAGGCATCGAATGAAATGAAAATGCTCGTATCTAACACCAATATACATGATATATAACTAAGAAAGAAACGACAGTCGGACGGATAACAAATACCCTAAGCCCACATCAAACAAGAACAGGAAATAAGGCGAGCTATCGGTCCTAAGTCCTTCAAGTCTTACTTATACAAATATATTAGTGTAGATACATTTTATAAGAAAAGTAATTTAATAAAAATCTTGACCAAAGAAAGCATTTAGAAAATAGTTTATTTTTCCAAAGTAGTTTTGAAAGCGTAAAGTTCTTTTATAAAGCATAGTGATAAATCACATGTGATTTGAACTACGGATAGTAAATCACATGTGATTGATTTCCATAAAAATGTATATTTGACTTGTAACCCCCCCATAAAACATATGAAATCATTAGAAAGGTTCATTAAGGGGTATGAACTCACCTGAAATCGAGTAAATCGGGTAAATTGGGTGAAAGTGTCGGTTGAGCGTTTGGTGTCAAATAAGGACTTGTACACCTTTTAAGACCCTATTAACATATGAGATATGTGTTTTACAAGAAATTAGTCGCTTATACTTTTTATTAAAACATTTACATATCCTAAAAATGATTCGGGGTCTTATGGATTAGAAGTGGTTCTCGGGGATTGTACAAGACCAAAAGGGGGTACTAGGGAGTCCAAGAGTTTACTCCCTTGGAGTTTACGGCCCAAAGGCCACTCCTTGGGAGTTTATGGCCGTAAGCCTCATGGATTGGCCGTGAACTCTTGTTTACTCCCCAATCTTTGATGCTAAGGTCCTTAATTCATCCCAATAATTTTCTAGTGAAGGTTTAGGGCTATTTAAGGGGTTTAAACCCTCATTTGATGAGGTTTGGGGGAATTTACGGTCTAAGCTTATGCTTGGGCCGTAAACTCTAATTCACCCCTCAAATCATGTTGTTTGATGTTCCTAAACTTGAATTGGAAGCTCCCTAGGTCATTTCTCAAGTCTAAAATGATTTGGAAGAGTGTTTGGGGCCTTTTTGCATGGAAAAAGGGTGTTTACGGCCTAAGCATGTGATTGGGCCGTAAACCCTCTTTAATGCCCTAAAAGTTATGGTTTTGATGATTAAACACCCCTAGGTAATATCCCTAACTAATGTCCAAGCTTAAAAGAAGAAAAATTAGGACTTTTGGCCACTTATTGGGTGTTTACGGCCTAAGGAGATTCTTAGGCCGTAAACTCTTTGTTCATGTCCCATTCATATGATTTTTGAGCTATAACAACAATGATGCATGTTTAGAACAAGTTAGGGAGGAAGATCTTACGTTTGGGAGCCGGAATTTGCGGTTTTTGAGCCAAAAACGAGTTAGAGAGAGAATGTAGAGAGAGAGTGGAACTTTGAGTGGTAAAAAGAGTTCAAGGAAGTGTTCCACCTTCCTTATATATGTCTCGGGTATTGCACCTGGTACATGACTACCCGATGCTAAAGTTTAACGGGGTTTAAACTTTTTACCCAGGTTAGGTGGTTGAAAAATAATATAACTTTATTTCGTTAAATGGAACTAACATTAACGAGTTATATTTATTTTTACTAAAATAACAATCACATGAAATATAAATAAATAAATAAATATTTATTTATTTGACGACTCCAAATTTCGGAACTTTTTATAAAGCGACAAATTCCGTTAGCGAAAACGAAATTATATAACTGAATAAACGTTGAGTTGTCACAACAATAGATAGTGAAAACAAAATAACCTAACCCTATATATATATATATATATATATATATATATATATATATATATATATATATATATATATGTCAGTTTCATTGATATTATGAAACGAAAATAAAGATTTTGAAATTCAGCTTTAGCTACATATTTTTCATTTGTCGCTTTAACGTACAACGTACCGCTGAGACGAGATATGTGTTAGAAATAGTGTCCAAAGTCATTAACTATTAGTAATATTTCTAATAATAATAGAATCTTTTCGGGTTGCCCTCAAGACCCAAATTGAGTAGAATAAATAAATGAGAAAATTGTTTATTAATTATTGTGGTTAATAATTAATTATAAACTAATTGGAAATATATTTTGGGAATTAATTAACAGTTTAATTAATTAAAGGGTGGAATATTCATTAATCGATAGTCGGCTAATCAGGAATGTTCCAGAACCCTTATGGAATTAGGGTTGGATGAAAATCACTCCATCCCACATGAGAAAGGCAGTGAATTTCATTGTTGGCCTCTTATCCCACATGGGAAGGAGTACAAAACCATGGAAGGGATCCAAGACTATAAATAGGGCCTTAGGGATTTCATTCTTCCTTGCACATTGGCTTGAAATTTCGCCAACTCTTCTTGTTGCCCCTCTTAGGAATGATTTCTTACCCTCTTAGGGTTTTTAAAATTAACTCTTCTCCTAGTTATTTTATTCCACTCTTTGGTGTCATTAGTTGTGAAATTGTGATACCATTAAAGGGATTCTGGTTCGGGTCCTCTCATCCAAGCAACTTCATGGAGGATCAAGATCTCAAGCATGGAGATCAATGGCTACATAAGAGGTATGATTTTCTTTATGTTTTATGTTTTATAGGGTATATGTAATTAGCATGAAACTATAGATCCTAAGGTGCATGTACACTTAGGTATATCGGTGTTTAGATTTTTCCGCTACCTAGTTTAGAGTATATTTGATGCGTAGAAATCCCAATAGTGGTATCAGAGCCATTGGTTCATGATACATTCACCCTAGATCCATATTTTCTGTAAAAACTTGTTTGAAATTGATTGAAAGAAGAAAATTGGAAAATTTGTTACTGAAAAAACCCCTTGTCATAGCTCACAACATGAGGGATTTATGATCATGACGTGAGCAACCCGGATTAGGGTTTCCCTATTTTTTCAACTTTCAAATTTGAAGGTCTGTTACATATGGATAAATATCGAATTTAAAATATTTTAAATTTGGAAAAGTAATAAATAGTATTTAATAGAGATTTAAATTTGAATACTTATTTATTATTTAATAGTGAATTTAAATATTTAATACTATTTATAATAGAGATTTATTGAAGAGTTCAAAACTCTTAGATCGTTTAGATCTTTCACAAGTACGATAAAAGAATTCTAACAGTTAAGCATAAATTATGAACGAACACATATCATAATCAAATAAGAGCTTATGATTCAAAACTGAGTCACGCCTCAGCAGAGCTCGATGAAGAACTTCCGCTGTAGAGGCGAGCTAGGGTTTACAAAATCAGTAAATACGAAAACAATGAAAGCTATTCTCTCTAAGTCTGCATGCATGCAGCTTATATACTAAACCCTAATGCAAAATAATGCACGGTTGGACAGGCCCAATACCGGCAACTAAACTAGGCTATGGACCGAGCTCATGACACAATCCATTAGACTCAACAATCTCCCCCTTTGTGTCAAATGAGGCGAGAGATTATTTCTTCTGAGCAGGTCTCACTGTCTTGATAACTTTGAAAAATTTAGGAATAATGGCGAGAAGAGTCTGACGGAATAGAATATACCACCTCAACATGTCGATGAACAACTTTTTATCAGCAGCACTGTTCTGGTCGCACCTTTGTATAATCTCCAAGATATGCTCAAGACGAGGCGTCGAGAAAAGGTGTTTGTCAACAAGAGCGAACATGCACTTTTGACCTTCGCCCCTGTGAAATATTACTGTGTGATACTTGGAATCAATCTTCCCCTTGATCATGGAGTTAACATTGCTAGCTCTGCCCATCGGTTTGATCGTTGGTCGCTTGTGTATAGCAGATGCAATTTCCTGGTCCATCTTCGCTACCTCGTGTATTTAGCAAACAAGCATACGCTTGACATGATCAATAATTGGATGATACTCCTGGGGATTTGACAGAAGAATGTTGTTGAGGAGTATCCAATCATGGGGGTTGAGGTTTGGTAGATCAGCAAGGGAAAAATGGTGAACGGAGCCTTCGGTTCGTCCAGTCACCCTAAACTTGACATTGATGAATTTCCCTGCTGAATAGGGTTTCATCACCTTGACGGTGGTTATCTTCTTCGAACTCCATGTCTGGTATTGAGGTTGAGCGAACTCCAGGTAAAAATCTAGCAGATCCTTATCTACTTTCGGGTCTGGAGATGGAATGGCAGCAGTTGAGTTGAAGCAATGGAAGATGAATGCCTTTCTGGTGATTGGCATGTCGAACTGCACATCCCTGGAGTTGTCAAGGCTGAATGACATTATCGGCTCAAGCCATAGAACAGCTGGCTCGTCAATCGCACACCTCTGAAGTGAGTTTTTAGTCCATTCAGGGAACATGGCCTTTTTCTTTTCAAGGAGCTCCGCCTCCTTTCGCTTCTGTTCTAGCTCAGCTCGCTCCTTCATTGAAATTTCTTCAGTTTGTTTTTGTGAAGAAGCAACCTTTGGGACAGGCTTTCTTGGGACTTCAACGTAGACATCATCTTCGTTGTTGGTATCATCTTCACCGATTTTCTTCTTTTTCTTTTCCTTGTTACTGACCGAAGCTTCATTACCCTTCGGTTCAGCAGCAGGCTTGGAGGTAGATGGAGGAGGTTGGTTCGTTTCTTGTTTCTCTTACTTGAACTCTTTCTCTCCCCCTTGTTGCGGTTGGACCCCAGTCACCAGAACACCCTCGATACGGCTGAGGACGTCTAGTGCTGGTCTGAGCTTATCTGCCAAATGCCTTCGGGTGGTGATAGTGACAAGTGGATCATGACCTTCAATGAGATGAAGAAGAATGGAGTGAACGTCTGCAACATAATTCCTTATAACTTCTCTCTCTAATTTGAGGTCATTAATCTCATCATGAGCAGATCGCAGCTTGTGTGTTTGCAATTTAAGCTGATTTGTGCGTCTGGAAAGCTCATCCATAATCCCATTCTCCATAGCTAAATCCACTTGTAGTTGGGATAAGAATTCATTAACAGTAGCATGGAACACTTCATTCTTCTGTTCAATTGCAAGACGTGCTGCTTCAACCTTCGAGCACTCAGACTGAAGAGTCTGTTGAAGAGTTTCTACAGAAGAAGTAACTGTAGCAGCATTCTTGGCAGCAACAGCCTGCAAAGAATCTAAAAAGATGTGAGCCTGGGAAACTAGTTTATTGACTTTTGCGGTCGCTTCCTTGCACTCCTTTGTAGAGGCATCCACAGCCTGAGAGGCCTGTTGACACCGAGAAGTGGAGGCTTCAATAGCCTTGGCTGCAATAGTTAGAGAGGTTGAATGTTCAGCAACAACTGAAGAGAACATGGCCTTCAATGCAGCATCTGAATAAGCACCTGAGGAAGAGGAGGAAAGCAGTTGATCTAACTTGTCGTTTACCGCTTTGAGATGACGTTTGGTGATAGGATCGTCGTCATCATCCTCACTCTCGACTCGATAAGGACTGAAGTATGTGGAGTCGAACTCCAAGTCCTCACCGCCCAAAATTGGGGTTGTTTCTATAGAAGGTGTTGGTGATAAGGGTTTCGAAGAAGCGGGAGGTTTGGTTGTGTGAGGAGGTTCGGTTGTAAAGGTAGGTTTGGTTACAGGTGGTTTGGGAATAGTGAAGGTGGGTTTTGTAGTGGTGGTAGAGGTTGTATCTGTGAAGATGGGAGTAGGAATAGGAATTGAAGTGAAAGGTTGAGAGGTAGTTGTTTGTGAGATAGGAGGGATAGAAGTAGGCATGGTAATAGGTGGAGGTGAAGGAGGCAATGTACTAATCGGAATTTCTAGAGTTGGGGAGTGAGGTGGAGTATCCCCTCGGCCCGAAGCCTCTTCATCTGAACTTTCATTCTCAGAGTCTGATGATAGAGCTTTCTTCTGGTTAGGAGGAACGTATTCTGAATCCGAGTCGCTGGAGGATTGAAGAATAAGTCTCCTGACAAGCTTCTTTTGCTTTTTGGGTTGTGGTTGAGAAGGAGCTGCTTTATCAGTTTTCCTCTTCTTGGGAGTCTGCCCCTTGGATGGTTTCGCTACCTGTCCCTCCTTTTGCGATTCAGGTTTCTTGCCCCGTTTGGCTGGTTTATCAGCTTCTTCAATAGAACGAAGCATAGTGGGAGTAAGCTCACGCGGACCAACGGACTTGCGTTTTCGGTACTGCTGAAGAAGATTGCTTGATGCTGAGATACAAGCAAGCATTGTTTCAGGAATGGAGCCGATGTACGAAAACTTTGTGGGGTCAGTGACGATGATCTTCGACGTATGAAAGGTGGCGATTGAAGAAAGCAAGGAATCCGCCATAATTGGGACGCGGTTGCGATCCATTGCCCACTTGGTCATGATGGTCCAGAAACGCCCACAAGAATTTCGGAGTGCTTTGATGAAGAAAGTAAACTTTGAACCAGCTGCTGCCAAATGAGAGACCCATAGTCAAGATTGAGCCCGCTGTACAACCCATACAGCACCGTCATGAAGGCCTTGCTAGCACCGTCAGAACCAGCACTTCGCTTAGATAAACCCTTGAATAAGAGTGTGAATAAGCCATTCCATGTAGGAGGAAGGCAATACTTCTTGAACTTGGTAACCGTTGTGAGAGACGGATCTTGTGAGAGACCGATTAGGGCACAAAATCGACTCTTGGAGATGGAGACCTTCTCATCGTGAAGCTCGAAGTGGATACGTTCATTGCCTTTGTCATAGAACGTCGTCGAGTAGACATGGGATAAGAACGACATTGGCACTATTTCAACCTTTGTCATTGCATCGACAAGTGGTGAGTATTTGAGACACTCAACCACATAAAGCATATATGGCTCATAAACAAAGGGAGTGAGATCGATGATTAGGTTTTGTTGGTATCATGAACAGATGAAGATTCTGCCATTGTAGGAGCTTGAGAATGATGATGAACAGTTGCAGAAAATATCCGAGTTTCTTTGAGAGCTTTTTGGAAGTGATAAAGGTTGAGAGAGTACCGTTCCAATTCCTTTTATACGTACAAGGATGAGAGAGAAGAATTCGGCTGAAATCTTGGATTATCTTTAAAAACGCGCCTGACTTGATGTGGGAACAGTTGGCATGCCGAAGATGACGCAAGACAGAGAAAAACGTTTCCCCTTTTTCACGCCTTTTGATAGAATTCACCTTTTTCAAATTGCCAAACCGTTTGAATTTTTGCTGAGTCAGCTACCTTTTCATCCCAATTGTTTCACCTGAAAACGCTTGAGTATTTGTGCCTTGATAATCTGTGTAAAACCTTAGCATTTTGGAAAATAAAAAATTTTCGTGCAAAGGTGTAAAAGATAAAGAAATAAAACTAGGATTTTGTGATTGACTGTGATGTCGTATTAGACATAAAGCAGTTGATTCTGGGCAAAAATCACTTCCTTCAAAGTCAAGAGAGACATTGAAGTGCTTGCTTGGTTTCCCATGAAATAACGATCAATAACTTGTCCATCAGAAATTTTGAAATACATATTTTAAAGGGTAAAGTGGGTGGCTTTCATATATTGAACATAAGATCAAAATAGAACGAAGTACTTGTGAGATCATTGTGATCTGTTGAACAAGTAGGTGAGAAATAATTTAAAGTGACAAGTGAGTTTAAGAAATCTCAAAAAGAAAATAAACTGAATCTTTTAGGGTTAGAGACACCTTGGTGAAAGGCAATCTCATAAAGATTACTCAAAAAGAAAAAGTGATTTCATTGGGTAACAAGTAATATCTTGAATTATTGAATTCACCGTCAATTCATTAGTGGTGTTGAATTTTGGGTTTCACTTAGTAAATAGTGGCATGAAACTAAGGCTACCCGGTATGGGGGTAGTTTCACGCGTCTTGGGCTGTGGTGGCAGCCTCTCTCACGCATGAACACCGCCCCCAAGTCCGGTGGGGTGGGTGTGAGGTGAGGCCAAAGACGGATGAAGACGAGGGCTTTGATTGGCTAAGAAATTCCGAACGTTGCAATTGACCGTTACTTTGCATTAATAAAAAAAAACATTTTTTTTAATTTTTCAAATTCTCTATATATACATCCACTTTATTCACAATTTCCACTAAATCACTCCCACATTTTTTCAAAACAAACACACACATCAAACCTAAAAATGGATAATTTTCCACCTCTAATTATTTCGTCTTCCGATGATAACAATTACGATGACGATTTTATTTTGTATACGCTGTTATCCGCGGCACGAGACGTAGTACGTGAGAGGGGCGAAAGTTCAAACGTCGAAAAGAAGCATAGAAAATGGATCAACCGGGATCGAGATGCGGCACATGAACTTTTGGTACGTGATTATTTTGTCGTTGATAGTTCATATGATTTATCTAAATTCGAAGAACATTTTCGTATTAGTAGAACTTTATTTTTACGTATAGCTAGAGATTTGGCACATAATTATGAATTTTTTCAATTACGATGGGATGCTAGAGGTAAACGCGGTTTTACCACAATACAAAAATGTACGGCCGCTCTTAGACAGTTGGGATATGGTATAACCGCAGACGCATCAGATGAGTATCTGAAAATGTCTGAAAGGACGGGTCGAGAGTGTACATATTTGTTTTGTGAGTATGTCATAGAGCTTTACCGTGACATATACTTGCGACATCCGACTAAAAGCGATGTCGAACAGTTGTATGCCGCACATCAAGCGAAACATGGTTTTCTAGGGATGCTTGGTAGCATTGATTGTACACATTGGGAGTGAGAAAATTGTCCCAACGCGTGGCGTGGCCAGTTCACGCGAGGTGATCATAGGGTGCCGACTGTTATTTTGGAGGCGGTAGTTTCAAATGACCTATGGTTTTGGCATGCATTCTTTGGTATGGCTGGGTCAAACAATGATTTGAATGTGCTCCAAGCGTCTCCGATATTTAATGATATTTTACAGGGCAAAGCACCAGATATGCCATATGTTGTCAATGGAAATGAATACAAATATGGGTATTACCTAGGTGATGGGATATATCCAGAATACGCTACGTTTGTCAAGTCATACACATTTCCGGCCGACAATAAACGAAAAATGTTCACGTTAGCACAAGAATCTGCAAGGAAGGATGTAGAACGGGCGTTCAAAGTCCTCAAACAAAGGTGACACATAATCAAACATCCGACACGAACATGGGACAGAGAAAAATTGAGGACCGTGTTGACTGCTTGTGTTATTTTACATAACATGATAATAGAAGAAGAGGGTAGGGCTATTTGCTCATATACCACAAACGATATACTTAACCCACCCGCAGTAAAAGAAGTTGCCAGTCCGGCATACTTCTCAAGGCTTTTGGAAATACAAAACTGTGAAACACATCACAATCTACGACATGATTTGACCGAATACATATGGGAACGACAATTTCAAGGGCAGGATGACGGTGAAGATGACGATGATGACGATGGTGACGATGGTGACGATGAGGAGGATGACGATGGTGGAGACAAGGCGGATGATACCGGTGACGAGAACGAAGACGATTAGAATTTTCCTATGTTTTTAATGTTTTTTAATTTTTATTTTATTTAGACAATGTAACGTTATTTTTCTATGTTTTTTAATTTTTTTTATTTAGACAATGTAATGTTTAATTTTACTAATTTAAGTTTTAAATTTCTATGTTTTAATTAATGAAATGTGCTCTTATTTTTTTATGTTTTAAAAAATTAATGTATTTTATAAATTATGTTTTTAATTAATATAATGGTCAAAAAATAAAAAAAAATAAAAAAAAAGAAATTTGTGGAGTGGTAACCATTTCCAGTCTTTAGTGGGTTGGTGGTGGGTTGGGTGTGAAGCTGACATGGCGCATATGTGGCAGCGCTTTTCCGGTGGGGTGGATGTGACCACTCCCCATAGCCTAAGATCATGAACGCAGATTTTGTATAACCATAAACCTCAGTGGTTAAAACTGAGAGTCTTAGGGGTTATATTGATGAAGTGAAATATAATGGAGAAATAGGATGGAGATGGTGTAAGAAACGAATGTACCTCTGCTTATTAAACAAAAGAGGATCCAAGCAGATAACTCTAAACTCAGTTTGAGTAGAGTAAGGTAGCTCATGATTAGAGTGAATTTTACAGCCTGAATTTTGAAAACAAGATTGGTGTTGATCATGTTATTAAGGCTTCACTCAGAATCAGTTGAGGCTTGAGTCTACATACAGCAGCATGCTTCTAGGGACACCTAACTAACGAAAAAAAATTTACCTGCCGTAGATTCGTCATTGATAATCACTCTTGGACAAACATAAAAACGTTAGAAATAGGAAACAAATAAAACAAAGAAAATATTTTTGTGTTTTTGTGAGAATAGAATAATTTGAAACAAAATAAATAAAAAAATATTTTTGGGATTTTATTAATAGAAAAGAAGTAAAAAGAAATATACAAAAGAATACACTTGAAACGCCTTTTAAAAAAAATGCAAGTTCAGAAGGACCGAACCCGAAATAGACCGAACGTTCGGTTCATAGACCAACTTCACCCGAATTAGACCGAACGCCCAGTTCATTTCGGTTCATATAGGTTCACCCTATTTCGCTTGTTAACTTTATGAAAGCGAAGGCGATTTTGGTACTGACTCGGCTTGCATCAATCCTAAGCCTTGTAAGATCTTATTGAAGCTTACTTCAGGTAAAGCCTTTGTGAAAATGTCTTCCAGTTGATCAGTCGTTCTTACGAAGTGAATTTCGACGTTGCCATCTTCGACGTGATCCTTGATGAAATGGTACCTCAGTGCGATATGCTTTGTCTTCGAGTGTTGCACTGGGTTGTGACAAATTCTGATTGCGCTTTCAGAGTCACAATATAGGGGGATTTTCTTCATGTTCAAGCCATAATCCTGAAGTTGACTTTGTATCCATACGACTTGAGATGTACAAGATGCTGCAATAATGTATTCGGCTTCTGCAGTGGATAACGAAACACAAGTTTGTTTCTTTGATTGCCAACTGACTAATTTCTCATCCATAAATTGACATTCTTTTGTGGTGCTTTTTCGATCCAATCCACAGCCACCCAGATCAGCATCTGAAAATGCTTGCACGAAGAATCCAGAGTTGGCTGGATACCATAAACCTAGAGATGAAGTTCGCCTTAGATAGCGAAAGATGTTCTTCACTGCTTGAAGATGAGGTTCTCGTGGGTTGGCTTGAAATCAAGCATAATAACAGACAGAGAACATGATATCAGGTCTACTGGCTGTGAGATACATTAAAGACCCGATCATCTGTCGATAAAGTGTTGTGTCAGTTGTTGGTTTCTCCAGTGATGGTGTGAGTTTCGTTCCAAAAGCCATCGGTACTTTTACCTTGGAGAGTCCCGTCATTCCAAACTTGGTGAGCAAAGTCTTGGTATACGCTTCCTGATTAATGAAAATGTCTTCGGGTCCCTGTCTAATATTCAATCCAAGAAAGAAATTAATTGGACCCATTGAGCTCATCTCAAATTTAGTTTCCATCAACTTTTGGAATTCAGCTGTTAGGCTAGGATTCGTGGAGCCAAAGATGATGTCATCAACGTAAATTTGGACTATCATAAGGTGGTTACCTTCTCGCTTACGGAAGAAGGTTGGGTCAACCGAACCTTGTTTAAATTTAGACATTTTTAAGAAATGAGTAAGAGTTTCATACCATGCTCTGGGAGCTTGTTTTAGGCCATAGACAGCTTTATCGAGGATATAGCAGTAATCAGGGTACTTCTCGTTTACAAATCCTGGTGGTTGCTCAACATATACGGTTTCTTCCAGTTCACCATTGAGGAAGGCACATTTGACGTCCATCTGATAGACTTCAAAGTTCTTGTGAGCAGCGTACGCCAGAAAGATGTGAACAGATTCCAATCTAGCCACTGGAGCGAAGGTTTTTCATAATCGATTCCCTCTTCCTGACAGTATCCTTTGACTACCAGCCTAGCTTTATTACGAATAACATTTCCTTCTTTGTCCATCTTGTTTCTGAACACCCATTTGAGACCGACAACCGAAGCAGCCTTTGGTGTTGGAATAAGACGCCATACCTTGTTTCTTTCAAACTCATTTAGCTCATCCTGCATGGCTTGAACCCAGTCTGAATGATCAAGAGCCGAATTAATAGTCTTTGGCTCGATTTTGGACACGAACGAATTGAACATACAAAACTCGACTTTTGAGAATAAAGCAGCCTGTTTTGCTTTGATTTGAGATCGTGTAACCACCTTTTCAGAGGATTCCCCAATAATTTGAGTATGGGGATGATCTTTGGTCCATTTCACAAGTGGAGGAAACTTTGGATCATAGATGGGATCCAATTCAGCATTGATTTCTTCTTCGAGTTCAGACAAATTGTCATCTTCACTAACTGTTTTCTCCCCCTCGAAGAATAATTCCTATTCAGGACCAACATTTGTACCTCCTTCATTTGTTGGAGTTTCAGTGGAGGTTGATGTATTTGTTGATGAATCCTCCCCCTGGAAAGAAGAACCTTGATCATGATGAGGAGAAGAACCCTCCCCCTCAACAGTAGGATGGTCATTAAAAGATTCACTTTCATCTGCACTTTCGGTTCCTTTGGATTGATCATCAGCCATTTTTCTAGCAGCATCATCTACAACTTGTTTTATGTTGAAAACTTTGTTGTCTTTTGCAGTTGATTCTGAGTTAATTGCTTTCTGAGGCTCATCAAACAAGAGCATGAATTGGTCAAAAAGATTTGAGATGGAAACAGTAACTTGACCATTCTTTGGAAATATATATTGTGATGCATCTTCAGTTGCTCTTAACTTCTTAACATAACTATCGTCAAAGGTGACATAGTATGTTTCTTCAATTTTCTTCGAGCGTTTATTGAGAACTCTGTATGCCTTGGAGTTCAAGGAGTAGCCTAAGAAAATTCCTTCGTCCGCTTTGGCATCGAACTTGTTTCGATTCTCCTTAGAGTTGAAAATGAAGCATCTAGAACCGAACACATGAAAAAATTTCACGTTTGGTTTTCGATTGTTCAAAATCTCATAAGGAGTAATGAAGAACCGTTTATTCAAGTAAGATCGATTCTGGTTATAGCATGCATCCGTAATTGCATCAGCCCAGAAGTATAATGGCAAGGTTGCGAAGCTCAACATGGTACGAGCAGCTTCACACAAGGATCAATTTATCCTTTCAACAATGCCGTTTTGTTGTGGAGCAAGGTTGCGAAGCACAACATGGTACGAGCAGCTTCACACAAGGATCGATGGATGATGGACCAAATAGATCAATATGCAGTAACTCCAATGGTTCTATTACTTTGGTGTTGATTATTGAGGGATGACTCTGTCGACTGTACTTTCCCATTTCACTTGCTGCACAGAGATGTTCTTTATCGAATTTCAGAACTGGCAGCCCTCGAACATGATCACCTAGAACTAATTTGTTGATGTCCTTGAAGTTCAGGTGCGAGAGTCTTCTGTGCCACAACCAGCTTTCGTCGGAGTGTGCCATTGAGAGTAAGGAGATTGCTAGTTTACCTCGTACTGGATTGAGGTTCAGTGGATACATTTCTCCTTTTCGCTTGGATCTTAATAGAATGTTGCTTGACTTCTTCTCGACAATTTCTGAGCCTTCATCGTCGAATGATACTTTTAACCCGGTACCAACCACCAACTGTGATACACTTATTAGATTGTGTTGGAGCCCTTCAACGTATGCTACCTTACTTATGGAGAATTCTCCATTAGTGATCATTCCGTAGCCTTTAATAGTTCCAAACGAGTTGTTGCCATACTTTACAATGCCTCCATCTTTTAGAGAGTGAAACTCCCTTAGTTCCTCCTTTCTTCCTGTCATGTGACGCGAGTAGCCACTGTCAATGTACCATTCTTCGTCAAACTGCTCGTCACGTATAACCTACAAAAGTTTAAGCAGATTTAGGAACCCAAATTTTTTTGGGTCCTTGTGATCCTTTTACAGGACATGGTATAGTGAGAGAAATATCAACCATATATGTGCGTTTAATTAAAGTGGTTTCATCTTTTCTTTTAATGGTGAAAACTTTAGTTTTTGTTGACTTAGGAGAACTAGGATTTTTGACAGAAGGACTAGAATTTAGAGATTTGGAATTAGGAGAAACGTTAGGTTCTTGATTTTTGAGATAAGATTTGTAGGCTTATGGACCGAAACTCTTCTTTCGGTTGGAGTTTGATGAGGGAACGAAACTTCCCTTTCGGTTGTTCAGGGATGAGGGACCGAAACTCTCCTTTCGGTTGTTTAAGGATGAGGGACCGAAACTCTCCTTTCGGTTGTTGTTGGAAGATGAACCGAAACCACCCTTTCGGTTGTTGATGGGTGATGCACCGAAACCACCCTTTCGGTTGTTGATGGGTGATGGACCGAAACCACCCTTTCGGTTGTTGATGGGTGATGGATCGAAACCACCCTTTTGGTTGTATTCACTTGAGGGACCGAAACTACCCTTTCGGTTCCAATCTTTTGAACGACCGAAACCGCTCTTTTGATTTCTGTTGTAACTGTGCTTCTGGTTCCTTGAATTTTCCTCCAATTTAGACTTTCTTTCAATCCTTACAAAGTCAGGATTTTCAGAGTTCCAAAATCGTTTTCTTTCAGAGAGATTCTTTTTGTATCTTACGTTCCGTTGATGCTTTCGATCGGTGAACTGTTTGGGATTTCTATGAATGCTGTCCTTTCTTTTAGAAGCATGAGCACAACATTCGCTCTTTGTTGAAGAAGTGTCACTCGTAGTTTGCCTCAGTTCATCCACATATGGTTTAGTTCCACTTGTGCTCGGCACATCATACTTTGTTGGCTCATTTAGTGGTTCAGGTATATATCTACCTTTCACTCTCCATGAGGTTTTCTGAGAGAGACCCTCCGTCTCGTCTGCGTTGTCGATTGGGCTTACCAAAAGTATTCATCATATCCACCAGCATTGTCTTCCTCTACCATCGCAGTTAACTCTGCAGTTTGTTGTGGAGTGACCCCAAGCACAGTGTAAACTTGATTTGGGATAGTTTGAACCTTTTGGTACACAACAACTTTGGCTTTGAGAGTTTTGGACTTGTCGGTAGTGGAGCGAGCAAATTCAACAGAGTTTTCAGAAATGAGGTTTTTATTGGACTTTGGTTCATTCTTGGCTAATTCGGAACAGTCTACCAAATCTTTTACAAAAATTTCACTCATATCATCGTCCTCATTAAGTTCAAATGTATTTTCAACATCAATTTTATTATCTGAACTCAAGTTGGCATTCAATGAGTCAAATTTTTGTATAGTTTCGGCTCTCAGTTTCAATTTGTCATTTTCATCTAGTAGATTTTTGAGCATGTCCTTGTGGTCCTTGGACTTTATGTAAGATTCAATTTTGTCCAGACCAATCTTATATGCTGGAGACACTTCGTCAGAGGACACAACACTTTCACAGTTGTATGCTTCTGCATCGATTTCATCCTCCTTTAATTCAAGGAATGGTAAAATCATACGATGAATTTTCTTCCCTATTTCACAATCAAGATGCAACTGAGTAATGTTAAAATAAAGCCTCTTAACAATTAAACAAAAAACATTTCTCTGTTTGAGAAGTTTAAGATTGTCTCTTTGTAAATAAATAGAATAATCTTTTGATCTAATTAGTTCCTTTTCCTTTTGCTCGATCCACATTCTACGTTCCTCACTCTTTGAAGAAATCCTGCTGATTTGATCAGTTAGGTTAGAATTGGTGACACGGGTTTGGGTGAGACTGCTACTTATGCTAGAGAATTTTGACTTCAAATTATTTAATTCCTTTTCATAATTATTAGCAGATATTTTTAGAGAAGTAAGAATATTTTGTACCTTTTTGATCAATTCATCACATTCATTGATCTAAGCGCTGACAGGCTTGGCAGCGAAACATCTGTCCTCTCGCTCTCTTTCTTCTTCAACTCCCCCATCAGTTGTGTATCCTCTCATTTGGGACACACCTTCAGTCACTACAAAACATCTTACCACAGACTGTTCTGCTTTTGCCATCATCGCTTTTCCATGAGTTGGCTTCCTAACTTCATCATCTTCAGAATCTGTGGACCAGACTTCCACACCTCCAAACTTGTCACTGTTGGTAGAACCCTGCACAATTAAAGCATTCATAGTGGAGTTATTAATAGCAGACTTTCTTTTCTTTATTTCCTCCAATCTTCTCAGGAGGCTCGCTTCCTCATCATCTTCTACTGTCTTCTCTTCCTTCTTTCTCTGCATGCAGTCTTTGGCAAAATGATTTTTGCCTCCACAGTAATGGCAATCAAATCCTGAGTCGCCTCCAATTTTAGCTTCCTTCTTAGACTCTTCAGATTTTGATCCCATCTTCGATTCCTCCTTGACCCATTCGGCGCTGTAACTTCCCTGCCAATTTCGATTTTTGTTGGTAGGATTTTCTTCTTGATGAATTTTCTGGGGTTTGAAACCATCATTGCATATTCTTCGCCGGTTAGATCAAAGTCAGCAAGATCTAATTCCTCTTCTTCTTCAATCGAGCTCTTTCCTTTAGAGACAAGAGCCAGAGAACCAAGACCCGAAACAACATTCGTTTCCTTTGATAAGGCATTCTCATGGGATTTTAAAATACCCATAAGTTTTGCCAAAGAGTACGACTTGAACTGTTCATGAGCTTTGACAGTTGACACAACTGCCATCCATTCAGGTTTGAGACCATTCATAAAAGTGACCTTTTGTTCAATCACCTTTCTTTCAATACCATGTTTTATCATCTTGCTCAAAAGATGATTGAAACGATCGAAAGTTTGGATAAGCTTTTCTTTAGGCTTTTGCTTAAAGTCACCAAACTCTGATAACAAAAGGGTTTGAATTGAGTGTTCCAAATCTTCATCAGTGGAATACAATTCCTTCAATCTATCCCAGATCTCCTTGGCTGTAGCACATGAACTTACCAAACGAAATGTATCCGATTGCAGCGCAACCCGTATCATCCTAAGAGCTTTGATATTGCACTGGAACTTCTCTTTTTCATCCTGAGGGATGTCTTTGACATCATTAACAAGCTGATTGTATTCTTTCTGCGTTTTAACAATCTTTGACGTGCTAGAATGAGCGAATGGGCCTGAAGTGATCGCTTCCCAGATTAGATAGCCATTATCCTCCGATCCAATCACGTAATCTTCAAAGTGATGCGTCCAGATTTCATAGTCTTGCGTATACAAGATCGATATTCTTGTTGTAGACCCAATGCTGTTTGAGATATTTATCGGATTGGTTTGAGAATCGTCCATAGACATTGTGAGTACTTTTGATCGAAAACCTGTAAAAGATCAGACTTGTAATATTTCGATTAGGGTTAGATTAACAATTAATGAGATACGCCAATAAGGAATGACGGCTCAATAAATATCAATCAATGCGGAATAAAAACCCTATAATCTTCTTCGACAGAAGAGGTGTGTATGGATTACACAGTGTCCTGCTCTGACACCAATTGAAGAGTTCAAAACTCTTAGATCGTTTAGATCTTTCACAAGTACGATAAAAGAATTCTAACAGTTAAGAATAAATTATGAACGAACACATATCAGAATCAAATAAGAGCTTATGATTCAAAACTGAGTCACGCCTCAGTAGAGCTCGATGAAGAACTTCCGCTGTAGAGGCGAGCTAGGGTTTACAAAATCAGTAAATACGAAAACAATGAAAGCTATTCTCTCTAAGTCTGCATGCATGTAGCTTATATACTAAACCCTAATGCAAAATAATGCACGGCTGGTCAGGCCCAATACCGGCAACTACACTAGGCTATGGACCGAGCCCATGACGCAATCCATTAGACTCAACATTTATAAATTTGAATATTAACCCCTCATGATTTATTAATTGTTACATTGCGTCCTCACAATTAACTAGAATTAATAACAGGCAACTAAATTTAAAGAGTTTTAAATTTACCCCTTCTATATATTACAGTTGTATCTACTATGTGTATAAGAAAGTTACAACATACGTCCTCGTGTGTTTAAATATTGACATTATCAGTCTTACCATTATGTAGGCTCACTCATCCTGACGTAGGGTGTTAAGGAGGTCTCTATGATTCTTAATGATGTCGGTTTTTAATATGCTTTGCGCTTACCACCCTCACCGCCCTATTGTATTTTGAGAATGGAGTTACCGAAATGGTTTGATAGTGATAATGGTCAATCTAAAAGTATTCTAAACACAAGTATAAAAAAAATCCCATTTTATTAATAGAATGCGAGTCTTATATTATCCATGAAAATTGCACATTCTCTTTATATTGTGTTGATGGAGCTCGTGTGGTTAACTGACACATCAATCTAGAGTATAGTTGAGAATGAAATTGTAACGACCCATTTTTCAGGTCCAAAAATTTCATTTTTCAATCAATATTTAGTAAAATCATTTTCAAATAAACATTGACTGATCAAACCATTTCATAAACATATACTAAGTCTGAAAACCAAAACATGTGATCAATCAAAATGTCAGAGTATAAATCCCAGAACAACCCCATGAATGCGGAAAACAGTGTGTGTATGATGTGCCACTACCGCGCCAGCTCCTTCCCCTTCGACGAAGAGGTACCTGAAACCAAAACTGTAAACTGTAAGCACGAAGCTTAGTGAGTTCGCCCATCGTACCACATACCATGCGATCACGTAACACACATACTGCCAGGCTATTATGGGGTGCCTGACTACCTGGTGCGGCCATTCTGGGGTGCCGTCCTACCCGTGTCAAGCCATTCTGGGGTGCTGACTACCCATCGGTCCTAACAACCGATCCTCGGGGACTATTTCATCCCCTACTACCACTACCACATATATTTCATATCAGGCCAGCATATAAACATATCATCACATACTGTCAGACATAGCTGGGGTGTCTGACCTACCCTTCGGTCCTAACGACCGAACTCTACTACTATCACATATAACATATCAGGTCATAGCAAACCTAGATGATATCACAAAGACAATCATCTAACATACAACTCCTACTGGTGGGCCGGCATTGTGGTCGTAGACCCACCGCTACTGGAAGGTAACTCACCTCAAAGTAGCTGCTGATTTGAGCGAGAACTGACTGTCTACTGCTGTTGCTGCTGTTCCGGAAGTCCTCCGGCTATAATTCCCACAAAATGTTCAGTCAAACACTGCTAGCTGAACCTAGGGTAAAATGACCATTTTACCCTTGACCAGGTCAAAGTTTAAGTCAAAGTCAACTTCCAGTTGACCCGACTCACCGAGTTGGCTTTCCAACTGGTCGAGTCCCTACCCATTCGATTGTCCTTAATCCCGCCTCTACTCGTCGAGTTACGCATTGACTTGATGAGTTCTCCTTCTAAACTAAGGTCCAAAGGTCCTTCATCCTACTCGCCGAGTTGCATGAACAACTCGTCGAGTTCATCTTCATTCGATGAACACCTCATGCTAAGACTCGCCGAGTTGTATGAACAAATCGCCGAGTCTGTTCTTGAGGTAAGAAGATGGCCTTGGACTCGCCGAGTCAGGGCATTGACTCGCCGAGTCCCTCCATGGGTGAGTCTGGCTTCCGACTCACTGAGTCCCCCCCCCATGACTCACAACTCCACTCAGCAAACACGAAAAGGGGGAAAACTCGAGGACTCGTGACTCGACTCGCCGAGTCGTTCACATGCAATTACTACATACTCGATTTTGCTTGAATCCAGCTCATGCCAAACATAGATCTGGGCTCTTAGGGTAGGTTTCACACGTAAAGTTTCCAACTTTACGTGTATACATCCATAGGATAGGGATTTAAGGCTTAATAAGGACTAAAATGGTAGATCTAGGACATTCAAGCCATTTACTTCCATAAAGGCCATGGATCTGAGCTTCTGGAGCTCAAACATGCCTAGATCTAGAGGTTAATCAACTCATTACCATCCCTAATCCATAAACAAGTTTGGAAAATGGCTCAAGAGGGACTTTAATTTTGCTCTAAGGGACTCTTAGCATAAAAACAGAAGGAACTGAGTTATACCTCAAGGAATCTCTGAAATAACACCAAGATATTTGTCCTCCTTCTTCTCCTCTTGTTCTAACCTCCCTTTTCTCTCAAAATCTTCAAGAAATCACACCAAAACACTTCAATATCACAAGAAACGGGGTTAGGATGATATAGGGAGCTCTGAGGGTGAAGGGGTCGGGCTTGGGGCGCATAAGGTTGGTTTAAATAGGGTGCAAACCCTTGAAATTAGGGCTTCATCCAGACCGCGGGGACTCGCCGAGTCCAGAATATGGACTCGCCGAGTCGCCAACTTAAACGCGTTCAAATATCCCGACTCTACTCGGCGAGTCGGTCCTACAACTCGCCGAGTCCAGGGCTAAAAATGTAAATTACTTAGATAGGTCATACGTACCAGGAACCAGGTGTTACAAATCCCCCCCCCCCACTTATTTTAGACTTCATCCTCGAAGTCTGCTGCTCGACCCTGAAATAGCTCAAGGTAATGTTCCATCATTTCTTCCACTGGATCCCAAGTCCACTCCGAACCCTTCCGGTGCTGCCACTGCACCTTCACTAATTCCACCCTCTTGTTCCTCAGATCCTTTGACTTCCGGTTGAGGATTGCAACTGGGCGCTCAATGTAATTCAAGCTGCCATCAACCTGAATATCTTCTAACGGCACTACCGTTGAGTCATCCACTAGGCACTTCCGCAACTGGGAGACATGGAAGGTGCTGTGGATCTAACTGAGTTCGGCTGGCAGATCCAGCCTATATGCCACCTTGCCCACCCGGGCTACAACCCTAAATGGACCAATGTATCTCGGGCCCAACTTTCCCCACTTCCTGAATCGAATGACGACCTTCCAAGGAGACACTTTCAGGAGAACCATATCCCCGACCTGGAACTCTAGGTCTGATCGGCGCTTATCGGCGTAACTTTTCTGCCGACTCTGCGCAGTCTGCAGCCTATTCCTAACCTGCTGGATCCTCTCGGTCGTCTTTAGCACCACCTCTGTGCTCCCCATGACCCTCTGGCCAACTTCACCGCAACATATCGGGGTCCTGCACCTCCGTCCGTACAACATCTCGAATGGAGGACGGTCAATACTCGCGTGGTAGCTGTTGTTATATGAGAACTCAGCCATGGGAAGATAGGTATCCCAACTACCACAGAAGTCTAGCATGCATGCCCGCAGCATATCCTCCAAAGTCTGGATGGTCCGCTCACTCTGCCCATCCGTCTGCGGGTGGAAGGCGGTGCTAAACTGCAGACGAGTGCCCAACTCGTCATGAAACTTCTTCCAAAACCTGGAAGTGAAACGCACATCGCTATCTGAAATCACTGATACTGGCACCGTGTGCTGCGCATCTATCTCCCTGATATAGATGTCGGCCAACTTTTCGGCCGAGATACTCTCCTGGATCGGAATAAAATGGGCGCTCTTGGTCAATCGATCGACGATGACCCAAATCGAATCTACTCCTTGCGTAGTCCTAGGAAGCTTTATGATAACATCCATCGTAATATCTTCCCATTTCCACAACGGGATATCCAACGGATGCATCTTGCTGTGCGGTCTCTGATGCTCGGCCTTGACCTTCCTGCAGGTCAAGCACCGCTCGACGTACCAAGCCACATCCCGCATCATGCAGGGCCACCAATAGTCTAGACGAAGATCCCTATACATCTTCGTCACCCCTGGATGAATGGAGAACCGGGATTTGTGCGCCTCCTCCATCAAGATCTGGCACACGCCCCCGAGATACGGCACCCACACCCTACGGTGTAGTGTCAATAATCCTCGGCTATCATAATCGAAGGAAGTGACTTGACCCACTATCCGCTCGCTCTTCCGATGCTCCTCCTTCATAGCCTCCTGCTGAGCTTCTCGAAGGAGTCACCACCGTCATCATCATACACACATCCCTAGTCGGCGCCGCCTTACGGCTAAGCGCATCGACCACCACATTGGCCTTCCCCGGGTGATAAAGGATCTCACAATCATAATCCTTCACCACGTCCAACCACCGACGCCGTCTCATGTTCAGATTCGGCTGATCCATGAAGTACCTCAAACTCTTGTGGTCCGTGTAAATGGTACACCGAACTCCATAGAGGTAATGTCGCCAAATCTTGAGGGCGAAGATCACCGCCCCCAACTCTAAGTCATGCGTCGGGTAGTTTGCCTCGTGAGGCTTCAGCGGCCTCGAGGCATAAGCAATGACATGCCCCCTCTGCATCAATACCGCGCCTAAACCTGAGATAGACACATCACAATATACCACAAAATCCTCTATGCCTTCTGGCAGAGCTAAGATTGACGCCTCACAAAATCTCTGCCTCAGAACCTCAAACGCTGCCTGCTGCTCAGGCCCCCATCGAAAGACCACGACTTTCTTGGTCAACCGTGTCAGGGGTATGGGTATCTTGGAGAAGTCCTGAATAAACCTCCGATAGTAGCCCGCTAATCCAATGAAACTACGAATCTCAGATGGAGACTTCGGAACCTCCCATCTCATCACGACCTCCACCTTGTCCGGGTCTACTGAAATCTCGTTCTGGTTGACAAGGTGCCCAAGAAACTGCACCTCGCGCAACCAAAACTCACATTTGGAGAACTTGGCGTACAAGCTCTCCCTCCCCAAGGTCTCCAAATCCTCTCTTAGATGCTCCTCGTGCTCCTCCTGTGTCTTGGAATAAACCAAGATGTCATCAATGAAAACTATCACAGACCGATCCAGCATCGGTTTGCACACGCGGTTCATGAGGTCCATGAACGCGGCATGAGCATTGGTTAGCCCAAACGGCATCACCACGAACTCATAATGGGCATAACGTGTCCGGAACGCGGTCTTCTGCACATCCTCATCTCTGACCCTTATCTGATGATAACCTCAACGCAAATCGATCTTGGAGAACCAAGATGCTCCCTGCAACTGATCAAAGAGGTCATCAATCCTCGGGAGTGGGTAACGGTTCTTCACCGTTACCTTATTTAGCTCCCGGTAATCTATACACATCCGATGCGAACCGTCCTTCTTCTTCACAAACAGGATCGGGGCTCCCCAGGGTGAACTGCTCGGTCGAATGAATCCCTTGTCTAATAGCTCCTGTAGCTGTGTAGACAACTCCTGCATCTCAGGAGGAGCCAACGGATATGGTGCCATGGCTATCAGAGCCGCACCAGGGACTAGGTCGATCCTGAACTCTACCTGTCGCTCCGGAGGTATCCCAAGAAGCTCCTCTGGGAACACATCCGTGTAGTCTCGCACCACCGGGACCTTGCTTGCCGTCGCCTTACCCGACTCTCGGGTATCCATAACATACGCGACATATCCCGCGCAACCCTGCTGAAGGTAGCGCCTAGCCCTCACTGCTGAACATATTGTGGGTCCATGCGGTGGCCTCTCTCCTTGGATCACCAACTCTCCTCCACTTGGGGTCCTGCTCTGCACTAGCTGCTGTGCAATCTATCACTTCCCCATTAGGGCTCAACCACTCCATGCCTATATTCACCTTGTTCCCATGCAATGGAATGGGAACCAAATCCACCAAGTAGCGCTCCTCGAATAACCTCAGAACACAATCTCTGAACACCGCTGATGCCCGCACCGATCTATCATCGGCAATATCTACCTCTAAAGGGAAATCCAACATGCCTGAAGACTCAGTAAACTTCTTGCTAAGCACAAGAGAAACAAACGATCAGGTGGCACCCGAGTCAAACAAAACCTGAACAGGGATACCGTTCACATGGAACGATCATAACGCATAAACACAGAGCACATATCAATAACATAACATCATATAAATAAAATAGAGGAAAAGAATCATACCTGTCACCACATCGGGTGCGGTGCGTGCCTCCTCGGTAGTCAGCTGAAATGCCCGGCTCCACACCACTGGAGCCTCTGCCTTGCCCTGCCGGCCATCAGTGATCCACAGGGTCGCTGGAGCTGGCGCCTTCACTGGCGCTACTGCTGCTGTCAACTGGGGGAAATTGGCCTTCTTGTGGCCCCTCTGGTTGTAGTGGAAACACATCAACTCAGACGTATGTATCATAGGTGCAGGGGCGGTACAATCCCTGCTGAAATGCCCCGTCTTGCCACACTTATAGCAGCTCGACGATCCCAGTCTACATGCCCCCTCATGAGGCCTGCCACATTTCCTGCAGCGGCTCGGTCCTGACTGGCCTTTTGGCCTACGATCTAGTCCCTTGGGCTTCTTCCCCGAAGCCCCTCCTGCCTGTCCCTCCTCTGTCTTCCTCTTCCGGATGTGCTCCAGATCTATCTCCCTCTCTCTTGCCCTGGCAATCATAGAATCCAAGGTAGGGCAAGCTGAAAACTGACATGCTCTCGAATATCAGCTCGGAGCATGTCATGGTAGCGGGTCCTCCTCATGTCCTCATCACCCGCATACTGGGGCACCAACAATGCCCTCTCCCGAAACTTGGCGGTGATCTCTGCCACAGTCTCTGTCGTCTGTCTCATATCTAAGAACTCCCTGGCCAGTTGCTGAAGCTCGACAACCGGCGCAAACTTTATCCTGAACCTGGTCACGAAGTCCGACCAGGTCATAGCCTCGACAACCGAGGCTCCCAACAAGTCACCAACGGACTCCCACCAATCCCTAACTCGATCTCGTAAACACCCTGCTGCAAACCTCACATTCGACCCCTCAGGGTAGAAGCTAATCAACTGTGCAGACTCAACGTCTACAATCCATCGCCTGGCAGCTATGGGGTCCTTTGCCCCGTGAAAGTCCGGTGCACCACTGCCCCTGAAGTCCTTAAAGGACAGTGTGAGAGATCCCGACTGGCCAGATGCCATGTCGCTCCTGAATGCCCTGAGGTGATCCTCCATCAACTCAACTATCCCTTCCTTGATCGACCTGAAGATAATGGGGGTCGACTCAAGGATGCCTCTAGTGATCTTTGACGCAATGAACTCGCGTAGCCCCTCATCTACTAGCTCGGAACCTGATCCCAAACCCGATCCCTCTCCTGAACTGCCAACTGCTGGCCTCGAGCATAGTACCACCATTCTGAAATACATAAATAATAATCCTTAGCGATACTGATACCTCCGGAGGGATCACACCTACTACAAGTTCCCTGGTCTTATCTTGGCCTTCCTTGGTTCGGGTACGGATCCTCTGCTTTCAGTAGTACGGGCCCATACTACCTTCCACATCTATCCGTACCTTCTTCAAGGACTACCTTGACTCCACCAGGTCCCTGTCACTACTGTTGATCACTGCTATACTCATCCTAGGCTTGCCCTAGGGAAATCTCTGACTCCACCCTACCCGGTCCTCAGCTGCTGAAGGCCTCCTAGTAATGCTAATTAGCCATTACCTGAATACCACCACATGTGATGAGGCTCAGATAATCCTTCGAGTAACAGACTTGACTCTACAACGGTTAGACTCAGACAAGAGCTGCGTAATAGGGCCAAATCCAGCACTCTAAGATTATTCAACCCTGATCACATGTGACGTGACGTGTTCACCTAATGGCTAACTCCCATCACTCAAATTCCCAAGAAGCACAAAGCAAGCAACATTCAGACAAAAGGGAACAATCTTAAGCAAATCCATCCTCACAGAGAGAAACTGAACTAGCATACAATGCCAAACTCATACTATCAGGCATAACCTAAACAGGCTATCCTACTGCTGTCTACTCAATTCTAGCATGCAATTTTCATACACTGAAGCACATAAAGCAGGCACACAAGGCATCACTCCTTGATCCTTAGTCCTATTCTAGCATGTTGTTCTACTGAAACTGATAAACATAACATAAGCTTGTATGGGTACTTTGGGGAATACTTACTTGAGCTCGGCCGGTCGCGCACATCACACACTTTGTTCCTTCTTAAAACTCTTTACTTAGCCTTTTAGAAAACATTTTCTTCTTTAAAATATTTTAATCCCTCGATTTGAGTTTAGACACCCCCGAAGGTGTGTCCGAATCCCTCAAACCAGGGCTCTGATACCAACTTGTAACGACCCATTTTTCACGTCCAAAATTTCATTTTTCAATCAATATTTAGAAAAATCATTTGCAAATAAACATTGTCTGATCAAACCATTTCATAAACATATACTACGTCTGAAAACCAAAACATGTGATCAATCAAAATGTCAGAGTATAAATCCCAGAACAACCCCATGAATTTGGAAAACAGTGTATGTGTATGATGTGCCACTACCGTGCCAGCTCCTTCCCCTTCGACGAAGAGGTACCTGAAACCAAAACTGTAAATTGTAAGCACGAAGCTTAGTGATTTCCCCCATCGTACCACATACCATGCGATCACGTAACACACATACTTCTAGGCTATTCTAGGGTGCCTGACTACCCGGTGCGGCCATTCTGGAGTGCCGTCCTAACCGTGTCAAGCCATTCTGGGGTGCTGACTACCCATCGGTCCTAACAACCGATCTTCGGGGACTATTTCACCCCCTACTGCTAGTACCACATATATATCATATCAGGTTAGCATATAAACATATCATCACATACTGTCAGACATAGCTGGGGTGTCTGACCTACCCTTCGATGCTAATGACCAAACTATACTACTGTCACATATAACATATCAGGTCGTAGCAAACCTAGATGATATCACAAAGACAATCATCTAACATACAACTCCTACTGGTGGGCCGGCATTGTGGCCGTAGACCCACCGCTACTGGAAGGTAACTCACCTCAAAGTAGTTGCTGATTTGAGCGGGAACTGACTGTCTACTGTTGTTGCTGCTGTTCCGGAAGTCCTCCAGCTATAATTCCCACAAAATGTTCAGTCAAACACTGCTAGCTGAACCTAGGGTAAAATGACCATTTTACCCTTGACCAGGTCAAAGTTCAAGTCAAAGTCAACTTCCAGTTGACCCGACTCACCGAGTTGGCTTTCCAACTGGTCGAGTCCCTACCCATTCGATTGTCCTTAATCCCGCCTCTACTCGTCGAGTTAGGCATTGACTCGATGAGTTCTCCTTCTAAACTAAGGTCCAAAGGTCCTTCATCCTACTCGCCGAGTTGCTTGAACAACTCGTCGAGTTCATCTTCATCTGATGAACACCCCATGCTGAGACTCGCCGAGTTGTATGAACAACTCGCCGAGTCTGTTCTTGAGGTAAGAAGATGGCCTTGGACTCTCCGAGTCAGGGCATTGACTCGCCGAGTCCCTACATGGGTGAGTCTGGCTTCCGACTCACTGAGTCCCCCCCCATGACTCACGACTCCACTCAGAAAACACGAAAAGGGGGAAAACTCGAGGACTCGCGACTCGACTCGTCGAGTCCGATGAACGACTCGCCGAGTCGTTCACATGCAATTACTACATACTCAATTTTGCTTGAATCCAGCTCATGCCAAACATAGATCTGGGCTCTCAGGGTAGGTCTTACACGTAAAGTTTCCAACTTTACGTGTATACATGCATAGGATGGGGATTTAAGGCTTAATAAGGACTAAAATGGTAGATCTAGGACATTCAAGCCATTTACTTCCATAAAGGCCATGGATCTGAGCTTCTAGAGCTCAAACATGCCTAGATCTAGAGGGTAATCAACTCATTACCATCCTTAATCCATAAACAAGCTTGGAAAATGGCTCAAGAGGGACTTTAATGGTTCTCTAAGGGACTCTTAGCATAAAAACAGAAGGAACTGAGTTATACCTCAAGGAATCTTTGAAATAACACCAAGATATCTGGCCTCATTCTTTTCCTCTTGTTCTACCCTCTTTTTTCTCTCAAAATCTTCAAGAAATCACACCAAAACACTTCAATCTCACAAGAAACGGGGTTAGGACGATATAGGGAGCTCTGAGGGTGAAGGGGTCGGGCTTGGGGCGCATAAGGTTGGTTTAAATAGGGTGCAAACCCTTGAAATTAGGGTTTCATCCAGACAGCGGGGACTCTCCGAGTCCAGAATATGGACTCGCCGAGTCGCCAACTTAAACGCGTTCAAATATCCTGGCTCTACTCGGCGAGTCGGGCCTACAACTCGCCGGGTGCAGGGCTAAAAATGTAAATTACTTAGATAGGTCATATGTACCAGGAACCAGGTGCTACAAATCTCCCCCACTTATTTTAGACTTCGTCCTTGAAGTCTGCTGCTCGACCCTAAAACAGTTCGGGGTAATGTTCCATCATTTCTTCCACCGACTCCCAAGTCCACTCCGAAACCGTCCGATGCTGCTACTGCACCTTCAAAAATTCCACCCTCTTGTTCCTCAGATCCTTCGACTTCCGGTCGAGGATTGCAACTGGGCGCTCAATGTAATTTAGGCTGCCATCAACCTGAATATCTTCTAACGGCACTACCTGTCACACCCGAAAACCACGAACGGCGGAAACGTTCAGGGGTGGAGGACGTCATGTACAGTATCACAACAATGTAATATAATAAACAAGCAGCTAAATCATCCATTGCATTATAAGTAAAGTTTTAATACATGTGTGTTCTTTCATTGTAGTAAGACACCAAAAGTATACAATCAAAATAAAAGACGAGACTTGTCTGCTCCGTCTTCTCAAAACCTGGCCTCCGTACCTGTCTACTGATGACCTGAGTATACAAGTTATTTTGAAAGCGAGTATCAGCTTTAAAGCTGGTGAATTCATAAGTATTTAAGTGTTATTGTCTTGTTTGTGAAAATCTGTTATGAAGGCCATGTAAATCGTTAAATGAAAATGTGGATGTAAGTATGAAAAACCCTAGAAAATCCCTTATTTTCTATAAGTATGAAATGTAGTCTTCTACCAAGACCCGAATGTTTTGTATGTAAAATGATAGTTTTTCCTTTCTATTGACTAGTACTAAAAGTACTTAGTCTAACTCATCGTTTATGTGAAAGTATCACAAAATAAAGTAAACAGGAAAAATTACTAATGTAAGTGTTATCCCGAGATACTAGGGCTAACACGAAGTATGTAACTGTTATTCCGAGGTACTAGGGCTAACACAACATATATATATATATATATATATATATATATATATATATATATATATTCCGAGGTACTAGGGCTAACACAACATATATATATATATATATATATATATATATATATATATATATATAACTTAATGAACATCCGAAGATTGTCCAATTGTCCTCTGTAGCAGCAGCAGGGCGGAGGAAGGGTTAGTCCCGTAAAGGTACTCCTAGTATAAGTAATAACCGTAGACATCCGTAGATGTTCATCACCCGCTGTTGCTAATAGCTGAGTTCCGGAATGGTTAGTCCCGTCCATATATCCCAAGGTACTGGGGATAGGGTCCTGTTCTAGATATCCCAAGGTACTGGGGATAGGCAGGATAATTTACACAGAAGGTACAAATAAATCATCCTCGCAATTCGTGATACAAATATTCAAATAAGTATACACAGGTAAAGGTATCTACGTAAAGGTACTCATGTAATGTGTTCATGTATCATGTAAGCATATGTAAAGGTACTCATGTATCAGGTAAGGTACTAGTAAAGACTCATGAATGAACTGACTCTTGTGTGATTCCTTGTAATAGGAATAATGTTTTGTTATCCTCTAACTATCCCTATGATAGTTAATTTAAAGGTAATTGGTTGTTCAAGTAAGTTTATACACTCTTGCAACTCAAGAGTGTTGGAAACTAAATGAATGGTGTAAACTATAACATCAATATATATATATATATATATATATATATATATATATATATATATATATATATATATATATATATATAATATAAGTGTATATGCACAGTTTAGTTCAAGAATGTAAATTGGTTTTGTAAGATATCTCAGGTTTTGAACAACATAAATGTGACTCGATGTCATTTTGATAAACATTTTAAATATAAAACGTTTGGTAACAAGTTATTTTAGGATATAAAACCATTTCATGCATCACATTTTACAATATGTGAAATCCGTTGAATGAAAACACAGTTATAAAATACACACAGATGATTTAATAACATGCTATTTTCTACTTGTATCCCCCCATTATAGCATTTAAAATCATTTAAAACATTGATTAGGGGTATGAACTCACCTGTAGTTGGTGATTGGGATGAACTGAACGGTATAGGATTGCTAGGTATCAAGCGAGGACTTGTACACACACTACGATCCTAATGAACATATAATCACACATATATGCATTCAATTAGTCTTAAATCACTAATTGATAATGTTAATACATCCTAGACATAATAAACACTTTATATAAGTGTTTCAAGCCCTAAGGATTGCATCTAAGCTATTGTGGGACAAGGCACTTTTGTTTAGGGTTCCAAAGGACCCCATATATGAGTTTACTCCCCATATACCATCACACACGGAGTTTACAGTTGTAAACTCTAGAGTTTACGACCGTAAACTCCCAACCATGGGGTATTTGTGTGTTTTGAAGTCCCAAATGATTTCTAGATATATTCCAACTTGGTGGTTCAATTCTTGAAAGGGTTTAAGGCATAGAAACACTCCATTTAGGAGTTTACGGCCCCAAGGCCATTTCCCTCGGAGTTTACGGTTGTAAACTCCTTTGGGGTGTTGTTTTTGTTGTTTTCAAGCCTCTTGCATTTGAAGGATAGGTTCTAGACAATTGTTTAAAGCTAATGAGGACCCTAGGCACACTTTCATGCCCTTGTTTGGTGTTTACGGCCTAGGAGCATTACCAAGGCCGTAAACTCACTTCAAGAGGTGATTTTGATGCTTTCAAGTCTCTTGCACATGTGGTATTGGTTCTAGGCTTTTATTCTAAGCATATGAAGACATTAGGCACACTTTGGTGCCCTTCTTTCATGTTTACGGCCCAATAACCCTGTCTTGGCCGTAAACTCACTTTGGTAGGTGATTTTGATGTGCTTTGGTCCTTCAATTAAGTGGGAAACAATTCCATGTAAAGGTCTAGGGATTTAGGTGTCTTAAAAACACCCTTTTGTCCATTACAATGGAGTTTACGGCCTAAGATTGCTCTTGGGCCGTGAACTCCCATGTGTTTGTGTTTCTTGATTGTTTTCTTGTCCTAAATACATATACAAATGAGTCTAGGGTAGTATCATAACACAAGGAACAATCTAGGCTCGGTTTCGGGAGTTTACCGCCCAAGAACACCTTGGTGAGTAAACTCCTAGATCTAATGATTTAGCCATCTAAATCATGTTATAAGCACATAATAAGCTTTCTGACACTACTAGAAAGAGTTACTCATGTTTTGGTATAAAAACCTGAAGATCTGTGAGAGAGAAAATGGCTTTTCTCTAGCTGGAAATGTGAATAATGAATGAATTTGGTTCAGAAATCTATTTATAGTCCTGAGATATTTTTGGCAGAAAATATTTTTATTTCCGAAATGATCTCTAATATAATAGAGTGTTGGAATAATAGTGTTGCACAAAACCCTAGTGCACCCACTCTCCTGATATTTCCTGAAGTGTAAACCCTGAATTACTCAAACTTACACGAAAAAGTCTGAAAATTAACTGTGACTGCTATAACTTCTATTGAAGTGATGTAGTTTGTACATAATGGAAATTTCGGGTTGTCACACTACCGATGAGTCATCCACTAGGCACTTCCGCAACTGGGAGACATGGAAGGTGCTGTGGATCTAACTGAGTTCGGCTGGCAGATCCAGCCTATATGCCACCTTGCCCACCCGGGATACAACCCTGAACGGACCAATGTATCTCAGGCCCAACTTGCCCCGCTTCCTGAATCGAATGACGCCCTTCCAAGGAGACACTTTCAGGAGAACCATATCCCTGACCTGGACTCCAGGTATGATCAGCGCTTGTCGGTGTAACTTTTCTGCCGACTCTGCGCAGTCTGCAGCCTGCTCTGAACCTGCTGGATCCTCTCGGTCATCTTGAGCACCACCTCTGTGCTCCCCATGACCCTCTGGCCAACTTCACCCCAACATATCGGGGTCTTGCACCTCCATCTGTACAATAACTCGAATGGAGGACGGTCAATACTTGTGTGGTAGCTGTTGTTGTACGAGAACTCAGCCAAGGGAAGATAGGTATCCCAGCTACCACCGAAGTCTAGCACGCACGCCCGCAGCATATCCTCCAAAGTCTGGATGCTCTGCTCGCTCTGACCATCCGTCTGCGGGTGGAAGGTAGTGCTAAAATGCAGACGAGCGCCCAACTCTTCATGAAACTTCTTCCAAAACCTGGAAGTGAAACGCATATCTCTATCTGAAATCACTGATACAGGCACCCTGTTTTGCGCCACTATCTCCCTGATATAGATGTCGGCCAACTTTTCGGCCGAGATACTCTCCTGGATCGGAATAAAATGGGCGCTCTTGGTCAATCGATCGACGATGACCCAAATCGAATCTACTCCTTGCGTAGTCCTAGGAAGCTTTATGATAACATCCATCGTAATATCTTCCCATTTCCACAACGGGATATCCAACGGATGCATCTTGCTGTGCGGTCTCTGATGCTCGGCCTTGACCTTCCTGCAGGTCAAGCACCGCTCGACGTACCAAGCCACATCCCGCTTCATGCAGGGCCACCAATAGTCTAGACGAAGATCCCTATACATCTTCGTTTCTCCTAGATGAATGGAGAACCGGATGTGTGCGCCTCCTCCATCAAGATCTGGCGCACGCCCCGAGATACGACACCCACACCCTACGGTGTAGTGTCAATAATCCTCGGCTATCATAATCGAAGGAGGTGACTTGACCCACTATCCGCTCGTGACCCCATAATTGAATCTGAGTTGAACATAATCCGAGATTAGCATGTCGTTGATAGTCAATAAATCTCAAAGATTTTGGAATTTCGTGGTGATTGAAATTAGCAAAGGGCTTAGCCTACCTAAATAAATTTATGGTGTGTTTATGGCATCCCTTTACACAGTGCCAAATATGGATCCAAGCATTCTTAAATAATTTTATTTAAGGTAATTAGTTTCTAAGGATAAGTAAATAAACTATATTGGAATTTGATATTGAATGATGTCTATAACCGTATCCACTAAAAGCTATTGCTTTAAAACCTCTTAAAGGGTTAGCTATTAGGATGGTCAATCTTGTCCAAATTCGTAGTTTGGGAATAGTTCTCATAAACGAAAAGAAAATATCATGCCTTTGACTAAGCTCTTCCTGAGGTTCATATTGCATCTAATCTATTAAAAAGAGCAATTATCAATGTATGTTGTAAACTGACATACTAAAGTAAAATGGAATTTCCTTGAGTTGGGAGTTGACTAGGGTTAGTCAACTAGTTGACATGTACATATAATCAGTTCTCTCTGATTTTGATATGAACAACTTGGAATGTCCAGGAAGGATTTGTGTAGGATGTTGAGGTTTCCTTTTGGAACTAACATGGACAATCATAGAAACTCATACTTCAAAACACTCTCATATTTTCACTATCATGAATAGAAGTGTCAAGAAGAAGAAAGCCAATTGCCCATGGGTTAAAAGGTGATTAATGTTGGTATACCTATTCTATGCCCAAATGCCAAGGACAAAGGAAGACTTATTCTGAGACATGTTTGTATCTGTTGGAATTAGTTTACACTAAT
Organism: Lactuca serriola; assembly: GCF_051521515.1. NCBI lineage: Eukaryota > Viridiplantae > Streptophyta > Magnoliopsida > Asterales > Asteraceae > Lactuca > Lactuca serriola. The sequence goes on along the minus strand of NC_136410.1, from coordinate 226,526,277 downwards.
GGACCATTCAGATTAACCATGATACATGGTAAGACCAACTTTGTATGAACGTGAGTCTGGAACCTTTCGGTGTTCAGAGCTCTCAGAAAGTGAAGTTAAGAATCAACTGGGCAATAGGATGAGACACTCATAGTGAGAATCTTAGTCCAAACTTTATCGATCATCTCAAGAATTATGAAAGAGTCTCACTAGCTATATCCACCCATAAAAATGCCATTGGAATTGTTAGTTGGATAGAGATACAAATCATTGATTGATTTCATAATAGATGAGTTACACTATGCTTTCTAACAATTCATGGATTGTACCATGAATAGTGTTATGAGAAGTCCTTTAGTCTTGTACCAACTAAGGAGGTTCATGAAACACTCTATGCTATGTGAAGTGAGTTTCACACCTCGCTTGCACATATGGAACTTTATGATTATGAGGCTTACTCTCATCGTGAAGCGCTCAACAATCTAAAACTTAGAATAGAGATGTGTTATCTCGTTGAAGAACCCATCTAGCATTTTGGATAATTGTTTAACAAACCTTCTTGGAACAAATTATAGTGGGAGTCACATTGATATTGATAAGATTCGAGATTTAACAAACGAAGATCCTAAAGGTGGACCTAGCATTCAATTCGAGGTTGAAATAGCTATTGAGGAAACTAAAATACCTCCACCTCTTCCTTATAGATCTGATAGAGGACATCATATGCCTAGTTATATAAGAGTTTATATTACTGAGGTAAATGAGTCACTAGTATGGAGCAATTAGAGTATTCCAGCTATCGGAAGCTATGGTAAGCCCTAAAGGCTACAACATGGAAGGAGGACATGGATAGCGAAATTCAGTTTATGTATGTGAAAACTTGGTAGATCAAGCACTTGGCCTTAACCATTAGGTATAAGTGGATCTTCAAGAAGAGACAATCATGAATAGGAACAAACACATAATCAAACCAAGATAGGTTGTGAAGGATGTGTAAGCTTAATAAGTTCATTTATGGACCAAAATAAGCATCTTGCAAGTGGGATCATTATTTCAATGAGAAAGTTCAAAGAGTTTGAATTTAGAGAAATAAAGATGAGCCATAGATATGTCAAAGCTAGTGGGAGTAATTGGAATCCTTGTTTCAATGAAAAATTTCAAGGAGTTTGAATTTCGAGAAACATCGATAAACCAAATATATTTCAATGCTAATGGGAGCATTGTAGTCACCCTTATATAATGTACGATTCATAGGAAACTATACTCTAACTTAGCAAGTGTAAAAACTTGGCTTGGTATGAGAATTATTTCGCTATGATATACATAGGAGATACAAAACATGTACATAATAAGGATCTATCGAGATAGATCAAAGTGATTCGTTTGATTAAGCAAAAGTACATGGAATCTTGAGGAAACTTGACTTGTAGAACTTGGAAGGGTTTGTGCTTAATATGGAATGACAATGAGCAATGCTAATGTCCTAGTTCTACTATGGAACTATAGGTTATGAGTCATGTCCCACGTGCTTCTACTATAGGATCGATCATATATGTCATGAGATGTACCAGATCTGATGACTCGTATGCCTTCAGCACGACAAGTTGGATTAGATCATTTTGGAAAGAATCAAAAAATCAAGATCAAAAACATTGATGCTAAGTTCCACATTGATAAATACAATTTCGTTTGCATTCGAGATTCGTACTTTTACTGAATGGTGGTGTGTTAACCTGGAAGAGTACCAAGTAATACGCCGTAGTGGATTTAACAGACTTAGAGTATATTGCAGTTGGTTAAATTGTAAAGAACAAAATGTGACTAAAAGAGATTCATTAGTGACATCTTTGTTGAAATTCAATCATTGATGGTCCTTATGGAGTTTCTTTGTGACTTTAAGGGTGAACTTACCTCGAGTATGGATCCCAAGTCACACAAGCTCTCAAGAAACATACTCAGTAAGTACCATCACATTTGATGGTAAGTCAAATATAAAGACATCATAGTCAATAATTCATATCGAAAGATAATCTTGTCGATCCATTCCACATGCCAATGTCACTGACCAAGTCTAGCAGTCATACAAAGTCAAGAGGTATTAGATTTGCAAATCAATTGGCTTAAACACTTTTAGTTTGGTTTGTTTTGAACTTGAGAACTTAAAGCAGTATAAGTCTTAATTCAATTTGGCGATTATTAGGTGGAGATCTTAATATATGATTGGAGTTCAATCATTTCAATTAGCATATCAATGTGTTCTCTTTTTGCATGTTTGGAACCCACTTTCCTAGTATTAGTTTACTCAAACACCTACAGTCGATTATACTCTTGGAAGTAAGTAGTGATTCAAGACTATCATGAGTAGTAGTGGATTATCTATAGTGATTAGACATAGCATATAGATTGTGCTAACACTCATGAGTACTTAATAGCGATTTACGTATTGGACCAACCCACACTTAGAGATTACTTCACGGATCCAGTAACGAGTGATTCTAAGACGATAATATCTTCTATTCTTGAAAACCTAGATACATGTGGGGTTATGCTCTATGATTCTGTTATGTATTGGTCTACTCCAACGTTATCCGTAACTTGTAGCTATAAAGGGTATGTCTATGTGTGACATGATGAAATAGACCAAAACTATGTATGCGAAGTTTATTCATTCCTTTTGCCTTAACATGAGAAGCAATATCTATAGGCCCCTTGATAATTTGGTGCTAGCATCCAAAGTGCTTGGCCAAGCCCTGACTGGAACTGATGTGTTCAATTTAGTAGTCAGATGAATTCGTCACAAATTTATATATCGGGAAACAAAATCTTGAATTATGAGATTGACATTTTTCCATGTCTTGAAGTCATATAAATATCAAAGAACGAAGGGATAGTTGATCACTTATCTAAGGGTTGAATCTTGATTAGATCAAGACTTCAGTAGTTTCATTGGATGGCTAACTCTCTATTCATTATTGGAGAAGTATTGGCCCTCATATAGTTGATGACTTGTCCAAGTGGGAAACTGTTGGAAATAGTGTCCGAGGTCATTAACTATTGGTAATATTTCTAATAATAACAAGGCCCTTTTGGGTTGCCCTCAAGACCAAAATTGCACAAAACAAATAAAATAGAAATTGGTTTATTAATTATTATAGTTAATAATTAATTAGGAACTAAATGGAAATATATTTTGGGAATTAATTAATAGTTTAATTATTTAAAGGGTTGAATATTCATTAATCGATAGTTGTTTAATCAGGAATGTTCCAGAACCCTTATGGAATTAGGGTTTGATGAAAATCACTCCATCCCACATGGGAAAGGGAGTCAATTTAATTGTTGACCTCTTATCCCACATGAGAAGGAGTACAAAACCTAGGAAGGGATCCAAGGCTATAAATAGGGCCTTTGGGATTTCATTCTTCCTTGAACCTTGGCTTAAGGTTTCGCCAACCCTTCTTCTTCCCCCTATTAGGGATGATTTCTAACCCTTTTTGGGTTTGTGAAATTGAACCTTCTTCTGGTTATTTTTATTCCACTCTTTGGTGTCCTTGGGTGTGATACCATTAGAGGCATTCTGGTTCAGGTCCTCTCATCCAAGCAACTTCATGGAGGATCAAGATCTCAAGCATGGAGATCAATGGCTACATAAGAGGTATATTTATCCTCTTTATTTTTTATGTTTTCTAGGATAAATGTAATTAGCAGGAAACCATAGATCCTAGGGTGCATGTACACTTAGGCATATCGTAGTTTCTATTTTTCTGCTACCTAGTTTAACGTATATCTGATTCGAAGAAATCCCAACTATATGCCTAATCATAAATGATTATATGTTGGAGATGTCTAATAATATATGATTGTAACATTCGTAATTTCTTAAGTTTCCTTTTAGCCCCTTAATGCAAAATCCTTTTACTTTGGTCCCTTACTAGTATGTGGGGATACTCTATGAATACACTTAGCGTACTAGCTACTTTCTGGTCGCGGGCTTCACCCACATACCATGGGCATACGTGGGAGTACGCTAGGCATACACAAGGTCTAGGAAAACCCTAATTTTTAGATTTTGCACCCTATTTAAACAACATAAACCACCTCTTGGACATTTATTGATCACTCCATCACCTTATGCCCTAAAAACGAAACCCTAGGTGCCTCTTGTGAGTTTTGAGCTTGAAAGTGAGATTTTGGTGGTGTTTTAGTGACAGAAGAAGAAGAAGAAGTCTTGGTGGTTTCTTGGGAGTAGCTTGGGCTTGTAGATCCAGATTCATCATCATCATTGCAAGCCATTTGAGGTATAAAGTTCTCTACTTGATGGTTCATTATGCTAGATATAGTTTTGGGAATTTATGCATTTTTAGGTCTTTTGAGATAAGGTTGAGCTTTTGATCTACTCCAGAAGCCATGGTTGTTAGATCATAGCTCCTTGGAGGTCCCTTGTTCATAAAAATGCAAATTTATGAAAGATATAGGTTCATGCAAGTGTTAAGAGCTTTATTAAGCTTCTTTTTGTGTGTTGGGTCCCATTAAGTCATGCATGGGTGTAAATTTGCCAACTTTACATATTAAGTCACCATTTAGGACCAGATCTGAGATTTCAGCAAAAGGTATAAACCGATTAAGTGCTTAATGGAGCGGATTAGTAGTCAGGGGATTACGTTGGGCGTACGAGCTGAGTACCCCCACGTACTAAGTAGATGGACTCTTGGGCTTGATGTTCTCGGTATTGGGCCATGCTTTTGGCTCTTGGGCTTGACGTTCTAGATGTCTGCATGACTCTTGCTTATGTTATCTCTTTATATGTTTATCGAGCGGGGCCCGATGACCATTCTGTATGCTATTAAATATTTATGATTATTGCATGTGTTATGTGTTTATATGTTTATATGTTTGTATGTATGACTGACAAATATGTATGTCGGGCGGGGCCCGTTATATGTTTACTATGTATGTTATGTGGTATTTTGGGGAACTCACTAACCTTTATGCTTACGGTTTTTAGTTTGTGTTTTCAAGTACTTCTGGTTCGAATGGGAAGAGCTTGGGATTATTGTAGTGCATACGCCACCTCATTCTGCATTTATATTACTCTGATGTTATGGGATGTTATTAATATAGTTTGATTCACCATGATTTCTATGATGATGTTTAAGATAATAGTTTTATTAATTTAAAAACAAAAACTTTTAGTCTTAATTATTGGGATGTTACAAGTTGGTATCAGAGCCTTAGTTTGAGTGATTCGGACATACTCTCGGGGGTGTCTGAAATCAAACTAAGGGTTTGGTAGAATTTTTCAAAAAATAAATTTTTATATAAAAAAAGGTTTTCTAATAAAAGAAAAAGGGTCTGGTGCATGCAATCGGACATACCCATACATGTTTGTTATGAATATATGTTATGAGATTTTAATGCTAGATTGGGGCTACGGATCTGCTCAGGATTTCATGTTAAGAGAGATGCCTTTGTGTGCCTGTTGTTTGAGCTTTAGAATTGCATGCTAGTGCTGATCAGTCAGTGATAGGATGACCTGCTTAGGTTATGCTTTTTCCGATTACTCAATGCTCAAATGTTGATTGCTTTGTGCATTTTAGGAGTTCTCAGTAACTTCAGCTAACTACTAAGAGAATATGCTAAGTTTCATATTATTGAAACTAAATAATTTTAGAAGGTTAGGTTTAACTCTATTGGGTGGCTCTTGTTTGAGTTTAATGGTTGTAGTGTGAGACTTTTCATTTGAAAAATTATCTGGTGTCGGTGAAATGTAATTGTATTCGTGAGCTAGTTAGAGGAGGTTAATGGGAGTTCCTTCTGTAGCTGATGACAGAAAGTAGTGTGGTTATTTCCCTAGGAAAACCTAAGAAGAGATTTAGTGTTGGGAGCATTGTCTTGTCGAGGATTGTATGTATGGATAAGGAGTGACTTGGAGGATTCAAAGCAATCCTTGAGGAAAGTACGGATAGATGTGGAAGGTAGTATAGGCATGTACTATTGGAAGCAGATGGTCTGTACTCGATTCAAGAAAAGTTGTGATGAAATCAGGAAGCTTGTGGTGTGTGAGACTCCTCGATATATATATATATATATATATATATATATATATATATATATATATATATATATAATGATGTGTATTATGATGGTTTATATGGTCTATTTTCAGTATGGTGACTCTTCAAGGCAGACCGATTAGTGGTTCTATTGCTGGTGAGGGTTCAGGCTCGTGTTTTGAAGTAGGGCAGTTGGATAATCAGACACCGTAGTTCATTTTGTATGAGATTACCCACAACATACTTGAGCAGACTCCTATGATCTTTGGTACGATCAAGGAGGGTATCATGGAGGTGTTGTAGGTGCACTTGGGCTCTTTCTGTTCTGAGATGGTGGCTTTGATTGCGGCATGTTCGTTGACTTTCAGGGAGTTCTAGACTTGTGGGGCTCCGGAGTACTTCGGGGAGAAGGACCCGATCACGAGCAGGTGTTGGTTAGTAGATGTCGCTAATGCCTTCCACACTAGCAGTTGTCCCGATGGGGCAAAGGTCAGACTTGCTTCCTGTATTCTAAAAGACAGAGCTCGAGACTCGTGGGAGGAGGTTGGGTGCTTCGTTGGTGATGTGGCGGTTGATTCGATGACATGGGATAATTTATGACTAGATTTCGAGTTGAGTTTGCACCAGTGATTGAGGTGCAGCAGTTGGCGAGGGGGTTCCACGACCTTCACCAGACTACTGAGATGGTGGCTGAGATCACCGCTATGTTTCGCGAGAGGGTGATGTTGGTTCTACAGTATGTGATGGATGAGGAAATGAAGAAGGTGAGATACCATGAGATGTTGAGGAATGATATTTGGCAATTTGTGAGCCAATCCAATTGCAAGACACTAGAGGATATGATTATGAGAGATAGAGAGAGGGAGATTGATATTGAGATAGAGAGGAAGAGCAAGTCGGATAATGCTCAAGTTTAAGGAGGTTCGGGCAAGAGGTCCAAGGTATTTGATTCAAGATCGAGAGACCAGCAGGGTCGGAGCCGTTGTGGCAAGTACGACAAGACGCACGATGGGGCATGTAGGGTGGGTGGTTCTGGTTGCATCAAGTGCAGTCGGATGGGTCATATTAGCAGGGATTGTACCGCTACTACTACCACCACCACCACCCCAGTATCTGATCTAATTTGCTTCCATTAAAATTAGAGGGGCTACAAGAAGGCACATTGTCCGAGTTTGGCATCAGCAGGACCAGTGGTAGCACCTGTTCCAGCGACACTGCGGATTACTGATGGCCACCAGGGCAAGGCGGATGCACCTATGGGGAAGAGCATGGATTTTCAGCTGACGGTCGAGGAGGCTCGCGCAGCACCTGATGTGGTGACATGTATGTATCTTCTCCTTATCTCTTTATTTATGTTGAATTGTCTGTTTATATTGTGTTTTATTTTAGGATCGTTCGTCGTGAACGATATCTCTACTTTGATATTGTTTGATTCGGGGGTTACCCGATCTTTTGTATCGCTTGCGCTTAGTAAAAGGTTTGTTGGAGCTTCGGGGGAGCTGGATTGTCCTCTAGATGTTGATATTGTTGATGATCGATATGTCCAGGTATTAAGGGTTCATCAGGTTGTGTTCTTGAGATGTTCACCGAGCAATATCCGACTGATTTGGTTCCCATTCCTTTGTGCAGGAAAAAGGTTATTGCTGGGATGGAGTGGTTGAGCCCCAATGGGATGGTGATTGATTGTGGGCATTGGTTGGTACATATTAAGACTCTAAGTGGTGGAGACTTGGTGGTTCAGAGGGAGAGAGCTCAGCATGGGTTGATTCTATGTTCAGCGGCTAGGGCCAGACGCTATCTTCATCAGGGTTGTTCTGAATATGTCTCTTATGTTATGGATACCCGGGATAAGGATAAGGCGACCTTGGATAATGTACCAATTGTATAGGAGTACCCGAATGTGTTTCCAGAGGATTTTCCTGGGGTGCCTCCGGAGAGGCAAGTGGAGTTTAAGATTAACCTGGTTCTTAGTGCGGCTCCGATAGCCAAGGCACCGTATCAGTTATCTCCTCCATAGATGCAGGAGTTGTCTACATAGCTACAGGAGTTATTAGACAAGGGTTTCATTCGTCCAAGCAGTTTGCCATGGGGAGCACCGATCCTGTTTGTGAAGAAGAATGATGGTTCTCATCGGGTGTGTATTGATTATCAGGAGTTGAAGAAGCTAACGGTGAATAACCGTTATCCAATCCCAAGGATTGATGATTTGTTTGATCAACTTCAGGGTGCATCTTGGTTTTCCAAGATTGAGCTACATTCGGGTTATCATCAGATGAGGCTCAGAGAGTAGGATATACATAATACGGCCTTTCAGACTCATTATGGTCATTACAAGTTCGTGGTGATGCCCTTCAGGCTCACCAATGCTCCATCCGCATTCATGGACCTCGTGAACTGCATATGTAGGTTGATCCTAGATCGGTCTGTGGTTGTATTCATTGATGATATCATGGTCTATTCCAAGACACAAGAGCTGCATGAGAAGCACTTGAGGGAGATTTTGGCGACTTTGAGGAGGGAGAGACTTTTTGCGAAGTTCTCAAAGTGTGAGTTTTGTTTCCACGAGGTGATGTTTCTGGGGCACCTTGTCAACTAGAATCGTATTCTGTAGGTCGTGATGTGGTGGGAGGTTCCGAGGTCTCCATTTAAGATTCGAAGTTTCCTTGGTTTATAAGGTTACTGTTGGATATTTATTCAAAATTTCTCCAAGATAGTGGTTCCTCTTGTTGGGTTTTGAGCATTCTAACACGCCTAAGTGTACATGCAACCCTAAATACCTTGGATCTATGTTTTCTCTATTATACATGCAAATAAGAACTTCCAAGGTATTATCCTAATCTAGCATACAAATCAATGAATGTAACAAGATAGAATACATACCTTTTGATGTAGCTTGATGTCTTCAAGCTTTAAGAGCTTAGCCCCAATAGTGTGGAAGCCTCAAGTGGAATCACAATCACCAAAACACTTAGAATGACTTGAGAGAATTCTACAACTCATGAAATCGGCTAGCCCTTTCACTTCACAATCTAGTGGCCGATTTAGTCAAGAATAAGATGCTTATATAGTTAGGGTTACACCATGTAAACCCTAATTGACATGGCCTTTCATTTCCATGATCCATGGGTACAAATACACCATGGAGCATCCATGGACCATCCTATGGGTTCTAGCCCAACTTGATTATCCATGGAGCATTAGCCCACTATACAAGTATGGATGATTTACACAATCAACCCATATATTTAATTAGTCTTCTTTTGATCACTTAATTAATCCTAGATTAATTCTTGATCAATACTAATTAAATAATCTTATTATTCTTACTATTAATATACTATAACTTATAATATATTAATAACCATGAGTGTCTTATTTCTCTGATTATAGTCTATCCAAGTGCATGATGGTATGCAACCCAAATGGACCATGCCGGGTCGGGTGAAGTCTTACCAATTATAGTTATGGACTTAGACATTAATCCAACAGTCTCCCACTTGGATAAGTCTAAAACTATTATTGCGTATGACTTCAGGAACCAACCGGCAATCGTAGCTCTCAAAAGCTTCTGTCGAACTCTGACCTTGTAGATGAACTCTGACCTTTGTCTGTGACTTGTCCATTAGATAAGGGATCATATATTCCTCCATTCTAGATATCATATGGATTGAGACATGGATCATAATCATTCTCTCTGTCCATTTGTTGTTTCCCGATTTGCGATTTATGACGACTGACTAATTGAACAAATCAAATTAGCCCTGGCCCGGCCGAGCACTTCCATTTGTCATCATCAAATCATCGAGGGGCCCACAGATATCGCTTTTATCCCGAAGGTAAAAGGAACGGATAAACTTCGACTCATATGGCTTGTTCTACTACTTGTTGAATCATACACAAAGGCACGTTTTATAACACCGAGTTACCGTATGCGTTTACGTGCAATCAATGTACTATCAACTCATAGTAACAACTCATATCTCTAGGTTTGAAGAATATAAGATATTATCGTCTCATGATCACTCGTGATAAAATCCATGAAGTGATTCCAATGAGCGCGGGTTGAATCCAATACTCATAACTTATGAGCACTCATGATTGTTGTAGCCTTGTCCAACACCTTAGACCTCTACAACCCATCATGACAGTCTTAATTCAAATCTACTTCCAACATATGACCGACTGTGGATGGTTTTGAATAACTTAGTCATTCCGGAAGAATAACCCAGTTTATTCGGGAAGTCAAAACATGTAAAATGAAACACAATAATAATTGAATCCAATATGGTATCAACTCTTTGAACATAAATAAAACACATTTTATTTATCACCATATGATTACACATTATTCATTGTATACTGTTTTAGCTATCAACTTTATTCTTGAATTTAAAACAATAGTTGTCCCATGCTCCAAGCATGCACACTATGTTTTCTTAAACACTAGTCATGCCACACACCAAGTATGCATACTATGTTTGTCTATGATCTTTACTTTGTGAACTAGATCAATTGAACATAACTTCAATGATTCTCTTTTCACACTCCCAAATCCTTACTGCAAATGCAAGAATTCCAAATTCATGCCATTTACTGAAATCTGTTAGATTCTAAACTTATATGCATTGATCTTCTTGTAATGATTATGTACAAAATCAGAAAGACTTGACAACAATCATTACAGAGCATTCCAAAGGAGATCAGCTCCTTGGAAACATCCTTCTTGCATTAAGTTTCCTTAATCTTACACAGATTGAAAATTCTAACTTTTAAACATTTCCAGATTCCATTTTGACTATCACTTCTGAACAAGAGTTGCCTCCTTACAGATTATGTCAATATGGTCCTTCCAGAATTATCACTATACTTCCAATTGTCCTTGAGCAACCAATCTTTGGTAAACCTTAGATTGTCCTCGACAATTGTTTAATCCTTTTAGTCAAATCCAGTTCTAAACCTTTTCCCTTCTTAATGCCCCAGGCATTTGGAAAATTTTAGAACGGATGAATATAGCACATGTAACCGATCCTATATCCGAAGCATATGGGACACGATTCATGATGTCTTACATAAAGACTAAACCAGTCTTTTGCTATAAAATTTCCATTTCAATTTGCCAAGTTCTCATAATTCAGATTATGAAAAGGGATGCCGTAATCATAATCGAATTTTAGAACGCAAATAATGGACCCATATACAGAATTTCCTTATGTTGAGCCATTCCAACATGAAATTCATATATATATCCTTGACTAAATGATTAAAACCTCACGATCTAAGCTTATAGATTTGAGATGAAGTATAATTTCCTCTCCCTTAATTATAGCAAAACAACTTTTTCCCAATTGAAACTTTTGTTTTCTATAATTAACATTGCTAACTTGCAATACTTATCATAATTATCATGCTCCCACTAACATGATGATTATTAGCATAACACTTATGCTCCCACTAGCTTTGACATGTACTCAGAAATCAACTGACTTTCTCACCAAAGTTCAGATTTCTGATACTAGATTGTTTTGATAAAACTTTATCAAAAATCATACACCTTCCCTTAGATAGCACACTTGTGTGTCTAAACAGTTATGAAGAGGTATGCCGTAATCATAATGGTTAGACCTTTTTGCCACTTCTCACAAGTCCATATTAGTGTGTCGGTTAACCACACGCGCTCCACTAACGACTTTGAGAATGAAAATATCACAATTGCTATCTAGATAAAATCTACTTAGTGAAAGTGTTTCCTCACCATCATTTTCATGAATCGGAGAGAAACCTTATGACACTTAGATTTATATGGTGTATGAGTTCCTACCCATATGAATTTGTCAAAACCATAATCACAAGACAAAGATAATGACAAATCCAAAACCATATGGATTGAACTCAATCTTTACTTCTTGCCACCTGGCAGCTCAAGGGCCTGCCATTGCTTCCAATTTGTTGTGCAACAAATTGAGAACTCTAAGAACTCATATGCAAAGCCAACTTTAACTGGAATGGGCACAGAATATGTCAACACGATAGGTTATAAACCTCAAGTCGTGTGCTAGTGAAGAACTTCAGGTTCTATTCTTGATTAGTTCTTGAGACTTTCAAGACCTTTAAGACTCCCACTGTCCTCTTGACCTATAAGACTCCCTTGTCAAATATCCAAGAGATAGTGTGGATTCTAATCAAGACAAACACTTCACACATTTGGCCTAAGTTGGTCTTTGTTTTATCCAAAACATCACAACTTACCAATTTCAAATGTACAAGAGTAGAAAACTTTTACTCTTACATTTGACAAGTGTTTTAAACCTTCTTTAAGACATGTCACTCAAGTTACAATCTTGGAGTATGACTCTAAGACTTGTATTGGAACGAAGTATGACTCATCTTCTTGATTTAACCACTTCAACAATTCAAGTTCCTCTTCTTAGTCATAAGAATGCACTAAGATTTTCTTAGAGAACTAATTGTGCTATGGTTTCTTAATCATTAAGATGATCACAAAATTGATACTAAAGTACTCTCCCATCTTTTCAGATTTGAGAAACTTTTATCCTTCTGCCTAATTTGATTCTTCTTATTCGCTCTGCCTTACATTGGAACCTTTTCCAATGTCTCAGAGTTACACTTAAGCTTGTAAGTATAATCATATTTACTGAGCTTTAGTAAATTATGACGAATAGTCTTATCAATCTTTTGTGGTGGACTTGACCAGTGCACAAGAATGTGTACTCGATCCCTTAGTCCTTTACTTGACTCACACATCCATGTGAACAAGTAATTAGTCTTAATTTTTCCAAAACTTGAAAGTTCTCATTCATCATGCTATACAACTTGCATGATTCCAAGTTTCGGTCCAATTGAAACTTGGGTGATGAGAATCTTTCCTTATTTGGTAAATTTAGACATTACCACAAATGAAAGAATCAATTTCATATCTCCACTCTTGCTATTAATGGAATCATATAAGCAACAATTTTTCCTCAAATGGCATTGTAAGGATATTTTAAAATAAATAAAATCAAAAATTTTCTTTTATTTTAAAACTTTGCGGAAAAACTTATCCTTACAATCCATATGAAAACTTGTTGTTATCTATTCCTAAGCAATATCTCATAACTCCTAAGAAGTAGCTCAAGAATCCGATCTTCAAACTATGCGATAGAAATCCATCTACGCGATCAGATTCAGCATATTCTTTCTTTAAGTTCCTTTACTTTTCTTTGATTCTTAAAACATCACCATGTGACCTAGTCACATCATGTATCAAGAATCTCAGAATAGAAACTTAACAGAGTTAGATAGTGGAATTTACCTGAAGTAGAGTCAAACTTATTGACATTAACATCCTTAGGTAAATTTGGCAGCTTCGCAACCAATGCCCCTTCCTTTGGCAATATAAACATATGGACCCTTTGATAATGGTACAAGGGACTATCACAGACTTAGCTTTTCTCTTTACCATTTGGTCAATCGAGTTGACTATGGCCGATCCCTTTACCATTGGGAAGAGAATGCTTTTCTGGATTTCCTGTGTCACTATTGTCAATGTCCATCAAGTTTTAAGGAAGTTGATCGTAACAAATAGATAAGATCATTAAGGGTCCTGTCATAGTCTGTTTCATAGGTGTCCCAAAGGAACTCACTATGTGACTTAGAAAGTGATTGAACCACCGACTTTCTCAAGACTTTGACACCCAACTCTCCCGGCTTGTCAATATGTGACTACATCTCCAAGACGTGACCACACCTAGACCTTGCCTTGCCAATAGGGCCTGAATGACCTTAAACTTTTTCAAGAACTTGTGGGTTGGGGAGAATAATTGGAGGAGGAGAAAGAAGTATGATATCCATGGGACATCATCTTCATTAGGAAACCTTGTTCCAAAAGATTTGGGAAGATCATAGGTGCCTAAACCAGACAACTTTTGGGAGATATTCAAGATAGTTGATTTAAAGTCCTTAATATGACACCCAATATGAAATATTAAGGCTAGGACCCAACAAACTATATTTATAACTTAGAAGAGGTATGCCGTAATCCAAGCTATAAAATATTTGAAGGTAGGTGAATGACGATTCACCAATTTCCACCAAGATAAACGAAATGTATTATTAGGTTTTAATTGGTTTTGAAACTCCTAGATCTTTGAGATTCATTGAACTGTTCAAAGGCATGTTTCAATCTCGAGTGTGCCCTTCAGGTTTTGTGACTGGGATGCCGAGGATCACAAAACAAGGTGTGAAGTAACCATGCAAATTACTTGGTACCCTTAAGTGTTTACCCCTCAATCGATGTGCCGGTTAACCACACACGCTCCATCGATACTATGATAAACATTAAGTCACCCTTTACCTACCTTGTTAAGTCCAAGTTAGTGTGCCGGTTAACCACACATGCTTCACTAACGACTTAGACAAAGTGTAAAGTGTAATTTCATGGGTTAGCACCTTATTCACATTTTTCCTAAGTAACTAAGATTGGGTATTATTAAGAGTTTAGTTACTTAGTATTATCATTAATACTTTTAATGAAGGGAAAATTCTAGTCCTGTCAAACCCGTTCGGCTAACGACCCTCCACCAGTCAAGCAAGCGGTGGGTGAGAGTGGACACCCATTAAGTTGCCATTTTATAGGTAACAACCTTATACCCACCTTATAGACCGACTTCGTGAATGAGGCGTACTAGCGGTAAGACTGACTTTACTCTTATACATATATATATTATTAACTTATAATATTATAAAGTATAAGGGTTGAATTTTAACTTTTAAAATTCTAAGGGCTAACTTGGAATTAAAGTATTCATAAGTGAAAACTTTTCAAATTCCAAAACTTGAGGGCAAGTTTTGAAACTATTCAAAACTAATTAATTCCATAACTTATGCGTTTAAAGTAGTTTTAATCCAAAAAACTCTTCAAGTTCCATAACTTGAGGACAAGTTATGGAAGACTTTAAACTAATAAAAGAACTAACTTTTTCTTTATTTTATAACTTATGGATTTAATTATGGTTACATATTTTTTCTTTAATGAAGTGACTCTTGAACTTCCATAACTTGAGGACAAGTTATGGAGTCATAAAAAAATTATTCAATGACACAAGACTTCTTCATTTTGTAACCATTGCCAACTATTATGAGTTTTATGAGTCTTTAATGTGACTCTTCATGTAACTTGAGGACAAGTTACACAAACACATTTTATACTCAACTCTTAGATTAAAATGGATTAAAAGCAACTATTTCAATTAACGTTTCTATTAATCTAAGCAACTCATAAGAACAAGATAATTCAAATCAAACTTTTTCATGTAATTAGTCTAAACCTTAAACTAATACAAAACATGAATCTATTGACAATTATCTTTGAAAATGGATTAGCATGAACATTACCACATCAAAAACAAGTTTATAAGTTCAAAAACAACTTAGGGTAATGTTCCTAGTCCATTTCTAGCCAAAAACCTCGAAAATATGCTGTCTGGGGGTCCAACTCGGCGAGTTGGATCGAATTGATCACATTTTAGGCATGGACTCGCCGAGTCTCTTGATCAGACAACAACAAATTCGTTTTTTTTCAGCTTCTATTGCAGGTATAACAAGAAAACAAGCCTAGGCTCTGATACCACTGTTGGGTTTTGAGCATTCTAACACTCCTAAGTGTACATGCAACCCTAAATACCTTGGATCTATGTTTTCTCTATTATACATGCAAATAAGAACTTCCAAGGTATTATCCTAATCTAGCATACAAATCAATGAATGTAACAAGATAGAATACATACCTTTTGATGTAGCTTGATGTCTTCAAGCTTTAAGAGCTTAGCCCCAATAGTGTGGAAGCCTCAAGTGGAATCACAATCACCAAAACACTTAGAATGACTTGAGATAATTCTACAACTCATTAAATCGGCTAGCCCTTTCACTTCACAATCTAGTGGCCGATTTGGTCAAGAATAAGATGCTTATATAGTTAGGGTTACACCATGTAAACCCTAATTGACATGGCCTTTCATTTCCATGATCCATGGGTACAAATACACCATGGAGCATCCATGGACCATCCTATGGGTTCTAGCCCAACTTGATTATCCATGGAGCATTAGCCCACTATACAAGTATGGATGATTTACACAATCAACCCATATATTTAATTAGTCTTCTTTTGATCACTTAATTAATCCTAGATTAATTCTTGATCAATACTAATTAAATAATCTTATTATTCTTATTATTAATATACTAAACTTATAATATATTAATAACCATGAGTGTCTTATTTCTCTGATTATAGTCTATCCAAGTGCATGATGGTATGCAACCCAAATGGACCATGCCGGGTCGGGTCAAGTCTTACCAATTATAGTTATGGACTTAGACATTAATCCAACACCTCTTACTCTGTTGACGAATAAAACCACCACTTTTGGTTAGGGGCCCAAGCAGTAGGCAACTTTTGAGATCCTGAGGCAGAGACTATGTGAGGCGCCGATTTTGACCCTGCCGGAGGGTGTTTAGGATTTTGTGGTTTATTGTGATGCATCGATCACGGGTTTGGGTGCAGTTCTAATGCAGCGGGGTCACGTGATAACTTACGCTTCGAGGCTGCTGAAGCCTCGTGATGTGGATTATCCGACACATGAGTTTGAGTTGGGGGATGTGGTTTACGCCTTTAATATTTGGTGGCATTACCTATATGGGGTCCGCTGTACTATCTACATGGATCACAATAGCCTGAGGTATCTGATGGATCAGTTGAATCTGAACATGAGGCAGTGCCAATGGTTGGATGTCATGAAGGATTATGATTGTAAGATCCTTTATCATTCAGGGAAGGCCAATGTAGTGGCCGATGCTTTTAGCTGTAAGTTGGTCACAACTCTGATTAGGGGTATTTGTTTGAGGATGGCTGTGATTACTCCACTTTCGGCATGGATTCGAGAGGCACGGGTTGAGGCTATGAAGGAAGAGCACTGAAACAGTGAGCGCATAGTGGTTCAGGTGGCTTCCTTTTATTATGATAGTCGAGAGTTATTAACTCTCCATCAGAGAGTGTAGGTTCCGTATTGGGGTGGTGTACGTCAGGTTCTGATGGAGAAGGCGCATAAATTGAGATTCTCCATTCATCCTGGGGCCACAAATATGTATAGAGATCTTCGTCCTGCTTATTGGTGGCCCTACATGAAGCAGGATGTAGCGTGGTATGTAGAGAGGTGCTTGACTTGTAGGAAAGTTAAGGCTGAGCATCAGCAGCCTCAGGGCAAGATGCAGCCGTTAGATATTCTCGTTTGGAAATGGGAGGAGATTACCATGTATTTCATTACAAAGTTACCTCGGACTGCACACATAGTGGATTCGATTTGGGTCATCGTGGACTCATTGACCAAGAGCGTGTATTTTATCCCGATTTAGGAGAGTATCTCTACGAAGAAGTTGGTTGAGGTATACATCAGGGAGGTCATGGCACGACATGGGGTGCCAGTTTTTGTGGTGTCAGATAGGGACCTTTAGTTTACCTTCAGATTTTAGAAGAGGTTCCACGAAAAGTTGGGTACTCGTCTGCATTTCAATACAGGCTTCCACCCACAGACTGATGGTCTGAGCGAGTGGACTATTCATACCTTGGAGTATATGCTTCGGGCATGTGTTTTGGATTTCGGGGGGGGGGGGGGGGGAGTTCGGATATGTATCTCCCTTTGGCGAAGTTTTCATATAACAACAATTATCACGCCAGCATTGATCGACCTCCTTTTTAGATGCTATATCGGAGGAAATGCAGGACCCTGATTTGTTGGGGTGAGGTCGGTCAACGAGTCATGGGGAGTACTGAAGTGGTACTCAAGACTATCGAGTTGATTCAGCATGTTTAGAGTAGACTCCAGATATCTCAAATCCGACAGAAGAGCTATGCGAAAAGCGTTGATCATATCTAGAGTTCCAATTTGGGGATATGGTTCTCCTGAAGGTGTCACCTTGGAAAGGTGTCATCCAATTCAGGAAGAGGGGAAATTGGGCCCCAGGTACATCGGTCCTTTTAGGATTTCGTCCCGGGTGGACCGGGTTTTTTATCACTTGGATCTTCCTAAGGAGTTTAGTCAGATCCATAGCATTTTTCATGTCTCTCAGCTGCGAAATTTTTTAGTGGATGATTCCATGGTGGTTCTATTGGAGGATGTTCAGGTGGATGATTGCCTGAATTATATCAACAGACCGGTGGCGATTCTTGACCGGAAGACGAAAACCCTGAGTAACAAGGTTGTTGAGTTAGTGAAAGTCTCGTGGCAGCATCATAAGGGTTCAGAATGAATGTGGGTGCCGGAGGACGATATGAGGGAGCATTACCCAAAGTTGTTTGGGGTTGTGGACTCCGAGGACGAATTCTGATTCAAGTGGGGGAGAATTCTAATATTCGTAATTTGGTAAGTTTCCTTTTAGCCTCTTATTGAAAAATCCTTTTTATTTTGGTCCCTAGCTAGTACGTGGGACGTACTCTATGAGTACACTTAGCGTACTAGCTCTTTTCTGGTCATGGGCTTCACCCATGTACGCCCAGCGTATGTAGGAGTACGTTGGGCGTACGCAAGGTTTGGGCAAACCCTAATTTTTAGGGTTTGCACCCTATTTAAACAACTTAAACCACCTCTTGTACATTTATTGATCAACCTCCATCCCCCTATGCCCTAAAAATGAAACCTTAAGTGGCTCTTGTGAGTTTTCAGCATGAAAGTGAGATTTTGGTGGTGTTTTAGTGAGACAAGAAGAATAAGAACTCTTGGTGGTTGAGTGGGAGTAGCTTGAGCTTGTATACCCAGCTTCATCATCATCATTGCAAGCCCTTTGAGGTATAAATTTCTCTACTTGATGATTCATTATGCTAGATCAATTTTTGGGACTTTGTTTATGCATTTTTGGGTCTTTAAGCTAAAGTTGAGCTTTTGATCTACTCCAGAAGTCATGGATATTAGATCTTAGGTCCTTGGAGGTCCCTTGTTCATATAAAGGCAAACTTTATGAAAGATATTGGTTTATCCAAGTGTTAAGAGCTTTATTAAGCTTATTTTTGAGTGTTGAGTCCCATTAAGCCATGCATGGGTGTAAAGTTGTCAATTTTACGTATTAAGCCAGCCTTTAGCACCAGATCTGAGAGTTTGGCAAGAGGTCTTAACCGATTAAGTGCTTAATAGAGAGGATTAGTAGTCAGGGGAGTACGTTGGGCGTACAAGCTGAGTACATCCCGCATACCCAGTTGATGGACTCTTGGGTTTGACGTTCTCGGTATTGGGCCATGCTTTGGTCTTTTAAGGTAGGGCCTTGTTAAGCCATCAGACTTCTGATTTTGGGCTTTTGCTAGTATATTGGGCTCTCTTGGATTTAGACCCATGATGGGTTTTGAGCCCAATTTAGAAGATTGGTCCATATTGGGCTTCGGGTTTCCATTTAGGAAGTTGGGCCTTTTGAGTAGTTAGGTTGGGTCTTGGTTTTAGACCAAGTAAGAAAAGGGGTAAATGGTCTTTTACCTGTATATAGGCCAAGTAGCTTAGATTCTTGATTACGTGTCGAGATCCAATTATTAATTGGATATTATTTGATGATGTTAGCGTGGGGATTTTCCGGAAAGGTAGGACCCCGTTATGTGGGGATGAGTATAATGAAAAGCCATATAGGGATTGTATTATGTGCATCCAAAGACATGCACCCAAAAAAGTAATAGTTGAAAAATTGGTTTATATATGACTCTCAAAAGAAATTATATATCAAAAGTAATTTGTGTTTTATCTAAAATATTCCAAAAGCCAAATAAAGATTCTATGAACCATTTTATACTTACGAATCAAAACTAAAAAGGCAAATTGTTGCTAGGTTTAACAGTTAGATCGAATTAATGTAGTTGATGCTAGAGAAAATATGTTTAGAGCACAAACAGTTGGATACTCCAAAATACTAACTAAATTTCATATAAAACTTTCATATAAATTATGAAAATGATGTGTTTAAGGAACTTTGTATATCAAATTCCCTTGTAAAAGACTTTTAAACAGCCTTTAACATATGCATTTTTTTATTCTTTCTGTTACATATTATAAAAAATATAATTGTTTTTCTTTTTTAGTTTTCGATTATTTATATAAAATTACTCATTAACACAAAATACAAATTGCATGTAGTATAAAAAAATGGATACTAAAGATATAATTATACATTACCAATATATTAAATAGTTTATAATGTACAAATATATTTGAAATGTTAATATTATTTTATTAGTCTTTACTTCAATATTCATGTATGAAAATTTGTTATTGGGGTATATTGGAAGCTTAACTTAGTGGATATTGCAGTCTGTCATCTGCTGTCACTTAATTTTCTATCTAATATCCAGTTTAGAAAAAGTAATATATATATATATATATATATATATATATATATATATCTATATATATAGTTAGGATTAAATATGAATTACAAGTATTGCGTGATTGTATGACTAGATTTGGATCATTGGATTATAATTCCTAATAACTAAGATTCTTATGGTATACCATAGTTATTGTGTGATGCTTCACACATGAACAATTCTTTATTATAAAAAACTTGTATTTAAGGACATTATAGACATTTTTATTAACATCAAGTAAGGAAGTTGCTATTATCTAGGTAGTTACGATTCGTTAGTTTTTATTCAAATCTATATTAGCTATTTTTTTATAACGTTGATTCGGATCATAAAACCATATACAAATATAGTCATTTCATTCTTAAAGAATATGAATGTAGTCTAGTGATTCTTTGTAAATTAAGATTCTTAATATGTCCTCTCATTCTTAAAGAATTTGAATGCAATCTAGTGATTGTTTGTAAATTGAAATTCTTAAAGAATACGCTTGTGTATATAATTTTAATAACAACGAATTGCATTAAATTAACAATAATTCTTATTGAAAAATTGATATTCTCCCGATAAATAATGTAAAAAGGTAATAAAAATCGAATTATAGGAAGTAAAGAGTATTCTATGAGAATTGTACCATGTTTTGCATTCTTTATATCATATTTTGTAAGAATAAGAAAGAGTTAGAAGGAATTACTAAAAAAATAGAATAAGTAAACATAAAACAATAACATATATATACAAAATTTTAAAGAATATGCACAACCCTATATACTACATTTTTCAAGAATTTGTCATCATTTTTGAAGAATATAAAAAAACATGATATATAATACATTCTTTTAGAATTTGTCATCATTCTTGAAGAATCTTCTTTTGTTTTTGATGGTTTTCTCATGCCTCTATCTTTACATCTTCATGTTTGAACCTAAACACCCAAATCATTCATTTAAAACACACAAACAGACATGAGGTATCATATGTTGTGAAATAGCGCAAGAACATTCAAGAGAATGATGTATAGTCATAATGAAAACAATAAATTCTCACCATTTGTGTTTCCTTTAGTTGTATCCAAAGATAAAGCAAGTTCATCGTTAGGTTGAGTAACCTAACCTTTTGGAATGGCAAGAGAGTAAGGGGTTATATGAGTCATTGGTAGGAAGTACGAAGTAAGGTACAAGTAATGTCAGGGCCCATAGAGTTGACCATCTTGACCTACCGTTGGCATAAGTGAGCCAACAAGAGCATAAGGTCCATATGGTGCTTAGCCATAACCATAATCACCCTCTAATGAAACCACAAACAATATATATATACACATATAAGCATGTTTTCATGTCATAATATAGATAGGAAACTGGTTCTTACATGAGACAAAGCAACTCCATTTGGGTTCAAAACTCATGCGGTTGTGATATGATCTTCTATTGGAGCAACTACCCATCAAAGAATCAGACCCCCTGATTATTCTTTATATTGGGTGCAACTCCATAGACAAACATACTTGTTTAAGTGTAGCTTTAATTAAACTAATACGAATAAAGCTACATGATAATGACAAAAAGACATGATATAGTGATGGAAAATGCATCCAAAACTGATAAATCATATCAATTTCTTTATTTTGATCACAAGAATTCTATGAATTTTTTATATAGTTAGAATTAGAAGAAAAAAAAAACTTGACTTTAAAATTTTTGAGTCGGTACCTTCTTGAGTTTTGAATCGCAATCAACAAGTGAAACGAAGAATAATGGATTCCATTCTCCTTAACTGAGGTTAAAGTAAGAATTAAAGAACAAGTGCAAAATTTATTCAGTTTAAACAACTTGATGACAATAACACTTATTCGAAAAAGAACACATTCTATTCTTACAAGAATAATTTGTGTGTCTATTATTTTAGAGAAGAACAAAGGTTAGACTTGAAGTTTTCAGGAATCTGTGCCTTTATTCTTGAAGATTCTCCGACTATAATCTCCATTCTTAAGTACCAATGACCTGTGTGTTCCACCATATCCTTACCTCCTTTTAAATATCGAATAGACATCAACCATTCTTTCATCCTATAAAGTACAAGAATAAAGAGTACATCAAGATTTGACATTTTATAACAAATTGTAAAGTGTAAATTCAAAAGAGGATGGAGTGGGACTACATACAAGGTCACCGGTTAAAGAAAACCCCCTTTAGAGAACTGTCATTTTAGATAAACAATAGCAAGGTCGCTGATTTCCAATTTTTTTGAGTTTTCTTCTATTTCTAACTTGAAAATCAAGTTCTAATTTATTTGATTAACTTTAAGTTTGATTTTTCTTTAACATAATTTTTGTTATCACTGAATTGGTTTTACAAGGAATCATATAAACAATATAAAAACATTAAATATATAATTTAAAAAGAAATATTTAATGATATATGGAAGTCACGTAGCAGAACAAAAAGAGAATCCATGTTTACCTCATATCTTCATCCTATATACACTAGAATACTGATCAGGATCCACCTCCCACATTTAAGGTATACCATCTTGTGATTGAAAGTGCCCCAAATATTTTCTTCACGAGTAAATAATAACATATATAGATTATAAAAACAAGTAAATGAAACTGTTACTAATTCTTTTTGTGGAATATATGAAGCTATTGTTGCCCATCACACAATTTGACCAAAACCTCCTATCAACCATGTAATAATAAAAGATTACTCTATAACATGATTCATCAATTCTTTTTATTTACAGATCCGATCTCCTTAATTATGTGTATACTTGTTGCCAATAAAGGCTTACAAATATATGATCATCTTCTCTTCTTGATCAGGAAGTTTCATATCTGGGCTAGAGTTAATTTGTCCATATAAGTCTATAACTCTTACTTCATCATAGCAAATCTAAATCAGAATAAGATACAAAATAAATAAGCAAAAACTGAAATCCAAAGAGGGAGAAGAGTTTTCGTTCAACAACCATCCTCATCTTCAATCGAGTCTGATATGTAGGGTTGTGTTTTTCTTTTCCAATCGATGAACATGACTGATATTAATATAAGAATTAGAGAACAAAGGCAGAAAAAGGGTTTGACTTTATTTTATTCATCTGCGATATGGAGATTAGAGAGCATAGATGGTTAGAGGCAGCCATGGATTTCGGACGAGCGTGTTAGATTTTGGGGGAATAATGATGATCAAAGCTTATAATATGGGGTTTTATGCCACAAATATAGGTTTATAATTATAGGTAATTAATTAATTAATTGTTAATTTTACTATAATACCCCTCTCTATTGATTGGTCAAGAATGACTCACACATTCACACAATAGATAGTGTTCATATACGAACCTAACTCTATCTCTCTCTCTCTCTCTCTCTCTCTCTCTCTTTATATATATATATATATATATATATATATATATATATACACGCACCTTAATAAGCATTTAACTTCAATTGTTGAATTTTAAGAGGTACACCCCTTAAAGCAACAAATACAACAGGTTTATACATAGTAGAGAAATCAAACTTATCGATAGAAAAAGTCAATGCGATATTGTTTTGACCTGTTCATTCCTTATCTCGGCATTTGCCCATATCTCGCAGTTTCTGTTCATAAATCCTGGATAAATATCTTCACCAACCCATCTTCACCACCGTCACCCGATGCTTCCAGCCCACAATTTCTAATGCAGAGGCAAATATTTGTCCACAAAAAATGATTTTAGGGTTTTTGGTTTTAAAAAAATAAATTATTTAGTTCGGAGAGTGAATCAACATGAAATTTTTGAATGATATCTGGTAAGATTCCGTTTCTTGATGTAATTTAAGGAATGATTTTTTCTTCATGGTTTTCTTCTCCGTATCTGATTCTAACACCTTTTATTTTATGGAAAGATGATGTTCTAATTCTAATAGTTTCTGATTTTGTAGGTTTTTACTGGATCACCATCAACCTTGGCCATCCACGACCATCCCTGCTACCGTCCCTACTCGAAATAGGTATAATACATCGATACTTCTTTCCCTCTAAGGCTTATCTTACACCAAGTATCTTTAGTATATTTAGTATTTTTCTACTGATTCCAATTACTTGATATGCAATGTTGATGGCTTGATCAACCTATGAAATCTGGTCAAGTTTTATACCATATGTGTGTTTAAAGTATCCATTCTTGACATACATATTAACATTGTAATACAGTAAATGCATGAAATAACATTATATTTTCATTTTTAGTGGTTTATAGGATAATATTTTAATTCCTTTTCATTACATCACCATTATTGAAAGAATTGAAACTATATGCTTATATTAATACAAAAAGTATGTTGCTATTTTTTGCTATTTCTATAATTCTTTTATTTATTAGTTCTTTGCGTGGAATTTGGAATTTCAACTAAAAACCTAGGTTTAAGCTAAAGTCATGGTATTGTAAAAGTAAAAAAGAATTTTTGGAGTTCAAATTGTTCATGCTCCAGTTGCCCTGCTAACTGTTGGCATTATGGTTCCAATCATCTTCCACTTTTATGTTCGTCATGAATTTATTGGTATAGAAAACTAAATTTTACAGTAAAAAGTCATATTACAAAATTAATTATGACAAATTCTTATAAGTCAACATCATTGGACTATGAATGTCAAAGTGAACCTTTTTAGTTTGAAGAATAGAAATGATGTTTGATTAAACAAACGACGGCTAATAATCAATGCCATTAATTTTCTTGTAAGAAATTAACGTATACAAATAATGTTTAAATGATTTTTTCAATTGAAAAAATAAACCAAAAACTTAATTTATTTTGTTTTTAGTAATTTTATACCTATTTGACATTGACCCCTTTACTTATGCAAGACTATTAAAATAACCAATTCATTTTATAAGTTTCATTTATACTATTATTTATAAATTATATCAGCTTAACTCATTATAAACATATTCCTTAAATATGGCTATTATTTATAAATTATATCAACTTAACTCATTATAAACATATTGTTTAAATATGTTGATTGTCCGTGAGTTGCAAAAGATACAAATTATTTTTTTAAATGGAAAAACGCTCGAACCATACGCTTAATTGGGGGGGGGGGGCTGTTAGCAGAGACGCGAGGTTTATTAGCGGGTTGGCCATGAAGAGAGCGGTCAATGTTGTTGATTTGATGGGCCTTCTTCCACAACTATGTGACCCGCAGAGTGAGCTTCTTTTGCTTCGATCATATATGGGCATTGCAAAACTTTTCTTTGGTTTAAGGACATGCCAATCGGTACACATAGAAGAGGCAGCATTATTCTTTGACAAAGGATTGCGCAGGTCTATCGAGGATATGATGGTATGTGGAGGCCCCTTCTTTGGAGAAATTCAGTGGCTCTTGGCTTCCTTACCTATTCGTTTCGGTGGTTTGGGTTTATACTCGGCCTACGAGGTTTCCTCCTACGCATTTGTAGCCTCGAGGGCCCAATCTTGGGCATTACAAGACTACATCTTACGTGACAACGACATATGTGATATGGACTCGGATTACCTATGTGCTATAACTCGTCTTCGCGATACGATTTCGGGATTTGACTGTAGCGGTTTCACTAATAAGGACACCGCCCCCCTAAATCCCAAAAAGCTATGGCGTGTGCCCTTTTTAGCAAAATCGTCCAAGATATGAAAGTCAACTTCGACATGACTGTCAGACAGAAAGCAGTCTTTGAGTGTCTGTGGGCGCCTCATGCTCAGGATTTTCTGCTAACTATCCCTATTGATGGTCTTGGCCAGCACATGTCTCCTGTGGAGTACCGAACTATCCTTCGTTACCGCCTCATGATTCCCATACTCCCAATTGACGAAATATGCCCAGTTTGTCAAAAGACATTTTTGGATACATTTGGGGAACACGCGGTTCATTGTATAGAGCTCCCTGATTTCATGTATAAACATGATGTGGTTCGGGATGTTCTCTTTGATGCTTGTCGGCGTGTTGGTATTTCTGTGAAGAAAGAAGCACCAGTGAACTTTTTGACGGACCCGCAGGATGGCAGGTCCACACTTAGACCGGCTGACATTTTGTTCTTTGGATAGATAGGAGGGAAGCATGCGTGCGTGGATCTTACTGGGGTCTCTCCTCTCGTTGGTTTGGGTAGCGGGGGTTTCACAGTTGGGCATGCCGCTTTGAAAGTTGATGCGTGCAAAGTAGTAAAGCACGAGAATGCATGTAGAGAAAATCAACATGTGTTTGTTCCTTTTGCATTCGATACATTTGGTTTTCTCGCTCCAGAGGCGGTGACGCTCCTTAATAGAGTCCAACAGGTCATGTATTCTAATGTCATATCTCCTAGATCCACAAATGTTGTTTTCAAAAGAATTGGTTTTGCCATCCAGAAAGGGCTAGCGGCGTAGCTTGTTGCCCGTTTGCCTTCAATCGATATGTATTGAACTATAGTATGTAAATCGACTGTCTTTAATAAAACTTACACTTTTGGTTTTTGGTTTTGTTTTAAGATCGGAAAGTGTTTTTTTATTAAATTGTTGGAAAACTATGATTTTATTTTAAGATAAATTTATTTTTAACTAATACAACCTATTTTTATTTTTTAAACCAAAATATTAATGTACTTATAAAATGAGAATTGATATATCACGATTAATACATGTGTTATTTGGAATATCACATGTTTCCAAAAGAAAACTAATCGTTGTAAAGATTTCATTGAAATTAATATTCGTCTTTCACCATAAAGAATCAACCTGTCATTATAAAATTATTTGCCAAAACATGTATTTTGAATATGATATGTTATCGAAATCAAACCATTTTTAATAAATAAAAATAATTATTATCTACACACTGAAAAAGATCATATATTAGAGAAAATTATTTGTGCAAAATAACTAATCGCATCTAAAACTAATTTCTAAATGAAATTATTCGCACCTATCACTTGGCGCGGACAAACGGCTAGTGTGTGTGTGTGTGTGTGTGTGTGTGTGTATATATATATATATATATATATATATATATATATTAGTTTTCTCTATATAATTATTATTTTGAGGATGGCTTTGCATTGTCATCCTTGTTTACCTATTTCTCACACATCTTATCTTCCCTTAACTAATTTATGGCCTTGCACCACCTGACACCTTTTCACTTTCTTTACGTGCCGTCTTCTGTTTGTTTCATGCTCTTTTGTTTTGTTTTTTCTAAAACAACTGGTGCTTTTCCGTTTGCCTCTCTTTCTACCACCTCTTTGCTCCTCCTTTCTCCACAGACAAGCATTTTCTTCTCTTTCGCAATGAACTATGTTGTCTCTCTAGAAATCGATAAATTGTTACATACCTGACTTGAAGTCTATCATCGGTGGTGTTTGTTGCCTTGACGTTCGACTATATGTTTCGATCATCAGCCTCTTTACATTTGTTCGACCCAACTAACGTCCCACGAGATTTCATGTTGTATAAACTCCGATGAATTGTTGTTTTGTGGTGTTTGGTGCACCGAATTTCCTGTTGTACAAGCCCCCGAATCTGTGTTTTGTATCTAGTACAAAACCATTTTGCATGATCTTTTAAAGGTACAACCTCTTGGGTATGTGGTGTTTGGTGCTTATCAATCGATCTTATAGAGTGATACGGGCATGATTTTTTTATTTGCGGGTTGGTTGGATGTTACTTGAAGGAGGTGAATTTGTCTTTTGCATCTATTTTAGAACCATTTGGCTTAATCTTTTAATGGTACAACCTTGTAGGTGCTAATCTCAATTCAAGAAGTGTAGGTTGTTGTTCATTTGGATACTGTATGAGTGTTATGGGTATGATATATTTTTTTTCATTTGCAGTTTCAATGGATGGAAGTTGAAGGAGTTAAATCTATCTTTTCTAACAAAGCACAAACATATATGTGTTCCCTTTTTTCTCTTTTCACCAGTTAACATTTATAAATTATTTTTGCAACATTTTATATTTGCTTACTATTATTTTATCAGTTTTCTTTTTAAGTGATTTTCAAAGAAACATTTTGACTTCATTTTTGGAAACAGGGCCTAAGCTTACAAAATACGGGTGTTTACGGTAGTAAATTTCACCGAAATGTATGAGAATTATGTTTAATTAATTAATTATATCGGCATAATGAGGAATTAAAAAAGCATGAATCAGATATAATCTAAATAAATAACTCAACTCACAACTCACAACTCTCAATGAGCTACATCTCTCAAGTATGCTCTAAATCTCTCAAGTACACTCTACAAATGTGTCATTAAATGTGAAGCATGTCAACATTTAATAGAGTATGAAGATAAGTAGGAGTAAAATGTAGGAGGATATTTAATTTTTTCTCTCTCTCTCTCTCTCTCTCTATATATATATATATATATATATATATATATATATATATATATATATATATATATATCAAGTCACAATGCATAAAATCCACAGTCTAAATGGGACTTCAAAGTCTCTTCTTTGTAATCCTCCATGAAAAACTTTGCATCCCAACATTGACCGTATGCATCGTATCTTTCGTCTTTTGTTTAAAATTCTTTTCTAAAAAGGTTTGTATAAAATTCTTTTCTTAAATGTTTGTAAAAACCTCTTGGATCCTATTTTGAATTTGCAATCACACAAGTGTTCATCCAAATCCCTCAAACCAGGCTTTGATTGTAAAACCCCCTTTTTCACCTAAAAATACCATTTATTTATTCTTATTTTAAAACAAAGTATATCCATGTCGGGTCAGGTCCAGTTAATACCAAATATAGTTACGAACTTAGACACCTTATCCAACAGTCTCCCACTTGGATAAGTTTGATAACTATAGTTGCAAGTATATCTTCAGGAACCAACCATCAATCGTAGCTCTTTAAAACTTTGTTGAACTATGAAGCGCTGTTTTAGATAAGTGATCATATATTCCTCTGTTCTCAAGATATCAGTCGGACAAACACATGGAACATGGTCTAACTTATTGTCCAACATTTGTTTCTCGATCTTTGATTTGTTTGACATATAACTAAATTGAACACATCAATTAGGTTCTGACCAGGCCCGACACATAAGTCAAAATCAAATCATCGAGGGCCCAGATATCGCTTCTATTGCTAGAAGGAACAGATAAACTTCGACTCATATGCTTGTACTAACTACTTGTTGAATTATGAACAAAATCACGTTTTATGACATCAAGTTACTGATGCGTTTTCATGCAATCAATGGATAGCCAACTCATAGTCAACAACTCATATCTCTAGGTTTGATGATATATATGATATTACCGTCTCGTGATCACTCGAGATAAATTCCATGAAGTGATTCAAGAGAGCGTGGGTTTAATCCAATACTCAGACCTTATGAGCACTCATGAATGTTATAGCAACCATTGCTATGTCTAATGCACCTTAGATAAATCTTACAAGCCAAATTCATGTCAAACTTGATTCATATCTACTTCCGACATATGACCGACTGTGGAGAGTTTGAATAAAATAATTATTCTGGAAGCCAAACATGCAAAATTAAAACAATAGTAAACGATCAACATAGGATAGTAACACTTTACTCAAAAATAAATAACAACTTTTATTTAATCATCAAATGTCAATTACATTTTACAAGTTTCAGAAAACTATCTAATTATTAAAAATAATATCGTCTCTCAGCTCGATGCTTCTCGCATGCTGCAAATGCCTAAACCTAGTCAGTCCCTTCGTGAGGGGATCTGCAGGGTTCTCTTCTGACGATACCCTCTTTTCCACGAGGAGTCCTTCTATCTTGTGCCTTATGAAGTGGTATTTTCTGTCAATGTGTCTCGATCTGCCGTGATCTCTTGGTTCCTTGGCTAAGGCAACCGCACTATTGCTATCACAGAAAACCTCCATAGGCTCTTGTATAGCTGGCACAACTCCAAGATCTCCAATGAAGTTCTTCAGCCATATCGCCTTTTTCGCTGCTTCACTCGCTGCTATGTACTCTGATTCACAAGTAGAATCAGCTACTGTCTCCTACTTGGAACTTTTCCAAGTAATTGCTCCTCCATTTAGGGTAAAGACCCAGCCTGACTGAGAGCGGAAATTATCCCTATCAGTTTGAAAGCTAGCATCACTATACCCAATCACTCTCAAGTCATCACTCCCACCATGGGTAAGGACCCAGTCCTTAGTCCTCCGTAGGTACTTGAGAATATTCTTTATCGCAGTCCAGTGCGCCATGCCAGGATTTCCATGAAATCTGCTAACCATGCTCAAATCAAAGGCCACATCAGGGCGAGTACAAGTCATAGCATACATGATCGAGCCAACATCGGAAACATTTGAAAATCGACTCATCTAAGCTATTTTAGCCTCTGTACTCAAACTCTGAGTCTTACTCAGTTTGGCATTGTGCTGGATCGGCAAGTCCCCTTTCTTGGAATTCTGCATGTTGAATCTTTTCAACACCTTATCCATGTAGGTACTCTGACTAAGTCCAATTAGTCTCTTACTCCTGTCTCTCAATATCCTTATCCCTAGGATATAGGTAGCTTCTCCAAGGTCCTTCATAGCGAAACACTTCCCAAGCCAGGACTTAACCTCCTGCAAAGTTGGGATGTCATTTCCTATGAGTAGTATGTCATCCACATACAACACCAGAAAGCTAACTATACTCCCACTAGCCCTAACATACACACAAGACTCATCTTCAATCCTCGAAAAGCCAAACTCTTTGACTTTCTCATCGAAGCAAAGATTCCATCTGCAAGATGCTTGTTTTAATCCATAAATGGATTTCCCAAGCTTACACACCTATTAGGGTACTTTGCATCGACAAAACCCTCTGGCTGAGCCATGTAAACATCCTCAGCCAACTTTCCATTAAGGAAAGCGGTTTTGACATCCATTTGCCATATTTCGTAATCATGAAATGCAGCTATGGCCAGCAAAACTCTAATAGACTTAATCTTTGCTACTAGTGAAAAGGTCTCATCATAGTTAAATCCCGGAGTTTGAGTAAATCCCTTTGCCACCAGTCTTGCTTTGTAGGTGGGTACATTCCCATCCATGTCGGTCTTCTTTTTGAAGATCCATTTGTACCCAACTATCTTACGACCTGGTACATTGCAACCAAGTTCCAAACTTTATTGTCATACATGGACTGAATCTCGTTGTCCATAGCCTCCTTCCATTTAGCAAACTCTGGGCCTACCATGGCTTCCCTGTAATTATTAGGTTCATCCAAATATATTAGTGTACTATCAATAATAAATGTATCACCTTCAGTGGTGATGTGATAACCATAATAAAAATCAGGTGTGTTCCTAACCCTAGTGGAACTCCTCGGAGGTACGGACTCATCTATCGGCTCAACAGGAGTTTCTTCCTTAGGTTGGTTGATAACGTTTGAGGTTCCTTCACCACTTGACTCTTGAAGCTCTTCAAGGTCAATTTGCTTCCCACTTTTTCCTTGGCTTATGAATTCTCTCTCACGAAAGACTCCCCTTCTTGCTACAAAGACCACATTTTCACTAGGCCTGTAGAAGAGGTAACCAAAGGATCTTTGTGGATAGACGATGAAAATACACCTCTCACTTCGAGGTTCAAGCTTGTCGTGAGACTCGCGCCTCATAAAAGCCTCGCAAGCCCAAATCTTGATGTGTTCTAGATTGGGAACTTTCCCAGTCCACATCTCATGAGGTGTTTTGGCAACCTTCTTAGTATGGACTAGATTGAGGATATGAGCAGCAGTCTCTAAGGCATACCCTCAGAATGAGATTGGTAACAAAGCTCGACTCATCATGGAACGAACCATGTCCAGCAAGGTCCGATTGCGCCTCTCGGCAACACCATTTAGTTGTGGTGTCCTAGGAGGTGTCAATTGTGAGACTATCCCACATTCCTTAAGATAGTCAAGGAAATCAATACTAAGATACTCTCCTCCCTGATTGGATCAGAGCATCTTGATATTCCTGCCCAACTGATTCTCAACTTCCTGCTTAAACTCTTTGAACTTTTCAACGGTTTTTGACTTATGCTTGATTAAGTAGATATATCCATATCTGCTATAATCATCAGTAAAAGTCACATAGTACCGATTAGCATCCCTTGTGGATGATTTGAAGGGTCCACACACATCTGTGTGTATGAGATCCAACAAAACCTCACCCCTCTCACAAGTACCAGTGAAGGGTGACTTTTTCATTTTTCCAAGTAAACAAGACTCGCAACTATTATCCGACTTTAGGTCAAATGATTCCAAAACTCCAGCCTTCTGGAGTTGGCCTATGCGCTTCTTGTTAACATGTCCAAGACGACAATGCCACAAGGATGCTTTATCTAAACTCATCGAAGAATCGATATGATATATCTTATTTCCTAGGTTGTCTACAATCGACACAGTTTCATATACACCATCACAAGGTAATGCTTTAAAATAAAACACATCATTATAAAAAGCATCACTAGCACCAATTTTATTATCAAAGGAAAATGTGAAACCTTGTTTTTACAAACTATGAAGGGAAATAATATTTCTTGCCATTTATGATGAGTAACAACATTTATTCAAATCTAAAGTTAACCCATTATTAAGCAATAAAGAATAAACTCCAATCTTGGTCACAAGTGATGCTTTCCTATTGCCCATGATTAGGTTTATCTTCCCATTCTCCACTTCTTCACTACTTCTTAGGCCCTGCAAATCAGTACAAATGTGAATACCAAAACCTGTATCAAGCACCCAAGAGTAAGTATTCAATGAGTTACTAGACAATGTAGTACAAATACCTTCATGGGTGGGTTTAACTTTCCTATCCTTCACATCCTACAAGTATTTGGGGCAGCTTCGCTTCCAGTGCCACTTTTCGTGGCAATAGAAGCATTGTTCTCCCTTTGGGTTTGAAGAAGGAGGAATGAGACCTTTCTTGGTCCCACTTGAAGAGTATCCATCAAGGGACTTTCCCTAGGTACCCTTCGAAGTGGTCTTCCTCTCTTCTTCCCTTTTCCCTGCCCAATTTCTAGAACATGGGTTGCTGTAGGAGTAGGAGTAGAAGTAATAGCTGACTTACCTTTAAGGCCACTTTCAGCGGTCCTTAAAAGTCCTTGAAGTTTGCTAAGTGTAACTTCCTCCTTGTTCATATGATAAGTCTTACGAAACTGATCGTAACTTAGAGGTAAGGAATGGAGAATGATATCAATCGCCATGTCCTCATGGAACTCCACATTAAGCTTCAGCAACTGGTCCACGAACCTTTGCATTTTCTACAAGTGACCGGTGATGGGTTCACCATCCTTCATCCTGGCTGTTATCATGGAGGAGATGATTTCATACCTCTCCTGACGCGCGCTCTAATGGTGCCTATCCATCATATCCAAATGCATCTCATAGGGCTAGAAATCTTCATAGGATTTCTGGAGTTCGGGAGTCATGGTAGCCAACACGATGCAGGATACTTTGGTAGCATCCCTTTCATGTGTAGTGTACTCCGTAACCTCCTAAGGAGTAGCAGTGGAATCATTGATAACCTTAAGCTCCTTATCAAGGACGTATTCCTAGTCCTCATAGCGGGTAATCATTCTGATGTTTCTAATCCATTCATTGAAGTTAGACCCGTCAAAAGTGACTTTCCCACACAAGTTCATGAGGGTAAAGGAGCCTATTGGGTTTGAGCCAATAGTAGTGTTGGAAGACATCTAAAAGAAAGAAGGACAAGTTTAATTATATGAAGAAGTCCTTAATATGTCACCCAAATGAAATATTAAGGCTAGGACCCTACAAACTATTTCACAACTTGGAAGAGGGATGCCGTAATCCAAGCTATAAAATATTTGAAGGTAGGTAAATGACGATTCACCAATTTCCACCATTATAAACGAAATAAATTATTAAGTTTTAATTGGATTTGAAACTCTTAGATCTTTTGAGATACATTGAACTTTCAATGGCATGTTTAAATCTCAGTTGTGCCCTCTCAATTTTATGACTGGGATGTCGAGGATCACAAACAACGTGTGAATAACCATGTGTGAAACCCGTCAAATTCTGGTCAAGTCAAAGTCAACAAGTCAAATCGGTCAACTCAGTTAACCCTTGTATACTAGGGTTTACGGTATGTAATTACAATACAACTCGCTATTCTAATGAGAAATCATCAATTGAAAAGTTTGTATATCTAGATTTCCTTAACCTAAAACTATGGTAAGTAATGAACCAAACCGATAAAACAATGTTGCATACTCATCAGGAGTGTGTAAGATCCTTTAACATGGCTTAACGGGGCTTATGGACCTTGCGTGGCAAAGCCAAACACTCAAAAAGTTCACAAAAGAAGCCTCTCCCAATCTCTTTCACTCTATCTCTCTCTATTAAAAATCTCTCCCAAATCTCTCCAAGTATTCCAAATCTCTCCAAAAAAAATGTGAAATCTCTCCAAATAAGGCAAATCTCTCCCAAACCTCTCTCAAAACCTCTTTTGGTTTTCGATAATCATTTGGGGCGTCCCGACACTTGACTTGGTGAAAAACCATTCGAAACGGGGTGATACCTTGGAAAATAGCCTTTTAGGGCCGAAGTCTCTCTATAGGGACCAAACTCTCCTTGAGCCAAGGTCCCAAGAAGCAAGACCGAAGTCTCCTTGAGTTACCGCAGCCATCTAGCCGCAGCCACCGAACCGAAGTCACCGAACCGCAGCCACCGAACCCGGAACTGAGCACCGCATCCGACCTTCACCTTCGGATCCTCTTGACGAGCCGCCTGCGGTACCTGCTCGGACCGTAGTCCCCTCCCCCTCGGACCCAATCCAGCGACCAAGCCACTCTGGTTCTAAGGCTGCTGAGACCGGACCCACACCCTGACTTCAGATTTTCCACTTTTTCACCCGGTTTTCGACCACGACACCGCTTTAAGTCCGTTTTTAATTATTTTAATGAGGGATTTTCACCCTAACTTATATTTTGACATATAAGGTCCCATATATTCATAAATTCAGCATATCTTTAAGGGGATCCTTAATTAAGAATAAGATCTATTAAGTAAGATCTTGTGGTGGAGTGTTGACTTTGCCATAGTGTTTGACACAAGCAACCACCCCCATACCCACTCCATGACCAACCCACACCCCTCCCCACCATACCTGGTCATTCAAGAGTACTTTTCGCACTCATTTCCCAGACATTCCCATGTCCTAAGAGCTGGACAACCCACCCTCTCTCCTCACACTTCCTTCATTCTCTCATTTTTCCTCCAAGGATCTCACTCTAAATTCTCTCACCATTCTCTCTCAATTTCGAGACTTCCAAGGCAAACAATCAAGCTTTCTTCCAATATTGGTAAGTATAATTCATTCTTCTTTTGATTATTACACATCCTTCTACTCAAAAGCATAGGAATCTTACACCAACTTCGTCACCTTCATGATAGGTTCTCGATTCATTAAGGCATCTTCTAAGTATTCTTGAGTTGAACACTTCTCTTCTTAAGCATCCATCCTCTAAGAACACATAAGGTTAGTTCATACCCTTATATTTTCACGTTTTCTTAAGTTTTAGGGGGGGGGGGGGAATACAAGTTAAATCAACAAGAACACAACTAAACTCTTCAAACAACATTCATCAGAAAAGTTGGACTCCATTCACGGACTGTTTTGGGCAACTTAAACATTTTATTTTTCAAAAATGTACTAGGTGAAAATAGTTTAAGTTCTTAGATTTAAAATGAATACCTGCACATCTCCATAGGATGATTCTACAATTTATGGTGATTTTTACAAAACTGCATAGGATTTCAAGAACGAATCTGGACCAGTCTGTGATATTGGACTTTTTCACACAAGTTGGAGGTCACTAAAAATCATAATAAAATTTATGAACAAACTAGACTCATTTTCCAAACTCTCAGAATTTACGGATTTTGATTTGGACCTTTGATAAATTTTCTATAAATTCTCTAAAAACAGCAATAGAAAATGTTAACAACAAAAAAATGGTATCAATTTCATTCCACCTTGTAACTTGTTGAGCAAGGTGTATATAATTATGTGATCATATATTATTACATTATATGCCATTTTGTCTTGGTAATTAGACATATATCAGTAGACAAATAGATTTTTACCTTCTCAAGAATGGTAATTAGTTTAATGTTATAAACAAAGTTTACGTCCATGGCATGCAAATATTTGATAAACTATGGAAGTATAGTTTATGTTGCTTTTACATTATAAACAATTATGATAAACTATAATAGTTATAGTTTATGTTTCATTACATTTCAAACTCTTTACCAAAGGTTCTCAGTTCACATAAATCTGTTACTGAATAAATTTGTGAGACACTCGCTTCGTGTTACATCCATGTAACAAAGTCAAAAGTCCTATAAATTGTAACCAGAGTCTCTTGTAGGGAGAACGTGATAGTTGTGTATAGATCTATATTGGGTCTTACAAACCCACACCCGAGCTGCATGCAACAGCTAGACCGGCAGGTCTGAGGTGACAAGTGTCATTTAACTTGCGACGCCTAAAGAACGTCGTATTACGAGGCCGTCTGAGTCATAGTATGGTTATGATAACTCACATTTGGTATTAACAAACATAAGATTTATGGGTTTTACTTCTAAATTTAACGAGTTTATGTCGATTTAAACTTGGACAAATTTCCTTAAGTATGGTAAAACACTTGTACATTTCGGTCTTGACTTTTAAGATTACAATGCATTACATAAGAAAACATGGGATTTTTCTTGAGCAAACCTCACTTTTACAAGGAAAGGATTTTAGCATCACATTCAAAAGCTTATGAACTCACCAAACTTGTGTTGACACTTTTTCAAAACTACTTGTATTCTCAGGAAATCCATAAATAGGTAACAAAGTGCTTTTGAGGATGGGACGTAAGGCGTCAAACATTTCATTTTTGTCAACATAATGTAATTGATTTGGAAACATGTAAACTCATGCTATGGTTTAACTTTTTCAATTATATTTATGTTGGTTGCGTTTACTTTAATCACTATTGTAATTGTTGTTTTGATACTATACATGAAGTCCTCCACCCCCGGACTTTTCCGCCATCCTTGGTTTGGGGGTGTGACTGATTGGTATCAGAGCACGGTTTATAGTGAATTAAGTATATCAAACCACATAAGATATACAAACTATAAACACATTTGCGACTAAAAGTCTCTGAATTGAAACACTTTTCAATTGGTTATAATTTTATAAAATAAATAGTTTTCTTGTTTAAAGTATACATACATGCTCGCATAGTGTCATAACTAGGGAGAACATAAAGTAAAAAGAAGAGGAGTTGAACACTACGAGTACGCCTTTGTATGTCTAATCAGTTCTGGGAAGGATATAGCATGATCAACTATATCCGTCCGAGAAGTGATTTACACATACTAGGGGATAGCCGTAATGGGCAACAAATCTAACGACCTAACTTCAATCTACAAAGAATGCTCGAAAAACCAAATATAAACACTTAAAATACTATAGGAGTATTTTATGTTGCTATAGTGCAATATTATTATTATTATTATCCGTTGCATGCTTCTTACACCCCTATTCTCATGCAGACGACATGGCAGGATTCCATCTACCTGGAGACCCATACTCCCCTAATGAGGGAAACGCTGGATGGCTCGAGGCAGAACCCGAGGAAATGATCGAGGAGGATCCTGAGGAGGACCCTGAGGAGATTGATGAAGAAGAAGAACCCGAGGAGGAAGATGAAATGGAGGACGAAGAAGAAGAATCTGAAGAGGAAGAAGAAGAAGAGGAACCAGAGGAGGAAGTCTTCAACCCTCCTTACATCGCCAGGGTGCTTGTGAACCATTTCGGCCACAACGGGCATGAGCCCCGTTGGGCAACAGTGATCGAGAGGTGGAGCCAACAACAACGCCAACGATCACTATATGGTGACCAACGTGGTTACTACGACCTCAGCCACGGGGAACCGGCTGACAGAGCCCTCCCCGTCATGGTCCAGCATATCACAAATTTGGGGAACCAGAGTAGGGAAATGGCAGATCAAGTTCGGAATCTCAACGTTGTTACGACAGCCACCGATGCACGCACCAGGGAGTTGGAAAGGGACTTCTATCCAGTAGACCAACTTATCGAGGACCTTGCTGTCGCTCGAGCGGAGGTAAGGGAGTACCAGGTAAGGCATGCATCTCTCGAGGAGAGAGTGATCATGGCCGAACGCCGGATTGCGGAACTTCAGGGAGCCTCGACCTCATCTCAGGGCCACCATGGACCAGATGCCACCCACCGCGAGTAGTGTTTGCATTGCTCATGTTTTGTTATAAAACTAGGATTTCGAGTATGCGTTGGTGCTACTCTTTCTTGCGAATAGGTTGACCCCGCAATTAAGTGATTACACTAGTCAAAGGGCTTTTGTGCTGCCGAAAATTATCCTTTACATTGATGTAATGTGGACCCATATGAGGTCAAATTTTCCCCAAAACAATATGTGCAAAAAGTTTATCAATGAAATTGGTATGTATTTTATTTCATTGGATGTTTGGCACTAGATCTCACTACTGAACTCATAAGTTTATTTATATAGATTTCTACTATGAATTTGTTGCAAACATATGGAAGTCGGGAAATACTATACTTAAAAACTAATGAACTAATTTCACGACACTCGACTTATATCCATATCTAAGAGACTTATAACCATTTCATCTTTGAAATTCTATGACAGAAAAATGCCACCTCGTAGATCTGCTAGACGCACTGAGAGAACGCAAACAAATTCACCCCCGCCGCCTCCCCAGTATGATCCTGTTATGTTTTAGGCTGCGGTTACAGCCGCAGTGGCAGCTGCTATGTCCCAAATCAGCACTGACGGTGCCAGGAGGACAGGGAGCGGTATTAACATCTCTACTCAAGGGGATAGCCAAGGGCGTTCAAGAAAATGTTCCTATAAAGACTTCACAAATGAAGAACCCGATTCTTTCAATGGAAGCGGGGGCCTCATCGCTTTGATGCAGTGGTTCGAAAAGACTGAATCGGTCTTCGAGATCTGTGCATGCCTCAAAATAGACAAAGTCAAGTTCGCAGCTTGCACTTTCTCCGGTAGGGCCCTCACTTGGTGGAACGGCCACGTAAAATCGCTGACACTCTCCGTGTCTAATTCGTTAAGTTGGGAAGACTTGAAAACTATGATGCTGAAGGAATATTGCCCAAGGGGTGAGGTGCAAAAATTAGAACATGAATTGTGGAATCTCAAGATGACGGGCTCTGATCTTGCAGCTTACACCGCCTGATTCAACGATCTAGCACTCCTCTGTCCGGCGATGGTTACACCGAAAAATAAAAAGGTGGAACGATATCTCTGGGGCCTATCACCCTAGATTCAAGATAGCGTGTTGGCCTCGACACCAACCACTTTTGACAGTGCCAAGGAGTTGGCACAACAACTCATTGATCATCGGGCCAGCCATGTCGCGGTGCCAACCACCTCCGATCAAGCAAAAGGAGGGAACAACAAGAGGAAGTTCTAGAACAATAAAAAGAAGCAATCGGAGCAGGTCCCCAAAAAAGAAACAACAAACTGTTGCCATCCATGCTGCCACTACTCCCTCCACTCCGGCCCCACGGAAGCCATACGCTGGAACTCTTCCTAAGTGCAACAAGTGCAACTTCCACCACACTGCTACTTGTCGAGAAATGCACTGCAGTAATTGCAACAAGAAGGGGCGCACTGCTTGATTCTGTAAAGTGCCATCCGAATCCGCCACTCAAGCCGCCCCGGCCGCCAACACTGGAACAAGCAAAACCTGTTACGGCTGTGGAGAGGTAGGGAACTTCAAAAGAGACTGTCCAAAAGCACGAAACACCAATGCTGGAGGTGCAGGAAGGGTCCTAGCTTTAGGGCATGGAGAAGCAGTCAAGGACCCACGGTGGTTAACGGTACATTCCTCCTCAATAACTCTTATGCATGCGTACTTTTCGATTGTGGGGCAGAAAGGATTTTCGTGAGCCACCAATTCAAACATTTACTTAAACAAAATCCCTAGTCATTAAAAGATTCATACGTCGTAGAAATCGCAAACGAAAAGGTTGAGCGCACTAATGATATTTACATAGGGTGTACCCTCACTCTAGACAACCATTCATTCAAAATCGATCTAATTGATGGGTTTTGGTCATAAGAACATCCTATGTGCTCATACAAACCTTAATGCTTGGATCTAGGTTTCTCTATTGTACATGCAAGTTATCCAAGACTATAAACCCTAATTCTAGCATACAAGTAATCATATTAACATAAGAATGGGTTTAAGATATTACCTTGATTGTTATGTAGCAATAACAATCACAATTCCTCCTTGTAATGACTTTAGAAAGCTTAGAGTCACAAATGTCACTCCTCTAATGGTTCACAAACACCAAGAGCAAGAGGATGAAGAAGAGAAGAGAAGGAGGCTGCCCAAAAACATGTGGAAACCCTAGAAGAAAGCTTGTCCACGTTTTTGGGCATAAGGGTTCCTTAAATAGTGAGGCTATTAGGGTTATCTAACAAGGAAACCCTAATTTGGATGCTTAAGCCCTAAGCAACCTATGGACTCCTTTCCTTACAGGCCTGGACGATTTCTAATGGGTTTCCCCATAGAATTCGTCCATCCTTATAATATAAGGCAATCCATGGCCCAATTGCAATTATCTTATAATTACAATTTTAGTCCCTTAAGTTTAATTAATATCTTTTAGTCACAAACTTAATTATTATTAATTCTTGAATAATATTAATTAAACAATATGATTTCTCCTTTAATATATTATTCTCATAATATATTAATAAATCATATTTAATCCTTTCTCTCCATAATTCATCCTATCAAGTTGCTTTGGTGAAGGCAACCCAAAAGGACTAAGCACCATCGGGTCAAGTACATGCCAAAATAGTTATGGACTTAGACACTAATCCAACAGTCTCCCACTTGGATAAGTCTAATAACTATTATGCGTATGACTTCAGATCCTGATCTGCAATCGTAGCTTTCCAAAATTCGCTGTCAACTCTGATCCTATCAGATACGCGTGTCCTTTAGATAAGGGATCATATATTCCTCCACTGTATATATCGTATGAGACACAATTTCTAATAATTCTCTCTGTACTATTTCTCGACTTCCGATTTATGACGACTGACTAATCAAATTAGCCCTAGCCCGGCCGAGCATTTACGTTTGTCATCATTAAATCATCGCGGGGCCCAAAGATATCGCTTTTATCCTACTTTAGATAAAAGGAACGGATAAACTTTGATTCAATGCTCGCTTGCACTCACTCACCGAATCACACACAACAATATGTTTTATGACACCAAGTTACTGGTGCGTTTACATATTATCAATGTGCAACCGATTTGCAAGATACAACTCACACATCTCGGTTTCAAGAATATAAGATGTTATCGTCTCACCAATCACTCGTGATATAACTCATGGAGTGATCCAAGTGAGTGTGGGTTTAATCCAATGCTCAAATCATATTCATAAGCACTCATGAACGTTGCAGCAAACATTTGCTTATGTCTTATACTCTTTAGACAATCCACACACCAATTCACGATAGTCTTCATTCATACCTACTTCCAACATATGAACGACTGTGGCTCGTTCGAATAATTTGACTGTTCTCAACCAATTAAATTATTCAGGAAGTCAAAACATGCAAAGTGAAACACAAGAATAATACTAATCCCATATGGCCTCAAACCTTTGAGTATAAATAAAACGCCTTTTATTTATCACCATATCGATTACTCATTATTTGTTGTTTCGGTTAATCAACTTCTTGCTTGAATTATTACACTTGTCCCATGCTCTTAGCATGCACACAATGTTTACCTATGGTTCTTACTTTGTGAAATAGATCAAATGAACACATTTCCAATCATACTCATTTCACAACTCCCAATCCTCTTCACAAGTTAAAGAATACCAAATTCTTGCCACTTATGGAATATGCCAGATTCTAACATTTTATGCAATGATCCTTTTGTAATGTCACTGCACTAAAGTCACAATGACTATTGCCAATGGCAGGATTCCATCTACCTGGAGACCCATACTCCCCTAATGAGGGAAACGCTGGATGGCTCGAGGCAGAACCCGAGGAAATGATCGAGGAGGATCCTGAGGAGGACCCTGAGGAGATTGACGAAGAAGAAGAACCCGAGGAGGAAGATGAAATGGAGGACGAAGAAGAAGAATCTGAAGAGGAAGAAGAAGAAGAGGAACCAGAGGAGGAAGTCTTCAACCCTCCTTACATCGCCAGGGTGCTTGTGAACCATTTCGGCCACAACGGGCATGAGCCCCGTTGGGCAACAGTGATCGAGAGGTGGAGCCAACAACAACGCCAACGATCACTATATGGTGACCAACGTGGTTACTACGACCTCAGCCACGGGGAACCGGCTGACAGAGCCCTCCCCGTCATGGTCCAGCATATCACAAATTTGGGGAACCAGAGTAGGGAAATGGCAGATCAAGTTCGGAATCTCAACGTTGTTACGACAGCCACCGATGCACGCACCAGGGAGTTGGAAAGGGACTTCTATCCAGTAGACCAACTTATCGAGGACCTTGCTGTCGCTCGAGCGGAGGTAAGGGAGTACCAGGTAAGGCATGCATCTCTCGAGGAGAGAGTGATCATGGCCGAACGCCGGATTGCGGAACTTCAGGGAGCCTCGACCTCATCTCAGGGCCACCATGGACCAGATGCCACCCACCGCGAGTAGTGTTTGCATTGCTCATGTTTTGTTATAAAACTAGGATTTCGAGTATGCGTTGGTGCTACTCTTTCTTGCGAATAGGTTGACCCCGCAATTAAGTGATTACACTAGTCAAAGGGCTTTTGTGCTGCCGAAAATTATCCTTTACATTGATGTAATGTGGACCCATATGAGGTCAAATTTTCCCCAAAACAATATGTGCAAAAAGTTTATCAATGAAATTGGTATGTATTTTATTTCATTGGATGTTTGGCACTAGATCTCACTACTGAACTCATAAGTTTATTTATATAGATTTCTACTATGAATTTGTTGCAAACATATGGAAGTCGGGAAATACTATACTTAAAAACTAATGAACTAATTTCACGACACTCGACTTATATCCATATCTAAGAGACTTATAACCATTTCATCTTTGAAATTCTATGACAGAAAAATGCCACCTCGTAGATCTGCTAGACGCACTGAGAGAACGCAAACAAATTCACCCCCGCCGCCTCCCCAGTATGATCCTGTTATGTTTTAGGCTGCGGTTACAGCCGCAGTGGCAGCTGCTATGTCCCAAATCAGCACTGACGGTGCCAGGAGGACAGGGA
Organism: Lactuca serriola; assembly: GCF_051521515.1. NCBI lineage: Eukaryota > Viridiplantae > Streptophyta > Magnoliopsida > Asterales > Asteraceae > Lactuca > Lactuca serriola. The sequence goes on along the minus strand of NC_136410.1, from coordinate 226,482,544 downwards.
GCGGTATTAACATCTCTACTCAAGGGGATAGCCAAGGGCGTTCAAGAAAATGTTCCTATAAAGACTTCACAAATGAAGAACCCGATTCTTTCAATGGAAGCGGGGGCCTCATCGCTTTGATGCAGTGGTTCGAAAAGACTGAATCGGTCTTCGAGATCTGTGCATGCCTCAAAATAGACAAAGTCAAGTTCGCAGCTTGCACTTTCTCCGGTAGGGCCCTCACTTGGTGGAACGGCCACGTAAAATCGCTGACACTCTCCGTGTCTAATTCGTTAAGTTGGGAAGACTTGAAAACTATGATGCTGAAGGAATATTGCCCAAGGGGTGAGGTGCAAAAATTAGAACATGAATTGTGGAATCTCAAGATGACGGGCTCTGATCTTGCAGCTTACACCGCCTGATTCAACGATCTAGCACTCCTCTGTCCGGCGATGGTTACACCGAAAAACAAAAAGGTGGAACGATATCTCTGGGGCCTATCACCCTAGATTCAAGATAGCGTGTTGGCCTCGACACCAACCACTTTTGACAGTGCCAAGGAGTTGGCACAACAACTCATTGATCATCGGGCCAGCCATGTCGCGGTGCCAACCACCTCCGATCAAGCAAAAGGAGGGAACAACAAGAGGAAGTTCTAGAACAATAAAAAGAAGCAACCGGAGCAGGTCCCCAAAAAAGAAACAACAAACTGTTGCCATCCATGCTGCCACTACTCCCTCCACTCCGGCCCCACAGAAGCAATACGCTGGAACTCTTCCTAAGTGCAACAAGTGCAACTTCCACCACACTGCTACTTGTCGAGAAATGCACTGCAGTAATTGCAACAAGAAGGGGCGCACTGCTCGATTCTGTAAAGTGCCATCCGAATCCGCCACTCAAGCCGCCCCGGCTGCCAACACTGGAACAAGCAAAACCTGTTACGGCTGTGGAGAGGTAGGGAACTTCAAAAGAAACTGCCCAAAAGCACGAAACACCAATGCTGGAGGTGCAGGAAGAGTCCTAGCTTTAGGGCATGGAGAAGCAGTCAAGGACCCACGGTGGTTAACGGTACATTCCTCCTCAATAACTCTTATGCATGCGTACTTTTCGATTGTGGGGCAGAAAGGATTTTCGTGAGCCACCAATTCAAACATTTACTTAAACAAAATCCCTAGTCATTAAAAGATTCATACGTCGTAGAAATGGAAAACGAAAAGGTTGAGCGCACTAATGATATTTACATAGGGTGTACCCTCACTCTAGACAACCATCCATTCAAAATCGATCTAATTGATGGGTTTTGGTCATAAGAACATCCTATGTGCTCATACAAACCCTAATGCTTGGATCTAGGTTTCTCTATTGTACATGCAAGTTATCCAAGACTATAAACCCTAATTCTAGCATACAAGTAATCATATTAACATAAGAATGGGTTTAAGATATTACCTTGATTGTTATGTAGCAATAACAATCACAATTCCTCCTTGTAATGACTTTAGAAAGCTTAGAGTCACAAATGTCACTCCTCTAATGGTTCGCAAACACCAAGAGAAAGAGGATGAAGAAGAGAAGAGAAGGAGGCTGCCCAAAAACATGTGGAAACCCTAGAAGAAAGCTTGTCCACGTTTTTGGGCATAAGGGTTCCTTAAATAGTGAGGCTATTAGGGTTATCTAACAAGGAAACCCTAATTTGGATGCTTAAGCCCTAAGCAACCCATGGACTCCTTTTCTTAAAGGCCTTGGACGATTTCTAATGGGTTTCCCCATAGAATTCGTCCATCCTTATGATATAAGGCAATCCATGGCCCAATTGCAATTATCTTATAATTACAATTCCAGTCCCTTAAGTTTAATTAATATCTTTAGTCACAAACTTAATTCTTATTAATTCTTGACTAATATTAATTAAACAATATGATTTCTCCTTTAATATATCATTCTCATAATATATTAATAAATCATATTTAATCCTTTCTCTCCATAATTAATCCTATCAAGTTGCTTTGGTGAAGGCAACCCAAAAGGACCAAGCACCATCGGGTCAAGTACATACCAAAATAGTTATGGACTTAGACACTAATCCAACACTAATGTCAGTCACAATAAAAAGTTTTGACATCATCATTGGTATGGATTGGTTAAGTTCTAATCGTGCTGACATTTTATGTTACAAAAGGTCCATCCGCCTTAATCTGCCAAATGGCGAAACCCTTCTCGTTTACGGCGATAAACCTAGTACAAATCTACAAATCATTTCTTGCGTCAAGGCTCACAAGTATCTCCGAAAGGAATACCACGCCTTCTTAGCCCATTTCGTAGATAAGAAACAAGGGGTGAAGGATATCAAAGACATTCCAGAAGTGTGCAACTTCCCCGACGTATTCCTAGAAGATCTGCCAGGTGTACCACTCCCACGACAAGTCCAATTCCGAATCGACTTGGTTCCCGGAGCTACCCCGATAGCCAAAGCTCCATATCGCCTCGCACCGGCAGAAATGCAAGAACTGTCTAGTCAATTGAACGAACTATTAAGAAAGGGGTTCATTAGACCTAGCTTTTCACCCTGTGGAGCACCAGTTCTATTTGGTAAAAAGAAGGATGGATCCTTTCACATGTGCATCGACTATCGGGAGCTAAACAAACTTACTGTCAAGAATTGATATCCCCTACCCCAAGTCAACGACCTCTTCGACCAACTTTAGGGAGTAAGCTACTTTTCAAAAATCGACTTGAGGTCAGGTTACCATCAACAGCGAGTTCAAGAGGATGATATTCCTAAGACAGGTTTCAGAACGCGCTACGGCCATTACGAATTTGTGGTGATGCCCATTGGACTAACAAACGCACCTACGGTATTCATGGATCTGATGAAACGAGTGTGTCGACCCTTCTTAGACAAATTCATGATCGTATTCATCGACGATATGTTGGTCTATTCGCGAAGCAAAGAAGAGCACAACCAACATCTGCGACTAGTATTGGAGACTCTAAGAACTGAGAAGCTTTATGCTAAATTTTCAAAGTGAGACTTTTGGCTCCGAGAAGTGGGATTCCTTGGCTACATAGTTAACGAGAAAGGGATACATGTGGATCCCTCAAAAATCAAAGCGATCGACAACTGGTAAGCACCTACAACGCCGATAGAAATCTGACAAATTTTAGGGCTCACGGGATACTACCGAAGGTTCATCCAAAACTTCTCCAACATCGCTAAACCACTCACCACCTTGACTCAAAAAGGTGTGATGTTTAAGTGGGGAGATAAACAAGAAGCCGCCTTCCAAACGTTAAAACAAGCCCTATGCAGCGTCAGCGAGGAAATGGGAACAACGGCTTAAGCCATTAGGTGTAGGCGCTTTCCAAAGGTGCCAGTCTTGTCTCTTCCAGAAGGAAACGATGACTTCATGGTATATTGCGATGCTTCAAATCAAGGTCTCGGATGTGTGCTGATGCAGAGAGGGAAGGTCATTGCTTACACGTCAAGGCAACTTAAGACACACGAGGTTAATTATACTACCCACGACCTTGAACTGGGAGCAGTAGTGTTCGCCCTAAAGATCTAGAGGCACTACCTTTATGGCACAAAGTGCACTATCTTCACCGATCACAAAAGTCTTCAGCATATCCTCAATCAAAAAGAGCTCAACATGCGGCAAAGAAGATGGGTAGAACTTCTGAACGACTACGAGTGCGAAATTCGCTATCATCCGGGCAAGGCAAATGTTGTAGCCGATGCCCTAAACAGGAAGGAATATTCAAGTCGTCGGGTGAAGTCATTAACGATGACGATCCATTCACACTTGTTCACACAAATCAAGGAAGCTCAACTTGAAGCCTTGAAACCAGAATATGTGACAAGTGAGGCATTGAGAGGGATGGATAAGAACCTAGAAGTCAACGATGATGGAGCTTATTACTTCATGAACCGGATCTGGAAACCGAAGTTTGGTGGGTTCCGATACGTTGTCATGAACAAAGCACACAGGACTCGATATTCCATCCATCCAGGTTCGGATAAGATGTATCTAGACCTCAAGAAGTTATACTGGTGGCCGAACATGAAAGCTGAGATTGCTACTTATGTGGGCAAGTGTCTGACTTGCGCCAAGGTCAAGGTGGAATACCAGAAACTCTCAGGACTACTACAACAGCCTGATATACTGGAATGGAAGTGGGAACAAATAACCATGGACTTCATAACCAAGCTGCCTAAGACATCAGGCGGACTTGATACCATATGGGTAATCGTCGATAGACTGACCAAGTCAGCACACTTTCTACCAATGAAAGAGACCGACAAGATGGAGAAACTGACAAAGCTGTACATCAAGGAAATCGTGAGATTGCATGGGGTACCAAAGTCCATTATCTCAGATCGGGATAGTCGTTTTACCTCGCGATTCTGGCAATCACTTCAGAAATCCTTGGGAACTAGGCTGGACATGAGTACAACTTATCACCCATAAACCGATAGAAAGAGCGAGCGAACCATACAAACGCTAGAAGACATGCTAAGAGCCTGTGTGATAGATTTTGGTAAATCATGGGATACCCATTTACCACTTATCGAATTCTCCTACAATAAAAGCTATCACACTAGCATCAAAGTCACCCCATTCGAAGCTCTTTATGGTCGCAAGTGTCGATCACACCTGTGTTGGGCAAAAGTGGGGGACACACAGCTAGCTAGGGGGAAAGTCCCTAATAGAACCCTCACTGGTCCTGAAATCATAAGGGAGACCATAGAAAAGATTGTTCAAATTCGCGAAACACTGAAAGCATCCCGAGATCGGCAAAAGAGTTACGCGGATAAGCGACGCAAACCCTTGGAATTCCAGGTCGGTCATCGGGTACTACTGAAAGTTTCCCCTTGGAAAGGAATGATACGTTTCGGTAAACGTGGGAAACTAAACCCAACGTACATCGGACCGTTTGAGATCCTTGCCAGGATTGGTCCCGTGGCGTACAAACTCCGACTACCACAAGAACTTAATAACGTACACCCTACCTTCCATGTATCAAGCTTGAAAAAGTGCCTATCCGACAAGACCCTCGTAATACCACTTGAGGAAATCGAAGTTAATGAGAATCTCCACTTCGTGGAAGAACCGGTTGAGATCATGGATCGGGAGATCAAAAGAACAAAGCAAATTCGTATTCCCATTGTGAAGGTTCGTTGGAATGCAAAACGAGGACCCGAGTTCACCTCGGAACGCGAGGATCAAATGAAACAAAAATACCCACATCTCTTCTCGAACTCTTGAAGTCCCAGCCAAAATGCAAATTTCGGGACGAAATTCCTTCTAACGGGGGGATGATGTGACAACCGTCAAATTCTGGTCAAGTCAAAGTCAAACAAAGTCAACAAGTCAAACCGGTCAACTCATTAACCCTTGTAAACTGGGGTTTACGCTATGTAATTACAATACAACTCGCTATTCTAATGAGAAATCATCAATTGAAAAGTTTGTATATCTAGATTTCCTTAACCTAAAACGGTGGTAAGTAATGAACCAAACCGATAAAACAATGTTGCATACTCATCGGGAGTGTGTAAGATCCTTAAACATGGCTTAACGGGGCTTACGGACCTTGCGTTGCGAAGCCAAACACTTAAAAAGGTCACAAAAGAAGCCTCTCCCAATCTCTTTCACTCTATCTCTCTCTATTAAAAATCTCTCCTAAATCTCTCCAAGTATGCCAAATCTCTCCAAAAAAAACGTGAAATCTCTCCAAATATGGCAAATCTCTCCCAAACCTTTCTCAAAACCTCTTTTGGTTTTTCATAATCATTTGGGGCGTCCCGACACTTGACTTGGTGAAAAACCATTCGAAACGGGGTGATACCTTGGAAAATAGCCTTTTAGGGCTGAAGTCTCTCTATAGGGACCAAACCCTCCTTGAGCCGAGGTCCCAAGAAGCATGACCGAAGTCTCCTTGAGTAGCCACAGCCATCTAGCCACAGTCATCTAGCCACAGCCACCGAACCGATGTCACCGAACCGCAGCCACCGAACCCGGAACTGAGCACCGCATCTGACCTTCGCCTTCGGACCCTCCTGACGAGCCGCCTGCAGTACCTGCTCGGACCACAGTCCCCTCCCCCTCGGACCCAATCCAACGACCAAGCCACTCCGGTTCTAAGGCTGCTGAGATCGGACCCTCGCCCTGACTTCGGATTTTCCACTTTTTTACACAGTTTTCGACTACGACTCCGTTTAAAGTCCGTTTTTAATTATTTTAACAAGGGATTTTCACCCTAACTTATATTTTGTCATATAAGGTCCCATATATTCATAAATTCAGCATATTTTTAAGGAGATCCTTATTTAAGAATAAGATCTATTAAGTAAGATCTTGTGGTGGAGTGTTGACTTTGCCATAGTGTTTGACACAAGCAACCACCCCCATACCCACTCCATGACCAGCCCACACCCCTCCCCACCATACATGGTCATTCAAGAGTACTTTTCCCACTCATTTCCCAGCCATTCCCACATCCTAAGAGCTGGACAACCCACCCTCTCTCCTCACACTTCCTTCATTCTCTCATTTTTCCTCCAAGGATCACACTCCAAATTCTCTCACCATTCTCTCTCAATTTTGTGACAACCCGAAATTTTCATTTGTATCAACTCCGCAATCAAGCACAACAAAATTTTGCCAAATTCATCTCAAAACATTTTTGGCTGGATTTAAGCCCGTTCGAGTATTTTATTTTATATTCGTCAAGCAAACAAAAATATGGAGGTATACTTTAGAGTTTGTCGTGAATCACGTAAGTCGCGAAACTCCAACAGTTTGGAGTTTATGGATGTAAACATGGAGTTTACGGCCGTAAACCCCAAAGAGTATAAATATGACACTTAGTCATTTTTAGCTCATTTTTCACTTCCAACTTCAAGAACACCAAGAATTCTCTCTCAACTATCATAAAATCATTCCGTCAAATCCACCAAAATGTAAGTGTTTTCTTCCTAGATTCGTTCATATAATACTTAATCTAGTGGTTTTACACGATTTCATCCATGAAATCTTGTCTTTTTCATAGATCTTCAAGTGTTCTTCAAAACACCAAGAACACCAACTAGTGTTCTTGGGCTCTAATCACTCATTCGAGCTTCCTATAAGTAAGTACACTCCTCCCATCAAGTAATTTGCTTAGAATACATGTTAAACCATCGAAGAACATCAAGATCCCCAAGAAAACACGAGTTTATGGTTTGGGGAGACCTCCCAAAATCGTAAACACCTTCAAAGGGTGTTTAAGTGCCCTTAACACCTTCCAATGCTTGTATAAGTGACTAGAACCGTGCATGCATAAGATAGAACCACCAAAACACGAAAGAAATTGGCAAACATGATTTTACAGCCGTAAACCAATGTGTTTACGACCGTAAACTCCCAAGGAGTGGTCTAAGGACCGTAAACTCCAAAGGGAGGTCATTTCGAGCCCCAATCACTTCCTAAGCCCTTGATTCGAGTCTAGCATAATTCCTTGAGTGGTATAAGACTTTTGAACACCTAATGGCACCATTTCCATGAGTTTACAGTCGTAAACTCATGGGAAGTGGTCTAGAAACCGTAAACACCCCTAAGGGCCACCATTTGAGGAGTAAACTCCAATGTGAGGCCATACTCTCTTTATATGCAACCCTTGGTACTCCTAGCACTTATAGCAAAGCGTTTTCATGCTTTAAGATATCCTTACTTGCATAATTAGTTGTTAAATGACTAATTAGATACTTAAATGTATCATTTCATGTTAAATAGGATTCACGTGTGTGTTCAAGTCCTCACTTGACACTTAGCATCCTATACCGTCCGTTCATCCGAATCACCCACGTTAGGTGAGTTCATACCCCTGAATTAACCTTTTAAATGATTTTAAATGCTTTTATGGGGGGGGGGGGGGGAATACAAGTTGAACTATAGAGTTATTATATCAATCACATGTGATTAATAACTGTATAGCAAATAGATTTCTGCATGTTAAACTGTTTTATCCAGCTAAAGGTTTTCAAAGCTTGTTTTATAAACTGACATCAACTCATAAATCCTTATTTATATGTTTTTCCAAAGGTTTTACCAAAAACTTCTTTTTATACTCTTGTATTGTTAAATGCATGCCTGTATATGTATAGTTATATAAGTAATGTTTAAAGGACTTAGGAAGGCTAACTCGCTTTAATTCCTTTTCCTTGTTTGGATGTGGCTTTAGGGTATCGGTTATCCATCCGAAGGTCGTTTAAATAGTAGTTATGTATCATGTATACATATGTAGTCGTAAAGGTTCCATCAGCCAGATCATCCACCTTTGGGTAGCAAAGGCATCTAGATAACTTCTCAGGTAAACTATAATAGGTATAGTTTAGAGACCAACCATAACATTCATGAAAGAGAACTTAGTTATAACTATATTCTAAACACTTATACTTTTTAATAAAGAGAGAGGTTACAGAATTTGAACCACGAGATACATCCTCTTGACACGGATTCCATTGTTGTCAAGTTGGTAACCAGAGCCTCCTGGAGGGAGGGCAGGCATTGTGTGTATAGATCTATACTGGACAGACACTCCCACATCCTGACTGCTAGCTACAGTCTCGACCGACCAAGCTAAGGGGTGACAAATGTCACATTCATTCCGACGCCAACAGGTCGTCAAGTATTCGATTATCAATCAGTATGGTTACGAGTATCTTTACGTTTACCTTATAATTCATGGCTTTAAGGTAATAAGTGTCATCATGGTATTTCCTATATGTATATGTGTGTGTATATATATATATATATATATATATATATATATATATATATATATATATATATCTTCCTAGTTATACACTAGGCCACGTTTAAATCTTTAAATAAACCTACTTAGGATTAAAGATTCTTTTAGACTTTGCAAGACGTATCGCTCATTTGATACTGTCTGGAGTCTGTACTTCTTCTTTTTGACTTTGCTAGACGTATCGCTCATTTGATACTATCTGGAATCTGTACTTCTTTGTTTTAGACTTTGCTAGACGTATTGTTCATTCGATACCGTCTGGAGTCTGTACTTCATCCTCTTTGACCCTCTGAGGCTTGTTGTTCATTCAATACCACCCTGGGGTCTGTATTTGATCCTTTTAGACTTTGCTAGACGTATTGTTCATTTGATACCGTCTGGAGTATGTACTTCATCCTCTTTGACCCTCTGAGACTTGTTGTTCATTCAATACCACCCTGGGGTCTGTATTTGATCCTTTTAGACTTTGCTAGACGTATTGTTCATTCGATACCGTCTGGAGTCTGTACTTCATCCTCTTTGACCCTTCGAGGCGTGTTGTTCATTCAATACCACACTGGGGTCTGTATTTGATCCTTTTAGACTTTCATAGGCGTGTTGTTCATTCAATACCACTTGGAGTCTGTATTTATTTACCCTTTTTAGACTTTGCGAGGCGTCCCGCCTGCAGTCTATGTTTTGTTGACCTTTAGACTTTGTTAGGCGTGTTGTTCATTCAATACTACCCGAAGTCTATTTTTTATTTACTTTTCGCCAGCAGCGTTACTGCTGAGGTAAAAATATTATTTCCCCTATTACTTGTGATTATGATTTTCTCAGATATTCTTTAAAGTATAAATCATATTTTGATAATGATAGTACCTTTAAGGGGAAAATGTTTCTTAAACATAAAACAGATGGGTCTTGGTAGAAGAATACTTTTAATAGAGATACTCCTTGGTTTAAACATAAAACAATTGGGTCTTGGTAGAAGACTACTTTTATTAGAAAATATAGGATTTTCTAGAAAGAATTCTAATACTCTGTAAACTCAAATCACTATCATTGTGTGAGATCATTTTAGAAGTAAAACATGTATTTATACCAATGTCATTAAATACTTATGAACTCACCATCTTTTAAAAAAATATGATACTCGCTTTCAAAATAACTTGTATTCTTAGGTCATCGGTAGACATGTACACTCTGGGAGCTTTTGTGAAGACAGCCTAGTGTCGAGCGGCATTATATGTTATTCTTTGTATTTACCTTGTTGTTGTTGCTAAATGTAACCTATGTAAAATTATTATTATTAATGCAATGGTTGTTGTACTTTGATTACTATACTACATACGTTGTGATACTTGACATGACGTCATCCACCCCAGAACGTTTCCTCCGTTCTCGGTTTTGGGGTGTGACAGATTGGTATCAGAACATTGTTTATAGTGAGCTAAGTATATCTAATCATAAAAGATATACAACCTATAAATACATTGGGATAAAACACTCTGATCAAGAATTATACTTTAAAGTATAACCATATTTTACAAAAGTATAAGAACATCCAGAATCTAAACACCCGAACAAAGTATCACAAGAAGAATAAGAATAAAAGTCTTTGGATGTTTACCACTACCGTCAAACCTGGACAGTTATGTAATCGTAAGCTGGAATAAATATAACTTGATCAACTATATTTATTCGAGATGCGACTAACGTATGCTTGGGAGTGATGGTGGTGTTGCAACTAGTCTGAAACTTACCAAATATGAATGCTAGAGCCAAACATAAAGTTTAAAAATACTATAGGAGTATTTTATGATACCAAGAGATTCACAATAAACCCAGAAGCATGTTCAGAAAATAAGAATCAAGCAAGTAATTAAAATACTATAGGAGTATTTTAGGAACCATAAATAACCTTGTGTGAAAAACTAAAAGAGATCCTTATTGATAGACCTATGATTACAAAGTGTATACTTCCAAGATTATATATAGTAAGGATCTCATAGACTAAGAATGTGTGGTTTCGCTCTACTTCCTTTTCCTTGTTGGATGTGGATATAGAGTAGTATCACATATTCGAAGGCCTATCAGATCTAAGTTATATATTATTTGTATACACTATGAAATTGTAGCAGGACTTGATATGGATCACCCAGTGAAATGTTTTAATAATCTCTTAGGATTCTTTAGACATTTCCATTCTCGCACGAAACCCTTTAGAAAACCTTATCCACTTTAGTGATCGGCGAAAGAGCCGATTCAAACCCAGAAGAGGTTCATTGAGAAGATTTCCAATTAGGAAACAAATGAACAAGGACAAGACTGTTGAAACCACCATGTGCTTATACCTTTTAGGGACAGCAGTGGGAAATTCGCCTGAACTTCTGAGATTCCAGTCATCCATCAAGAGGTGATGACACTCAGAGTTAGAATCGGAAGTAAGATGGAGTAGAAATTCAATATGTCAACAAGAAAAGAAACCTTAGATAAGTACCCGAAGAAAGCCAACGCCTGTTCCAGTTAGGGATAAGAGGTGGACAGAGGAAGCCAATACATGGAACCCGAGAAGTGTCTTTTCCTCTTTATCGTCACGCTAATAAATCCATAAAATAATACAATATAGTGAGTTAGTGATTACACTACTCACACTATGTGTTAGGAAAATCGTCTTTCCCGTCGCGATTAAATACGAATAGATCGGATCACAAAACCTCGATTCAGAGTGTTTAGCCATAAGTTTTCGTGAGCCTTTTTCTCAGTGATCTTTGTTCCGAACTTTTCTCAAATCTTTTCAAAGCCGGAGAGTGAACCTCTCCAATTTAAAGATAACTTAGTTGGAAATACCCCCGATTTATGGCCTTCCGATACACTTACTCCTACCCTGTTACCCGGACTGCATCATAGGGATGTAGGTCGACACTCATATAACCATAACTCAAGCCGCGGGAAAATTTATGCCTATCATAGTAAAGAAAGATACGTCTAGGGTTAACTATCATCTCTCACCAGCTTATGTTCCTTTTCGTGTAGGAAAAACCATGCCTCCAAAGAAACGTAACCAACCCGCTGGTAAGATACCGATTCTCCAAATCGATGAAGCTACATTCCAAGCTGCAGTTTCAGCAGCCGTAGCAGCTATCATGGCTCACCTGAACGCTAACAACGCCAAGGTTAGCAAGAGCCCTATCGGGAATCCCGATCAAAGCAATAGACAGCAGCAACCGGCGCCGGTGTGTAAAGCCACTCAAGAATCCCAACCAAATCCACTAAAAAGAAAGTTTAAGAACGAGGAGGGAAGTACCTCGAATCAAATACCTTCCGAAGGGAAACGAGCTGAAGTGGTCAACGCCTCTATCAACCGTTCTGCCTCGACATCTGGAAGACCATACCTAGGAAACCTTCCCCACTACAACAAGTGTAACTACCATCATCATGGTATATGTCGGGAAATCTTTTGCGTTAGGTGCAACATGAAGGGGCATACCGCTCGCTTCTGTAGAACCCCGGTTGAGTTCATTACATCAACTACCAATATGGGGACCAGTCCAGTATGCCACCTATGTGGTGAAATTGGGAACTTCACAAGGAACTGCCCAACGGAAAGAAATGACAAGGGCGCAGGAGGAGTTTAACCCTAATGCCTAAGGGAAAATCAAAGAACCCGGTAGAATTTTGGTACTTCTCTCGATCCTGAGTAACTAACCGAAAACATTAAATGATTAATTCTAATTGTAATTACTCTCTCGTTAAGGCGAAAGTCGCAGCACTGTTGTAAAATTTAAAAAAATTCATTAGGGAAAAACTATGATGGCTTGATATATATGTTAAGGCCATTTATAATTAAGATTGATAGACCTCGAGTGAGTGATGCTGCCTCATCTCCTGTTCCTCGTTGGGTTGTGGATTTAGGGCGGAGTCACTCAGTCAACAGTCCTTTTAATCTTAATTATACATGACTAGTGTATACTAGGCGATTATAGAGAGGCCTCGTGAGAAATCCATTCACGAAAAGTACATTATTCCGAAACATTAGGACCCCCTATAGTTCCGTGTCAATTCTATCGGTCCAAGTATCCACGATAGTGATACCATGGATGAAACCCGAGAGGCTAAGAACTTGTGTTCCCTGTTCAGCACATGGTCCTATCGATCTCCATTCCATATCATGTCGATGTTTGTTAAATTCGACACTGCCATCAATCATGGTTCGACTTGGTGCGACCATGTGAGAATTCATAGTGTTGTGTAAAGAGAACTTTCACCATAGCCTATTCATCAAATAAAGGTTCTTCCAAACCTAATAAGAAAACCTAATGCGAACCGTCAGTCTTCTCTCTTATCCAAACCCTCCGAAGTACCCAGGAGAAGAGTACCATGCGTTGTTAACCAAACCCCCCCCCCCTTAGACATCAGAACCAAAAGCAAAAGGCACCGTAGATTCTCGGAAGACAACAACAGCCCGAAACCTACTCAATAGATCCCTCAGAAAGGCCATCCACACTGCATAATCAGGTTCATGAATCAAGAGAAAGAACTCATGGGATTAACTTACTACTACTGAGTATATGCATTAGAGTGGTATATAATTTAGATCAATAAGATTTAAGATGTGTGCTTCCTCCCTACTCCCTGTTCCTCGTTTGGTTATGGGTCTGGGGTGGGGCCACACATCTGAACATCCCGTCAAATCTCAATTATATACGACTTGCATACACCGAGTATTAGTGACTAAGCCGAGTATGAGGTCGACCACGAACCTTATAATGAGACCCTTCATCCTGTCCCATAGAAAAGGAGCTAGAGTGAAGAAAACCACTGTGGATTGAGCTACTAAAATGACCATAAATTCAAAATTTGTTGTCATCCCGGTTAAGCCAACATAGTAGCTAACACCCTCGGTTAGGAAAAGTAACTCAAGTCGTAAGAATCAAAACATTGACTATGACCATCCATTCACGCTTAATCCCATGAATTAAGCATCTCAGCAGAGATCCCAGGAACCTAGAAGCTATGGCAGGTTAAACTCTGAGAAGAGTGGATGAGGAAATTAGAAGTTCCGAGTGACGGAACCCTACACTCTCTAGATTTAATCTAGATTAAGAAAACTCAAAAACACCGGAAGAGTAGTTGCAAGGGATACTCGCACTACTCAGGCACTTCGTCCATCCCGTTACAAACAAGTAGTGCCTAGGACCCACCACCGCTTCATGCGAGAAAAGTCACTATAGCCCTATAGACGATAGACTGCGCTCTCCAAGGTTAATATTAGGATGCCAAGAACCACATGACCACCTCGGCAACCAAGAATACTTGAATAAAGTAAAATGGTATGTTGTGTTAAGCCTTATAACCCATATCATAAAGAGATTATAGACTCGACACCAGTCTAGGTGTTAGTCGATGGGTTGTACAAGAACACGCGCTTCCTACAAACTGGAGGGAGCCAACTCAATTGAGAATAGGACATGCCTTAGAGATTAGTTGGGCTATTAGGTGTTCCAAAGAATATTATCTCAAAAGAAATAGTAGAACCACCTCCTGAAATAGTCCAACACTTCAGAAAAACTCTAAGGACTAAGTTAGCCCTGATCGGAGACTGCTATCCATGAAACAGCAAAGCGAGTAAGAGCATAATTCTTTCCGATTAGGGATTATGCTGTGAAAACATCTATTATATGTTAATGAAAATTTAAATTTTCTAAGCATCGTTTGGTAAACCCCCCCCCCTATCACGCCGACTTTAAGAGTTTCCGTTAGAAACACATCTGGAGTTAGAAGTGCCGGTCCATTTTGCACTAGGTCGAGATAGATGTCACATAACCAATAGAGGCCAGTATATAGCCAATACCTCCCATGATCCGAAAAAACCTCCGAAAGCCAAACATTAGGAAGTACGAATCCGAAGATGACCTGAGCCTTCTAAGAACCAACTCGGAGAATCACACCCCAGTAAAAGAGAACTTTCTGAACTTCAGAATGGCAATCACGCCAAGTGATGATCTAACCATGGAAGTACATTATGTTCTAAGTACTGAAAAGCTCTATCTTCCCAAGAGTTTAGGACGATCCGAGATTCTTGATAAGAATTGGCCCAACCCCCGTTAGACTTCAACTACTTTTGGAATTCCGTGAATTCCACCCAAACCTATCCACGTCTTAGACTTGAAAAAGTGCTTGTCCGACGCGACTCTCGAAATCCCACTCGTCAAGATCAAAATAAATGAGAGCCCAACTTCGTAGAAGAAACTATAGGGATCATGGACCGAGTGGTCAAGCGACCGAAACAAATCCGCATCCCGTTAGTAAAGGTTCACTGGAACGCCAAGCGAAGACCTAAATTCACCTAGCAGCACGAAGACCTATTGAGTCTAAAGCATCCTTATCTTTGGCTTCGCTCAATTTCATCTGCATGTGTGTGCTTGAACTCTAATTTCGGGACGAAATTCCCTCTAACGGGGGGTTGATGTGACAACCCGAAATTTTCATTTGTATAAACTCCACAATCAAGCACATCAAAAATTTGCCAAATTTATCTCAAATCATTTTGGCCGGATTTAAGCCCGTTCGAGTATTTTATTTTATATTCGTCAAGCAAACAAAAATAAGGAGGTATACTTTAGAATTTGACGTGGATCACGTAAGTCGCAAAACTCCAAAAGTTTGGAGTTTACGGACGTAAACATGGAGTTTACGGTAGTAAACCCCAAAGAGTATAAATATGACACTTAGTCATTTTTAGCTCATTTTTCACTTCCAACTTCAAGAACACCAAGAATTCTCTCTCAACTATCATAAAATCATTCCGTCAAATCCACCAAAATGTAAGTGTTTTCTTCCTAGATTCGTTCATATAATACTTAATCTAGTGGTTTTACA
This sequence comes from Lactuca serriola, assembly GCF_051521515.1. NCBI lineage: Eukaryota > Viridiplantae > Streptophyta > Magnoliopsida > Asterales > Asteraceae > Lactuca > Lactuca serriola. Next base: position 226,466,905 of record NC_136410.1, on the reverse strand, counting down.
CGATTTCATCCATGAAATCTTGTCTTTTTCATAGATCTTCAAGTGTTCTTCAAAACACCAAGAACACCAACTAGTGTTCTTGGGCTCTAGTCACTCATTCGAGCTTCCTATAAGTAAGTACACTCCTCCCATCAAGTAATTTGCTTAGAATACATGTTAAACCATCGAAGAACATCAAGATCCCCAAGAAAACACGAGTTTATGGTTTGGGGAGACCTCCCAAAACCGTAAACACCTTCAAAGGGTGTTTAAGTGCCCTTAACACCTTCCAAGCTTGTATAAGTGACTAGAACCTTGCATGCATAAGATAGAACCACCAAAACACGGAAGAAATGGGAAAACATGATTTTACAGCCGTAAAACCATGTGTTTACGACCGTAAACTCCCAAGGAGTGGTCCAAGGACTGTAAACTCCAAAGGGAGGTCATTTCAAGCCCCAATCACTTCCTAAGCCCTTGATTCGAGTCTAGCATAATTCCTTGAGTGGTATAAGACTTTTGAACACCCAATGGTACCACTTCCATGAGTTTACGGCCGTAAACTCATGGGGGAAGTGGTCTAGAAACCGTAAACACCCCTAAGGGCCACCATTTGAGGAGTAAACTCCAATGTGAGGCCATACTCTCTTTATATGCAACCCTTGGTAGTCCTAGCACTTATAGCAAAGTGTTTTCATGCTTTAAGATGTCCTTACTTGCATAATTAGTTGTTAAATGACTTATTAGATACTTAAATGTATCATTACATGTTAAATAGGATTCGCGTGTGTGTTCAAGTCCTCACTTGACACTTAGCATCCTATACCGTCCGTACATCCGAATCACCCACGGTTGGTGAGTTCATACCCCTGAATTAACCTTTTAAATGATTTTAAATGCTTTTATGGGGGGGGGGGATACAAGTTGAACTATAGAGTTATTATATCAATCACATGTGATTAATAACTGTATAGCAAATAGATTTATGCATGTTAAACTGTTTTATCCAGCTAAAGGTTTTCAAAGCATGTTTTATAAACTGACATCAAGTCATAAATCCTTATTATAAGTTTTTCCAAAGGTTTTACCAAAAACTTCATTTTATACTCTTGTATTGTTAAATGCATGCCTGTATATGTATAGTTATATAAGTAATGTTTAAAGGACTTAGGAAGGCTAACTCGCTTTAATTCCTTTTCGTTGTTTGAATGTGGCTTTAGGGTATCGGTTATCCGTTCGAATGTCGTTTAAATAGTAGTTATATATCATGTATACATATGTAGTCGTAAAGGTTCCATCAGCCAGATCATCATCCTTTGGGTAGTAAAGGCATCTAGATAACTTCTTAAGTAAACTATAATAGGTATAGTTTAGAAACCAACCATAACATTCATGAAAGAGAACTTAGTTATAACTATATTCTAAACACTTATACTTTTTAATAAAGAGAAAGGTTATAGAATTCGAACCACGAGATACATCCTCATGACAAGGATTCCACCGTTGTCAAGTTGGTAACCAGAGCCTCCTGGAGTGAGGGCGGGCATTGTGTGTATAGATCTATACGGGACAGACACTCCCACATCCTGACTGCTAGCTACAGTCCCGATCGACCAAGCCAAAGGGTGACAAATGTCACATTCATTCCGACGCCAGCAGGTCGTCAAGTATTCGATTGTCAATCAGTATGGTTACGAGTATCTTTAAGTTTACCTTATAATTCATGGCTTTAAGGTAATAAGTGTCATCATGGTATTTCCTATATATATATATATATATATATATATATATATATATATATATATATCTTCCTAGTTATACACTAGGCTACATTTAAATCCTTAAATAAACCTACTTAGGATTAAAGATTCTTTTAGACTTTGTAAGACGTATCGCTCATTTGATACTGTCTGGAGTCTATAGTTCTTCTTTTAGACTTTGGAAGACGTATCGCTCATTTGATACTGTCTGGAGTCTGTACTTCTTCTTTTAGGATTTACTAGACGTATCGCTCATTTGATAATGTATGGAGTCTGTACTTCATTCTTTTAGACTTTGCTAGACGTATTGTTCATTCGATATTGTCTGGAGTCTGTACTTCATCCTTTTTTACCCTCCGAAGCGTGTTGTTCATTCAATACCACCCTGGGGTCTGTATTTGATCCTTTTAGACTTTGCTAGACGTTTTGTTCATTCGATACCGTCTGGAGTCTGTACTTCATCCTCTTTGACCCTCCGAGGCGTTTTGTTCATTCAATACCACCCTGGGTCTATATTTGATCCTTTTAGACTTTGCTAGGCATGTTGTTCATTCAATACCACCTGGAGTCTGTATTTGTTTACCCTTTTTAGACTTTTCGAGGCGTCTCTCCTGCAGTCTATGTTTTGTTTACCTTTAGACTTTGCTAGGCGTGTTGTTCATTCAATACTACCCGAAGTCTATGTTTTATTTACTTTTAGCCAGCAGCTTTACTGCTGAGGTAAAAAAATTATTTCCCGTATTACTTGTGATTATGATTTTCTCACATATTCTTTAAAGTATAAATCATATTTTGATAATGATAGTACCTTTAAGGGGAAAATGTTTCTTAAACATAAAACAGATGGGTCTTGGTAGAAGACTACTTTTAATAGAGATACTCCTTGGTTTAAACATAAAACAATTGGGTCTTGGTAGAAGACTACTTTTATTAGAAAATATAGGATTTTCTGGAAAGGATTCTAATACTCTGTAAACTCAAATCACCATGAATTTGTGAGATCATTTTAGAAGTAAAACATGTATTTATACCGATGTCATTAAATACTTAAGAACTCACCAACATTTAAAAAATGCTGATACTCGCTTTCAAAATAACTTGTATTCTCAGGTCATCGGTAGACAGGTACACTCTGGGAGCTTTTGTGAAGACAGCCTAGTGTCGAGCTGCATTATATGTTATTCTCTGTATTTACGTTGTTGTTGTTGCTAAATGTAACCTATGTAAAATTATTATTATTAATGCAATGGTTGTTGTACTTTGATTACTATACTGCATATGTTGTGATACTTGACATGACGTCATCCATCCCAGAACGTTTCCGCCGTTCTCGGTTTTGGGGTGTGACAAATTTCGAGACTTCGAAGGCTGATCATCAAGTTTTCTTCCACTCTTGGTAAGTATAATTCATTCTTCTTTTGATTATTACACATCCTTCTACTCAAAAGCATAGGAATCTTACACCAACTTCGTCACCTTCATGATAGGTTCTCGATTCATTAAGGCATCTTCTAAGTAAGAGTTGAACACTTCTCTTCTTAAGCATCCATCCTCTAAGAACACATAAGGTTAGTTCATACCCTTATATTTTCACGTTTTCTTAAGTTTTAGGGGGGGGGGAATACAAGTTAAATCAACAAGAACACAACTAAACTCTTCAAACAACATTCATCAGAAAAGTTGGACTCCATTCACGGACTGTTTTGGGCAACTTAAACATTTTATTTTTCAAAAATGTACTAGGTGAAAATAGTTCAAGTTCTTAGATTTAAAATGAATACCTGCACATCTCCATAGGATGATTCTACAATTTATGGTGATTTTTACAAAACTGCATAGGATTTCAAGAACGAATCTGGACCAGTCTGTGATATTGGACTTTTTCACACAAGTTGGAGGTCACTAAAAATCATAATAAAATTTATGAACAAACTAGACTCATTTTCCAAACTCCCAGAATTTACGGATTTTGATTTGGACCTTTGATAAGTTTTCTATAAATTCTCTAAAAACAGCAATAGAAAATGTTAACAACAAAAAAATGGTATCAATTTCATTCCACCTTGTAACTTGTTGAGCAAGGTGTATATAATTATGTGATCATATATTATTACATTATATGCCATTTTGTCTTGGTAATTAGACATATATCAGTAGACAAATAGATTTTTACCTTCTCAAGAATGGTAATTAGTTTAATGTTATAAACAAAGTTTACGTCCATGGCATGCAAATATTTGATAAACTATGGAAGTATATTTTATGTTGCTTTTACATTATAAACAATTATGATAAACTATAATAGTTATAGTTTATGTTTCATTACATTTCAAACTCTTTACCAAAGGTTCTCAGTTCACATAAATCTGTTACTGAATAAATTTGTGAGACACTCGCTTCGTGTTACATCCATGTAACAAAGTCAAAAGTCCTATAAATTGTAACCAGAGTCTCTTGTAGGGAGAACGTGATAGTTGTGTATAGATCTATATTGGGTCTTACAAACCTACACCTGAGCTGCATGCAACAGCTAGACCGGCAGGTCTGAGGTGACAAGTGTCATTTAACTTGCGACGCCTAAAGAACGTCGTATTACGAGGCCGTCTGAGTCATAGTATGGTTATGATAACTCAAATTTGGTATTAACAAACATAAGATTTATGGGTTTTACTTCTAAATTTAACGAGTTTATGTCGATTTAAACTTGGACAAATTTCCTTAAGTATGGTAAAACACTTGTACATTTCGGTCTTGACTTTTAAGATTACAATGCATTACATAAGAAAACATGGGATTTTTCTTGAGCAAACCTCACTTTTACAAGGAAAGGATTTTAGCATCACATTCAAAAGCTTATGAACTCACCAAACTTGTGTTGACACTTTTTCAAAACTACTTGTATTCTCAGGAAATCCATAAACAGGTAACCAAGTGCTTTTGAGGATGGGACGTAAGGCGTCAAACATTTCATTTTTGTCAACATAATGTAATTGATTTGGAAACATGTAAACTCATGCTATGGTTTAACTTTTTCAATTATATTTATGTTGGTTGTGTTTACTTTGATCACTATTGTAATTGTTGTTTTGATACTATACATGAAGTCCTCCACCCCCGGACTTTTTCGCCATCCTTGGTTTGGGGGTGTGACACCATGCAAATTGACTACGACCCTCCACTAGTCAAGGAAGTGGTGGGTGAGAGTGGACACCCATTAAGTTACCATTTTATAGGGAACAACCTTATACCCCCCTTATAGACCGACTTCGTGAATGAGGCCTACTAACGGTAAGACTGACTTATTCTTATATATATATATATATATATATATATATATATATATATATATATATATATATATATATATAATTAAACTTTTAATATTATAGAAGTATAAGGGTTGAATTTTAAACTTTTCAAATTCTAAGGTTCAATTTGGAATTAAAGTATTTAATGTGTGAGACTTTTCAAATTCCAAACTTGAGGGCAAGTTTTGAAACTATTCAAGACTTTTCATTTCATAACTTATGAGTTTTAATGGTCCATTAAAATGAAGACTCTTCATTTTATGTAACCTCTTATTCTTTAATAACACTTTTAAATAAGTGACTTTTGGTTATCCATAACTTGAGGACAAGTTATGGACTCCATCATTAGCCATTAAGATCAAGAATTATACTACAAGCAAATTACACATAATTCCTATGATCTTCTAAAACTCATAAGAACATAAACATTCATATCAAAATTTCAAGAATCATATTAATACATATAAAACATGGAGTTTTGATATTAGCCATTGTAAATGGATTAGCATAAACAGTACACCATCTAAAACAAGTTTTAAAACACCAAAACAGTTTAGGGTAATGTTTCTAGTCCATTTCCAGCAGCAAAACTCGAAAACCTGCATTCTGGGGCTCCTACTCGTCGAGTGCAAGAACCTACTCGACGAGTAGGATGAATTTACACATGGACTCATCGAGTCCCCCCATGGACTCGGTGAGTTCATGCTGCAGAGTGCAAACTTTTAAGCTTTTTCAACAAGTTTGCATCAAGTATCAAGAAAACAAGCCTAGGCTCTGATACCACTGTTGGGTTTTGTGCATACTAACACTCCTATGGTATACATGCAACCCTAGAAACCTTGGATCTATGTTTTTTCTAAAATACATGCAAATTTGATTTCCAAGGTTCACAACCTAACTAGCATGTTATGGGGTACTTGTAATACAAAACTTGAAGTAGAATAACATACCTTTCTTTTGTGGTTGATTGCTTGGAGTTTTAGAGCCTAACACCAATAATTTGGATGCCTCAAGTGGTGTCACAAATCACCAAAACAAGTTGGAAGCTCTTGAGATAATAAGAACACTTATAGAAATCGGCTCACCCTTATGCTCACACACACTAGTGCCAATTCTAGAACCAAGGGCCTCTTTATATACTATGGAGGATTAGGGTGAAACCCTAATACCCATGACTCTTCATTTACCTAGGATCCATGGATTAAAAGCTCCATGGACCTCATATACTCTTAGCCCATCCTGAATAAATCTTAGCCCAATCCATATATAAATATATATATATATATATATATATATATATATATATATAAGTCCATATTTAATTAGCTCCATTTTGATCACTAAATTAATTCTAAATCAATTCTTGATCAATACTAATTAAATAATTATGACTTCATATTAATATATTATAACAATAATATATTAATATATCATAAACATCTTATTCTCAAAAGTATATCCATGCAAGTTATTAGGTGAAGTGCAACCCAAATGGACCATGCCGGGTCGGGTCAAGTTAATACAAAATATAGTTACAGACTTAGACACCTTATCCAACACATATTTCTTGCACCATTCTCTAGATTCAAGATTCTTTCTCTTGTTATCCCCCGAGCATTTCAGTCCTTCGTGATTTGATTCTGTAGTTTTTAGTATAGTAAGGTGAGCGCTGAAGCGTTGCAAGAATCTTTCTTAGAAAGACTCAGCGATGAAGTTCTGCCCCTGCAAAGCCCGACTCCTATCTAAGTAAGTTATGCTACCCTACTTTAAATATAGTTTATAATATCGCTATTATGAACCTATAAATAAAATTTATCAGTGATTCAAAGTCGTTATACTGATAGATCTACTTACGGGGATGATGTCTAGGTTGTGATTTAGTGAGGTGTTTAAAGTGGGATTTCCGAACAGTATACTTCATATACCAAACGAATCCTACCTACGATATGATCCTACCTGGTTGTTCCTTACTTGATAGATCATGAAGTAGACTCTGAGTTAATGACGAATCTAGACTAATAATTAGTCGCAATAAATATTGAACTAAAATCTAGTTGTAATAATACTAGGTTTCGTCGAATGAAATCATATTGTTAAGAAGCGAAGCGCTGCTCAAATTTCGAATCGTCACTGTAACAAGTGAGTGCATAGTTACTTTCATCTTACACATAGATATGAAGTATTTTATATAAATTACGCGCTACATGTGCATATTATCTGTATACTTGCTATCTATGTTGGATGAACGATTTTATATATGTTTTAAATGATTTAAACTGTATATGTATTTTATATCCATAAAATATGTTGGGTAAAACATGGGTAGATTAGAGATGAGATAAATGAGGAGCGATTAAAGATGATATGAATGATGATCGATGATATATGAGTGGTAAAGTATGGTGAGAAGCGATGACCTAAGCAATGAGCCAAGCGATGACCTAAGCGATGAGCCAAGAGATAACCCAAGCAATGGCCCCGTCATCTAGCAGCGTATGGATGACAACCATGGACTATTCTAGACAGCCCAGTGGAACACTAGCAGGCTCGCAACCTGTAGGTGTTGTGAACAATGTGTTCACCCGGTGGACTCTAAACCCTGGCGACTATGCGACTTAGTGCATGTTGTATAAACCCTTGTGACTATGAGACTTAGTGCCTAAACCATGGCGACTATGTGACTTAGTTCCTGTCGAGTAAACCCTGGCAACGATGGATTTCCTGCCGATTCCTTAGGATGATCCTTAGGAATAAATGAACAAGGAATAGCTAATTCTTAGGGTGGATCCTTAAGAGTACAGAAGATAATGGGGATGGGTAATTGGGTTGATTGCTTGATGTTTAAACATAATAATTATATTATTGTGGGTTGAAAACCCTATGTACTCACAGGTGCCGATACGAAGTTACATTACCTGAGAGATTAAAGTCGTGTAGATCACTAGTGTAAATGAATGTAAGTTTTGTTTATGCTTATGTTTCTGTATTGACAATGACATCCCAAATGTTTTAAAATGAATAAAAATACATTTCTTCGGAAATGATTTGATAACGTATTTATCATGTTTTACTGGGAACAAATTCCGCAACATTTTATTAAAAGAAGTACTCTGATTTTTAGAAAGCATAAACAAAATCGGTCTTTTCTGGCCGAGAAAAATGGGGATGTCATAGTTGGTATCAGAACATTAGTTTAAGCGAACTTGGAATAAGGATTTATTTCTAGACTTAAACTTAGAATGCTAAGCGATGATCGTGAGGAGTGTGTCTAATATATATTTTGGGTAGTACAACTAAATAGACACAAGCACTAGCTTATCTAGGGAAGATGGATAAATGCTTTTATGTGCTAAATGATTTGTGATGCTATCGTTTGATCGGATCTATGGTCTGTTGTCGAACGAATCTGGAAATTTTAAGTGTTCATATTTCTAAACGTTTAATTACAGTATTAGAACTGGCATGTAAATTTTAGGAGTGATAAGGAGATTTTCACGCCGATCATAAATAAAATCTTTCTTATCTTAATTCTTGTAACGCCCGCACATTCGGGCTAGTCAATTTAGAGACAATAAGCATCAAAAATGAGTTGTTGATGGAATATTATTTATAAGGATTAATCTTAACCAAGTGGTAGCATATGTTACAAGGGTTGCGTACATATAAAGAACGCCGAAATCCGAGTTATAACGAAGAAGTTATGGCCCGTTGAAGTTTTACGGCAAAACCAGCACGACACCGGGAGACGTAAATAGTGAATTTATGATAGAGGACATTTTGGCCTTAGTGATCTAAACAAAAGTTTTAGTATACGTTAAACCGATAGTGTGCATAAAAAGAACGCCCAAATCTGACTTTGTATGAGGAAGTTATGAATTTTCTAAGATTTGACATAACATTGCACTACCCGAAACTCGAATTGTAGATCGAGCTGTTTTTGGCCTACGCGACCTAAATGAGATTTGAAGATCTCATTAATAGGAAGTCAACGATAAAAATAAAGACAAAAACGGAGTCTGTATGAAAGAGTTGCGAATTTTTCGCGGTCATTTAACAGTATAATCTCCTCCTACTGTTAAATTTAAGATCGGTCGAGAATTAGCTGACGGGGTCAAAATGAAAGTTGTAGATCTTATTTTTACCTACGCATGGATATAAAGAACGTCAAAATGGAACTTGTATGCGAAAATTGTGGATTTTAGAAGTCGGAAGTGTGTTGTGTGAAAATGGGTGACGTGGCACAATCATGACCATTGCTTTCTCCCCAAGTCTTGCCACCAGATGGTGACATGTGGCACCAAGGTCAGCTATATTTCACCCTATAAATAGAACCTCTCTCACCCTCATTTTTTTCACACATTTCCCATTCTTTCTTCTCTCTACACTCTCTCTAAACATCCCAAAAAAACTCCCCTAGCGCTAGAAGAAAGCTCCGGAGCGCTCGACAGCTCCGAGAAGAAGAGCTTCCGGCTTGCCCTGCAGAGCACGGCTTCTAGTCAAACCCCCTCATAGGTAATATACACCTATCGAATTTTTAATATAGCTTTTATTTAAATATATTAACATTATTAGGACCTTATAATAATTATTTGAGCTATTATTATGGGTTATATAAGTGTCGTTATAATATATTTTTAACCACTCGCGGCACGGGGGAATCTGGTTTGAAGGGCCGCCTGGGTTGTTGGATTTCAGATGTGCTATATGCCAAAATGATCCTGCCCTCCGGTGTTTTATGTCTGGCCCCTGTCTGTGCATAGTGGTTGAAAAATATTGTTTAAACGCTTATATAATAATAATAATAATAATAATAATAATAATAATAATAATAATAATAATAATAATAATAATAATTAGTCACGGTAAATATTAGACTAAAATCTAGTGGTAATTATAGTAGGTTTTGTCGAAGGAAATTATTTTAAAGTAAACAAAGCATTGTCCGAGTACCGAGTCACTACCTTATCAAGTGAATGCATAGTTACTTTCATCTTACACATAGATATGAAGTATTTTATATATATTACGTGCTATGTGTGCATATTATTTGAATTTGCATTCTATGCTGGATGAACAACTTTATACATGTTATAAATGATTTATACTGTATATGTATTTTATATCTACGAATATGTTGGGTAAAACATGGGTAGATGAACGATGAGAGATGAAAGATGGTATGAGAAAACAATGGCAGCTATAGACTTAATGCCTTATAAATAACATCGGAAACTATGGACTTAGTGCCTATTAGATAAACACTGGTAGCTATGGACTTAGTACCTGTTAGAGAAACAATGGTAGCTATGGACTTAGTACCTGTTAGATGAACGCTGGTGGCTATGGACTTAGTGTCCGATAAATGAAGATTAGCAGTTATGGACTTAGTGCTTTACGAACGAGCATTGGCAGTTATAGACTTAGTGCCTGCCATATGAACCCTGAAAGCGATGGACTTCGGAATGAATGAATGCAGGATAGATGATTCTCAGGGTAGACCCTTAAGAATAACGAAGATAATGGGGATGGGTAATTGGGTTAATTGTTTGATGATTAAACATAATAATTATATTATTGTGGGTTGAAAACCCTATGTACTCACCAGGTTTCCCAACTTGACCCACTCAAGCTTATTTGAATCACGAGTGTCGATATGAAGCTACTTTACACTAAGAGATTTAAAAGAGATGTAGATCACTAGTGTAAATGAATGTAACTTTTGTTTATGCTTATGTTTCTATATTGACGATGACATCCCAAGGTTTTGAAAATGAATAAAAATACATTTCTTCGGAAATGTTTTGATAACGTATTTATCATGTTTTTCTGGGAACAAATTCTGCAACATTTTTATTAAAAGAGATACTCTGATTTTTATAAAGCATAAAAAAACTCGGTCTTTTATGGCCGTGAAAATGGGGATGTCACAGTTGGTATCAGAGCATTAGTTTAAGCGAACTAGGAATATGGATTTATTTCTAGACTTAAACTTAGAATGTTAAACGATGATCGTGAGGAGTGTGTCTAATAAAATTTAGGTAATACACCTGAATAGACACAAGCACTAGCTAATTTAGGGAAAATACCTAACATGCTTTTATGTGCTAAATGATTTATGATGCTTTATGATGCTAAATGTATGATCGGATCTATGGTCTGTTGCCGACCGGATCTGGAAACTTTATGTGTTCAGATTTCTAAACGTTTAAATACGATATTAGAACTGACATGTAACTTTTTGGAGTGATGGGGAGGTTTACACATCGATCGTAAATAAAATCTTTCCTATCTTAATTCTCGTCATTTTCACACCAAATGCCTAATTTGGTGTATAAGATCGAAATGGCAAGAACCCGAAGCGGAGCCAGAAATGCGAACGGAAACAAGAATCAACCCCTAGTGATTGAGCAAATACCTATTGTGGTAGCCGCTCCTGAGCCAATCACTATGGTCGGAGTACAAGCGATGATCCAAATGATGTTGGATCGTAAAATGGAGGAGACCAAACGCTTACTTCAACAGAACCGAGAGGAAGCTACAATACCAATCCTACAACCTGAACTGGTCCCCAAGCAACCGGAGGAAGGGAACTACACCCGCCCTGTGACTCAAGGGGAACGAAGAAATGGCCCAGAGAGGGGAAACGACAAGGATGGGTGAATGTATAAGAACTTCTTGAGTGCAAAACCACCGAGTCTCTCAGGAAGCCCGAAGCCTGTAGAGATTATGGACCAGATCTCCGAAATGGAGATGGTGTTTGAGAGTTGCGATTGTAGCAACAAGCAGAAAATTGTCTTTGCGGTCAGACGACTAAAAACTGGAGTCTTGAGCTAGTGGAAGTTATTGGCAAATACGATGCCCAAAGGAGAAGCAAGCAAGATGTCCTGGGAAGATTTCCTGGTGAAACTAAAAATGCAGTATTGCTCTGAGCAGGATCTACTAGAGATCAACAACGAGTTTCAGAACCTAAAGAAAGGAAGAATGAGTGTTACCGAGTACGCTGCAAGTTTTACGGAGAAAATGAAGCTTGTTCCTTACTTAGTTCCAACTTAACTCTCCAACGTCAACAAGTTTGCTCATGGATTACCAACGGACTTTGGTCTAATGGTCAAGCATGCAACCATTTGAAAGTCGCCATCTGGGCAGCCAAGATTGTTGAGACCCAAATAAGGGAAGAGGGTCTAGAAAAAGCTGAAGTTGGCGAGAAGAGGAAGCTTGAAGAATCCTCAAGACCTGATAAGAAAGGAAAGTTCCCGAAGTCTAACCCAGATAACCAAAGTTATGGAGCCAACTGGTGTGAAAAGTGTAACAAGAAGCACTTCGGAAGATGCGATGGAGAAGTAACATGTTACAAGTGTGGTAGGATTGGTCACTATTCCAAGGATTGTACACAAAATGATAAGGTATGCTATGGATGCGGAAGCAAAGGGCATATGTCTAGAGACTGCCCAAAGAAAAATGAAGCAGCAAGGCCACAGGCACCACCAAAGCCAAGGGCATTCCACATGATCCTCGACGCAGCAGATAACAATGCGAGGAATCAAGGATGAGGACTTCATATCCGAAGATCGAGTTATGCAGTAGCCATAGTATCGTACGGTGTAGCCTAATAGAGGCATAGTCTAGGGTGAACTTGAACACCTATGTTATCGTTTCAAGGAATAATATAAAACCTTCGTTTTGTTATCTGGTCTGTTAAGTTGTTATGTGATTTTCTTGAATTGTGACTTGGAAAAAACTGCGAGACAATATTTGGGACGAGTATGAGTAGGTGTGAATGGTAGTAGAGGCCTATACTACCGGAAGCACAGGACTCACACTAGGATCGGGGAAACTCACAAGGTTACCAAGAAGCTAGTAGTTGATTCCATTTTATTCAAGTATGTCGTTACCATCGTTTCGGTAACGATTAAGAAGATGATTGTTGTTTCGACCCTAGTGGTCATATCAAATTGAGTCCGACTAAGATGAGTATGTTACGTGGTTCAGAGAACCAAGTTCGATGTAGCATCTAACTTAAGCCAGAATATTGAAGTGAAAGATAATTGAAGCGGCCAATAGAAGTATCGCGCTAGTTAAAGAAGTTGGTAGCTAGAAATGCTACATGTTAAAATGTGATTATATCACATTAGAACATGAAGGAAAGTATATTCCATTCTGGAATTTGATTCTAAGAGACCTGAGTCTAAGCGTTGCAACATACGATAAGAGTTCATTAGAATGTGACCCATCGGTCTATCGTGGAAATCAAATAAACTTATCTTAAGTTTGTTAAGAAGAATAAGGAGTCACTGATAAAGAGCGAGTTTGTGACATGAAGGTCATGATTAAAAGTGTAACAAGACATAGAGAACAGGTGCAAGATCAACCACCGCATGCAATCAAGAAGACCAGGAGTTGGATACGCATTCGAAGAAACATAGAAGTTACTATTATTAAGTAGGATGAAGAGATAATGTATGGAGTCATTATACAGCCCTTTTTCGTTGATGATTCCGGGACGTAATCATCCAAAGGGGAGACAACTGTAACGCCCTCACATTCGGGCTAGTCAATTTAGAGACAATAAGCATCAAAAACGAGTTATTGATGGAATATTATTTATAAGAATTCATCTTAACCAAGTGGTAGTATATGTTACAAGGGTTCCGTACACATAAAGAACGTCGAAATCCGAGTTATAACGAAGAAGTTATGGCTCATCGAAGTTTTACGGCAAAACCGGCACGGCACCAGGAGACGTAAATAGTGAATTTACGATAGAAGACTTTTTGGCCTTAATGATCTAAACAAAAGTTGTAGTATACGTTAAACCGAGAGCATGCATAAAAAGAACGCCCAAATCTGACTTCGTATGAGGAAGTTATGAATTTTCTAAGATTTGGCATAGTAGTGTACGACCCAAAACTCGAATTTTAGATCGATTGGTTTTTGGCCTACGCGACCTAAATGAGATTTGAAGATGTCATTAATAGGAAGTCAACTATAAAAAGAAAGACGAAAATGGAATCCGTAAGAAAGAGTTACGAATTTTTCGCGGTCATTTAACAGTATAATCTCCTCCTACTGTTAATTTTAAGATCGGTCGAGAATTAGCCAACGGAGTCAAAATGAAAGCTGTAGATCTTATTTTTACCTACGCGTTGATATAAAGAACGTAAAAACGGAGCTCGTATTTGAAAGTTATGGATTTTATAATTCAGAAGTGTGTTGTGAGAAAATGGGTGACGTGGCACAATCTTGGTCATTGCTTTCTCCCCAAGTCTTGCCACCAGATGGTGACATGAGGCACCAAGTTCAGTCATATTTCACCCTATAAATAGAACCTCTCCCACCCTCATTTTCTTCACACCTTTCTCATTCTTTCTTCTCTCTACACTCTCTCTAAACCTCCCAAAAAACACTCCCCTAGCGCTAGAAGAAAGCCCCGGAGCGCTCGACGGCTCCGAGAAGAAGAGCTTTCGACTCGGAAGTTCTGCCCTTGCAGAGCACGGCTTCTAGCCAAACCCCCTCGTAGGTAAGATACGCCTACCTAATTTTTAATATAATTTTTATTTAAATATAGTAATGTTATTAGAACCTTATAATAATTATTTGAGCTATTATTATGCGTTATATAAGTGTCATTATAATATCTTTCTAACCACTCGCGGTACGGGGAATCGTGTTTGAAGGGTCGCCTGGGTTGTTGGATTTCAGAAGTGTTATATGCCAAAATGATCCCTCCCTCCGGCGTTTTATGTCTGGCCTCTGTCTATACATAATGATTGGAAAATATTGTTTAAATGCTTATATAATAATAATAATAATAATAATAATAATAATAATAATAATAATAATAATAATAATAATAATAATAATAATAATAACAATAATAATAATAATAATAAGACTAATAATTAGTCACAGTAAATATTAGACTAAAATCTAGTGGTAATAATACTATGTTTTGTTGAAGGAAAAATTTTTAAAGTAAACGAAGCGCTATCCGAGTACCGAGTCACCACCTTATCAAGTGAGTGCATAGTTACTTTCATCTTACACATAGATATGAAGTATTTTATATAAATTACATGCTACGTGTGCATATTATCTGTATACTTGCTATCTATGTTGTATGAACGATTTTATACATGTTTTAAATGATTTAAAGGGAAAACCTTACAAAAACCCCATGTACTTTACATCAATGCTTAAAAGAACCCTTATATTAATTTTATGTTCAATTTAACTATTATTAAATTTTAAACCGTCTAACATAAATACATTATTCGGTGAGAGAAAGGAAACCCCATTTTATTCCCATTCACTTCGTCTTTCTCCTTTCCTGATTCCATTTCCCAGTAATCTTTAAAACCTTTTCTAAGGAAAGAACCAACACTCATATTCCCAATCCCATCTCCACCATTCCCGATTCCAACCAGAGTTGAATTTCTTTTTCCTTAAGCAAAATCCATTAGATTTTTGAAGAGATTTGAAATAGGGTGAACAAGATATGGATTTAACACGTACCCATTTTCAGCTATGATTGGGTCATCAAGAAACCCATCCATACACTCCCATGGCTAGTCTGATTCCAAGGAATTGATTTTTTGAGCTATTTTATGAACTGGGCTACCCATAATTCCTTGGATCCAAGTAGCACCCATTCCAATTTTGTCACTACCAAACTCTGAAGTGTTAATCCTACCTTCTATTCGATTCCCACCTTCAATAACACAAAGCTTGAATTTTTTTTTTCATGAAACAGTGGCAAGTCTCGTCTCCTACCCCAACTCTCAAGTCTCGTATCAAGCTAGTGAGACCACCAACTGTTCAGGTGCACTGTCATCGATGGTTTGAAGCACCACCATAATTCGAATTAATCACCGGATCTGGGCTAGATTCAGAAACATCACCAACATCATCAATTGAGCCAGAAAACAGGAAAGAAGAAGGAGAAAAAGAAATAAGAGTGACCCGAGACCCTCCTGCTGGCGATCGAAACAAGAATAAGGAGAAAAAGAAATAAGAGCCACTGTTCATCATCTTATTCGTCTCAAAAGAACAAGAAAAAAATCATAGAACTGGAGACAACCCCCCTCTCAGAGCCACTGTTCATCATCTTATTAGTCTCGATAATCTCAAACCTACAACTCAAACCGGAAACGGCTCTTTCCCTCATCCTAGACCACAACATCAAGAACCTCGACCACCCTCGGACCTGTCACAGCCGAACACCACCATTACCACCTTATACGTCCCTGTTATAGCCTCCTTCAACCACCAAACCACCATAAACCACCTTATACGTCCCTGTCACAGCCGAACACCACCGAGGCCACACCTTTTAACCTAATTTTTCTTGAGTAAATGATACCATGTGGCTTATGATACCGGTTGTTAAATTGCAACTAGTTATAAAGCTAAATTATAAAGCTAAAAAGGGAATAAACTAGCTTTAATAATGGTTAAATTGAGCACTAAATAAATATTAGGGTTGTGTTAAGCATTAAGGTAAAATAGATGGGGTTTTGCTCGGGTTTTCCCTGATTTAAACTGTATATGTATTTTATATTTACAAAATATGTTGGGTAAAACATGGGTAGATTAGAGATTAGATAAATGATGAGCGTTGAAAGATGAGATGAATGATGAGCGATGATATATGAGTGGTAAATTATGGTGAGAAGCGATGAGCCAAGCGATGACATAAGCGATGAGCCAAGCGATGGCCCTGTCATCTAGCAGAGTATGGATGACAACCACGGACTATTCTAGAAAGTTCAGTGGAACACTAGCAGACTCACAACCTTTAGGTGTTGTGAATGTGTGTTCACCTGGTGTACTCTAAACCCTGGCGACTATGCGACTTAGTGCCTGTTGTATAAACCCTGGCAACTATGAGATTTAGTGCCTAAACTCTGGCGACTATGCGACTTAGTGCCTGTTGAGTAAACCCTGGCAACGATGGATTTCGTGTCGATTCCTTAGGATGGTCCTTAGGAATAAATGAACGAGGAATAACTAATTCTTAGGGTGGATCCTTAAGAGTAAAGAAGATAATGGGGATGGGTAATTGGGTTGATTGTTTGATGTTTAAACATAATAATTATATTATTGTGAGTTGAAAACCCTATGTACTCACTAGGTTTCCCAACCTGACCCACTCAAGCTTATTTGAATCACAGGTGTCGATACGAAGTTACATTACCTGAGAGATTAAAGAGGTATAGATCACTAGTGTAAATAAATATAAGTTCTATTTATACTTATGTTTCTGTATTAAGAATGACACACAAATGTATTAAAATGAATAAAAATACATTTCTTCGGAAATGCTTTGATAACGTATTTATCATGTTTTACTGGGAACAAATTCCGCAACATTTTTATTAAAATAAGTACTCTGATTTTTATAAAGCATAAACAAAATCGGTCTTTTTTGGTCGAGAAAAATGGGGATGTCACAAAGTGGAAATGGGACAGAATAACAATGGATTTGATAACTAAATTGCCCAAGACGGCAGAAGGATTGGATGCCATCTGGGTGATTGTTGACCGATTGACCAAATCCGCCCACTTCCTGCCAATAAAGGAGACGTATAAAATGGAAATGCTGACCCAAATCTACATAAAGGAGGTTGTGAGGCTGCATGGCATTCCAAAATCTATTATCTCTTACCGAGATAGCAGATTTACATCGCGATTTTGGCAATCACTCCAAAGGTCGTTGGGAACCGAGCTCGACATGAGCACTGCTTACCATCCCCAAACAGATGGCCAGAGTGAAAGGACCATCCAAATATTGGAAGATATGCTCCAAGCCTGTGTGATAGACTTCGAAAAATCATGGGATACCCATTTGTCCCAAATCAAATTCTCGTACAACAATAACTATCACACAAGCATCAAGGTCGCCCCCTTCGAGGCCTTATACGGGCGAAAATGCAGATCTCCCCTCTGTTGGGTTGAGGTGGGGGATACTCAACTGGAAAAAGGGCAAGTACCAAACATCACTCTTACTGGGCCCGAGATTATTAGGGAAACATCCGTGAAGATCATTTAGATCAGGGAGCAACTCCAGGCATCTCGAGTATAACGCCCCGATTCTCAGGTATTGCTTAAATAAGATTTATTGGGTTAAGCTCTAATCGACGAGTTGGTTGACCTACTCGTCGAGTAGCAGCGAGGTGGGATCGCGTGTTAAGTGACCTACTTGATGAGTCCATGTTGGACTCGGCGAGTAGGAACTGGCAGTGGAAACCCTAAATCCCGAGGTTTGCACCTCTATTTAAAGGAGCCTTAGCCTCCTTTGGCCTCTTTACAGTCTTTGAGAGCCCCTTAAAACCCTAATTCGTGTGTGTGTGCCTTGGTGTGGTGTTTGAAGCTTGGAAAAGAGGATCTTAAAGGAAGAAAGCTAAGAGTGCAAAGGAAATTGAAGCAAGTAAGGGGTGGGAAGCAGGATTTACCTCATCTAGCATCCTTTGGAGGTATCAAAGTGCCATTCTTACTTCCTTTTTGCCCTTTCGTTGAGTTTCTAGGGATTTTTATGGATTTTCAAGTCGGTATGATGAGCTATGGGCTAGATCTGAAGTTGTAACTTCAGATCTGGACCCTCCTTGGATTCCAAAAGCATAAAGTCATAGCCTTGGTTGTGATTAAGGTCCCTCTAAAGCATGAAGTTCCATTAAGAACTTAGAATAGACATTTAGAGCCTTTATAGTCATGCATGCACGTAAAGTTTGCAATTTTACATGATAAGCATGCCTTAGAAGCTTGGATCTATGAGTTGGAGCTGTTGCATGGCTCAAAATATGACTGTATGGAGGAAAAGGACTGAATGGACTCGGTGAGTCACATGAAGATGCCCATGAACCCGACGAGTTGGATGAACAACTCGGTGAGTCCGATGAAGATCACCATAAGACTCGACGAGTTGAAGAATAACTCGGTGAGTCAGATGAATTTTCTATGGGATATGTATGAGTGTCTATCCGTCGAGTTGCAAAGAGGGAACTCGATGGGTGACCTTAAGTTTGATCGAGAATCAAAGGAACTCGACGAGTCATTCCGATGACTCGGCGAGTTGGAATGTACTTCAGGGAACTCGGCGAGTAGCCAAGGGTACTCGGCGAGTTAAGGTCAACATGGACTGGTGACCTTGACTGAGGACTTTGACTTTGACCAGGGGTTAACTAGTGGGTCATGGAGTACCTTATAAGGTTAAGGACTTATGAGTATGATGTACTATGATGATAGGTGGTGGAACCTGTGTCAAGTGATCCGAGAGTTGGAGTTTACCTTTCGTGTCGACATCTGCGAGGTGAGTTATCCTCACTATATCGATAGGGTCTACGGCACCAAGGCCGGCCCTTTAGTTGTTATTGATTATGGTATACAACATGTGGTTATGATCTGTTAGATCGGAATCGGGGTAGACAGTATGTTATGCTCTTATAATCCGTAGGGATTGGTATGTTAGTGACCCGCTAGGTCGATACTCTAGTTACAGGAGAATTCTATGATTGATGATTAGTGTGACAGATATGTTTGATGTTTGTATATGCCTGTATATGATAGTATGTGCACATGGTTATTTGCTGGTGGTTGGGTTGAGGCGGTCCTGCTTTGTGCTGAAGGCCAATATACCCTATGAGCGGTCCAGGGAGACTGTAGACCCAAGTGGCGGACCAGTCATGCCAAAGGCTCGGGATAGATTCAGATAGATTGTAGGCCCGGTAGGGCGGTCCAGTCAGGCCGATGGCCCAGTATGCATGATGATTAATTGATTATTACTGATATGGTATTGTCAGTGTGGTATTGGTATTTTGGGGGTAGTTCACTAAGCCCTCGGGCTTACAGTTTTTAGTTTATTGTTTCAGGTACTTCAGGAGATCATGGAAAGGCAAAGGCGTGACCGTACCGCTCCTTATCCTTATGTTATGATTTTTGGGACACTCTGATGGAAAATGATTTGAAAACATTTTGTAAACAATGCTATTTGGTTTTTATTTATGACTGAAAAAGTTTAAATTTGGCGTAAAATTTATGGATGTTACAAGTTGGTATCAGAGCCTTGGTTTGAGTGAATTAGAGGAACACTCGTGTGAATCCAGTCTCAAATCAAGGAGATTTTTGGAACATAAGTTTTAAAATGGTTTCAAAATAAGGATGGAGGATGCAGAGGGTACGATCAGCCAAAGCCTGTATGTGAACCCCAAAATACCATACAGTTATTTGACATTCTAATATGTTAGAACAGCATGCTAGTGCTAGGCTAGGGATCTTCAGGAATCGCATGATAGACTTGCCTGATTATATGATGCCTATTAGCCTAGGGTTTCTTGTATATGGAATTGGCATCATAACTGTAGATGTTTGGTTTGTTCATCACGGCTGTGTATAATCAAGATCTTATAGCCTGAGAATGTCTTATTCGACCTTAGTGTAAGATTAGATATTCGAAAGTCTATGGGGTCCAGCGTTATGTGCAGCTAGCGATGGAAGTTTCATGGATGTGTGAGTTGTGATAAGTGGTGAGACTAGATGCGAGATATTTGGTATTCCCCTATAAGTGAGGGTTGGGCGTATTTCTATGTTGATGATATTGTTAGTGTGTTGTGGTGATACTTGAGACAAATATGGGTAGGTGTGGAAGGTAGTATGGACCCGTACTACTGAAAGCACAGGACCCATACACATAGCAAGGAAATCACAACCCTTGGGGTTTTGGTCTCCTGACATTACGTTATTTATCTGATGACTCGTATATATATTCCAGTATGGTGGTGACGAGACGTGTTACTTCGGGATCCGGATCAGGATCAGGGTCAGGATCGGGGTCGGGAGACGGAGGGTTGGAGGTGCCAGTAGCACCTGAGCCCGTGGTTCAGATAGGGACCGAGGAGTTGGATGCCAGGATCAGGGAGATCATGCACGACGAGATTGTTGCTGCATTCCGAGCACAGCTGCCAGAGATGTTTGGGTCAATTAAGACCGCGATGGTTGAGTATTTTGATGAGCAATATGCAGCTCTATCAGAGACAGCTGCCGTTGCAGCCACTTTGGCTGTAACTACTGCAGGGGTTGGAGGAGGAGCCGGCACGACTTTCCAATACCGAGACTTCGATAATACGAAGCCCTCGACGTTTGATGGTACATAGGATGCGATTAGGGATATGAGGTGGTTATCTTATGTGGAGGGTTGTTTCTTCACGTGCTCATGTCCTGCTGACCAAAAGGTCAGGTGTGCCCTGAACCTGCTGAGGCTTGGGGCAAAGGACTGGTGGAGGCTGACGACTGGGTCGTATACTGATGATCAGTGGGCTGCTGTTACTTGGGAGCAGTTCAGAGATATGTTCTGCACCCGTTACGTTCCACGCGTTGAGCGGGAGCGGCTTGCACAGGAGTTTTTGACATTGAGGCAGGATGGGGAGTTTGTGATGGAGATTGCCCGTATGTTCACGGAGAAGGCTATGTTTTGCCCAGAGTTTGCTTCAGAGAAGTCTCAGATGACTCGTTATTTGAGTATGCTCAAGACTGATATTTTACAGTTTGTGTCTACACAACGATGTGATACCCTCCTGGACCTTCAGGAAGCCGCGCGACGGCGTGAGTTGGAGATAGAGTTGCAGCTGAAGGAGCAGCATCAGGAACCGGCGCAGTCTCAGTCGACACCTAAGCGGTCTTAGACCGCTGATACACGGTCTGGGGGTCTTCATAGCCGCACTTATGGAAAGTGTGGCAAGGCTCATTCGGGGGTTTGTCGAGCAGGAGGTGGGTGCCACAAATGTGGCAAGCAGGGGCACTATGCCAGGGACTGCCGTCAGTCCGCCCCTCCAGCAGATATGAGGATTTGTTACCATTATGATCAGGTTGTTCATGTGAAGACCAACTGTCCGCAGCTTGCCGCCAAGCCGAAGCAGGGTTCCGTGCCAGCTGTTGTGAGGATTGGAGATGGAAGGCCAGTCAAGGTGGAGCCTCCGAAGGCTCAGGGTCACGCCTTCCAGCTCACAGCCGAGGAGGCCAAGTCAACACCGGATTTGGTTGCTAGTATGTTTTCTATTCTCTGTCTCAGTTATTGTATTCGTGTTATGCTTATTGATTGTACCTGTGATTGGGTACGTTTTTAGTGAATTCTTTGCCCGCTTTGGTATTATTTGACTCGGGGGCGAGTCGATCGTTTGTATCTCAGACCTTCTCAAGAGGGTTTAGTGTGCCGATAGATGATCTTGAGTGTCCGTTGCGAGTTTCGATCGCCAACGAGCATGGGGTCTCTGCTTCTTCGGTCTTTCGGGGATGCGAGTTGGAGATTTTCGGGGTGTCCTTCCCGATAGATTTGATTCCTATTCCCATGAGGGATGTATGCGTGATTATAGGGATGGATTGGCTTAGCCGTTTTTGCGCCATTATCGACTGTGAGGGGCAGCGGGTGGTGGTTCGAACCCCAAGTGGGGGAGAACTTGTAGTATATGGTGAGGGCACCAGGTTAGGATCAGGGTTTTGTTCGGCAGCCAGGGCTCGGCAGTATATTCAGCACGGGTGTGCCGGTTATTTGGCGTATGTTGTAGATACGTGGGTTAGAGAGCAGCTCTTAGTTTCTGAGGTCCCAATGGTGAGGGAGTTTGCTGATGTGTTTCTGGAGGAGTTACCCGGAGTGCCTCCGGAGAGGCAGGTTGAGTTCAGGATCAACCTAGTGCCAGGTGCGGCCCCTATCGCTAAGGTGTCTTACCGACTGGCACCGCCAGAGATGCAGGAGTTGTCATCTCAGTTGCAGGAACTGCTGGGTAAGCAGTTTATTCGTCCGAGTAGTTTACCCTGGGGAGCACCGATCCTTTTCGTCAGGAATAAGGACGGTTCGCACAGGATGTGCATTGACTATAGGGAGCCGAACAAGTTAACGGTGAAGAACCATTATCCGCTTCCGAGGATAGACGATCTTTTCGATCAGCTGCATGGTGCATCTTGGTTTTCCAAGATTGATTTGAGATCAGGATATCACCAGCTCATGGTGAGGGAGGAAGACGTGGAGAAGACTGCGTTTCGGACTCGTTATGGTCATTACGATTTCGTGGTGATGTCGTTTGGACACACCAACGCGCCAGCAGTGTTCATGGATCTGATGAACCGGGTATGCAGACCGATGCTTCATCGCTCGGTCATTGTGTTTATAGATGATATCTTGGTGTACTCCAAGACTCGAGAGTAGCATGAGGAGCATCTCAAGGAGTTGCTGGAAGTTCTGAGGCGAGAACGGTTGTATGCCAAATTCTCGAAATGTGAGTTTTGGTTACGGGAGGTCCAGTTCCTCGGATACCTCGTTAACCAGGAGGGGATTCTGGTCGATCCGGCCAAGGTCGAGGTGGTTATGCAGTGGAAGACCCCGAAATCTCCCTCTGACATCAGGAGTTTCTTGGGTTTAGCAGGGTATTATCGGAGATTCATTCGTGATTTCTCCAAGATTGCCATACCCCTCGCTCGTCTAACGAGGAAGGGGGTGGATTTCCGGCGGGGCCCTGAGCAGCAGAGGGCGTTTGAGACCCTCCGGCAGTGTTTATGCGAGGCGCCGGTGTTGACACTCCCCGAGGGAGTGGAGGATCTTGTTGTATTTTGTGATGCATCTATCACTGGCTTGGGGGCAATCCTCATGCAGAGAGGACGGGTGGTAGCCTACGCATCACGGCAGCTGAAGCCGCATGAGACGAGGTACCCCATGCACGATCTTGAGTTGGGAGCAGTGGTTTTCGCTCTCAAGATTTGAAGGCACTATCTGTACGGGGTCCGTTGCACTATATACACAGATCACAAGAGTTTGAGACACATCATGGATCAGCCAAACCTGAACATGAGGTAGCGCAGGTGGCTGGATGTGGTCAAGGACTATGATTGCGAGATCCTTTACTATCCTGGTAAAGTGAATGTGGTTGCAGATGCTCTGAGCCGCAAGTTAGCTGGGTCCTCGACCCCAGCCAAGTGTATGAGGATAGCGGTGGATTCCCTACTGGTGGGTTTGATCAGGAATGCTCAGATTGAGGGCGACCAGAGAACTGGAAGTTGGAGAGAATTAAGGGAGAAAGCGCCCGGTTTGTTCAGGATAGCCACGGATTGTTGACCCGTTACGGTCGGGTTTGGGTTCCGATGTCTGGAGGGGTCCGACAGATAGTGATGGAGGAGACTCATAAGTCTCGTTTTCCGATTCACCTGGGAGCCACCAAGATGTACCGTGATTTGAGTTCGATTCATTGGTGACCTGGCATGAAGCGAGATATCGCTTGGTTTGTTGAGAGGTGCTTGACCTATAGGATGGTCAAGGCCGAGCATCATAGGCCGCAAGGTTAGTTACAGCCTCTGGAGATTCCCATGTGGAAATGGGAACGGATCGTGATGGATTTCATCACGAAGTTGCCGAAGACGGCAAGGGGGTTCGATGCTATATGGGTCATCGTGGATCGATTGACCAAGAGTGCCCATTTCCTACCCATACGGGAGAGTTCATTGGCAAAGAAGTTAGCTTACCTGTACGTCAGAGAGGTTGTCTCTCATCATGGGGTTCTGGTTTCTATCGTTTCCGATCGGGATGTCAGGTTTACTTCCCGTTTTTAGCAGAAGTTCCATGAGGAATTGGGTACACGACTGCATTTTAGCACGACATTCCATCCGCAGAATGATGGGCAGAGTGAGCGGACCATTCAGACCCTCGACGATATGTTGAGGGCATGCGTTATTGATTTCAGTTGGAGTTGGGATTCCCACCTACCGCTTGAAGAGTTCGCCTACAACAACAGCTATCATTCCAGTATTGGCGCCCCACCTTTTGAGCTGTTGTATGGGCGGAAGTGTAGGACCCCAGTCTGCTAGGGCGAGGTTGGGCACAGAGTGATAGGCCGGACAGAGGTAGTTCTGCAAACTACCGAGATGATACGGCAAATTAGACAACGACTGCAGACCTCTCAAAGTCAGCAGAAACGTTATGCCAACCGACGCCGATCTGAGCAGGAATTTCAAGTGGGTGACATGGTCCTCCTGAAGGTCTCACCCTGGAAGGGTGTGATCCGCTTTAGGAAGAGGGGAAAATTGGGTCCCCGTTATATTGGGCCATTCAGTATTATTGCCAGGGTTGGCAGGGTGGCTTATAGGCTAGAGCTTCCGGAGGAGCTTAGCCGGATCCATAGCACATTTCATGTTTCGCAGTTGCGAAAATGCATTATGGACCAGGAGGCAGTGGTATCATTGGATGACATTCAGGTCGAAGAGTGCCTGAACTATGTGGAGAGGCCTGTGGCTATTTTGGAAAGGAAGAAGAAGATTCTGCAGAACAAGGAAATACCTTTAGTAAGGGTACAGTGGGAACATCAGAAGGGATCCGAGTGGACATGGGAGCCGGAGGCGGAGATGCGCGAGCATTACCTGACATTGTTTACTCCAGCGGACTTCGAGGACGAAGTCTAGTTCAAGTGGCGGAGAGTTGTAACGCCCCAATTATCAGGTATTGCTTAAATAAGATTTATTGGGTTAAGCTCTACTCGACAAGTTGGTTGACCTACTCGTCGAGTAGCAGTAGGGTGGGATCGCATGTTACGTGACCTACTCAGCGAGTCCATGCTGGACTCGGCGAGTAGGAGCTGGAAGTGGAAACCCTAAATCCCGAGGTTTACACCTCTATTTAAAGGAGCCTTAGCCTCCTTTGGCCTCTTTACAGTCTTTGAGAGCACCTTAAAACCCTAGTTCGTGTGTGTGTGCCTTGGTGTGGTGTTTGAAGCTTGGAAAAGAGGATCTTAGAGGAAGAAAGCTAAGAGTGCAAAGGAAATTGAAGCAAGGAAAGAGTGGGAAGCAGGATTTACCTCAGCTAGCATCCTTTGGAGGTATCAAAGTGCCATTCTTACTTCCTTTTTCCCTTTTGTTGTGTTTCTAGGGCTTTTTATGGATTTTCAAGTCGGTATGATGAGCTATGGGATAGATTTGAAGTTGTAACTTCAGATCTGGACCCTCCTTGGATTCTAGAAGCATAAAGTCACAATCTTGGTTGTGATTAAGGTCCCTCTTTAGCATGAAGTTCCATTAAGAACTTAGAACATACATTTAGAGCCTTTATAGTCATGCATGCACGTAAAGTTTGCAACCTTACGTGCTAACCATGCCCTAGAAGCTTGAATCTATGAGTTGGAGCCGTTGCATGGCTCAAATATGTCTGTATGGAGGAAAAGGACTGAATGGACTCGGCGAGTCGCAAAGTGACTCGGCGGGTCACATGAAGATGGTCGTGAACCCGACGAGTTGGATGAACAACTTGGCGAGTCTGATGAAGATCGCCATAAGACTCGATGAGTTGAAGAAAAACTCGGCAAGTCGAATGAGTTTTCTCTGGGATATGTATGAGTGTGTATCCGTCAAGTTTCAAGGAGGGAACTCGATGGGTGACCTTAACTTTGATCGAGAATCAAAGGGACTCGGCGAGTTGGAATGTACTTCAGGGAACTCGGCGAGTAGCTAAGGGTACTCAGCGAGTTAAGATCAACATGGACTGGTGACCTTGACTGAGGACTTTGACTTTGACCAGGGGTTGGCTAGTGGGTTATGGAGTACCTTATAAGGTTAAGGACTTATGAGTATGATGTACTATGATGATAGGTGGTGGAACCTGTGTCAAGTGATCCGAGAGTTGGAGTTTACCTTTCTTGTCGACATCTGCGAGGTGAGTTATCCCCACTATATTGATAGGGTCTATGGCACCAAGGCTGGCCCTTTAGTTGTTATTGATTATGGTATGCTACATGTGGTTATGATCTGTTAGATCAGAATCGGGGTAGATAGTATGTTATGCTCTTATGATCCGTAGGGATTGGTATGTTAGTGACCTGCTAGGTCGGTACTCTAGTTACAGGAGAATTCTATGATTGATGATTAGTGTGACAGATATGTTTGATGTTTGTATATGCCTGTATATGATAGTATGCGCACATGGTTATTTGCTGGTGGTTGGGTTGAGGCGGTCCTGCTTTGTGCTGAAGGCCAATATACCTTATGAGCGGTCCAGGGAGACTGTAGACCCACGTGGCAGACCAGTCATGCCAAAGGCTCGGGATAGATTCAGATAGACTGTAGGCCCTATAGGGCGGTCCAGTCAGGCCGATGGCCCAGTATGCATGATGATTGATTGATTATTACTGATATGGTATTGTCAGTGTGGTATTGGTATTTTAGGGGTAGTTCACTAAGCCCTCGGGCTTACAGTTTTTAGTTTATTGTTTCAGGTACTTCAAGAGATCATGGAAAGGCGAAGGCGTGACCGTACCGCTCCTCATCCTTATGTTATGATTTTTGGGACACTCTGTTGGAAAATGATTTGAAAATTTTTTGTAAGCAATGCTATTTGGTTTTTATTTATGATTGAAAAAGTTTAAATTTGGCGTAAAATTTATGGATGTTACATCGAGACCGACAGTAAAGCTACGCTGACAGACGACGAAAGCCCCTAGAATTCCATTTTGGTGATCGCATACTGCTAAAGGTCTCTCCATGGAAAGGGATTATACACTTTGGAAGGCGGGGAAATTTGAATCCAAGATACACCAGACCATTCGAAATCCTTGCCAGCATTGGTCTGGTGGCTTACAAGCTGCAGTTACCACCATAACTCAACAATGTACACCCTGTCTTTCATGTGTCAAACCTTAAGAAATGCTTATCTGACAAGACACTCGTTGTCCCACTTGACGAAATTGAGGTGAATGAAAATCTCCATTTCGTTGAGGAACCAGTTGAAATCATGGATAGAGAAGTGAAACAAACAAATCAAAGTCGTATTCCCATTGTGAAGGTCCGATGGAGTGCAAAACGAGGACCAGAGTTCACCTGGGAACGCGAAGACCAGATGATGCAAAAGTACCCCATCTCTTCTATAGTTCTTAAGGGCTACTCTCGAACAAATTTCGGGAGGAAATTCCCTCTAACGGGGGGATGATGTCACAACTAGCAAATTAGGGTTGAAATTGTGATTCTTGTACAAGACAATTTCCTCCATGTAACCTTGCTACACCCAATTAGTGAAATTCAAACTACAATGTTATTTTAGTTTATACGTACGTACATTGCAAATCAAGCTGAAACAGCCTCGTGCAAGCCCAAAAACTTGATCTAATAGCTAAGTCCAATCTATTTTGGGTTTTGGTCTAAGAATTCTCGGCCCAACACCCTATTGGGCCGAAAACTCTTTCCTTGAACCTTATTGGGCCGAGAGCCTTCCTTTGGGTTTTATTGGACCGAAAGCCTCTTCCTTGGGCCTTATTGGGCCGAAAGCCTTTTCTTTGGACCTTATTAGGCCGAAAAATCTTTTTGGGCCAAACCGAAAACCATTTCTTTTGGGCTTTCCTTTGGACCGAGAACCCTAAGGTTCGGTTAAGTTTGAACAAAAAAAAAAGAAAAGAAATGGAATAAGAGTGGTGACACCTCATTTTTGTTCACCAAATAACTAAGTCTTAGGCCACCATGTATCCATGTTACTTTCACATCAAAGGTCAAACAACCTTTCCCTCCCCCCCCCCTCACCCTCTTATGATCGGCCGACCCCTCCCTCCCACACACCTCACAATCTCATTTTTCCTCACATAGTCTCAAGAACTTCCTCCAACTTCTTCTCTCAAAATCTCAAACTTCTCTCATTTTTCAACTAAAGTTTGGGGGTGTGTATGTGCCATTTGCAAGGATCCTTCTTTAAAAACTCTTAAACTTGGTAAGAACTTCATTTAATCATTGTAATTCTAAAACATTTTTATGATACCAACTTCTTGTTTACACACTTTTGTTGTGTGTTAAACTCTTTGAAATACTTAAAATTTTCGAGAATATCTTCAAGTAGTGCAAGGCTAGGCTCGAAATCTCTTCGCTCTCCTTTCTTTCTACCACACGAAATCAACCAAGGTGAGCTTCATAACCCACTATTTTTGAGTTTTTCATACTTTTTTTTAGGGGGGGGATACAAGTCAAGTTTTCGTCCATTGGATAATTGCATGGACCAATGTGTTATGTGTTTAACCTTTGGGTAATTGCATGAACATGGATTTTATCTTATACATCTTCATAAAAATCATGAGAAATGTGTTTGTTAACATATATGTTGCATGAAATCTTGTGGTAATGGGTTGTACATTCAAAAATGACAAGAATATGAGTGTTGTGCTCAAGCATATTAACTTTTGGACATATATCTTTTAACACTTACAACTACACAAATATTTGGATAAAATAAATTTCAAAGTTATTTCATGTGTATTGTAGAAATCGTGACATGTTAGAGTCACAACAGAATAGAGTATTTTGTGTTACAAAACTCTCACAACAATTTTAGTGTGTTAAACAGACTACAAAATTTGATATTTTGCTAATATTACTTTTATTAGTAAAATATTTTTTTAACTATGTCGACACTATTTTTGGATGGCTTAAAAACTTGAGAAATTATGCTATATGACATCTTAATTAAGGATTATTAGCAACAAGTGTTATAAATAATCTAACCGAAATGATATACAAAGTAGAAGTTATGACAGAAAAATAAGCATGTCATAAATAGTGTGGCATAAAAACTTTAAAGGCATGGATAAAGAATCGCGTGTCATAAAATAGTTGTCACATGTTTGCAAAGGATATGTTATTTTCTTAATCGATAAGGGGACTCGAAATTTGCATAAATCCATTAATGCTCTAGTGAGACACTCTCCTTCACCGTACCTACCTAACATACACCGTAAGTCCTGTAGTTAACTAACCAGAGTCTCCTGGAGGGAGAGCGAGGTAATTGTGTATAGATCTATATGGGGTTGACACCCCCACACCTTAGTTGTTCGCTACAGCTATACGGGGCCAGTTTAGGGTGACAAATATCTTACCGAAACCGACGCCTAAAGAACGTCATGAAAGGCATATCAGTTACATCAAACATGGTTGTAACGACTCACATAGGGATTAACAACGTTATTTTGTTTTTATAGAAAGTATACACTTCACTGGTTTTATAAAATGCAAAACTACACTTCATTTTGCAGTACACTATAACTACCACTCCAGTCTTAGGGTTTAAGACTATATTTTTTCATACAACAGAAAATATGAGATTGTATGGGGACCTGCACTTTATAACTACAAACAAAAAGAAAACAAAGTATATGCATGCAATTATTCACAGTTTTAGAACGAGACTCACAAACCATTTTTCACAGAAAATATCGGATTTTCTGGAGTCTTACAAATTTTTACAAACAAAGATGTTACAAAAAATTTATTACAAAAATGCTTATGAACTCACCAACATTCTATGTTGACGTTTTTCAAAACGATTTGTATTATTAGGGACTCAGTGAGTACGTATTTGGGCCATGGATCTTGGATATTTGTTGCATTTTGAAATTTCATACATTATGTCATTTTTGTGTAATTTCATGAACATATACAAAATGTAAACAATGTAAGTGTGTTATCTCAATGTATGATGTTTGGTTGCTATGCTTCATTCATATTCAATTGTTATGGTACTATACAATGATGTCATCTGCCCTCGGACGTTTTCGTCGTCCTGGTTCGGGGTGTGACAGATATCAAGAACACAGATAACGAGCACTTGTAACATTTAATAGATACTTGATATATATGTCTAAGCTGAAAATAACTATGCACTCACTTGTTAAAATGGATGACTCGAAATTTGGGCAACACTTCGCCTAACACTTTAGCTTTTTCTTTGATATGACATAGGTACGATTATTACTAAATCTTAGTCTAATATGATGGGTTTTGAGCATTCTAACACTCCTAAGTGTACATGCAACCCTAAATACCTTGGATCTATGTTTTCTCTATTATACATGCAAATATGAACTTCCAAGGTATTCATCTTAACTAGCATAATAACATTGATTCATATGAATATTTCAAGTTAGAATTACATACCTCTTTGATGTAGAATGACTTCATGAAGCTTGAGTGCCTAGTACCCCAAGTGTGACACCTCAAATGGTTCACACAACACCAAATGCACATGGAATGACTTGAGAGAAAATGGAACACTTCATAAAATCGGCTAGCCCTTTCTTTCACACATAGTGGCCGATTTTGTCAACAATAAGATGATTATATAGTTAGTGACAATTAGGGTAAACCCTAATTGTCATGGCTTTCCATTTCCTTGGATCCATGGGTTCAAATATACCATGGAGCATCTATGGATCAACCTATGGTTTTTAGCCCAACTTGATAATCCATGGAGTCTTAGCCCACTATACAAGTATGGATGATTTACGTAATCAACCCATATATTTAATTAGTCTTCTTTTGATCACTTAATTAATTCTATATTAATTCTTGATCAATACTAATTAAATAATCTTATTAATAAATTAGAACTTATAATATATTAACAAACCTTTGTTGGATTAGTGTCTAAGTCCATAACTATTTTGGTATGTACTTGACCTGATGGTGCATGGTCCTTTTGGGTTGCCTTCACCAAAGCAACTTGATAGGATGAATTATGGAGAGAAAGGATTAAATATGATTTATTAATATATTATGAGAATAATATATTAAAGGAGAAATCATATTTTTTAATTAATATTAGTCAATAATTAATTGGTAATTAGTTTTGTGACTAAAAGAGATTAATTAAACTTAAGGGACTGGAATTGTAATTATAAGATAATTGCAATTTGGGCTATGGATTGTCTTATATTAAGGAGTGGACGAATTCTATGGGAAACCCATAAGGAAATTGTCCAAGGCCTTAATTAAAGGAGTCCATGGGTTGCTTAGGGCTTAAGCATCCAAATTAGGGTTTCCTTGTTAGATAACCCTACTAGCCTCACTATATATACATCCCTTATGACCCAAAAACGTGGCTAATCTTTGTTCTAGGGTTTCACACGTTTTTGGGCAGCCTCCATTCTCTCTCCTCTTCATCCTCTTGCTTATGGTGTTTGTGAACCATTAGAGGAGTGACATTTGTGACTCTAAGCTTTCTAAAGTCAATACAAGGAGATTTGGGATTGTTATTGCTATATAACAATCAAGGTAATATCTTAAACCCATTCTTATGTTAATATGATTACTTGTATGCTAGAATTAGGGTTTATAGTCTTGGATAACTTGCATGTACAATAGAGAAACCTAGATCCAAGCATTAGGGTTTGTATGAGCACATAGGATGTTCTTATAGCTAAAACCCATCAGTGGTATCAGAACCTTGATTGGTTTCTATTGTATTGATGCATTGTGTGTTTGTTCAAGTTGCAAAATTGAGTTGTGAGCCATCTGCCTGATGAACTCAGCGAGTACGAGCGTCAGATGGAGCTATTTTCGGGATTTCTTGCTGTTTATCTTTGAGATACTTGCCTTTATCATGTTAGATCAATATAAATCCGACTTTATGATATATATGACTATATTCTTAATCTAATTGAAGATATTTATCAATTAATAAAATATTTGTTTCCTTATGTGATAATTGATAAATTATTTTGATTAAATTGGTAAATTATTTTGCAAGAAATCATTAAATAAATCAAATATGGATAATTATGTGATTAAATGTTAATTTTAGATTATTTGTTATTTGATCCTTATTGTTATGAAAAGTTTCATATTTTCCCCTTTAGGTTTTATAGTTTAAATTTGAACTCAAAAGTTTTGTTGTTTTGAAATTTAAATAGTTGAAACCCTAATGTTTTGAAAAAGGTTTCAAAACTTGCCCTCAAGTTTTGGAATTTAAATTTTGATTAATAGTTTAATTTTGATGTATATTTAAATTCTAAACCCTAATGTTTTGAAATGTTTCAAAATTTTCCCTCAAGTTTTGGAATTTAAAAGTTGATTAAAAGTTTAATTAGGAATGTTAAATTCTAAAACCCTAGTATTGTTTTGAAAAGTTCAAATCACACCCTTATGGTTTTATTAATTAATTAAGGTGTATAATTAAAAGAGGTTTAATAAATCCATAATAGTTTTGGTTTACAATTTAATTGAATTAAAGGTATAATTGTTAAATTAGACCACCTAGTATTTTAAAAGTGTAAAATACACCCTATACTATATATAACATTAAAAGTCTAACATTATATATATATATATATATATATATATATATATATGTATGAGTAAAAGTCAGTCTTACCGTTAGTAGGCCTCATTCACGAAGCTAGTCTATGAGGGGTGTTTAAGGAAATTGCCTATAAAATGGCGATTGAATGGGTATCCACTCTTACCCACCGCACTCTTGACTAGTGGAGGGTCGTTAGCCGAACAGGTAGGATAGGACGAAACCTTCCATTATAAGTATAATGAATTTCAAAAGTAACTAAATGTTTTACAAATTCCCAATCTTAGTTACTTAGGCAAAAGTGAATTGATGCAATTCCATGAAATTACACTTTGTGCCCTTGCGAAGACGTTAGTGGAGCGTGTGTGGTTTACCGTCACACTAAATGGTTCTAAGCAAAGGTAGAAAAGGGTGACTCAATGTTTGTCATAGTTCGGTGGAGCGTGTGTGGTTTACCGGCACATCGAATAGGTGACTGTAACATGTGAGGGCACCATGTAAGTTTGCATGGTTATTCACACCTGCTTTGTGATCCTCGACATCCCAGTCACAAACTAGAGGGACATATCGAGATTTAAACATGCCATTGAAATGTTCAATGAATCTCAAAGGATCTAGGAGTTTTCATAAATTTAAAACTTAAATTTCTTTTTTTTCGTTTTTCATGGTGGAAATTAGTGAATCGTCATTCACTTACCTTCAAATATTCTGCAACTAGATTACGGCATCCTTTTTCTAGGTTGTAGCGTATTGTGTTGGGTCCTAGCCTTAGTATCTCATTTGCGTGATTTACTAAGGACTCAATCAATCAACTAACTTGGATATGTTTCTCCCGTTTTGTAGATGTCAAAGTTCGACAACTATGGTCTTCCCAGATCTCTTGGAACAAGCATTCCACATGAAGATGGTATTCCACGATTCGATCGAGGAACAAGAAATCATGTTTCACTTCCTCCTCCTCCTCCAATTGTTCTCCCTAACCCACAAGATCGAAGAATTCAAAGGTTCAATATCACTAAATCCCTATTGGAAATGAAACATGAAGATGGTAAATCCGTGTGTGCCCACATTCTAGGAATGAAATCACACATCGATAGGTTGATTATGTTGGGTGTGTCATTTCCCGATGAGTTGGCTGTGAACTGGGTTCTGCAGTCGCTCCCTGAATCATATAATGAGTTCAAAAGAGAGTATTATATGATGGATCATGACGATAACCTCATTGACCTAACTTACATGCTCATTGCTACTGAATCAGAAATGATTTGGCGAAGCAATGGAGCGTATTTGTTGGGAAAGTCAACCGACCATGCTTCTGAGGACGTTCTAGGAGAATCGACCTGTGTTTGCTGCCAAAACAAAGGGCGTTGGATAGAAGTCTGCCCTAAGAGCCTGAAGATTCTGTAACAACCCAAAGTTTTCCATCACTGAGACCCGTTTCGCCCGTAAAATCCGCCTTTATCGATTTGTCCCGTTTTTGTTTTTGGGCTAAGATATATAAACTTATAAGTTTATTTTAATCTCATGAGTGTTCAAATCCATTTAAAAACTCATGAAAATGGCCCAAAGTCATTAATTTGAAATTTCTAAATTTTATCCCGCCGAATTACGGAAACTTAATCGGGTGCGACCAAAAGCCCCGTTTAATGCCGGTATCGGGTAGAATTCCTCCGTGTCCAAGTTTTGGGACCTATTTAAATGTGTTTACTCCAATAAATGGTCCCTATGTGAGTTTTAATCCATTCGAAAGCCTAAAATCCAAGTCTAGCATTAATTCCCAATTGTTATGAAGTCATTTTGCACCCAAAAGCACCATCCAAGAGTTCACAGCCGTGAACTCATATGGATGAGGTGTTATGGGCCGAAAAATCATGTATGAGTTTACTCTTGAAGAGTAAACTCAATATCCTAGCTATATGTGTCCCCAAACGTCACCCGAGTCCTTCCAAACACTTGTAATGAGGTGTTTCCGCAACTATAAGTGTATGTCCTTATCAAATAAATTAATCAACTCCTAATTAGATACAAATGTGTATCATTTCATAATCCATAGGAATCTTGTGCGTTCGCAAACCCAAAACTGACATTTACGACCCAAACTGACGCGTTTCTCAACCGGTGAGTTTATATCCCTACCTTGTTTTTAAATGTTTTTCAAATGTTTTCAGGGGGGAATACAAGCAAAAGTACAAGGAAATCTTGTACTTAAACTTATTTTCAGTTCAATGTTTCATTTTATGTATGTTTCTAATTTCAAAATTTGTGTTAACTAATGGTTCGAATTGCACGGTAAACAGTTAGATTAAAGTCAGATTTCTTTAAAGAGTGTTTTAAACTATATTACTTTTTGTAAAAGAAATCATACTAATCATAACTAAGATTAATACTAAACGAATACGAATACAAATACGAATATAACCAATAGGATAGAACAAATACGAATACGAATACGAATATAAACAATAGTATAGTACGAATACGAATACGAATATGAATATAACCAATAGTATAGTACGAATACGAATATAACTATTAGGTTAGTACAAATACGAATGTGAATACGAATATAACTAATAGCATAGAACCAATACGAATAGGAATAGAAATAGGACTACGAATGCGAAATAACGCCTTTGGATGACACCAAGACTTCGAATATACAGTTAGTGTACGCCTTGAATGTCACTAGAGTTTCGAATTTAATACGAAAGTATGCCTCTGGACCTCTACTGAGTTTCGAATACATCCACCTTAGAATGTCGCCAGAGATACGAAAATACAACTAATGTACTCTTTTGGAAATCATCAGAATAATCGAAAATACTGTAATGTACGTTTCTAGTGAATCCAAATATTCTAAAATACAACTAAGTTAGTAGATGATAGACATTCGAATGTAGGATAACTAAGAGTTTAGAATACTTAACTAATACTACAAGTATGATAATTACTAGTACTTCGAAATCAAACCTGAGAACCAACCTCAACACATAGGAAAATATGGGATTTTCTTGAAGTAACATAACAACTAGTAATGAAAATAGAAACGAATAGACAAATTAATACATAGGAAAATATGGGATTTTCCTGGGATAGCATAACAACTCATATACGAATAAAGTAACAAACGAATAACTAAACTATTAGGAAAATATGGGATTTTCCTGGAATGACATAACAAACCGTTTTCGAATTTGTAACAAAAGATAACTAAACTGTTTTCATAAGAAAATATGGGATTTTCTTGAACAACAACTTTTTCAGAAAGCAAAGGAAACTCGTTCTTTTCAAAACTAAACCGCTTATGAACTCACCAGCTTTATGCTGATTTTCAAACCGCTTGTATTGTCAGATCAGCGTTAGACAGGTACACCGCTATCCTTTGGAGAAGACGGAGCGTTCCGAAGACTCGTCTTTGCTTTTGTTCATATGATATATGTATAACACTTGTATAACTTTTCTTTCAAACAGATGTAAACAATATTATGTAATGTAATGTTTTGTGTTTACTGTTTTACTATGTGCATTGGATTTGATACTCAACGTGGAGTCAACCCCGGAAATGTTTCCGCCTTTGGTTTTCGGGGTGTGACAGATTCCAAAGATGGGAGAGTCAAAAAGTATGGCTGTGCTTCAGGTAAAATCCGCTATCTGACTCCGTTAAGTTCCTATTCATTGATTCTTGATACATGATGTGATAAGATTGCATTTGAATGTTTTGCAGGATTGGTGAAAAGAAAGGAAGCTTGGTGAGAGAGCAAGATGAATCTAACCACAAAGAGATGGATCTTGATCTCATAGACTTGAAGATTAGATTTTGAGCTTAAATAGTTATGATAGAGTTGTTAGAAATTTTCCTTTTGAATACATAGTTTTCAGTTGGTTTTGCATTGTAAGGACAAATGTTTTCCGCTGCTTTTATAAATAAAATAAATTTTGGTTTGACTTATTTATTTGTTTATGTCCTTGCAATGAAATCATTATGAAAATTGTTGTTAGCATATTTCTACAACGAATGGATATGATTCTTATTTATGTTATTTATGGAAATGTCAAGAATTTACCAAATAGGGAGAGTTTCTCATTGCCCAAAGTTTCAATTGGACAGAAATTTGGAATCACGCAACTTGGTTGCATGATGAATGAGAAATTTCATATTTGGAAATTAGACTAATTCATTGACAAAGTGTCAAGTGAAAGGACTAGGAGATCGAGCACACAAAGTTGTGTGTTGATCAAGATCACCATAAGAGTAACAAAGATATTCGTCATGATTTACTAAAGGTTTAGTAAATATGATTATACTTATAAGATTAAGTATAATTATGAATTGATTGAAAAGGTTTAAATCAATAGCAAAACGAATAAGAAGAATCAAGCAGGCAGAAAGATAAAAGTTTCTCCATTCTAAGAAGAAGGGAGAGTACCTTTTATGCTTTATGACAGGTCTTAATGATTAAGAACCATATCTCAATTGATCCTCTAAGTGAGTCTTAGTATAATTGTATGTTTAAGAAGAGGAATCAAGAATTGAAGAAATGGTTAAATCAAAAGGTCAATCATACTTCGTTCCAATAACAAGTCTTAAAGTTAAGATTGTGGCAATAAGTGACAAGTATTAACAAGGTTTATGACATTCATTAAATGTGGAAAGTTGTGATGTCTTGGATAAGACAAAGACCAACTAGGACCAATTTATGAAGTGTTTTGATAAAAGCTACACTAACTCTTGAATATTTTTTTGTCAAGAAATGGTTATTGACAAGAGAATCTTATATGTCAAGGAGTCAGTGGGAGTCTTAATGGTCTTGAAAGGTTTCAAGAACAAATCAAATAAACCTTATCGATCATCACTAGCACACGAGTTGAGGTTTACAACCTATCGTGTTGATGTTATTTTGTTTCTGTGTTGTTCCAATTAAGTTAATTATGCATGTGAGTTCTATGAGTTCTCATTTTTAATGCATAAAAGGCAAGGCACCTTAATCAATGAAAGGTACATTGATAGGAAAGGGTGAGCTGCTTAACTACTTGGAAGACGTGGTGGGCAGTTGTGCTACCATAAGGCAAGAAATCAAGATTAAGAAAGTTCGGTCCATATGAGTTTGAATTTGTCGTAAACTTTGGTTTTAACAAATTCACATGGATAGGAACACATATACCGTTTAAATCTAAGTGTCATAAGATTTCCTCCTTCATGAAAATGATTGTGAAGAAATGCTTTCACTAAGAAAGATTTTAAGAAGATAGTGATTGTAAAATTGCATTCTCGAATTCGATTATGGTTACGGTATCCCTTTCCATGATTTGAATTGTGAGGTTTGGCAATTAGTCTTAATTGTTTAGACACACATATGAGCTATCTAAGGCAAAGGTGTATAAGTTCAAGAGGCCTTGATAAAAGATTATCAAAGCATTAAGTATTAGAAACATGGACTTAAGAAATTCAATAGGTATTGTTTTTCTGGAAGTCAAGATGCTTATGAATACATGTCGAAGCTAGTGGGAGCATAAATGCTATGTTTATAATAATCATCATGATAGTGGGAGCATAAATGTTATGATTGTATGATTATTAAGGCACGTATTGCAAGTTAGCAATATTAATTATAGAAAACAAGAGTTATACCTTGCAAAGTTGTAAGGGTTGTAAAGTTGTTTTGCTATAATTAAGGGAGAGAATATTATGCTTCATTTCAAATCTAAAGGCTTAGGTTATGGAATGTTAATAATATTTAGTCAAAGGTAAATAGTGTGTTCTTAAAATTTCGATTATGATTACGGCATTCCTCTTCACAATTCGAATTTTGAGAACATAGCAAATAAAACATTATGCATCGTGTCCCATACGCTTCATGTATAGGATCGACTACAAATGCTTTAATATTTGGCCATTCTAAAATTTTCCTAATGACTAGCGCATTTAGAGGGAAAAAGGACAAGAATCGGTTTTTGACTAAAATAATTAAACAACTATCAAAGGACAATCCAAAGTTCGACGAGGATTGGTTGCTTGTGAGTAGTTGGAAGCATGGTATTGAATGGACCATATTGACATTATTATGAATAGAAAAGATTCTATTAAGAATGAGTTGTCATATGGAAAATATGGAAATGTTTCCATATTGGATGGACCATATCGACATTATTATGAATAGATAAGATTCTATTAAGAATGAGTTGTCATATGGAAAATATGGAAGCGTGTCCATATTGGGAATTGAATATTGAAAAATATATGTCTAGATTAGAAACTTTTATGCAAAAAGGATGTTCAAAGGAATGTACTTTGAGTGAGAGACATCATATCTAAGGAATTGTGTTGTAACAATATCCAAT
The DNA here is from genome assembly GCF_051521515.1 of Lactuca serriola. Classification (NCBI taxonomy): domain Eukaryota; kingdom Viridiplantae; phylum Streptophyta; class Magnoliopsida; order Asterales; family Asteraceae; genus Lactuca; species Lactuca serriola. The sequence goes on along the minus strand of NC_136410.1, from coordinate 226,427,456 downwards.
AGAGGACTTTGTAATATCATTGGCAATAGTCTTTGTGACTTTAGTGCAGTGACATTACGAAAGGATCATTGCATAAAATGTTAGAATCTAGCATATTCTATAATTGGCAAGAATTTGATATTCTTACACTTATGAAAAAGGATTAGAAGTTGTGAAATGAGAATGATTGGAAATGTGTTCAATTTGATCTATTTTACAAAGTAAGAACCATAGGTAAACATTGTGTACATGCTAAGAGCATGGGACAAGTGTAATAATTCAAGTAAGAAGTTGATTACCCGAAACAACAAATAATGAGTAATCGATATGGTGATAAATAGAAGGTGTTTTATTTATACTCAAAGGTTTGAGGCCATATGGGATTAGTATTATTCTTGTGTTTCACTTTGCATGTTTTGACTTCCTGAATAATTTAATTGGTTAAGAACAGTCTAATTATTCGAACGGGCCACAATTGTTCATATGTTGGAAGTAGATATGAATGAAGACTGTCGTGAATTGGTGTGTGGATTGTCTAAAAAGGGTATTAGACATAAGCAAATGTTTGCTGCAACGTTCATGAGTGCTTATGAATATGATTTGAGCATTGGATTAAACCCATGCTCACTTGGATCACTTCATGAATTGTATCACGAGTGATTGGTGAGACGATAACATATTATATTCTTGAAACCGAGATGTGTGAGTTGTATCTTGCGAATCGGTTGCACATTGATAATATGTAAACGCACTAATAACTTGGTGTTATAAAACATATTATTGTGTGTGATTCGGTGAGTGAGTGCAAGCAAGCATTGTATCAAAGTTTATCCGTTCCTTTTATCCAAAGTAGGATAAAAGCGATATCTTTGGGCCCTTCGATGATTTAGTGATGACAAACGTAAATGCTCGGCCGAGCTAGGGCTAATTTGATTTGTTCAATTAGTCAGTCGTCATAAATCGGAAATCGAGAAATAGTATAAAGAGAATGATTTGAAATCATGTCTCATACGATATCTAGAATGGAGGAATATATGATCCCTTATCTAAAGGACATGCGTATCTGATATGATCAGAGTTGACAGCGGCTTTGGAAAGCTACGATTGCAGATCAGGATCTGAATTCATACGTATAATAGTTATTAGACTTATCCAAGTGGGAGACTGTTGGATTAGTGTCTAAGTCCATAACTATTTTGGTATGTACTTGACCCGATGGTGTATGGTCCTTTTGGGTTGCCTTCACCAAAGCAACTTGATAGGATGAATTATAGAGAGAAAGGATTAAATATGATTTATTAATATATTATGAGAATAATATATTAAAGGAGAAATCATATTGTTTAATTAATATTAGTCAATAATTAATTGGTAATTAGTTTTGTGACTAAAAGAGATTAATTAAACTTAAGGGAATGGAATTGTAATTATAAGATAATTGCAATTTGGGCTATGGATTGTCTTATATTAAGGAGTGGACGAATTCTATGGGAAACCCATAAGGAAATTGTCCAAGGCCTTAATTAAAGGAGTCCATGGGTTGCTTAGGGCTTAAGCATCCAAATTAAGGTTTCCTTGTTAGATAACCCTAATAGCCTCACTATATATACATCCCTTATGACCCAAAAACGTGGCTAAGCTTTGTTCTAGGGTTTCACATGATTTTGGGCAGCCTCCATTCTCTCTCCTCTTCATCCTTTTGCTTATGGTGTTTGTGAACCATTAGAGGAGTGACATTTGTGACTCTAAGCTTTCTAAAGTCAATATAAGGAGATTTGGGATTGTTATTGCTATACAACAATCAAGGTAATATCTTAAACCCATTCTTATGTTAATATGATTACTTGTATGCTAGAATTAGGGTTTATAGTCTTGGATAACTTGCATGTACAATAGAGAAACCTAGATCCAAGCATTAGGGTTTGTATGAGCACATAGGATGTTCTTATAGCTAAAACTCATCAACCTTAAGTGTAATTTCTCTCATTTTAGTCTATCCAAGTGCATGATGCCATGCAACCCAAATGGACCATTCTGGGTCAGGTCAAGTCTTACCAATTATAGTTATGGACTTAGACATTAATCCAACAGTCGCCCACTTGGATAAGTCTAAAACTATTATTGCAAGTATGACTTTAAGAACCGACTGGCAATCGTAGCTATCAAAAGCTTCTATCGAACTCTGACTTTGCCGATGAACTCTGACCTTTGTCAATGACTTGTCCATTAGATAAGGGGTCATATATTCCTCGATTCTAGATATCATAGGGACTGAGACATGGATTATAATCATTCTCTCTGTCCATTTTTCGTTTCCCGATTTCCGATATATGACGACTGACTAATAGAACAAATCAAATCAGTCATGGCCCGGCCGATCACTTACATTTGTCATCACCAAATCATCTAGGGGCCCACAGATATCGCTTTTATCCCGAAGGTAAAAGGAATGGATAAACTTCGACTCATATGGCTTGTTCTACTACTTGTTGAATCATACACAAAGGCACGTTTTATAACATCAAGTTACCAATGCATTTTTGTGCAATCAATGTATAACCAACTCATACTAACAACTCATATCTCTAGATTTGAAGAATATAAGATATTATCGTCTCATGATCACTCATGATAAAATCCATGAAGTGATTCCAATGAGTGCGGGTTGGATCCAATACTCAGAACTTATGAGCACTCATGAATGTTGTAGCACCACATTGTCCAACATCTTAGACCTCTACAAGCCCAACCCATGACAGTCTTGATTCATATCTAATTCCAACATATGACTGATTGTGCATGGTTTGAATAACTTAGTCATTCAGAACAATGACCTAGTTATTCTAGAAGTCAAAACATGCAAAGTGAAACACAATAATAATTGAATCCAATATGGTCTCAGAACTTATGAATATAAATAAAACACCTTTTATTTATCACCATATGATTACACATTATTCATTACATACTATTTCAGCTATCAACTTTATTCTTGAATTAAAATAATAGTAGTCCCATGCTCCAAGCATGTACACTATGTTTTCTAAATACTAGTCATGCCACACACCAAGTATGCATACTATGTTTGTCTATGATCTTAACTTTGTGAAATGGATCAATTGAACATAACTCCAATGATCCTCTTTTCACAGTCCCAAATCCTTACTGCAAATGCAAGAATTCCAAATTCATGCCATTTACTGAAATCTTTTAGATTTGAAACTTATATGCATTGATCCTCTTGTAATGATTATGCACAAAGTCACAAAGACTTGTCAAAAAACATTACAGATATTCCAATGGAGATCAAATCCATGGAAACATCCTTCTTGCATTACGAAATCTTACACAGATTGAATAATTTCTAACTTTGAAACATTTCCATATTCCATTTTGACTATCACTTCTGAAGAAGAGTTGCCTCTTTTCAGAACATGTCAATATGGTCCTTCCAACAATTAACATTATACTTTCAACTGTCCCTAAGCAACCAATCTTTGGTAAACCTTAGATTGTCCTCAACAATTGCATAATCCTTTTAGTCATATCCAATTCTAGATCTTTTCCCTTCTTAATTCCCCAGGTATTTGGAAAATTTTAGAAAGGATGAATATAGCACATGGAATCAATCCTATATCCGAAGCATATGGGACACGATTCATGATGTCTCACATAAAGACTAAACTAGTCTTTTGCTATAATATTTCCGTAATCATAACCGAATTTTAGAACGCAAATAATGGACCCATATATAGAATTTCCTTATGTTGAGCCATTCCAACATGAAATTCATATATATATATATATATATATATCCTTGACTAAATACGATTAAAACCTCAATCTAAGCTTTTATATTTGAGATGAAGTATAATTTCCTCTCCCTTAATTATAGCAAAACAACTTTTTCAACCCCTGTAGCCTCACGAATTGAAACTTTTGTTTTCTATAATTAACATTGCTAACTTGCAATACTTATCATAATTATTATGTTCCCACTAATATGATGATTATTAGCATAAAACTTATGCTCCCACTAGCTTTGACATGTACTCAGAAATCAGTTGGACTTCTAGAAATCAATACTTTATTGACTTTCTTACCAAAGTTCAGATTCTAATACTAGATTGCTTTGATAAAACTTTATCAATATCATACAACTTATCTTAGATAGCTCACAGGTGTGTCTAAACAATTTTAAGAACTATGAAGAGGGATGTCGTAATCATAGTCTCGATTGTTTAGACCTTTGCCACTTCTCACAAGTCCATGTTAGTGTGTCGGTTAACCACACATGCTCCACTAACGACTTTGAGAATGCAAATATCACAATTGCTACCTAGCTAAAATCTACTTAGTGAAAGTGTTTCCTCACCATCATTTTCATGAATCAGAGAGAAATCTTATTACACTTAGATTTAATGATGTATGTATTCTTATTCATGTGAATTGTCAAAACCATAGTCACAAGACAAGGATAATGACAAATCCAAACTCATATGGATTGAACTTGTGCAATATTTAAATTCTTGCCACATGGCAGCTCAAGGGCCTACCATTGCTTCCAAGTTGCTGTGCAACCAATTGATAACTCTAAGAACTCATATGCAGAGCCAACTTTAATTGGAATGGGCACAGAATATGTCAACATCATAGATTATACACCTCAAGTCGTGTGCTAGTGAAGAACTTCATGTTTTATTCTTGATTAGTTCTTGAGACTTTCAAGACCTTTAAGACTCCCACTGTCCTCTTGACATATAAGACTTTCTTGTCATATATTCAAGAGATAGTGTGGATTCTAATCAAGACAAAAACTTCACACAATTGGCCTTAGTTGGTCTTTTTTTTTATCCAAAACATCACAACTTACCAATTTCAAATGTACAAGAGTAGAAAACTTTTACTCTTACATTTGAAAACTGTTTTAAACCTTCTTTAAGACATGTCACTCAAGTTACAATTTTAGAGTATATGTAACATCCGGATTCCCAGGTATCCTAATTTGTTCTTTTATTTTGGGAATTGTGAGGAGACTCGGTGAGTTGGCGTCTAAACTCGCCGAGTATGGTCGCGGATTCGTATGCGAGTTCACAGCTGGACTCGGCGACTTCATGAGTGGACTCGGTGAGTCCACGCTGTTTAATGAAACCCTAATTTCCAGGGTTTGAGACCTATTTAAAGACCCTTAGGGCCGTCATTTGCGGCCACCAACCCCTAGAGAGAAACCCTAAGAGATCTAGAGCATTTGTGAGGAAGGAGAGGTCATTCTTGATCCTTTTGTGGGTGTTTTTGCAAGAAGGAGGTGACCAAGGCAAGAGGAGGCTGAAGGAGGAGCGATTGTGGTGATTTCTGAGTTCTTAGAGATCATATTGAGGTATTTTGCTCAGACCTTCTTCAGTTTTGATGTTGATTCTTAGTGTTAGGGTTTTCTAACCCTTTTAGAGGATGAATAAGTGGAGCATTTGGTCCCTTCTCGAGTCTATGTTTTGGATCTGGACCCAAAGAGGTCTAGAGACCTTAATCCTTGGAGCTTTATGAGTTATTTTGGGAGCCATGAGCTTAGGATGTCATTTTTGGGGCTAAATCACCAAGTTAGACCATTTAGATGTTATATGAGTGTCAAGGTCTGAACTTTACATGATTATCATGCTTGGGAAGGCCAGATCTATGAATGTATGGAACAGATCTGACCTCAGGAGGCCTTTGGAGTTTGTGCATGGCATGAACTCGCCGAGTCTGAAGAACAGACTCGACGAGTAGGATGAGGGTTTCCCGCAAATCACTTAGTGAGTGGACTTGCCGAGTTGGGAAATAACTCGGTGAGTCAGGGAGAGTCAGGGGGACTGGAGTTCAAGGCGGAACTTGCCGAGTTGTTCTTGAGACTCGGCAAGTTGAGTCGGGGTGGCCCCGCGATTCATGCCAGGTGGAACTCGTCGAGTCAAGGGAAGTACTCGACGTGCCAAGAGAGGGACTAAGAGAGTCAGTGGACACGTGTAGACTCGTCGAGTCGCCCTAGTGCACTCGACAAGTCAGGTCAAAGTTGATTGTTGAACTTGTTGACTTTTAGGGTTGAGTACAGTTGTATTTATGAGAGTATTACTTTATGTGATTAGGCGGAGGCTAGATCACATTTCTTCCGAGTCAGATATTTATTGGGACATCGAGGTGAGTCTTCTCACTATATGTTACCTAGAGTGGTATTATGCGATGACCAGTGGGTCTTATGTGTTATGTATGAGATTATGTGCTATGTGATATATGTATGTTGTATGATGATATAGACCGGACCGGAGGGTCCAACGAGCTATGACCGAACCAGAGGGTCCAACGAGCTACGGGACTGGAGGGTCCCGCTGAGACACATCGACCGGAAGGTCGCATTATAGCCTCGAGTGGCATATGTGTTGTGTGTGGTATTTTGGGGAACTCACTAAGCATTTATGCTTACAGTTGTTGTGTTATGTGTTTCAGGTACCATGATGAGCGCGGGAAGGCGCCGACATGATTCATATACACACACATTAGAGTTTATATATATTCTGATCTTGGGGTTTTGTACTGATACAATGTTTTAAAATGAATGTGAATGATATTATATGGTTTTCAAAAGTGAAAAATTGTTTCAAATTTTTACGGTGTTACAGTATAACTCTAAGAATTGTTTTTTGGAACGAAGTATGAATCATCTTCTTGATTTAACCACTTCAACAATTCATGACTCCTCTTCTTAGCCATAAGAATGCACTAAGATGTCCTTAGAAGACCAATTGTGATATGGTTTCTTAATCATCAAGATGATCACAAAACATGATACTAAAGTACTATCCCATCTTTTCAGATTTGAGAAACTTTTATCTTTCTATCTAATTTGACTCTTCTTATTCGTTCTTCCTTACATTGAAACTTTTCTAATATTTCAGAATTATACTTAAACTTGTAAGTATAACCATATTTACTGAACTTAAGTAAATCATGATGAATAGTCTTATCGATCTTTTGTGGTGGACTTAATCAGTGAACAAGAATGTGTACTCGATCCCTTAGTCTGTTACTTGACTCACACATCCATGTGAACAAGTAGTTAGTCTTAATTTTTCCAATGCTTGAAAGTTCTCATTCATCATGCTATACAACTTGCATGATTCCAAGTTTCTATCCAACTGAAACTTGCGTGATGAGAAATTTTTTCCTTATTTGGTAAATTTAGACACTACCACAAATGAAAGAATCAAATTCATATTTCCACTCTTGCTCTTAATGGAATCTTATAAGCAACAAAAATTTCCACAAATGTCATTGTAAGGATATTTTAAAATAAATAAAATCAAAATTTTTCCTTTTATTTTAAAAACTTTGTAGAAAAACTATCATTACAGTGCAAAAGCACATGAAAATTTTGTTGTTATCTATTCCTAAGAAATATATCATAACTCCTAAGAAGTAGCTCAAGAATCCGATCTTCATACTATGCGATAGAAATCCATCTACGCAATCAGATTCAGCATATTCTTTCTTTAAGTTTCTTCACTTTTCTTTGATTCTTAAAACATCACCATGTGACCCAGTCACATCATGTATCAAGAATCTCAGAATAGAAACTTAGCAGAGTTAGATAGTGGACTTTACCTGAAGTAGAGTCAAACTTATTGACTTTATCATCCTTAGGTAAATTTGGCAGCTTCGCAACTAATGACCCTTCCTTTGGCAATAGATATCTATGGACCCTTGACAATGGGACTATCTCAGGCTTAGCCTCTCTCTTTACCATTTGGTCAACCGAGTTGACTATGGTCGATCCCTTTCCATTGGGAAGAGAATGCTTTACTGGATATCCAATGTCATCATTGTCAATGTCCATAAAGTTTTAGGAAGTTGATCTTAGCAAATAGATAAGATCATTAAGGGTCTTGTCATAGTCTATTTCATAGAAGTCCCAAAGGAACTCACAATGTGACTTAGAAAGTAGTTGATCATCAACTTCCTCTAGACTTTGACACCCAACTCTCCCGGCTTGTCAATATGTGACTACATCTCCAAGATGTGATCACACATAGACCTTTGCTTGCCAATAGGGCTTGAGTGACCTTAAATTTTTCAAGAACTTGTGGGTTAGGGAGAATAATTGGAGGAGGTGAAAGAAGTATGATTTCCATGGGACATCATCTTCATTTAGGAAAGCTTGTTTCAAGAGTTTTGGGAAGATCATAAATGTCTAAACCAGACATCTTTTGGGAGATATTCAAGATAGTTGATTTAAAGTCCTTAATATAACACCCAATATGAAATATTAAGGCTAGGACCCAACTGTCACACCCCCAAACCGGAACGGCGGAAACGTTCGGGGGCGGATGACTTCATGTGGTAACGTAACAAATGAATACATAGTAAAGAAAGCAATACAACCATCATATATATAATTGAAAGTTTACATTGTTAAAAGGTACATGTTCAAAAACCAATTACAATATGATGCCAAAATATGAATTTAAACTGGCGCCGCAGCGTCCCTTCTTCAAAAGCTGTTTGTTACCTGTAATTACTGAATCCCTGGGACATACAAGTAGTTTTGAAAGAGTAGATCAGCATTTAAGCTGGTGAGTTTCATAAGTATTAAATGACAAGGTTTGTGTGAAATGAAATGTTTTGTTCTTGTTTGTTTGTTCCTAGAAAATCCCATATTTTCTACTAGCATAAATGTAGCCTTCTATCAAGACCAATGTTTGTTTCTAGAAAATGTATGTATGTATAAAACTTCCAATACGTCTGAAAAACCATGTAAATCAATGTGTTTTTAATACTCCATGTGAGTTTTATAACCATACTATTGACTAGAAATGCCTATACACAACATTCTTCAGGTGTTGGAATGTTCTGACGTTTATCACCCCAAATGGTGGACTATAGCTAACAGTCAGGGCGCGGGTTGTCAAGCCAGTATAGATCTATACACAAACACCATGCTCCCCCTCCAAGGGATTCTGGTATATAATACAGGACTTGAAATGTGTACTCGAACGTACGTGAAGTTAATGTCTCACAAAACTTAGTATATAAACAGATTTACGTGTGAAAATATTCGTTTGTTCTTGTATGTGAAAGTAAACTTCTTGAAATAGTGTTTCTAATATGTAAAATTTCGTGATGTTCTCATAAAACTATACATATTATAGTTTTCTAAAAGTGTGTCTCGTTTGTATAGTAAACCCTAGTGAAATGCTGACTTGTTATGAAAAGTATAATTTTTGTAGTGCCTAAGATGGACACATATACATACAGTAAGAACAGAGTGTTTGATTTATACATATATAACAACACTTTTCATTTCCAAAGATATGATATTATCGTGATATATTTTGCATACGAAAGTTCCCTATAATAGTTATAAATCACATATGATTCCGTTGATAAAAAGTGTATAATGAAACTTTATATAGCACACGATAATAATCGTGTGTTTCACTTGTATTTCCCCCCTTAAAAGCATATAAAAGCATTTATAAAACATTTAAAAGTGTGGATTATAAGGGTATGAACTCACTTAAAAGATCGGAAAAGGCAAGATGAAAACCGAGCAGAATTTCGACTCGAAAAAGCAGATTTTCTCGGGATTCTCGGGAATCTCAGGAGCACAAACGACCTTCGAGACTTGAGCAAGGATATCGGGGCTTCGGGATAGTACGTGCATGGAAAACGAGGCAAAAACGCAAGAAAGATGAGAGGAATTGGCCCTTTTCTTCGAAACCCTCACATTCCTTTTATAGGGGTTGGGAACCGCCTCGGTACGTTGGGTGTACGCGTGTGTCATGCGTGACCGCTTCCTCGACTGCCTAGGACCTTCGAATGGGACGGGGCATAGCCTCGCATAGGGGCGACGTGGACGATCCGAAGCCTAGGCCTCGAGTATGTTGGGCGTACGAGCGTACGCTGGGCGTAACTCGGGTCGACCTGGTGACTCCTCCTTCGGATAATACCAAGGCTAAATATTAAAATTTATATTTTAATTATTTAATAAACTTCAAAAATTCATATCTTCTTCATACGAACTCCGTTTTCGACGTTCTTTATATCCATGCGTAGGTGAGACTACACTCTACAACTTTCGTTTAGATTCCGTCGGCAAATTTTGCAATTATTTTTATTATTTATTTTTAAAAGGTCGCGGTAAGAAATTTTCGTTAGAAATTCATAACTTCTTTATCTGACGTCTGTTTTTGCCAGACTTTTTACCGTTGTAATACCATTGTCGAGACCTTCGATTCTCGTTTAGGTCATTCCAGCCAAAAGTCGCTCGATCTCCGATTCAAGTTTTTAGTTGTCTGTCGCTAAGTCGAACTTGGAAAAATCATAACTTCATTATACGAAGTCGGATTTGGGCGTTCTTTTTACGTATGATCACGGTTTAATGACGTCTAACATAGTAGATAATTAATTAGAGACTTTTTGGACATTTTATTTTCAAAGTTAATTTCATTATATCAAAAGTGGTTACAATACTTGACTTTTTAGGTCATTACATAGAGTTGAAATATCGGGTTGTCACATCATCCCCCCATTCGAGGGAATTTAGTCCCGAAATTTAAAGTAAGAAAGATACTTGTGAATCAGAGAAAAAGATGAGGGTACTTTTGTTTCATCTGATCTTCGCATTCCCATGTGAATTCAGGTCCTCGCTTGGCGTTCCAGCGAACCTTCACGATGGGTATGCGACTTTGCTTCGTTTGTTTGACCTCTCGGTCCATGATTTCTACCGGTTCTTCCATAAATTTGAGGTTCTCGTTTATCTCGATCTCGTCGAGTGGAATAACAAGAGTCTCATCGGACAGACACTTTTCAAGTTCGAGACATGGAAGGTTGGATGTATGTTACTAAGTTCACGTGGTAGATTAAGCTTGTAAGCTACAGGGCCGATTCTGGCGAGAATCTCGAAAGGCCCTACGTATCTTGGATTAGCTTTCCACGCTCTCCAAAGCGTATTAAGCCCTTCCATGGTGAGACCTTCAATAGAACGCGGTCTCCTACCTGGAATTCCAAAGGTTTCCTCCTTTGGTCAGCGTAGCTTTTCTGTTGGTCTCTAGGGGCTTTCAACCATTCACGAATATGAACGATCTTCTCTTTCGTTTCCCGTATGATTTCCAGACCGGTGAGAGTGCTTTTAGGAACTTGTCCTATAGCTAACTGGGTGTCTCCAACTTCAGCCCAACACAGAGGGGACCTGCACTTACGGCCATAGAGGGCTTCAAATGGAGCAGCCTTTATGCTCGTATGATAACTATTGTTGTACGAAAATTCGACAAGGGGTAAATGGATATCCCATGCCTTTCCAAAGTCAATCACACAAGCTCTCAGCATATCTTCTAAGGTTTGTATCATTCTCTCACTTTGCCCGTCTATTTGTGGATGGTAGGCTGTACTCATGTCTAGCCTAGTCCCCAGGGAACTTTGTAGTGACTGCCAGAACCTTGAAATGAATCTACAATCTCTATCGGAGATAATGGATAGCGGAACACCATGCAGTCGTACTATTTCCCTTATGTAAGTTCTTGTAAGCCTTTCCATCTTGTCAGTCTCCTTAATTGGTAGGAAATGCGCAGATTTGGTCAACCTGTCGACGATGACCCATATGGTATCGAGTCCACCCATCGTCTTGGGCAACTTGGTTATGAAGTCCATAGTAATCTGTTCCCATTTCCATTCCGGTATCTCCATCTGTTGTAGTAATCCTGACGGTTTCTGATACTCGACCTTAACCTTAGCGCAAGTAAGGCATTTACTTACGAAGGTAACAATTTCTGCTTTCATGTTAGGCCACCAGTACAGTTTCTTAAGATCCAGATAAATTTTATCTGAACCAGGGTGAACGGAATATCTCGTGTTGTGTGCTTCGGCCATGACTACGTCTCTGAACCCACCATGTTTCGGTGTCCAGATACAGTCCATGAGATAAAATGCTCCACCACCCTTGATTTCTAGATTCTTTTCCATTCCTCTCAGGGATTCACCCGCCACATTTTCAGGTTGCAAAGCTTCCAGTTGAGCCCCCTTAATTTGTGTGGATAAGTGGGAATGGATAGTCATAGTCAGAGATTTGACTCTCCGACCAGTGTATTCTTTTCGACTGCGGGCGTCAGCTACCACATTGGCCTTGCCAGGATGATAACGAATTTCACATTCGTAGTCATTGAGTAGCTCAACCCATCGTCGTTGTCGCATGTTGAGCTTCTTCTGATGAAAAATGTGTTGAAGGCTCTTGTGGTCGGTGAAGATAGTACTCTTTGTTCCGTACAGGTAGTGTCTCCAGATCTTCAGAGCAAATACCACTGCTCCTAACTCAAGATCGTGTGTGTATAGTTTACTTCGTGTATCTTAAGCTGACGGGAGGCATAAGCAATAACCTTCCCTCTTTGCATGAGAACACAACCAAGTCCTTGGTTTGATGCATCGCAATACACTACGAAATCTTCTATCCCTTCGGGGAGGGATAGTATCGGTGCGGTGCACAAAGCCTGTTTCAGTGTTTGGAACGCCTTCTCTTGTTTTGCTTCCCAGTCAAAGGTCACGCCTTTCTGGGTCAATGTAGTAAGAGGTTTCGCAATGCTAGAGAAGTTCTTTATGAACCTGCGATAATAGCCAGCGAGACCTAGAAATTGACGAATCTCTGAAGGTGTCTTTGGTGCCGACTAGTTCTTAATGGCCTTAATTTTGGAGGGGTCCACGTGTATCCCCATCTCGCTAACAACGTGGCCCAAAAATTCGACTCTTCGAATCCAAAATTCGCATTTAGAGAACTTCGCATAGAGCTTCTCTGATCGCAATGTTTCTAAGACTTTTCGTAGGTGCTGACTATGCTCTTCCTTACTTCGGGAGTAGATAAGTATATCATCGATGAAGACGGTGACGAACTGATCCAAGTAAGGACGACACACCCTATTCATTAGGTCCATGAATACCGTTGGTGCGTTGGTTAATCCGAACGGCATCACTACAAACTCGTAGTGTCCATAACGGGTTCGGAAGGCTGTCTTGGGAATATCCTCCTCTAGTACTCATAATTGGTGATATCCAAATCGTAGATCTATCTTCGAGAAGTAGTTTGCTCCTTGAAGTTGATCAAATAGGTCGTTAATGCGGGGCAGAGGATAACGATTTTTTATACTAAGTTTGTTTAGTTCTCTGTAGTCAATGCACATACGGAATGATCTGTCTTTCTTCTTTACAAACAAGACCGGTGCTCCCCAAGGTGAGAAACTTGGTCTAATGGATCCTTTTTGATGGAGTTCGTTAAGCTGACTGGAAAGTTCTTGCATCTCTGCTGGTGCCAGATGATAAGGCGATTTTGCTACTGGGGTAGCCCCTGGAACTAATTCGATTCTGAACTCGACTTGGCGTTGTGGTGGTAATCCTGGTAGTTCTTCTGGAAAGATATCGGGAAAGTCGCGTACTTCTGGAATGCTCTTGATGTCCTTTAATTCTTGACTCGTATCGACGATGTGTGCAAGAAATGCATGACAATCCTTCCGCAAACACTTTCGAGCTTGGATGCACGAAATGATGCGAAGGTTTGTACTTGATTTGTCGCCGTAAATCACTAATGTTTCGTCGTTAGGGAGGTTAAGACGAACTGCTTTCTCAAAGCACATCATGTCGGTGCGAAGAAGACTTAACCAATCCATGCCGACTATGACGTCGAAACTTTTAATTTGGACCGGCATGAGGTTGATTGGGAAAGAATGACCGTCTAAAGTTAATGTACAGCCCACGTATATGAAGTTAGTGTTTTCCGTTAATCCGTTTGCCATTTCTATAGTGAATGATTTTTCTAACTTGCTAGGTTTATGTTTAAGTAAGTGAATAAAGTTTTGACTCACGAAGCTTCTTTCTGCTCCACTATCGAACAGTATGCATGCATATGAATTATCGAGAAGAAATGTACCAGCAACTACTGTAGGATCAGCTACGACTTCTTCGTGGCCTATAGCCAAAACTCGTCCCACCCTGCCGGTATTTGCTGCCTTCGGGCAATTTCTCTTGTAGTGGCCCACCTCACCACAACCGTAGCAAGCTTGGCCTACACCAGCGTTGGGAACTTGAGTGATCAGCGTCACGGGGGCTCTGCAGAAACGGACAGTGTGTCCTTTTCTGTTGCAGTTGGAGCACTGCATTTCCCGACAAGGTCCAGTGTGGTGGTAAGTGCATTTGGTGCACTTTGGAAAGTTACCCACATAAGGCTTTGTTGGGTATGGATTTGTAGGAACGGTAGTAGGTATAGTAGCAGCATTTACTGTAACTAGTTGTTGTTTCTTCGAGGATTCTTGGGAAGACACACCCTTCCCTTTATTCCATCCTCTCTTCATGTTATTGTTGTTGTTGTTTCCTTTTTGTGGTTCTGGTGTAGAAATTGTCGAGTTCTGATGATTTCCGTGATCAATAAGAGATTGTGCCAGCTCCTTGGCACTTTCAAAAGTGTCAGGTTTTGAAGCTAACACACTTGACTGAATTTGGGGCGACATTCCCCAAATGTATCTCTCTATTTTCTTGCTCTCAGGAGCAATCATATCTGGGCAGAGGATTTCCAGATCGCAGAACCTGTTGGTATAAGTTGCTATACCGGTACCAATCATTCCAAGAGTCCAGAGTTCGTGCTCGAGTTTTTGAATCTCTCCTCCTGGACAGTATTCTCTCATCAACATGATTTTTAAGCTCTCCCAGCTTATCACATTCGCCACTATCAGAGTAAGTGCCTTAACGTGGCCATTCCACCAAGTTAAAGCTCTTTCAGTAAGCGTGAAAGTGGAAAACTTGACCTTGCTGTGCTCGGGACAGGAGCAGACTTCAAAGACGGCTTCTGTCCTTTCGATCCACTGTTTCAGAACCATCACACCACTAGTTCCATTAAACATCCGGGGTTTGGCATTCGTAAAGTCTTTATAGGTGCACTCTCGGGGTTGCCCATGACTCTCTCCATGGTTGGAAGGAAGTGTGCCAATTCCCGAACCAGTAGTAACAGGGGTATTGATTTGTGACATGGCAGCCGCCACTGCTGCTGTGACTGCTGCTTGGAACATGGCAGCATCAAATTGAGGAGGTGGAGGCAGTGGTGGTATAGGTGCTTCCCCCCCCCCGGTTGTTTCGTCTCGGGTTGTCTAAATACTTGTTGTATAGCTATAATCATGAGAATAAGTTATTGTATACATGTATTTGTACTTAAATGAACTAACAATTTAAGTTAAACGAAACGCGGCTTAGGCGTAAAACAAAAAAATGTTTTGTCAGAGAGTATTAGTCCCTTAAGCATTTATAGTTTGTATATCTTATGTGGTTCGATATACTTAGTTCACTACAAACATTGCTCTGATACCAATCTGTCACACCCCCAAACCGGAACGGCGGAAACGTTCGGGGGCGGATGACTTCATGTGGTAACGTAACAAATGAATACATAGTAAAGAAAGCAATACAACCATCATATATATAATTGAAAGTTTACATTGTTAAAAGGTACATGTTCAAAAACCAATTACAATATGATGCCAAAATATGAATTTAAACTGGCGCCGCAGCGTCCCTTCTTCAAAAGTTGTTTGTTACCTGTAATTACTGAATCCCTGGGACATACAAGTAGTTTTGAAAGAGTAGATCAGCATTTAAGCTGGTGAGTTTCATAAGTATTAAATGACAAGGTTTTTATGAAATGAAATGTTTTGTTCTTGTTTGTTTGTTCCTAGAAAATCCCATATTTTCTACTAGCATAAATGTAGCCTTCTATCAAGACCAATGTTTGTTTCTAGAAAATGTATGTATGTATAAAATTTCCAATACGTCTGAAAAACCACGTAAATCAATGTGTTTTTAATACTCCATGTGAGTTTTATAACCATACTATTGACTAGAAATGCCTATACACAACATTCTTCAGGTGTTGGAATGTTCTGACGTTTATCACCCCAAATGGTGGACTATAGCTAACAGTCAGGGCGCGGGTTGTCAAGCCCGTATAGATCTATACACAAACACCATGCTCCCCCTCCAAGGGATTCTGGTATATAATACAGGAGTTGAAATGTGTACTCGAACGTACGTGAAGTTAATGTCTCACAAAACTTAGTATATAAACAGATTTACGTGTGAAAATATTCGTTTGTTCTTGTATGTGAAAGTAAACTTCTTGAAATAGTGTTTCTAATATGTAAAATTTCGTGATGTTCTCGTAAAACTATACATATTATAGTTTTCTGAAAGTGTGTCTCGTTTGTATAGTAAACCCTAGTGAAATGCTGACTTGTTATGAAAAGTATAATTTTTGTAGTGCCTAAGATGGACACATATACATACAGTAAGAACAGAGTGTTTGATTTATACATATATAACAACACTTTTCATTTCCAAAGATATGATATTATCGTTATATATTTTGCATACGAAAGTTCCCTATAATAGTTATAAATCACATATGATTCCGTTGATAAAAAGTGTATAATGAAACTTTATATATCACACGATAATAATCGTGTGTTTCACTTGTATTTCCCCCTTTAAAAACATATAAAAGCATTTATAAAACATTAAAAAGTGTGGATTATAAGGGTGTGAACTCACTTGAAAGATCGGAAAAGGCGAGATGAAAACCGAGCAGAATTTCGATTCGAAAAAACGGATTTTCTCGGGAATCTCGGGAGCACAAACGACCTTCGGGACTTGAGCAAGGAAACGAGGCTTCGGGATAGTAGGTGCATGGAAAACGAGGCAAAAACACAAAAAAGATGAGAGGAATTGGCCCTTTTCTTCGGAACCCTCGCATCCTTTTTATAGGGGCTAGGAACCGCCTCGGTACGCTGGGCGTACGCGTGCGTCATGCGTGACCGCTTCCTCGACTGCCTCGGACCTTTAGATGGGACGGGGCATAGCCTCGCATAGGGGCGATGTGGACGATCCGAGGCCTAGGCCTCGAGTACGCTGGGCGTAACTCAGGTCGACCTGGTGACTCCTCCTTCGGATAATACCAAGGCTAAATATTAAAATTTATATTTTAATTATTTAATACAATTCAAAAATTCATATCTTCTTCATACGAACTCCGTTTTCGACGTTCTTTATATCCACGCGTAGGTGAGACTACGCTCTACAACTTTCGTTTAGATTCCGTCGGCAAATTTTGAAATTATTTTTATTATTTATTTTTAAAAGATCGTGGTAAGAAAATTTCGTTAGAAATTCATAACTTCTTTATCTGACGTCTGTTTTTGCCAGACTTTTTACCGTTGTAATACCATTGTCGAGACCTTCGATTCTCGTTTAGGTCATTCCAGCCAAAAGTCGCTCGATCTTTCGAGTTTTTAGCTGTCTGTCGCTAAGTCGAACTTGGAAAAATCATAACTTCATTATATGAAGTCGGATTTGGGCGTTCTTTTTACGTACGATCACGGTTTAATGACATCTAATATAGTAGGTAATTAATTAGAGACTTTTTGGACATTTTATTTTCAAAGTTAATTTCATTATATCAAAAGTGGTTACAATACTTGATTTTTTAGGTCATTACATAGAGTTGAAATATCGGGTTGTCACACCAACACAATATTTTATAACTTGGAAGAGGGATGCCGTAATCCTTGCTATAGAATATTTGAAGGTGGGTGAATGATGATTCACCAACTTCCACCATGAAAACGAAATAAATTATTAGGTTTTTTAATTGGATTTGAAACTCCTAGATCTTTTGAGATTCATTGAACTGTTCAATGGCATGTTTCAATCTCGAGTGTGCTATTTAGGTTTTGTGACTGGGATGCCGAGGATCACAAAACAAGGTGTGAATAACCATGCAAATATACTTGGTACCCTTAAGTGTTTACCCCTCAATTGATGTGCGGGTTAACCACACACGCTCCATCGATACTATGATAAACATTAAGTTACCCTTTTCCTACCTTGTTAAATACGAGTTAGTGTGTCGGTTAACCACACACGCTCCACTAACCGACTTAAACAAAGTGCAAAGTGTAATTTCATGGATTAGCACCTTATTCACATTTTCCTAAGTAACAAAGGTATTTATAAAAGGTTTAGTTACTTAGTATTTATCATTAATACTTTTAATGAAGGGAGAATTCTAGTCCTTGTCCTACCCGTTCGGATAACGACCCTCCACCAGTCAAGGAAGCGGTGGGTGAGAGTGGACACCCATTAAACTGCCATTTTATAGGCAGTAACCTTATACCCCCTTATAGACCGACTTCGTGAATGAGGCCTACTAATGCTAAGACTGACTTTACTCTTATACATATATATAAATATTATTAACTTATAATATTATAAAGTATAAGGGTTGAATTTTAACATTTAAAATTCTAAAGGCTAACTTGGAATTAAAGTATTCATAAGTGAAAACTTTTCAAATCCCAAAACTTGAGGGCAAGTTTTGAAACTATTCAAAACTAATTAATTCCATAACTTATGTGTTTAAAGTAGTTTTTATTAAAAGACTCTTCAAGTTCCATAACTTGAGGACAAGTTTTGGAAGACTTTAAACTAATAAAAGAATGTAACTTTACTTTATTTTGTAACTTATGGAATCAATTAAGGTTACACATTTTATTACTTAATGAAGTGACTCTTGAACCTCCATAACTTGAGGATAAGACTCTTCATTTTTGTAACCATTGCCAACTTTTATGAGTTTTATGAAACTTAAATGTGACTTTTCATGTAACTTGAGGACAAGTTACACAAAAACATTTTAGAATCATCTCTTAGATTAAAATGGATTGAAAACACATAATCAATTAACTTATCTATTAATCTAAGCAACTCATATGAACAAAGATAATTCACATCAAACTTTTTCATGTAATTAACAAAACTTTTAAACTAATACAAAACATGAATCTATTGACAATTATCTTTGAAATTGGATTAGAAAGAACATTACCACATCAAAAACAAGTTTATAAGTCCAAAAACATCTTAGGGTAATGTTCCTAGTCCAATTCTAGCCAAAACAGTCGAATATATGCTGTCTGGGGGTCCAACTCGTCAAGTGCACGAACCAACTCGGCGAGTTGGATGCATTTTGCCTTGGACTCGGCGATTCCATCAGTGTACTCGGCGATTTTGCTGTGCAGACAGCACCAAAATTCGATTTTTCAGCTAATTTTGCAAGTATAACAAGAAAACAAGCCTAGGCTCTGATACCACTTATGGGTTTTGAGCATTCTAACACTTCTAAGTGTACATGCAACCCTAAATACCTTGGATCTATGTTTTCTCTATTATACATGCAAATATGAACTTCCAAGGTATTCATCCTAACTAGCATAATAACATTGATTCATATGAATATCTCAAGTTAGAATTACATACCTCTTTGATGTAGAATGACTTCATGAAGCTTGAGTGCCTAGTTCCCCAAGTGTGACACCTCAAATGGTTCACACAACACCAAATGCACATGGAATGACTTGAGAGAAAATGGAACACTTCATAAAATCGGCTAGCCCTTTCTTTCACACATAGTGGCCGATTTTGTCAACAATAAGATGCTTATATAGTTAGTGACAATTAGGGTAAACCCTTATTGTCATGGCTTTCCATTTCCTTGGATCAATGGGTTCAAATATACCATGGAGCATCCTATGGGTTTTAGCCCAACTTGATAATCCATGGAGTCTTAGCCCACTATACAAGTATGGATGATTTACACAATCAACCCATATATTTAATTAGTCTGCTTTTGATCGCTTAATTAATTCTATATTAATTCTTCATCAATACTAATTAAATAATCTTATTAATATATTAGAACTTATAATATATTAACAAACCTTAAGTGTAATTTCTCTCATTTTAGTCTATCCAAGTGCATGATGCCATACAACCCAAATGGACCATATCGGGTCGGGTCAAGTCTTATCAATTATAGTTATGGACTTAGACATTAATCCAACATAATATTCCTCATGACTAACAATAGTCTAGATTCTTCACTAATTCTAATGTCTACATCAAGATCTATCATGTAAGGAGCAACCAGGAATATCATATCAGAGGTAGACATCACCCTCGTAAGCAGATCAATTCAGTAATATGATGTGGAATCACTGATAAATATTATTCCTAAATTTATAACAACTATTATTAATATAAATATAAGTTACACTTGGATTAAGATAAGTGAGTTTAACTTACAGAGATTTTCTAGCCAAAAGTTGGAAATTACACGGGTAGAACTCTGACCTAAGAGCTTCTAATCGTCGAGCTTTCAGATGCATCAGAGCCTAGCAAAATACCCTAAAATCTAAAGAAATTCAGAAGTTATGATCTTATAATGTTTAGAGATAAGGAAGTTGAGTTGTGAGGAACAAATGGGGACTTTGGCAGCTATTTATAGCAACTTTTTTCTAGCTACGTTGTGCGCATCTAAGGCACATGTCGGCACTAATGCGACATCACTCATCTCGGCTCCTGCTACGTGTCACATTCCCTATGGTCCGTGTTGTGACAACTAGAAAATTTTGGATCAAGCAAGGTCTAAGGTGTATCTATGTATAATGTAAAACCACATCACAACCTTGTTGTAATAAACACTTGAAAAGTCAATAAAATATACCAAAATTTTCGAAAATTTCATTTGCATTTGAAGTGTTTTAAGCCTAGAAATAAAATCATGCTCAAACCAGGAACCCTCTCAAGGCTGAGAACCCCAAGACCGAGGAGTCCCTTGAGACCAAGGACCCTACGATCTCGGTGGAGCATTAGACCGAAATCCCTAGGATCTCGGTGGCTTTGGACCGAAGACCCCACACGATCTCAGTAAGACTTTGGACCGAGAACCTAGATTCTCGGTAGGGTATAGGAGACCTCGGTTGGAGAGAAAAAGAATAGGGGTTGACCCTATGATAAGATGCTCTAACTTTACCACCTTTTATGCAACAAGTAACCATGCAACTCATGTTTTTATTCCCCAAATAACCAAGCAAACATCCCATCACCCCACTCCACCCCACAACCATCCCTTCCCCCTCCCCCATAAATTTCGTCCAACCCCCCCCCTCTCCCCCTCTCATTTCACCATCTTCATCTTCTTCATTCTCTCAATTTCTCTTAAAAACACTCCATTTTTCTCAAGGTTGGTTCTCCACAAATTGGTTCTTCCAATTTTGGTAATCTTTCCTCCATAGATCTAGTGTTTTTACACACATTCATACTAGTTTTGTTACATTTACACACATTTATATGTGTTATTATCCATAGGGTAATACCATCTTCAAGTGTTCTTCAACTATCTTCAACTGTTCTAAGCTTGAGGATCTTCATCTTCATCCCTTTATCCACTAAGAAATCCACTCAATGTGAGTTCATACCCCTTCATTTTCGAGTTTTTCCAAATTTTTAGGGGGGGGGTGGGAATACAAGTAAACAGATCTTATTTGAATAATCTAAAGGCTTTGCAAACTAAAAATGCAAGTTATGTCACTAAAACATATCTAAGCTTAAAAATCAGCTTTCTACAGAAAATTCATGGTCTGTTCACCGATTGTTTTGCCCTACTTAAACTTCATATATTTCAAAATTGTTCATATATGAAAATAGTTCAGGTCTATACCTTTTTAAGGACTACTCGCACACGTTCATACGATGTTTCTACAATTTATGGTGATTTTTACAAAACTGTCTATCATTTCAGAACATTTTCGGACTAGTCTGTAAAAATGAACGTTTTCACTCTGGTTAGTAACCACTTAAGCTCAGGTAAAATATTATGGACAAAGTACACTCATTTTATAAGCTCTGGGAGCTTACGGATCCAAACTTTGACTTACGATGTTTTTTCTATAATTTTTTCTTAAAACACGGACATAAAAGTCAAAAACTAGAAATTGTCTTCATCATACTAAATGTTTATATACTTGTGTTTGGATGTAAATTTATATGTTATAATCTTTTAAAACATCTACACATGATAACTTACATGTATTTATGTATTTGATTATATAAATGGACTTAACAAAACATTCATAATAAACTATAATTGGTATAGTTTATTGGTCACAAATACTACTTTATCTTTTCGGACGAAACATATAACTATTTAAAGGTATAATTATTATTTTTACACTATGTAACCACTATGGAAGAGTAATACTTGCATTTACAAGAAAAAGGAGTTTTCAGTTCACGTAAATCAATTGCTACTAGTTGTGAGACATCCAGCTTCACCGTACCTACCAAAGTACACATTAAGTCTTGCATTATAACCAAAGTCTCTTGGAGGGAGAGCATGACACTTGTGTATAGATCTATACATGATTGACAACACCGCACCTCAGCTGTTAGCTACAGTTAGACTAGGTCAGTCTAGGCTGACAAATGTCGTAAATAGTTCTGACGCCCGAAGAACATCGTAGCAGGCCATCAGGTCGCATCAGTATGGTTATAATAACTCACATAGGGTATTAACAAAACATTTGGTTTACGTGATAACATACATTCAATTAGTTTTTTTTTATAAAGATAAAACTTCATAACCTTATTTTCCAATACAACATTATTTACATTTTTAGTCTTTGAATTAAGACTTACATTTCATTTTTAAAGAAAATATTGGATTTTCTGGTAGTATACATTGTCATTTTACACGAAACAGTTACAAAATCCTTTTCATATAAAACATTTATGAACTCCCCGACTTAATTTTTGACACTTTCAAAATCACTTGTATTCTCAATAAGCCAGTAAAAAGGTAACCACAAGAGATTTAGTGGATGGGACGTCGTCACATCACTTTATTCATTTTTGTCATATGCACTTGATATTATGTAAACAAATTTTTTTTAGCACAATGTAACTTATTAAATATTCAATACAATGGTTGTAATGCTTTGATCACTACTACTTAATTGTTATGACATTGTACATGAAAGTCATCCACCCCTAAACGTTTCTGCCGTTCTGGTTTGGGGTCTGACAAATTGGTATCAGTGCATTGTTTATAGTGAGCTAAGTATATCAAACCGTGAAAGATATACAACTATAAATACAATGGGGGTAAAACACTCTGACTAAAAGTATACTTTAAAATATAAGTATCTTATAAAAGTATACATGCATACATACTAGGAACAGTATCATAATACGAACCGGATAAAAGTTTTTGGAGGAGTTGGCCACTACGGTCAAGCCTAGACAATTATGTAGTCATATTTGGGATAAATATAGCATGATCAACTATATTTATATGAGATATGACCACCATGTATTTAGGAATGGTCGTGGTGGGCAACAAATCGAAAACTTACCAACCCCACATACCAAGAAACTCTAAGAATCAAACATAGAGGATTAAAATACTATAGGAGTATTTTAGAATACTACAGGATCATACACTTAATCCTTTCACGTATTTCTCATATCTTTATTCTCACACAGACGACATGGCTGGACATCACCACGAAGACCCCTACTACCCTGACATGGTAGCCAATGGATGGATTGAGGAAGAATCTGAGGAGGTCCACGAGGAAATTCAAGAAGAGGAGCCTGAGGATTATCAAGACATGGACTACGAGAATGAGGATTCTGATGAGGGATCAAATGAGGAGGAAGGCGCCAAAAAGATTTCTAGTGAACCTTACTTTGTCAGAAGCGGGCATGATTCCCTTCCACCTCTTTCCTTCCAAAATTTCCCCTACAATGGGCAAACCAACCGCAAGAGTGGACTGGAGATAACGACTGACGACCCACATTCGGCATGCTCCCACTACACCATGTTTTGGGCCCAGCACCCTCACAAATAAAGCATTACCTTTGGATGTACCACAAGTGGACCGTTTGGACAATCAGGTTCAGGCTCTCCATCAAGAGGTAATGGAGATTGGTGGCGAAGCCCGAAACGCGACAATGCGAATTCGACGCATCCACGAGGAACAAGAACGCCATACGGACGTCATGCTAAATCAACAAGAAGAGCAAGAGGACATTACGGACCGCCTACAGTCCTTAAAGGAAGAGATGGCTGCCTTGAGACAACAAATTCTTGCAGCTGAAACTAGAGCAGCCATAGCAGAACAAAGAGCAAAGGAGGCCACTCGCAAGATGTGTGAGATGACGGGACACCTTGTGCGTCATTTTGGTATATGAAAGACTAGTATAGCGTAGGGAGTTAAGTGGTTACACTACTCACACTAAGGGTCAAGCTTAATGTATCTCTTATCCCAACTAGTAGTAATGAATCAAGCGAGGTACGCCCTCCAAATCAATGTAATCCGGATCAACTAATGTTTCAACATCTATGTTCTATTTGGATAACTTAACGTTTGTGCAATACCTACTATTACTTATTACCATACGTATATTATGATGAGATTGGTCGAAACATTTGGAAAACGTACAAAAGAGCATGTAGTTATACACATATAAATATAAATGTAGATGGGATACAACCAGCGACAACCATAGTTACTTACGAATTCGTTTCGATACAATAAAATCATGCTGCGATACGGAAACAGCCAGCATACTGGCGCAACACCAATCCTACGAATGGACCCCGCTATATTCCAAGTCGCTGTAATAGCCGCCGCGACAGTCGTTATGGCACAACTCAACACTAACAACACAAATGAAAACGAGAACGATGTCAACAGTTCCAATCACGGTAACAACCAAGAACACCAACGAGTGTGTTCCTGCAAAGACACCCTAAATGAAAAACCTAAGACCTCCCACGACAATGGGGGAATACTACCCAAGAAACAAAAGTTCTGGCACAAGAAAAATGGCAGTCCAACTCAAGGACATGTCAAAAGACAACAAACTGTGGCAGCTCATACCACCACTACCGTCCTTACTGCCTTAGTACCGATGGAACCATACGCTGGGAACTTGCCTAAATGCGACACGTGTAACTTCCATCACTTCGGATCCTGCTGAAAGTTGCACTGCAATAACTGCAACAGAAAGGGGCATACCGCCCGTTATTGTAAGACGTCAGCATAACAAACTACCCAAGCCACAAATGCTAGGATGGGTCAGACTTGTTACAGATGTGGAGAAATAAGGAATTTCAAGAGGGAGTGCCCAAAAGTCAATAATAGCAACGCTAGAGGCATGGGAAGAGTTTCAATAACGGGGCTTGAGGAAGCAACAAGGGACCTCACTATGATTACCGGTACGTTTCCTCCACAAATCATAAGCATAAATAGTTTACGATAGTGGTGCGGAAAGAAGCTTTGTGAGCCATAAATTTGAACATTTCCTCAAACAAAAACCTTAAACACTTAATGAAACGCTTACCGCAAAAATAGTTATGAGAAGAACTGAAACCACCAACTACACATACCTAGTTAAACACTTTATGTTTGATATTTATTTAACCTTATTAACCAACTTATAATTATTATTAGAAAGATATCGAAAAGTCATGGGAGTTTCAAATGAATGTGGTGAAAGGAAAAATGCATGAGAGTTTCAAATAAATGTGGTGAAAGGAAAAATGCTTCCTTTATAATATAGAATGATGATATGATATTTTGAGCACAATGTAACTTATTAAAGATTCAATACAATGGTTGTAATGCTTTGATCGCTACTACTCAATTGTTATGATACTGTACATGAAAGTCATCCACCCCCAAACGTTTTTGCCGTTCTGGTTTGGGGGTGTGACACGTGTCACCCTTCTAGAAGGTGTGTGCCACATGCTTTTTTCATGCCGCGCGCCTTGCCCGTCACCCGGATTTTTCAATTTTTCGAAAATCGTATCTCCCTCATACGAGCTCCACTTTTGACGTTTTTTATATCCACGTGTAGCTATTGACGAGCACTGCGACTTTTGTTTAGACTCCCGTCGGCTAATTCTCAATTTATTTTTAAAGTTATATTTTTAACATGCTTAGACTGTTGTTCATATAAAAATCATAACTATTTCGTACGAAATCCGTTCTTGACTGTCTTTACATCGATGAACTCCTATTCACAAGATCTTCGATTCTCGTTTAGATTATTTTGACTAACAATCAACCGATTTTACTTTCGATTTCTGTGTCGTACATTGTTGTGCTAAAACTTTGAAAAATCATAACTCCACCATATAAAGTCAGATTTGGACATTCTTTATATGCACGCTCTTTCTTTTATGATTACTATGACTTTCGTTTAGATAATTTAGGCTAATAAACAACCTATCTCCGACTCACTATTTACGACGCACATAGTCGTGTTGGTTTAATCGTGAAACTTCGAAGAAGTATAACTTCTTCCTACGAAGTTGGATTTAAGTGTTCCTTATATCCACAAGATAGTCATTATAACTACCACATCTTTAGCTAATATTATCTATTATTTATTAAATGTCTAGCTTGAATCTGCAGACGTTACATAGATATCAACTTGTAACATTCTATTTTTCAAACCAAAATTTTCACTTTTAAAAGGTAATATTCCATTCAAAACATTCATTCATTCATAAGGCAAATCATCACGTGTACAGTCAAGAGTTGCCCTCCCCTCGATATGAAGAAATACCTGAAAACATTTAATCTGCAATTGTAAGCCAAAGATTAATGATTTTCTAAAATACCATATATCACAATACATATACAATGCATACAAATAATAGCCTTCAACACGAAGTTGGTCCACTCCCTTGGCCTTCAACATAAAGATGGTCAACCCCTTTGGCCTTCAGTATAAAGCTTATTCGCCCGAGTAACTTGGCCTTTAGCACACCATTGGACCGTTCTCAACTCACAACATGATATGTCAACATATATACCAAACAAACAACAATCAATCCAACACAACATGCAATTGGCTAAACTAATCTACTTGCCTAACAACACACTACAACATGACAACATCCTAACATACAGATGATACATACTTTAATATATAGTATAGTGAGAAAACTCACTTGAAGAGTGCTTGGACAACTATCATCATTCCAATTGGCGAGCAAATGCACCAAACATGTATTAACCTATAATACTATAAACGATCAATATCTATGGAATATAAAGACCGATCTCTAGATCCTTCATCAATCCCATTAATATTGAAATGACTATCAAATAAGTATTAGTCGGTCAAGACCACCGGAAGGTAGGATCATTTCGACATTTAACCTTTCTGAAATCCAACAACCATACCAACGTTTCTATACCAGACACCGCTCCCGTAAGTAGATCAATCACTATAATAACTATAATTAATGATTAATCTAATACACGATTCATAATAACGACGATAGGTATACTATATAACAAGTTATACTTAAGTGAAAGTGTAATTTACCTGATTGATGAATAACTCGGAAAAAGACGAACGTAACTTCAAATCTTGATCCTTCTATTAAGGATCCTTCCGAAACTTTCAGCACTTCACTATCATACTACAGAACGAGAAATTAAATCACGAACGACTGAGTTCTTGAGAGGGAGAAAGAAAGAGAGATTGACGGGAAAGGGGCAAGGAAAATACGAGGGGAATGGGAGGCGGGGGGGGGGGGGGAGGGCTCTCTATATAGGGCCAAATCTGGTCACGATAAACATTGACTGTGCCGCGGTCCGCGTCCAGACATACTTCATTACGTTTCCATACGAACTTTATAAAATTCCTCCGCACACGACAAATCCCCCGCACCGCGAATTTTATAAAATTTGTTGGAACTTCTAAAAATCATAAATTGTACATATGAAATTCGTTTTTGATGCCTTTTATATCCATGCGTTTGTATTGACGCTTACTACAACTTTCGTTTTGATCATTTCAACTAAATGCAATAAATATTTTATAAACATTTGTTTTTATATCTCAAATGTGAAAACCACGTGTTAGAACACGAGCCTCTTGTCCAGATCTTTAGACAACAAACAACTTGATATAAAACATTACCAAATAAACTTGACCGATGTTCGAATCCCATAAAATTCAACATTATTTCAATTTATTTATGTGAGATGGGCCATAAAATTGAAGTAGTGTTGCATGGGCCTGTTGGGGGCCTAGCCCATCCAAACTGTCTTTTTACAGCAAGAGGCACCCATGATCCATTGACCGTTTTTCCTTCTCGTAAAAGGTGAAAACTCATCTTTCTGGGGGCGCACTCAGTTCGACTGCTGTCACTACTCGGTCTCATTCTTTGAATCTTCAATTCCATCGGTCGTGTTTAACAGGAAGAGGTAAAAGTTGTTGGTTAATCCGTTCACTATTGATTGTTCGCTGTTTTTCCTTGTAATTATTCTTGTTGTCCAACTTTTGGTTACCCTAATTCCCTTTATATCTGAGCAATCTTTTCTAGGGTTTTCGAGATTCTTAAAGTTAGATTGTTTGTTTGCCTTGTTGAGTAGCTTAGTAGACGCCTCCTCATCTTTCAGACCTTTCTTCTGTAAACTATTCGCTACGTCCCATGAAAGTTTAACCGTTGAGTTTGGTAATTCCAAAACCTGAATGGACCAATATATAGCTTCAAAAGACGCATCTTGTCATGAAATGGTTGGTTAAAATCTTATAGCCATCTTACTTGAAACAAAGCATGTGGTTAGCGACTTTAAGCTTAACGCTTCTGGAACTGATGCTTCCTTTTGTCTTTCTCTTCTTAAATTTCAAGGCTTGCGGAGGAGTTTAAGTCGTTTGGGTCCAAAAGTATGCACATTTATTTTCAAAATTTTGTTATTCTGTTATCTACTTGTGGTGGGCAGTTTTACCAATCTTGGGTATATGAATAGTTGTATGATTGATGATGTAGCTGTGAAATTATAATCTAATGATGAGTGTCCTTAAAGAACAATTCATGGTTCGAGTTGTACAATTTGATTGGATTAATGAAAGAAATATCAACTAGGAATCTTTAGTGGTCATTTTAAACTATATCTTTTACCAAATTTGTGTCTGTTGAGGATTTTTGTTGTACATATCATTCTTTCACTACTTCAATCCACATTTGTTATTAAAGAAAATTAAAACTGAATGTTATGCTATATCTACTAACACCATAATAAACACTTGTCAAATTTGTATTTTGACAAGTATGGACTTCAAAATAGTTATCATTATATTAAGGTTAGACTGACTCTCATGATTTGAGATGGTTAATACTTCTAAAAGTCGTGTTTTATCAAACTTCTGTTTTTGATTGATAAAACTAGTATCCTCTATCAATGCCCTTTTTCTGAAATTCTTATGTGTTCATAACTTAAAGACGTGTTTATACATGTTTGAAGCTCTTCATTTCCAAGAATCTGCCTACTCTTACAAAAATCATTGTTTTAAACAATTTTTAGCCTACTTTAAAATTCTTACTTTTCAAATCATATCTACTGTTTTAATATCGTGCATTAGTTGTTTTAGATAGAGATTAGTTGTGCATTAGATATAATAGATGATAAAAAGTTATTGTAAAGGTGACACTTCACATTTAATGTAGGTTAACTGGGCTACACATTGTTTAATTTAAGTAGTTATTTGAAAATATGCAAATCATCTCCGGATCATGTATTTATATTAGAAGAATAAATGATCTCTATAAAATCATACTTCAACTCTATACATTTTTAATCAAATTTGATATTTTTAATTTCAGTATCACACCGAAATATGTTTATTTTCACATTCTCTCAAATCGACATGCCATTTCTTTTGTGTTTCAGAAGAAGCTGTAGACATCTTTGCTTTTAGTCTTTTTACTATTGATTGTATCCTTTGTATATTTTTTGGGATTTATTGTTTTATGTCAAATATGTACATACAAATTTTGTACCTAAATGAGTTTTCAATTTGTACTAACTACTAAATTATAAAACAGAGGAAGTTTGCATCTTTTAGTATGGAATTGATTTCTGTTCAAATTCACAAAATCTTATATCCATAATCGTATACAAATTTCCTTCCATAAACTCATGGGAATCAATCTTGATCCTCCCCTATTTGCACAAATGACTGAATTACCCCCTTTCAACCTTTTTATAAACATTGTCGTATGTTGCTTTCTTCTTTTGGTTATTGGATTATGTAATTTATCGTTTATTATTTGTTTCGGAGTTTGTTGTCATGTATGAATAAATTCATGTTTACTAATATGTTAACAAGAAATTCATAAAACATAAATATGCTTACTTTTACAAATAGTCAAGAGAAGTTTTATGAACAAGAAATCAACAAAGGGCAATTCTGTCATTTGTCATTATATACTCAAATTGAGTGGTCAACAATCAACTTGCTTATTATATCTCATATGAATTTCGGTAATTTGACTTTAATTTAGATATTTTAATGTTTATATATATTTTTTGTGTTGATAGAGTGGTGCAAAACTTTGTATGTGGCTCTATGGTGCCTCCTTTGCAGCTGGATTTTGGAAGCTCTTTTTACATCCACCAACTCCTTCCATGACAAACTCAGTCTGTGTCATTTGAGGTAATGACATCATATTATTATGTAAATTCTAATGTCATTACTTTTTTAATATAAAACCAACTTAGAAAAGCTTGTATTATAATGTAATTCATGAAATAATTACATTGATGGACATGTATCATGTTATTCAAGGTGTTCCTGTAAAATTTAGTAGTGTTGAGAAAATGATATCATATATGTGTATATGTAATACATATACATGTATACGTAATGTATATGCATAATTGCATGTACACATAATTTAATAGAATGAACTATTCTTGAAATATATGATTCCTTCCATTATGTTAATTTTCATTCCTTATTCATTGACTATATGTTTTTTTTCTTTTTTGCTCATTGAATGGAGTGAAAGTTGGCAATATAGCTCGATCCTTACGTATGTAATTTTTCATGACAGTTTTTCACGATGCTAATAAAATCATAATTTTAAAATTTATTAATTGAAAATTTTATTTCAGGCATTCGCTGTGATGGATGCCAACAGAGAAGAAGCGTTACGTGCCAAACAAATAGCAGAGAAAAAAATGGAAAACAAAGAGTTTTCAGCCGCATTAAAAATCGCCCAAAAAGCCCAACAACTTTACCCCGAACTCGAAAACATCTCCCAATTAATTTTAGTATGTGAAGTCCACATTTCATCAGAAAAAAAATCATTCGGATCCGATAAAGATTGGTACTCAATTCTCAAAATCGACCCTTCATCCGATGATTTATCAATCAAAAAACAATACCGAAAATTAGCCTTAGTCCTTCACCCCGATAAAAACAAATTTTCGGGGTCCACAGACGCCTTTAAATTAATCGGTGAAGCCCAAAGAGTCCTTTTAGACCCTGAAAAACGAACATTACACGATAACAAACGGAGAGCTTTTTCCACCACAAATTGGGCCCCGCGACAGCAACCGGTTGTCCGACAACCGCAACATTCATGGAATCCAGTTTTTCCGCAAGGGCATTCTGGTAATTTCGCAGGGGATAATTTCACCGGAGGGCGTTCCGGTTCCGGTCCCGGGACCGGGAGCTTTCAGTTTCAGCGCGCGAAGCCCGGGGGTAGCGCGGTCCGGTTAACGTTTTGGACGGTTTGCCCGTTTTGTTCGGTTCGGTATCAGTTTTATCGAGATGATGTTTTGAATAAACCGGTTCATTGTCAAACTTGTAGGAAGGCTTTCACGGCTTATGAATTGAACATACATGCTCCTCAGCCTTCGGTTCCGCAACGGAATACGATTCCGGTTCCGACTCCGACTCCGGCTCCAACTCCGGTTCCGGTTCCACCCAAATCCAAATCTAAATCAAAACCAACCGAGACGCAAAATGTGAACAAGAAACGGAAAAAGAAGGTGGACGAATCGAGTGAAAGTTCTGACAACGGTACGAGCAGCTCTGAGGAAGATGAAGATGAAGATTCCGGAGATGAAAACAGCACGGAATCGGACGAAAATGCCCCTGAAAAAAATCAAGATTCTGGACGTGTTGGTGAACAGCCTCGGAGATCCGCACGCCCGAAAAGAAACGTATCGTATAAAGAAAATGTAAATGATCACGATCATGATCATGATGACGAGGCTGCTCCATCAAAAAAGCGGGCCCCACCATCGGGTACTGCAAAAGCGAAACCCGAAGATATGTTTTGGAAAGCGGAGGTTCGGGAACCGGTCAAAGAAAGTCAAAATCAAGAATCTCATTCTAATTCCGATGGTAAGAAAGTCGATGTTGAGGACCTAGAATCGGAATCGGAACCAGAACCGGAACCGGAAGCAGAAGATGAACCGGAATCGGATCCGGAAGTTTTCGAGTGTCCTGATCCGGAGTTTAACGACTTTGAAAAAGACAGAAAAGAAGACAGTTTTACCCCTGGGCAGATTTGGGCGCTTTATGATACCGAGGATGCGATGCCCAGGTTCTATGCTTATATCCGGAAAGTTCAATCGCCGGGTTTTAGCCTACAAATCACATGGCTGAAACCGGTTCCAGAAACCGATGATGAAACGAATTGGGTTGAGGAGGAGTTGCCTGTTTCTTGTGGGAATTTTAAACGTGGGAAACCCGATAAAGCGGAAGATCTTCCGATGTTTTCACATTTGGTGACATGGGAGGAGGTTAAAAAGGGAATTTTCAATATAATTCCGAGAAAAGGCGAGACGTGGGCCCTATTTAAAGACTGGAATATAAACTGGTCTAATGACGGAAACGGAAAGTATGAATACGAGTTTGTTGAGGTTTTATCAAATTATGATGAGGGTATTGGGTTTCGGGTTTCGTACTTGGAGAAGTTGGCCGGATTCCGATGTCTTTTTGGCCAGAAAGAGGACGGGGAGATGGTGATTCCGGAGAGTGATAAGTATAGATTTTCGCATATGGTTCCGTCTTGTAGGATGAGTGGGGAAGAACGGGAAGGTGTTCCAAAGGGGTCGTATGAGCTTGATCCCGCGGGTTTGCCGGCATCAGCATTTGAGTAGGTGGTTTTGTATTAGGGTAATCGGAACCGGAATCAGAAACGGAATCGGAATCGGAATTTGGAATCTAAATATTGTGTTTTAGATGTTATTTTGTTGGTAATTAGATATATATAAATCCATTTGGACCCTTGGGAGACTCGTGGTTAATTGATTCGAAATAACGCTAAAAAGGGTCTCTTTTGATTTGGTGATCTTGTTTTGCTTTATTTTTCTTGTATTCTAACGGACATACCATGGAAAGAAAAACTCCTACGTAACATATTGAAGGTAGTGATGCACAAAGTGCTTATTTGTTATGAACACCAATAAAATGGTGATGGTTTTCTTCATGACCTCCGGTAGGCTAAGGGAGTGGTAACATTCCTAGCATTTTGTCAGGTTAGCATTTTGAGTGCCATTTTATTTTTCTCTATTTAACACTTAATCATAACATCTACATCTGATAGGGAGTGATAATATTTTTAGCATTTTATTTGTTTATTTTTATTTTTCTAATTTAATTTAATTACTTTATTTTAATAAACAAATTTTTTTGGTTTAATTAATACGGCAAAAAAGTTTAATATTTCAAGTTCACCATCATTTGTTACTTCTCAAGCTATCATTTGATCACCGTTTTCTCATGCTAGTAATAGAAATTGACTTGGATCAAGAAATTGTACTGGTGAAGATCAAGGCTTAATCTCTTGTACATGAACAAGATAGTTTACTTGAATTGATCAATCTTTTTTGTGCTTAGACCTCAACCCCAGAAATCACAATGCATCTATAAAAACAAAATTCCAATCACGCACGCGCATCAAATCAACATCTGTATGACCACATAATGGCATAATGGCGATCGATCCACCTTAATCACCAAATGAGAACAAACAAACTAACTGATAACACAAATGGAGGAAATAGCTAAACAAAAACATAATTAAACATAAAAAATAAGGCGTCAACAAACTAGAATGATGGGTGAAAAATTAACAGATGTTATTATGGGTCTTGTGAGATTATGTTTGTTGTTCCTTCAAATCCTTTACTGCAATCTTGTTTGAACTTTTTTTTTTTTTTTTTTTTTTTTAACAAACCTTGAAATGTAATCTCTCAAATGTTTATGTTTCAAAGGAATTTCAACCTACCCTTATATACATTTGACAATAAAAAGAAAAAACATTGCAACCAGTTAGGTTTTATTGAAATTGAAATTAAAACAAGAGTAGTGAATTACCAAATTAATCGACAAGAATTCTTCCATTTGAGATGACGCTTCCAAAAAACAATGTCGCCCCCTATTGGTAGTGGATTTGGTGTGCAATCATGAACAGAGAAATCAGGAAGATCAAGGACCAAATTTAAGGGAAGCTCTTAAAGCTCCTCAACACAACAGAAAACTCAAAAAAAAGCAATCTATTTCTCTTATTGTAAACGGTAATCATACATAGCATTGAAAATGATGTATTTGGCAAAAATGATATTGGAATTAGAACCTGGAACAATGTCGTTAAATATCTGAATGGAAACCTCTAAAATTAAATCGAATATCATCGCCTCTGATTTATGTTTCGCCCGATTTATTCAGAAAAGGAAAAATTCTTCATCACGGTGTGACAACCCAAAAATTTACGAGAATTTAAACTTTTAAAAACCAATCCGGGTAAATAAAATTATTCAAATATTAACATAATTCAAAATGATTTCATATCAGAGTTCCAAAAAATCCCAATTCATAAAATGTGAGGATGTGTACGTCACGCCTTCGCCTTGCCATGGTCACCTGAAGTACCTGAAACCAAAAATCAATAAATGTAAGCTCGAAGGCTTAGTGAGTTACCCCCAAAATACCAACATATAACATCCAGTAAAATAATAACAAACAACATGTATAATGAACCTTCAGCATGACTGGACCGCCTCGCAGGGCCTATAGCCTATCTGGACCGCTCCCGAGCCTTCGTCATGATTGGACCGCCTCACAGAGCCTACAACATATCTAGACCGCTCGTCGGGCCTTCGGCATGACTGGACCGCCTCGCAGGGCCTACAGCCTATCCGGACAGCCCCGGGTATGTTGGCCTTCAACACAAAGCAGGACCGCCTTAACCCAACCACAACCATATATGTCGACATATACAATAACACATAATCAATCAATAATAGACAGACCATACATATCACTAGCATAACATTATCTTATCTATCAGGATACTGATTTAACAAATCATACTAGCATAATAACATCCTATAATTAGGATAATAAACTAAAGGGCCGACCTTGGTGCCTTAGACTCAGCTCACAAGTAGTGCAGAACTGAACTGAGAGTCTTCAACCGCTGCCTCACCGACAACCTCGACTGTCTAAATGGTGAATACTAAATTAATAATGGAATTTTAAAATTGTCAAAGGGTACATATTGTCCATTTCCCCAATTTGGGCCCAATGCCCAATATCAACCCACTAACCCAAGTCCGTATGCGCAAGCCCAAAAATGGCCCAATTTTCCTAATTGGGCCTTACCATATGACCCCTTATTAGACTGACCCAACTTTAAATATCCAGGGCCCAACAAGGCCCAAGTCCCAATAGTCTAACAGCGGCCCATCCCGAAGCCCACAAGTCAAAAGTCCAACCTGAGGACATACACGGGGTGTACTCCTCCGGTACGTTGGACGTACGCCTGCCCTATGTTGACTGCTATCAGGGTGGTTGACCCCGTACGTTGGGCGTATGTGGGGTTTCACCAAAACCTTAATAAGTGCTTAATGGCTTAAGCACTTAAGCCCAGATTCCAGATCCATCGATCAAATGTGCCATAGAACCATAAAGTTTCGGACTTTATCACTTTGGACGTCCAGAAAGTTCTTAACACATGGTCTTAATCCATTAAGACCATCTTACATCATGCATGAGACAAATCTAGCTATTGGGACCTTATTTTTATCACTTAGGACCTCTTCTAAGGTCTGAAAGGACAACCCATTTCGTCCAAGTCATCACATGCACCACTTTGGGACCTTTGGGACAAGAATGCTTCCATAAAGTTAAAATGACTAGATCCATAGCAAACAAGCATAAAAGTTCCAAGCTTTTTTATGTGACAACCCGATATTTCAACTCTATGTAATGATCTAAAAAGTCAAGTATTGTAACCACTTTTGTGATAATGAAATTAACTTCGAAAATAAAATGTCCAATAAGTTTCTATTTAATTACCTACTATGATAGATGTCATTAAACCGCGATCGTACGTAAAAAGAACGCCCAAATCCGACTTCGTATATTGAAGTTATGATTTTTCCAAGTTTGGCTTAGCGGCAGACAACTAAAAACTTGAATCGGAGATCGAACGACTTTTGGCCGGAATGACCTAAACGAGAATCGAAGGTCTCGACAATGGTAATTCAGCGGTAAAAAGTCTGGCAAAAACAGACGTCAGATAAAGAAGTTATGAATTTCTAACGAAATTTCCTTAACGCGACCTTTTAAAAATAAATAATAAAAATAATTTCAAAATTTGCCGACGAAATCTAAACGAAAGTTGTAGAGCATAGTCTCACCTACGCGTGGATATAAAGAACGTCGAAAACGGAGTTCGTATGATGAAGATATGAATTTTAGAAGTTTATTAAATAAATAAAATATAAATTTTATTATTAATCCTTGGTATTATCCGAAGGAAGAGTCAGCAAGCCTATCCGAGTTACGCCCAACGTACTCAAAGGCTCGGCTTCGGATCGTCCACGTCTTGCCCTATGCGAGGCTATGCCCCGTCCCATCCGAGCTCCGAGGCAGTCGAGGATCCGGTCATGCGTGACGCACGCGTACGCCCAGTGTACCGAGGCGGTTCCCAGCCCCTATAAAAGGGATGCGAGGGTTCCGAAGAAAGGGCTCCATTTCTCTCATTTCTCTTGCGTTCTTGCCTCGTCTTCCGTGCCCGTGCTAACCCAAAGTCCCAGTCACTTTGCTCAAGTCCCGAAGGTCGTTTGTGCTCCCGAGATTCTCGAGAAAATCCGTTTTCCCGAGACGAAATTCTGCCCGGTTTTCATCTCGCCTTTCTTTGATCTTTCAAGTGAGTTCATACCCCTTAATTAACCCTTTTAAATATTCTAAATGATTTTATATGCTTTCAAGGGGGGGAATACAAGTAAAACACACGATTATTATCGTGTGTTATATATAAAGTTTTATTATACACTTTTATTAAATAGAATCATATGTGATTTATAAACTTTATAGGGAACTCTCGTATATAAAATATATTACAATAGCATTCTATCTTTTGAAATGAAAAATGTTGTCATATATGTATAAACTAAACATTTTGCTTAGATTACATGTATACGTGTCTATCTTAGACAATATAAAAATCTATACTTTCATATCAAGTGATTCATTTTCTAGGGATTTCTAAACAAATGAGGCACACTTTTAGAAAGCTATAATAGATATAGTTTTACAAGAATATTGCTAACTTTTACATACTAGAAACACAATTTTCAAGAAGTCACTTTCATATACAAGAACAAACGAACATTTTAACACGTAAATCTGTTTTTATACTAAGATTTGTGAGACATTAACTTCACGTACGTTCGAGTACACATTTCAAGTCCTGTATTATATACCAGAATCCCTTGGAGGGGGAGCATGGTGTTTGTGTATAGATCTATACGGGCTTGACAACCCGCGCCTTGACTGTACAGTCCACCATTTGGGGTGACAAACGTCATAACATTCCAACGCCTGAAGAACGTTGTGTATAGGCATTCCGAGTCAATATTATGGTTATAAAACTCACATGGGGTATTAAAAATACATTGATTTACGAGGTTTTCAAACATATTGGTTATTTTACACGTGCATACATTTTCTAGAAACAAACATTTGTCTTGTTAGAAGGCTACATTTATGTTAGTAGAAAATATGGGATTTTCTAGAAATAAACAAACAAAAACAAAACATTTCATTTTCATACAAACATTGTCATTTAATACTTATGAAACTCACCAGCTTAAATGCTGATCTACTCTTTCAAAACTACTTGTATATCCCAGGGATTCAGTAATTACAGGTATCAAAACAGCTTTTGAAGAAGGGACGCTGCGTCGTCAGTTTAAATTCATATTTTTGGCATCATATTGTAATTGGTTTTGAACATGTACTTTTTAACAATGTAAACTTTCAATTATATATATGATGGTTGTATTGCTTTCTTTACTATGTATTTATTTGTTATGCTACCACATGAAGTCATCCGCCCCCGAACGTTTCCGCCGTTCCGGTTTGGGGGTGTGACAGATTGGTATCAGAGCAATGTTTATAGTGAACTAAGTATATCGAACCACATAAGATATACAAACTATAAATGCTTAAGGGACTAATATTCTTTGATAAAACATTTGCTTTTGTTTTGTTTTACGCCTAAGCCGCGTTTCGTTTAAGTTAAATTATTAGTTCATTCAAGTACAAATACATGCATACAACAAACTTATTTTCATAGTTATAACTATACAAAAAAGTATTTAGAAAAGTTGGACACTACGATTAAGACTCGATATATGTAATCGGATTTGGGACAAATATAGCTTGATCAACTATATTTGTCCGAGATCGGACCAATATATATCGAGGATTGCTCGTAGTAAGCAACAAGTCAAAACTTACCAAAACATCACGAGAATCAAACACAAGAATTTAAATACTATAGGAGTATTTGCTACATAAACTAACTTAACTTACATGTTTAAATCTTACATATTCCAACTTTATTCTTATAACCCTATTCTCGTACAGTCAAATGGCTGGATTTCACCACCCCGTCGACCCCTACTATCCCAACCAAGGCAACGGGGGATGGATCGAAGATGATCCCGAGGAGGACGAAGAGCCCATAGAATTGGATGCTGACTCCGGTACCGACTCAGAGCCGGAAGTGATCAATCCACCACCTGCACAACCTCCCGTCTTCGTCAGGAACTTTCAAGGACCGACTCCCGTCTGGGGAAGTCACCTTCACCATTGGAGCCAACAACAAAACCTACACCCTCCCTACGGCATGTGCCGAGACTTCTACGATGTCCGTGGCGGAGGTTCGGCTGATCGGGCACTCCCAGTAATGGTAGGCAAGCTAGCCAATCAGTCCTACCAATTCGGAGTTCAAGCTAGCCGGATTCGGGATGTCAACGTAGAAGTATAGGTTCACACTTCTGACATCCATAGGTTGGACAAAATTCAGGACAATGCCCAACTCCAAACCGAGGCATTTCAAGCACAAATGATTGCAGCCCTCGCCGAATTGAGGGAACAACAAGCCGCTTTTGATAGGCGTCTAATGGAATCGAAGCAATCAGATGCGGAGTCAAGCTCTAAGCGCAACCTACATCGCAGGTAGTGCTTGCCAAAATCTCAAATTTTGTTATAAGTTAGGACCTCGGCTAAAAGTTTTTTTTAAATTTATTAAGCTTTGTAACCGGAGACCCTTATAAGGGTCAAATTTTCGTGATCATTGTATCAACTATTATATTAATATAAGCGGCACTATTATTACTACGTGGAGCATCATTCAATCCTTAAAAAGTTATGGAAAAACAAAATGCTTGTTTCATATTTTCAATCTTGCAAATAACTTCCATTCTTCTATTTTGGAACTTGTACTATCATCTGTCGTTGTACCATAGAAATCTAGTTCATAAGACACATTCAGTTTCTATAGTAAGTAATTCTTATCGTTATCTTTTCAACCTTTAGTTGAAGGATGCCTCCGCGTAGGAACCCAAGGCGAAACAATGGTGGGGAAGCACCTATACCACCACCACCTCCACCTCCTCAATTTGATGCTGTCATGTTCCAAGCAGCAGTCACCGCAGCGGTAGCAGCTGCCATGTCACAGATTAATAACTCGAGTACTACTGGCTCGGGAACTGGCACACACAATCCAACCATGGCGAGAGTCATGGGCAACCCCGAGAATGCACCTATAAGGACTTTACTAATGCCAAACCCCAGATGTTTTATGGAACTGGTGGTGTGATGGCTCTGAGGCAGTGGATCGAAAGGACAGAATTAGTCTTTGAAATCTGCTCTTGTCCTGAGCACAGCAAAGTCAAGTTTGCAACCTTCACCCTTATTGATAGAGCTTTAGCTTGGTGGAATGGCCACGTTAAGGTACTTACCCTGATAGTGGCAAACTCCATAAGCTGGGAAAGCTTAAAAATCATGCTGATGATAGAATACTGTCCACGAGGAGAGATTCAAAAACTCGAGCACGAACTCTGGACTCTTGGAATGGTTGGTACCGATATCGCAACTTATACCAATAGATTCTGCGATCTTGCAATCCTCTGTCCAAATATGATTGCTCCTGAGAGCAAGAAAATAGAGAGATACATTTGGGGACTGTCGCCCCAAATTCGGTCAAGCGTGTTAGCTTCAAAACCTGACACTTTTGAAAGTGCCAAGGAACTGGCACAATCCCTTGTTGATTACGGAGGTCATCAGAACTCAACGGTTGCTACACCAGAACCACAAAAGGGAAACAACAACAACAACAACAATAAAAGGAAGAGAGTATGGAATAAAGGGAAGGGTGGGTCTTCCCAAGAATCTGCGAAGAAACAACTGGTTTCAGTGAATGCTGCCACTGTACCTATTACCGTTCCTACAAATCCCTTCCCAACAAAGACTTATGGGGGTAACCTTCCAAAGT
This sequence comes from Lactuca serriola, assembly GCF_051521515.1. NCBI lineage: Eukaryota > Viridiplantae > Streptophyta > Magnoliopsida > Asterales > Asteraceae > Lactuca > Lactuca serriola. The sequence goes on along the minus strand of NC_136410.1, from coordinate 226,386,913 downwards.
GCACCAAATGCACTTACCACCATCATGGACCTTTTCGGGAAATGCAGTGCTCCAATTGCAACAGAAAGGGACACACTGTCCCTTTCTGCAAGGATCCCGCAAAGCCGATCACTCAAGTTCCCAACGCGGGTGTAGGCCAAACTTGCTACGGTTGTGGCGAGGTGGGCCACTACAGGAGAAACTGCCCAAAGGCAGCAAATACCGGTGGGGTGGGACGAGTTTTGGCTATAGGCCACGATGAAGCCGTAGCTGATCCGACTGTAGTTGCTGGTACGTTCCTTCTAGATAATTCATATGCATGCATATTATTCGATAGTGGAGCGGAGAGAAGCTTCGTGAGTCAAAACTTTATTCACTTACTTAAACCAAAACCCAGCAAGTTAGAAAAATCATTCACCGTAGAGATGGCCAATGGAAAAATGGAAAACACTAACTGCATATACATGGACGGTACGTTAACTTTAGACGGTCATTCTTTCCCAATCAACCTCATGCCGGTCCAAATTAAAAGTTTCGACGTCATAGTCGGCATGGATTGGTTAAGTCTTCTTCGCGCCGACATCATGTGCTTTGAGAAAGCAGTTCGTCTTAATCTCCCTAAAAACGAAACATTAGTGATTTACGACGACAAATCAAGTACAAACCTTCGCATCATTTCGTGCATCCAAGCTCGAAAGTGTTTACGGAAGGATTGTCGAGCATTCCTAGCACACATCGTCGATACGAGTCAGGAACTGAAGGACATCAAGAACATTCCAGAAGTACGCGACTTTCCCAATATCTTTCCAGAAGAACTACCGGGATTACCACCACAATGCCAAGTCGAGTTTAGAATCGACTTAGTTCTAGGGGCTACCCCAGTAGCAAAATCGCCTTATCGCCTAGCACCAGCAGAGATGCAAGAACTTTCCAGTCAACTTAACGAACTCCTTCAAAAAGGATTCATAAGACCAAGTTTCTCACCTTGGGGAGCACCGGTCTTGTTCGTAAAGAAGAAAGACGGATCGTTCCGTATGTGCATTGACTACAGAGAACTGAACAAACTTACTGTCAAAAATCGTTATCCTCTACCCCGTATTGACGACCTATTTGATCAACTTCAAGGAGCAAACTACTTCTCAAAGATAGATCTACGATATGGATATCACCAATTACGAGTACTAGAGGGGGATATTCCCAAGACAGCTTTCCGAACTCGTTATGGACACTACGAATTTGTAGTGATGCCGTTCGGATTAACCAACGCACCAGCAGTATTTATGGACCTAATGAATAGGGTATGCCGTCCTTACTTGGATCAGTTCGTCATCGTCTTTATCGATGATATACTTATCTACTCCCGAAGTAACGAAGAGCATAGTCAGCACCTACGAAAAGTCTTAGAAACACTGCGATCGGAGAAACTCTATGCGAAGTTCTCTAAATGCGAATTTTGGATTCGAAGAGTCGAATTTTTGGGCCACGTTGTTAGCGAGAAAAGGATACATGTGGACCCCTCCAAAATTAAGGCCATTGAGAACTGGTCGGCACCAAAGACACCTACAGAGATTCGTCAATTTCTAGGTCTCGCCGGCTACTATCGCAGATTCATAAAGAACTTCTCTAGCATTGCGAAAGCTCTTACTACCTTAACCCAGAAAGGCGTGGCCTTTGACTGGGAAGCGAAACAAGAGAAGGCATTCCAAACGATGAAACAGGCCTTGTGCACCGCACCGATACTATCCCTCCCCGAAGGGATAGAAGATTTCGTAGTGTATTGCGATGCATCAAACCAAGGGCTTGTTGTGTTCTTATGCAGAGAGGGAAGGTTATTGCTTATGCCTCCCGACAGCTTAAGACACACGAAGTGAACTATACGACCCACGATCTTGAGTTAGGAGCAGTGGTATTTGCTCTGAAGATCTGGAGACACTACTTATACGGAACAAAGAGTACTATTTTCACCGATCACAAGAGCCTTCAACACATTTTTGATCAGAAGGAACTCAACATGCAACAACGACGATGGGTCGAGTTACTCAATGACTACAAATGTGAAATTCGTTATCATCCTGGCAAGGCCAACGTGGTAGCTGACGCCCTCAGCCAAAAAGAATACACTGGTCGGAAAGTCAAATCTCTGACTATGACTATCCATTCCCACTTATCCACGCAAATTAAGGAGGCTCAACTGGAAGCTTTGCAACCTGAAAATGTGGCGAGTGAATCCTTGAGAGGAATGGAAAAGAATCTAGAAATCAAGGGTGGCGGGCCATATTATCTCATGGACCGAATCTGGACGCTGAAACATGGTGGTTTCAGAGACGTAGTCATGACCGAAGCACACAACACAAGATATTCCGTTCACCCAGGTTCAGATAAAATGTATCTGGATCTTAAGAAACTATACTGGTGGCCTAACATGAAAACAGAAATTGCTACCTTCGTAAGTAAATGCCTTACTTGCGCTAAAGTTAAGGTCGAGTATCAGAACCCGTCAGGATTACTACAACAACCGGAGATACCAGAATCGAAATGGGATCGGATTACTATGGATTTCATAACCAAGTTGCCCAAGACGACGGGTGGACTCGATACCATATGGGTTATTGTCGACAGATTGACCAAATCCGCGCATTTCCTACCAATCAAGGAGACTGACAAGATGGAAAAGCTTACTAGAACTTACATAAGGGAAATAGTGCGACTGCATGGTGTTCCGATATCCATTATCTCCGATAGAGATAGTAGATTCACTTCAAGATTCTGGCAGTCACTACAAAGTTCCTTGGGGACTAGGCTAGACATGAGTACAACCTACCACCCACAAACAGACGGGCAAAGTGAGAGAACAATACAAACTTTGGAAGATATGCTGAGAGCCTGTGTGATTGACTTTGGAAAGGCATGGGATATCTATTTACCCCTTGTCGAATTTTCATACAACAATAGTTATCATACAAGCATAAAGGCTGCTCCGTTTGAAGCCCTCTATGGTCGAAAGTGCAGATCCCCTCTATGCTGGACTGAAGTTGGCGATACCCAGTTAGCTAGAGGACGAGTTCCTGAAAGCACTCTCACCGGTCCGGAAATCATACCGGAAACGACAGAGAAGATCGTTCAAATTCGTGAACGGTTGAAAGCCTCTAGAGACCGACAGAAAAGCTACGCTGACCAAAGGAGGAAACCTTTGGAATTCCAGGTAGGAGACCACGTTTTATTGAAGGTCTCACCGTGGAAGGGTTTAATACGCTTTGGAAAGCGTGGGAAACTAAATCCAAGATACATAGGGCCTTTTGAGATTCTTGCTAGAATCGGCCCTGTGGCTTACAAGCTTAATCTACCGCGTGAACTTAGTAACATACATCCAACCTTCCATGTCTCGAACTTGAAAAAGTGTCTGTCCGATAAGACTCTTGTTATTCCACTCGACGAGATCGAGATCAATGAGAGCCTCAACTTTGTGGAAGAACCGGTAGAAATCATGGACCGAGAGGTCAAACAAACAAAACAAAGTCGCATACCCATCGTGAAGGTTCGCTGGAATGCCAAGCGGGGACCTGAATTCACATGGGAACGCGAAGATCAAATGAAACAAAAGTACCTTCATCTTTTTCATATTCACTAGTATCTTTACTACTTTAAATTTCGGGACGAAATTCCCTCTAACGGGGGGATGATGTGACAACCCGATATTTCAACTTTATGTAATAACCTAAAAAGTCAAGTATTGTAATCACTTTTGTGATAATGAAATTAACTTCGAAAATAAAATGTCCAATAAGTTTCTATTTAATTACCTACTATGATAGATGTCATTAAACCGTGATCGTACGTAAAAAGAACGCCCAATTCCGACTTCGTATACTGAAGTTATGATTTTTCCAAGTTCGGCTTAGCGGCAGACAGCTAAAAACTCGAATCGGAGATCGAGCGACTTTTGGTCGGAATGACCTAAACGAGAATCGAAGGTCTCGACAATGGTAATTCAGCGGTAAAAAGTCTGGCAAAAACAGACGTCAGATAAAGAAGTTATGAATTTTCTAACGAAATTTCCTTAACGCGACCTTTTAAAAATAAATAATAAAAATAATTTCAAAATTTGCCGACGGAATCTAAACGAAAGTTTTAGAGCATAGTCACACCTACGCGTGGATATAAAGAACATCGAAAACGGAGTTCGTATGATGAAGATATGAATTTTAGAAGTTTATTAAATAAATAAAATATAAATTTTATTATTAATCCTTGGTATTATCCGAAGGAAGAGTCAGCAAGCCTATCCGAGTTACGCCCAACATACTCAAAGGCTCGGCTTCGGATCGTCCACATCTCGCCCTATGCGAGGCTATGCCCCGTCCCATCCGAGCTCCGAGGCAGTCGAGGATCCAGTCATGCGTGACGCACGCGTACGCCCAGCGTACCGAGGCGGTTCCCAGCCCCTATAAAAGGGATGCGAGGGTTCCGAAGAAAGGGCTCCATTTCTCTCATTTCTCTTGCGTTCTTGCCTCGTTTTCCGTGACCGTGCTAACCTGAAGTCCCAGTCACTTTGCTCAAGTCCCGAAGGTCGTTTGTGCTCCCGAGATTCCCGAAAATCCCGAGCAAATTCGTTTTCCCGAGACGAAATTCTGCCCGGTTTTCATCTCGTCTTTCTTTGATCTTTCAAGTGAGTTCATACCCCTTAATTAACCCTTTTAAATATTCTAAATGCTTTTATATGCTTTCAAGGGGGGGAATACAAGTAAAACACACGATTATTATCGTGTGTTATATATAAAGTTTTATTATACACTTTTATTAAATAGAATCATATGTGATTTATAAACTTTATAGGGAACTCTCGTATATAAAATATATTACAATAGCATTCTATCTTTTGAAATGAAAAATGTTGTCATATATGTATAAACTAAACATTTTGCTTAGATTACATGTATACGTGTCTATCTTAGACACTATAAAAATCTATACTTTCATATCAAGTGATTCATTTTCTAGGGATTTCTAAACAAATGAGGCACACTTTTAGAAAGCTATAATAGGTATAGTTTTACAAGAATATTGCTAACTTTTACATACTAGAAACACAATTTTCAAGAAGTCACTTTCATATACAAGAACAAACGAACATTTTAACACGTAAATATGTTTTTATACTAAGATTTGTGAGACATTAACTTCACGTACGTTCGAGTACACATTTCAAGTCCTGTATTATATACCAGAATCCCTTGGAGGGGGAGCATGGTGTTTGTGTATAGATCTATACGGGCTTGACAACCCGCGCCTGACAACCCGCGCCTTGACTGTTAGCTACAGTCCACTATTTGGGGTGACAAACGTCATAACATTCCAACGCCTGAAGAACGTTGTGTATAGGCATTCCGAGTCAATAGTATGGTTATAAAACTCACAAGGGGTATTAAAAATACATTGATTTACGAGGTTTTCAAACATATTGGTTATTTTACACGTGCATACATTTTCTAAAAACAAACATTTGTCTTGTTAGAAGGCTACATTTATGTTAGTAGAAAATATGGGATTTTCTAGAAATAAACAAACAAAAACAAAACATTTCATTTTCATACAAACATTGTCATTTAATACTTATGAGACTCACCAGCTTATATGCTGATCTATTCTTTCAAAACTACTTGTATATCCCAGGGATTCAGTAATTACAGGTATCAAAACAGCTTTTGAAGAAGGGACGCTGCGTCGTCAGTTTAAATTCATATTTTTGGCATCATATTGTAATTGGTTTTGAACATGTACTTTTTAACAATGTAAACTTTCAATTATATATATGATGGTTGTATTGCTTTCTTTACTATGTATTCATTTGTTATGCTACCACATGAAGTCATCCACCCCCGAACGTTTCTGCCGTTCCGGTTTGGGGGTGTGACATTTTACCTTTTGGAGCTTCTAGGGCACAACACAACTTCAGATCTATAACTTTGGTCTCCTTCTCTAATTCCTTGGTGCAATGACTTCACCTTCAAAGGTTCAAAATGCACACCAACTCACACTCACACATAAAACTAGGGTTTGGAACGTTTTTTGGGATATGGAGGCTGAGGATAATCAGAGGGAATGAGCTATAAGGGTGTTTATATAGTCCCCAACCCTAAATATTATGGTTTTCACCTGACATGAGTACGCCCAACGTACATAAGTGTACACCCAACGTATTAGGATGCGCCTAGTACACTCAACATACCCTTATGTACGCTCGGCGTACTCCTTCCCGACTCAAAGTTGCAACTTTAGTCCTTATACTTCTCGTGACCCAACTCAACCAACTCCAAGGACTACAAATGGTAACTAATAAAAAGAAGAGGGATTCGAAATATACCTGCAAAGTTCGGGATGTTACAACTCTCGCCTACTTGACCTAGACTTCATCCCTGAAGTCGGATGCAGTGAATATATCCGGGTAATGCTCCCGCATTTCGGACTCTGGCTCCCACATCCACTCGGATCCCTTCCGGTGCCGCCGCTGCACCTTTACCAGAGGTATTTCCTTGTTACACAAATTTTTTATTTTCCTTTCCAAAATAGCCACCGGCTGCTCCACGTAGTTCAGGTGCTTGTCAACCTGAACATCATCCAACGATACTACAACATCCTCATCCAATATGCACTTTCGTAACTAGGAAACATGAAAAGTATTGTGTATCTGACTGAGCTCCTCTAGAAGATCCTGTCTATAAGCAACCTTGCCAACCCTAGCAATAACTCGAAATGGTCAGATAAATCGGGGACCCAATTTTCCCCTCTTCCTGAAGCGGATCACACCCTTACAGGGTGAGACCCTCAGGAGAAACATATCACCGACCTGAAACTCCAATTCAGATCGGCGCCCGTCAGCGTAACTCTTCTGCCGACTCTGAGCAGTCTGCAGTCACTGTCTGATCTGCTGAATCCTCTCGGTAGTTTGCAGAACTACCTCGGTCCTACCCATCACCTTGTGACCTACCTCACCCTAACATATTAGGGTGCGACATCTCCTCCCATACAACAAATCATAAGGTGGGGTGCCAATGCTGGAATGAAAGTTGTTATTTTATGAGAACTCAACAAGGGGTAGGTAGGAGTCCCAGGTCCCACCGAAGTCAATAACACAGGCTCTCAACATGTCCTCAAGAGTCTGTATAGTCCGCTCACTCTGGCCATCCATCTGCGGAAAAGCTGTACTGAAGTGCAGTCGTGTGCCCAGTTCCTCGTGGAACTTCTGCCAAAATCGGGAGGTGAACCGAACATCACAGTCTGAGACGATAGAGACTGGGACCCCATGCCACGCGACAATTTCACGAACGTATAGCTCGACTAACTTCTTGGCCGATGAGCTCTCCCGAATGGCCAGAAAGTGGGCACTCTTGGTCAGTCGATCCACGATGACCCATATGGCGTCGAAACCCCTTGCCGTCGTTGGCAGCTTGGGGATAAAATCCATCGTGATCTGCTCCTATTTCCACATGGGAACCTCAAGAGGCTACAACTTTCCATGTGGCCTCTGGTGCTCAGCCTTGACCATCCTGCAGGTCAGGCACCTCTCCACGTACCAAGCGATCTCCCGCTTCATGCACGACTAACAGTAATTAAAACACAAATCCCGGTACATCTTGGTGGCCCCCGGGTGAATAGAAAAGCGAGACTTATGAGCCTCCTCCAACACAATCTGTCTAACCCCACCAGACATCGGAACCCAGACCTGACCAGAACGGGTCAACAATCCCCTACTATCCTGCACAAACTGGGTGTTCTCAGCCTTAATCCCCTTTGGCTTCCAGTTCTCCTTACGCATACCCTCTGCCCGAGCTTCCTTGAGCAAGCTCACGAGTGGGGAATCCACTGATATCCTAATGCATGTCACTAAAATAGAAGGTCCGGCCGCCTTGTGGCTCAGAGCGTCCACAACCACGTTCGCTTTACCATCATGGTAAAGGATCTCACAGTCGTAGTCCTTGACTACATCCAGCCACCTGTGCTGCCTCATATTCAGGTTCGGCTGGTCTATAATATACCTCAAGCTCTTGTGGTCCATGTAGATGGTACATCGGATCCCATAGAGGTAATGTATCCAAATCTTGAGAGCGAATACTACCGCTCCCAACTCTAGATCATGTGTGGGGTATCTCGACTCGTGCGGCTTCAGCTGCCGGGATGCGTAGGCTATAACCCTTCCTCTTTGCATGAGGACCGCTCCCAGACCTGTGATGGATGCATCACAGTATACCAGAAAGTCCTCCACTCCCTCGGGGAGGGTCAGGACTGGCGCCTCGCACAAACACTGTCTGAGGGTCTCAAACGCCCTCTGCTGCTCAGGGCCCCACCGCAAATCCACCTTTTTCCTCGTCAGACGAGTGAGGGGTACTGCAATCTTGGAGATATCCTGTATGAACCTCCGGTAGTACCTTGCCAAAACCAAAAAGCTCTTGATGTCTGAGGGAGATCTCGGAACCTCCCACCACATAACTACCTCGATTTTGGCAGGATCGACCAAAATCCCATCCTGGTTAATGAGATGCCCTAGGAAATGGACCTCTTGTAACCAAAACTTGCACTTCGAGAACTTCGCATAAATCTGTTCTTGCCTCAAAACCCCCAATAACTCCCGTAGATGCTGCTGGTGTTGCTCATGGGTCTTGGAATACACCAAGATATCATCAATGAACACTATGACCGAGCGATCGAGCATTGGTTTGCAGACCCGATTCATCAGGTCCATAAAGATCGGTGATGCATTGGTGAGCCCAAATGGCATGACCACAAACTCGTAATAACCATACCGAGTCCTAAATGCGGTCTTCTCCACATCCTCCTCCCTCACCCTGACTTGATGGTACCCGAAACTCAAATCAATCTTGGAAAACCACGATGCCCCTGCAACTGATCAAATAGGTCGTCTATCCTTGGGAGTGGGTAATAGTTCTTTATCGTTAACTTGTTCAACTCCCTGTAGTCTATGTACATCCGATGCAATCCATCCTTCTTTTTCACGAATAGTATCAGTGCTCCCCATGGAGAGCTGCTTGGACGAATGAACTGCTTGCCCAACAGTTCCCTGTAGCTGTAATGACAGCTCTTGCATCTCCGGTGGTGCCAGCCGGTACGGCACCTTGGCGACAGGGGCCGCACCAGGCACTAGATCGATCCTAAACACGACCTGTCTCTCCGGAGGTACTCCGGATAACTCCTCCGGAAACACGTTAGCGAACTCCCTGACTACTAGGACCTCTGAAACTGAAGGGTGATCGCTGACCTGCGTATCCACCACATACGCTAGATAACCCGCACACCCGTTCTGAATGTACTGACGAGCCTTGGCAGCTGAACAAAACCCGGAACCCGATATGGTGCCCTCACCATAAATCACCAGTTCTCCCCCACTTGGGCTTCGAACTACAACCCGCTGACCCTCGTAGTCGATCATGGCACCGAACCGACTCAGCCAATCCATACCCACTATCACGTCGACATCGCTCATGGGGATAGAAATCAGGTCAAATGGGAAGAGTAACCCAAATATCTCTAATGTGCAACCTCGATAGACTGAAGAAGCAGAAACCCTGAGTTCGCTGGCGATAGAAACTAGCAATGAACACTCAAGCTCCCCGACCGGCAGACCGAACTCTCTACCAAAAGTCTGAGAGACGAAAGATCGACTCACACCCGAGTCGAATAATACCAAAGCAGGTAAGGAATTCACTAAAAACATACCTAATACAAGTACACATATAAATACGAATAAAATAAATATAATCAAAGAGAAGAAGGATAGAAACGTACCGGCCACCACATCTGGTGCTGCTCTGGCCTCCTCGGTTGTGAGTTGGAAAGCGCATCCCCGAGCCTTCGAGGGCTCTGCTTCTCCCTGCCTCCCATCAGTGATCCTCAATGTAGCCGGCGCTGGAGCCTGCGCTGGCCTGGCAGCTAGCTGCGGACAGTTGGTCTTCACGTGACCAACCTAATGATAGTGAAAGCAAATCCTCATACCCGGGGTAGGGCCGGGTTGGCGGTACTCTCGCGCGTAGTGTCCCTCATTGCCACATTTGTGGCATCCAGTACTCAGTCGACATGTTCCGATATGAACCTTACCATACTTCCCACAAGTGCGGGCACGTTGCCCTCCCATCCTGGAATCAGCGGTCTTGAACCGCTTCGACGTCGGCTGTGCCTGCCCTGGGGTCTATCTTAACTCTCGTAACTGTAACTCAATCTCTAGCTCACGCCGCCTCGTGGCCTCTTGAAGCTCCAACAAGGTAACCGATCTCCACCAATCCTTTGCCCCGGACCATAATAGGTTCGGAGCACACCTCACCCTCTAATTAGTAGGGCATGAACACGTGAAGAAACATCCCTCCACATCATACAACCATCTCATAGCGACGATCGGATCCTGAACCCCATCAAAAGTAGGGGGCTTCGTGTTGTCGGAGTCTTGATACTGAAGTGCCCTGACATCTCCTCCCCTTGCTGTTGTTACAGTCGATGTGGCTGCAACGGCAGTCGTCTCAGCTAGGGTTGCATAGCGCTTTTCAAAGTACTCAACCATGGCGATCTTAACAGACCCAAACATCTCAGGTAACTGTGCTCGAAACAGAGTAGCAACCTCATCATGCAGGATCTCACGAATCCTGGCATCCAACTCATCCGTCCCCATCTGACCGATGACCTCGGGCGGTACCGCTCCCTCCTGACCGCCAACTCCAAACCCTGATCCCGATCCAGATCCAGCCCCAAAGTGTCTCGTAACCACTATACTGAAAATATACCAAGAAAATATCAGATAATCCGCATAATAACTGGAAACCAACTCCCAACTAACCCTAGGGATTATGACTTCCTTGACATGCGTATGGGTCCTATGCTTTCAGTAGTACGGGCCCATACTACCTTCCACACCTACCCACATGTGTCTCAAGTATCATCATAACGCCATAGTATACACATGCATGGTGATCACTCAACCCTTGCCCATTAAGAAGGGCTAACTATTCCATAACCAGCCTATCGACCTCATACAACTTACCCATGAAACTTCCACCAACCCTTGCAGCACTAGTGTATGCTAGCTATACATAACACTGGACCCTATAGACTTTCAAATATCCGATCCTACCCTAAGCCCCCAATTAGACAAGAACAAAACATAAGGCCAAATAAAATATTCTCAGGCTATAAGATCTTAATTATGTATAACTGTGATGCATACACTAATCAACTACAGTAACGATGTCAATCTTATATAAAGGAAACCCTAGGCTAGAAGGTATCACATAATCAGACAATTATATCATGCAATTTCCTGAAGATCTCTAGCCTAGTACTAGCATGCTGTTCTAACCTATTACATAATCAAATAACTATATGGTATTTTGGGGTCTACTTACTGGTTCCGGCTAACAGTACACATCACATTCCCTTTATTTATTTTGAAATTCATTTGAAAGTCATTTTGAAAATCTTTTCCTTGATTTGAGACTGGATTCACACGAGTGTTCCTCCAATTCACTCAAACCAAGGCTCTGATACCAACTTGTGACAACCCAAAAATTTATGAGAATTTAAACTTTTCGAAACCAATCCGGGTAAATAAAACCAATCCGGGTAAGACATATCAGGAGGAAGAGCATGACGAATAAAATCCAAGGCAACATAATCAATAGACAAACAAGAATCAGAATGTAAGCCCCACCCTAGAATAAACACAGGCGCGTTGCACAACGCCTCCACCATAGAGGGCCCTTGGAGCAACCGCTCAGGGCTACCCTCGAATACTGAGGGCTGACGCTAACGCCTAAAGAAACCAGTACAATGGGCTGATGAGACACCCCTTCGATACCCTCAAACTGTTGAACGTCATCATCCGGTATCACCAACACATCCCCTGGGCTGGACGGTGCAGACAACAATAGACACATAAGACCGCGACCACTGCATTACACGCCGTCCGATGGGTCCCGAGCTACCCTCAGGAGCCGGACCACTCATCGCCTGCACAACTTTCCTTTTTTCTGCAACCCGACGATAGCCAGCCATAATCCCAGCCTTGATGTCCACCGCACCGTCGGTCGCCGGACCGGTAGGAGTATGGGAGGCAGTCGGCGGGGTCATGACCGTATAGGAACCTGGCTGACTTCCTGACGCAGTAGAACTCCCCATGGGTTATGGGGGCACCCGAGCAGCAACATCAACTAGGCGATGGGGAGGAGAAAAAGTCTCGTACAAAGGCACTACGCGATGCTCCAGCTTGCCCTGGTAACAACCCTGCAGTACAGAATCCATAGAGCAGAGCATTCAACACCTACCCAAAAAACGGAAAAGACAACCGTGAAAAAGCAAAAGTGAACATGGTGTCTTTATATATATATATATATATATATATATATATATATATATATATATATATATATATAAGGTGGGGGGGGGGGGGAGGAGGGAAGAAGAGAGAAAGCAAAGGGAAAAGCAAGAGTGACTCTCCGTTAGAAACAGTGTAAAACACATACATCTCCCCCCGAGAGTGCCAAGTAGGACTCATCTCGACACCGATAAGTATAGCCTCTGACTTCACATCAACGTCCACCTGGAGAGTGCGCAAGAGATCTACAGTCGCCTGGTTGTGGGGAAATAGTTTACGGGATGGCGTCGGAAAGCATGGTCGCCCGAGGGTACTCACAGCCGAGCAATCCTGGTTGACCCTCAACCACTTATCCTACCAGTTCTTGGGAGGCTAACTGTTAACGGCAGGATTATGGCCTCCTCGGCGGGTAGAGAAGGTATACTTGTCGTTGGTGGCTGCAAAATGAAAGAAGAAGTTGAAGACGAAGTAGTCGGGAACGATGTCATTAGCTCGACAAATCATCTCAAAGGCCACTATATTATGAACAACGCCGAGGGTCAACATCTGAACACTGCACCCGTTACGTCGGAGTATTTCTTCTTGAAAGTCAGTTAAGGGAAGGCGAAGAACGACGTTGAAGGTTTTTAGACAAACACCCACCTTCCTAGGCGGAGGTCGAGTGATCAAAGAACCAGAGACTGGAAGCTCCACCCCATCAATCGGAGTGAGGCTGTAAGCCTCCTGAAGGGTGTCGAACTCGAAGGAACTAGGGATTAAGCTCTGAGATGACGCCATGACAAAGAACAAGAAGAGGAGAAGAAAAAAAGGAATAAAGAGGCAGGCAGGGTAGGAACTGAAAAAGAAAACTATTCGAGAGCACTAAAAGGAAAAGAAAGCGGGATTTACGAAAATCCCTGACATGGCTGACATAACCATTGCGCATGCCGTAATGTCAAATCACCAGAAATTAAGCGTCAACCGATTAAAAGAATGATGCATGCACCAACAGTTAAGTCAAGAACGTCATAGGTAGATAGCATACACTCTGACTACTGGACTGGGGGACTTGATGAGGCGCCCCTTAGAGCAGGCCAGAGACAGGCGAGCCCTAGCAGGGCGCTACCAGCAGGGAATCGACCGGGCGACCTGGACGTCCTAAATGACCCCAGATTCCTATGCGGAAACTGCATAGGAAGCTCGCCCTCGCTAATCATTGTCCTCTAACTACACTCCAAGGATAACGGCTCCAGGTGACAAGACGTCAGGCCAGAGCATAATCGCTTGGACCAATCGTTGGGCCAGACACAAACGTGGATCATATTTTTCCAATAAGAGCGTCAGATCCTGTCAGGATCGCAGTCCCTGTCCCTCGTACGGTCTAAGGAAGATATTCAATATAAAAGGCCTATCATTTGGCCTTGACAAGGTAAACTCTCTCCATCGCAACCTTCATTCTCTATAAGCCCATTCTCATTTCACCAACTAACTTGACCATCAGAGCGTTCTTCCGGGACCTCCTCCCGGACGACGGCTGACGCTTTCCTTTTCTCAGTGAACTCTCAGTTTCCATCCGGACGCCGTTCATACATAGCTCAGGTGGTTCGGAGCTAGGTCACATCAGTGAGTGTGTGTACAATCAAGTCGGTGCCTTCCCGCGATCTTGAGAAGTACCTGAAATACATAACACATAATACGGTAAGCACGAAGCTTAGTGAGTTCCCCAAAATACCACACACATCACATTAGCCACTCGAGGCTAACTCAATACGACCCTCTAGTTAATATTTTTCAGTGGAGACCCTCTGGTCCCATAACTCGGGTGGACCTTCCGACCCTAACTCAATAAGTTCATAACAATAAGCATAAACCATAAAGACAAAATGCAGAGTACCACAATACACAGATAAGCACATAAGACATCTCAGTCACACAAAGATACCACTCATGGTAAATATAGCGAGAAGACTCACCTCGTAATCTAGCAAGTAAAAGTATTGTATTCGGGAATCTCAAATTAGCCTCCACCTAACACATAGGATAATTATCTCTAATTAATACTCTACTCATACTTAGATACACCAAATGTTTTTCTGTCTTTCTCTCTAACTCTTCGAATGGGTAAAATATCATTTTACCCCTCCATGGTCTCCATTTCTCATGTTGACTAACCCTAAAGTCAATAGAAGTCAAACTTGAGTCAACAGTCCAGGTTTGACCTAACTCGCCGAGTGCACTCATGTGACTCGTCGAGTCCAATCGTTCCTCAGAAGTCTCGTGAAGGTCCATCGACTCGGTGAGTCCATTCAGACCCATATCGAAAACAGATGATTTCAAGGCAGAACACACTCTCACGCTCTAGATCAAAGCTCTCAAGGATCACTTATGACGTAAAGCCACGAGCTTTATGTTCATGCATGACACCTAGGGCTTGAAATGCCAAGAACATTCTCTATTAAGGGTTTTTCACTCAAGGATCTATTATGACTGAATAAAGCAAGGACCTTTGGACTCTAGGGACCTCACAAGGTCCATATCTGATGTCTAAATCTCTATATGTGCTTAATACACTCAAAGTCCCAATATTAGATAGAAAAGAAGCCCTAAACTCCAATAATATGAGTTCTACCCAAACCAATGAGAAAGGTATAAACTTCATACCTCTTACTAAAGCTCTTTGATGAATAGAAACAGATCTAATAGCCTCCTCTTGCTCCTTTCTTGAAATCCTTCTCTTCTCTTCCAAAGATGCACCAAGATACTCAATATTAGCTCACACACTCTGTCTATTAGCTCAAAGGGCGATTAGGGTTTCTCTCAGTGAAGGCAAGCAACTGATGAGCCACAAATAAGGCTATAAGTGCCTTTAAATAGGCCCCAAACCTGAGGATTTAGGGTTTCTCTTCCCAACGTGTACTCGACGTGTCGGCTCTCGGACTCGTCGAGTAGATCATTAATCCACGTGGCACAACGTGACTCTACTCGACGAGTTGTAGCACCAACTTGTCGAGTTGCTCAATAGTCCTCCAAAATAAATAAATAAACTATATACCTGGAAGTCCAGATGTTACAGATACTTGATTAAAAGGTACTATTTTTGTATCCTTAACACCTGAGATACATATTGGGACATAAATGTAGTGAGTGTTGTGCTTTGATATGGTCAAATGCTGCTCCTTAACTGGGTAGTTATAAAGCCATTTTCAGGTATGGTGTGAACTATGCAAGGACTATATATTCAAGATGGGATTTGTTCCTATTATGTGCTTATAGTTAGACATCTAAGGCACATTAACAAAAGTTGAACACTAGATGAGAATGATTGTGATCTATATCTCATGTTCGACATGATTTCTGTGACAAATGGATAACTAATAACTTACCTTGTACACTATTTACAACTTTTATTTTCTATGGAATTGGGCATTGATAGAATGTCATAAAAGTCATATGTTGTTAGGGGCAGTGAAATGTTGCTAGACGTTCACCACTGTCTATATCAGTCTAATATGAGTTCTGTGTAAGTAGGAGATTGAAAGATGTAGTATGTCCAAGAATCATATTAAAGTGATAATGCTAATTAACATATAATCGTAAGGGTAACATTAAAAATAACTATATACAATTGATTATTTATTAGAAATTGATTTTAATAATAATTCAATAAACTCTAGTTTATACGAAATTATTTATTTCTAAGAAGCAATAATTTTCATTAGTAAGTAACATTACATAATTCATTTGGTATGATTTATTAAGTCGTGTACAACATTTTGGACTAGATAAATTCTTTTGTCTTTTACCAAAAAATTAAAGTTTATATTTTATAAACTAGTTATAAAATTTATACTTTCTTTTATAAAATCTCTAACTAGTTAAACTAGTTATGAGCTATTGATTATTTTATGCAAGAGAAAGAAACATGGATTGTAGCTTATGTTAATCTAGGTAAATTGTCTTGAAAGCATGGGATTAAAATAATATAAAGTGGTATGGGTTGTTTTAAAGTGTTAAGAACTCTTGGGTAAAGGTTATGCTTTAAATAAAGGCTTTTATCTTTTATCCAAGACTAGCAAAAAAAAACATAACATAAATAAGGAATGTTACTTTCTCCATATTCTTAATGTAACATTCAGACCTTGAGGTGTATTTAATTAATATATTTATTATTTTTTGGGTTGCCACGTTGTCGTGAAAGCACCACCACGACATGGCCAAACGATATCTAACACATGTCCTATTTTGGTCCCCACATTGTAGCTGTAGTTTGGCTACGGCGTGGCGGTCGCCTGATAACTAAAACCCTAATATTTCAGGTTTGAGCCCTATTTAAAGGAAAGTGAGGGCTAGGGTTTGCTTATCCCCGACTTCTATCACTATCTAGACTCCTAACACTTGCCTTTCTTGGTGATTTTTGGTTCTTTTGGTGATCTTGGTAGTTTGAAGAAAAAGAAGAAGGTGATTTATAGTGTAGATTCAACAAGAAAGCCTTATTATCTCTCCCTTGTGCATTCTATGGACTTTTATAAGTGTCAAAGATCCAATCCTTTGTTACTTGATTCTAGATCTAGGCCTTTTTCCTTTTAATCTTCATGGGTTGGAAGTTTGGAAGGTTGGATTCCATAAAGTTGGCAACTTTATGGATCCTAGTGGTTATCTTAGTGTTATATGTTCTACATATGAGGATCCTCGAAGTTTTGGTCCATTGCACAATCTTGGAGTGCATATTTTTCATGTTTTTGACCTAAATTGGAAGGGACATGAATGTCCATAATGCTAAAAATTTTATGGTCCATTAGGTGTAGGAAACCCTTCTGGAATCTTTAAAGGTGTAACTCTAATGATTAAGTGCTTAATGGGTGTTTGCAGAGCTTGAGTTGCCTTTAAGGACTTAGGGTTTGAGATCTTGACTTATTGATATGTATTAATGGATAAAGTTGGAAAATTATACATCAAGACTGTGGGAATGAAAAGATTTGAGATTTAGCGCTCTTGGAATTGTTAAAAAACATCTTAATATGTTAAGTTGTTCAGACCAGTCCCCACGGCGTGACCTCAGGTTGCCACAACGTGGCGACTGGGTAAGGACCCGACATTTTCATCCTTACGCTACCACGGTGTGGCTAATAGATGGCCACGACATGACAACTCATTGATTAGGTTTTTTGGGCTGTTGACTTGAAGGTTAACCGTAAGGGTTGACTTAGTTGACTTTTTAGTCAACTTGTGAGTTTGGACTTTAGGTTGGGGCTAAGTTCCTTCTGTCTTATAGGTGATTTGTGGTATCAGATTTGATCCCAGGGGAGAAGTATTGTATTATCTGCTTGATTTCGAGCTGAGTTTTCCTTACTGTACTTGTAGGTCAAAGGCACCAATGTCAACCCACTAGATTGTGTTATGTATCTTTGTGTATAGGATGTTGCTATACTATAGTCTGTTATATTGGTTGATCTATATGATTACTTGTGCTAGTTGGTTATGTGTTTATGTGCATATGTCAACATATTGTGGTTGGGTTTAGGCAGTCCTGCTTTACGCAGATGGCCAAGATACTCGAGCGGTCCAGTTGATAGTGTAGGCACAAGGGAGCGGTCCAGCTTATGTTGTAGGCTCGGGAGCGGTCCAACATATAGCTGAAGGCTCAGGTGGCAGTCCAACATTGTGCTGTAGGCATTGTGTGCATGCATTAAATGTGTTTTGTTGTGATGGGTGATTTGGGGGGAACTTACTAAGCTTTGGCTTACAATTTTTGGTTTCCATGTTTCAAGTAAATCAGATGATAGGGGTAATGCGAAGGCATGATCTTACACATCCTCCAGTTGATATATGTTTGGAGAGATTTTGATATTCTAATTTTATGGATTTGACTTGAAAACAATGTTTTATAACTCATGGTTTTGTGGGGGTGTTTTATAAAAATGAAAAATTTTGTTATGGTTTTTAGGATGTTACAAGTTCGTGTCAGAGCCTGGTTTGAGCGAATTGGAAGAATACTTGTGTGATTCCAGAATCAAACAATGGAACTACAAAATGTTTTCACAATTAAATTTAAAATAATCAAAGGAAAGGATGTGATGTGTACAATCAACCATATCCAAGGAAAGTTATTCCCCAAGATGCCCACACTTGTTTTGTGTATTGATGATATGATAAAATTGCATGCTAGTTTTTAGGCTAGGGATCTTTAGGAACTACATGAAAGAATTGTCTGATTTATGATGCCTGATATCCTAAGGGAACTTTTTGATATGCTATATGGAATTGACATTAATACTGTGGTTTCTTAGTATGTGCATCATAATTATACATAACTAACATTTTATAGCCCGCAAATGTTTGATTTAGCCTTATTTCATGTTTCTTGTTTGGTTGTGGGCTTAGGATAGAATCAATTATTTGACTCTCAATCAAATATAGAGTTGAAGAGTTAAGAAACTCTTTGATCGATTAGATCTTTGAACAGGTTAAACACAAAAACGTTAAACAGTAATATCAAGCACAATAATGAATCAAAATATGTCGAATGATTCAATAGATTCAAGCCTCAGCAGAGATCGATAAAGAACTTCCGCTGTAGAGGCTGTTAGGGTTACAAACGATAAAGATAATATCTTTCAAAGAATTGACATCCAAATCTTACGTACTAAGATGCATGCAAGCACCTATAAATACAAAACCCTAGAAATAACTCATGGATGGACATGCCCAATCCGGAGACAAAATTGACTAAAGAGCGAGCCCATGACGCAACACCTTTCAGACCCTACAATTTCCCCTTTGCGTCAATTGGAGCGAGACTATTACTTCGGCTTGCTGGGTCCGGCTACAGGAACTTTCTTAGTTGTTTCAAACAGACGTGGGATGAGAGCAAGGATGGTCTGTCTGAAGCGAATGTACCACTGGATCATGACATCAAAATACTTCTTGTCATCTGCTGAATTCTGCTTGCATCGATGAATGATTACCAGAACATGTTCCAAGCATGCAGTGGTGTATAAGTGCTTATCTGCCAAGGCGAACAGGGATTTTTGGCCTTCGTTCCTTGTAAACATGACAGAATTCCGCTTCGGGTCGATTCTTCCCATTTGCATCATGTTCAAATCATTAGCAGAGCCAACAGGAGAGATAGTAGGCTTTTTCTTGAAGATACTAGCGATCTCCTGATCCATCTTGGCAACCTCCATAATGTAGCATACAAGCATTCTTTTGAAGTGATCAATGATTGGACCATACTCAACTTCATTGGTGAGGAGGATGTTATGCAAAATAATCCAATCATGTGGATTCAGGTTGGGAAGATGTCACAACTAGAAATTTTTGTGCCTTGTAACTACAACACTTAAGTCAAATTATGAATCAAAGACATGAAAGCATGCATAATACTTACTCTATGACAACAATATTTCAATCAAACACTTCATACAAGCCCTAAAAATAGTCAACAAGCAATTGGAAACCCTAGAAGTTCTTATTTAGGTCCATTTTGGACTAGGACTTCCTTATTGGGACCAATGGACCAATAAGCTTCCAATTTGACTATCTTGGGCTTAGAACTCTTAAATGGGCTCTAATTGGACCCACTTCCAATTATTTCAATATTTTGGGCCATATTGGGCCTATAATGAAATAAATTAATTATATGAACCATTTTGGGCCATAATTAAC
Source organism: Lactuca serriola (assembly GCF_051521515.1). Classification (NCBI taxonomy): domain Eukaryota; kingdom Viridiplantae; phylum Streptophyta; class Magnoliopsida; order Asterales; family Asteraceae; genus Lactuca; species Lactuca serriola. Next base: position 226,366,920 of record NC_136410.1, on the reverse strand, counting down.
CTAATTTAGCCTTAATAGGTCATAAAAATTATACTTTGATTTAATTGAGCCAAACATCATCTAAATTATCTATAAGGTGGGCTTAAGGGAAAAAAGCCCAAAATTTATTTCTCTTTTCTCCTCTCTCTCGGCCCAAATTACAAACCCAAGGGAAGAACGATTGACTTTTGGTAGCCACCTCACCATTATCTCTTGGATTCCCATGCTAAGGCCTCAGATCTCCATGCAACAATCCCATCACCACTCTCTTCTCCTCTCTCTTTTCTTCTCTCGTCCGAACCCAAAACACACACACACACACACACACTTCACTCAACTCTCTCAAAAGAAACTCTCTGCACTCCTCTCCAAGTGTTCAAAAATTAGGAGGCTTCAAGGAGATTTTTCCCACAAACACATCATCTAAGGTAAGTTGATGTTAGATCCATAAGCTAGTTATTTCATTCCATTCAAGTATCACCTCTTAATCCATTCAAACTTATGATTTAGCACCTTAGAAGCATCTAAGTTCGAGATTTTCCAAGGAGGGTTGCTAAGGCTGAATTTTCTTCTCATTTTCTTCCAAAACCGAAACCACACCCAAGGTGAGCTTTATTCCCCCTCTTTTTCGGTTTTTATAAGTTTTGTGGGGGAGAACACAAGCAAATGTGTAGATCTATGAGTAAATGTATGCCTTGTGTGATTTTTATGCTTATATGTATGATTTTATGTGATTTGTGATGTTTATGTTAGCCAAAAGAACCTAAAAACCGAGAACTACAATATGAGGAATGAAATAAGTATAACTTATACCATTTCACACTAATCAAGTCTAGAAAAATAGTTTAGTTGGTTAGAATGAACATTTTTGGACTTAAAACCCATTTTTGGACTCAAAATGTCAAAAATAACAAACTAAGGGGCCCAAAATGACAAAAGATAATTTCTGGAGGTTGAAACAAGTCCAAACAGTTTTTAAGATAATTTTTCTGAATAAAAACACTTTGGAGGGGCATAAAATGTGAATTTTAAACATAATGGGCTAAAAATGGGCTTTTCGGCCCAATAAGCCCAAATTGCGAAAATTTCGAAATATAGGGGCTGAAAATGCAAGTTCCCGTAAAACAGGGACTACAAGTGTATTGAAACTATTTTGAAGGTCAAAAATGCTTTTCAAATTCAAAAGGGATCAAAAATGCAAAAATTTTCTATTATGGGCCAAAATGTAAAGATTGCGAAAAATGGGGGTTCCAACCGAGAAAACCTCATTTTGAAGGAATTAAGCTGTTTATTAAGTAAATCTTGGCTCAAAATGTCTTTTCAACAAGTTTTGATCCTAAAGTGTCAAGAAAAATGGTTTAAGGACTAAAATGGAAATTCTTTTATATAAAGGGTTAAAAGTGTAAATTTTATCCAAGAAGGGGCATAAGAAGGAAAACTCTAATATTTAAAACAATAAATCCCTTAAGATAAAATACGAGTACCATGGCTATCGGCGAAACGTAATAGCAAATACACTTTCAACACCAATATATCGTTGTCAAACGAATTGATTCGGTTTCGAATCAATAACGAATCAAAAATCAATAAACAATAGTACTTCAATACACACGCGAAAATTTACGAGAAGTCAATATTCAATCTTTGGGCTTGAAAATTTCAAATCGTGCTTGTTGGGCCTAGCTAGCCTAATGACATGATCTTTAGGCCCGAAGGGAACGCGCTTACATGTTATTGGGCCTTCTATGACCTAATTCCATGTAAAAGGACTTTCAATAGCTTTATTGTGCTATTGGGCCCCAAGGGCCCATTGGTACTGCTAGCAAAGTCGAGAAGTCAAATGCGAGTCGGGCCTAGTGCCTTTCGCATTCACAATAGCCTTGAACGACTTATGGAAATAACGAGGGCTTCGTACCCTCTTTTCTCCTCAGTTGTGGGGCTATGAGAAGTCAGGGTGGTTGGATTAAGTGAGTCTTACGGACGACGCCAAAAGGATCGTTTGTAATTGGTAGTTATAAACTAGTCATTTTCATTAATGCGTGATTATAACGACTCACAACCCATAATTAATCCAATGTCACCTGGAATTATCGAAAACAAACGTCGTATCGGTATAACAATAAATAAGACACGTAATTTGATGTGTTAGGAAAACATCTGGTTTTCCTAGGGAATTCAACACTTTCACCTATGTGATGCATACAGAGTCTAACAATTATTCACGTTTACAGAAATCAACAAGCATACTTACGGATCTTCACACTTTTTCTTATATACAATACTCTTTTAAGAAAATATCGGATTTTCTAGTGGTTTTCAAAATAATACAAATCATTACTTTTCAAACATTACTTATGAACTCACCAACATTTCATATGTTGACGTTTTTCCAAAATACTTGTATTCTCAGGTAACAGGTAAGTCGAAGAAAATGTATCCAGTGATATCATGATGTTTTGTTGAATTAATATCGAACGGTTTATGTTTTGGAAATGTAATGTTTTAAAACAATGTACTGTATGTAAACAATATCGGTTGTAATATTTCAATGCATGGTGATGAATGATGTTATGATTCATGTATAATCATTGTGATGGTATTCAATTAAGTCACAATAGCCCTCGGACGTTTCCTCCGTCTGGTTCGGGGGTGTGACAGGTTGGTATCAGAGCTCTATTTATAGTGAACTAGCATATCTAACCACACATTGATATGCAACTATAAACCAAAAGAGGGACTAACACAACTCTGAACAAAACAAGTAAAACATAACAATAAAATACCCTTGCTTGCGTTAGGAACAAGAACATAACGCCGAACCAAACAAGATAATGCTAGTATCCCGGTTAATCCGGGACTGTTCTTAGTGGTATCAAGGAGTGGATGTAGCCTGATCAACTACATTCCCTCCAAGGTATAACTATCACACGTTGTGATAGCTAGGGAACCTAAAAATATACCCCTTTAGCACCAAAAGGAGAACATCCGTTAAGTCTATGCAATAGTGGTAGAGTCATAGGATAACGATAGTTTATTCGTATACCTTCTCCCAGTCTTCATGGAAGGAGAGCAGTAGGGCATTCAGTTTCATCAAGTCCTAGTGGCTCACAGGATGCTTGAAAATGAACCAGAAGGGAATCAAGAGGGAGCACACGATGTCGGACCTGACGAGTACACGGACACCGACTACGAGTTCGAGGAGACCGATGATGACATGGAGGAAGAACAAGACTCAGGCAATGATCACACCGCATCACCTGTCAGCGAGGTGCAGCAGGACCACCCCGCCCCACCAGTGAACCCCGCAAGGGAGAATCGCTCTCCCGAAGCTGAGATTGCCGCCCTGCGGCAACAGCTGTTCGCCATGGAAGCATGTGCAGTGCAAGCTGAGCATGAGAGGGATGAAGTCATCGGAGACATGAATGAGATGGCTCAGTTGTTGGCTCAACACTTCGGCATATGATCTCGCCACTATCTTAGGACACACCATGGAGTGCTAGGGATAGACTTATCTTACTAGGTCATTAGGATCTATGCTATGTACCCGACTCTATGTTTAAGTGACTACACTACTCATAGAGCCGTTATGCTGTCGAACTAGTACCGCTTAGGTATGCTCTTTCGAGCAAAATTTTCATGTATCGAAGTGCGGATAATAGTAATGAAAGATTTTATATGTTTTATTATGACGTTATAATCTGCTATGTGTTATGTATCCATGATTGTATGCTAAATTGTAGAAGTACTTAAGTTGTGCCCACGTACCTAGTCTATAGGATCACAACCTCACAAAAACCACATACACTCAACATCTTTCCGTTCTATAATAGAAAGATGCCTCCACGACCCACTAGCGGAAACCCGGGATCAACCCCACCCGAAGTTGACTCAGCCGCATTCCAAACAGCTGTATCTGCTGCGGTCACCGCAACAATGGCACAAATTCACCAAGGTAACAATGGAGGAGTCAACGGGCAAGGGGCCGGGAGTTCGAACAACAGAATGAATCAAGGACCCACCAAAACATGCTCTTACAAAGACTTCACCAATGCAAAACCACGAACCTTTAACGGCACTGGAGGAGTGATCACCCTGAAACGATGGATCGAGAAGGTGGAATCGATGTTCGAGATATGCGATTGACCTGAAGAGATGAAGGTGAAGTTTGCTGCATGCACTTTTGTTGACCAAGCGCTCACTTGGTGGAATGGACACTTGGAAGCCATGACACTCCCCGTAGCCAATTCCATGCCATGGACAGAAATGAAAGAAATGCTGATGGCCGAATACTGTCCTTGTGGTAAAATTCAGAAAATGGAACAAGAGCTGTGGAATCTCACTGTCTGGAATGCCAACATAGATGCCTACATATCCAGGTTTAGCGAGTTGTCTCTGTTATGCCCTGGCATGATTACCTCAGAGGGTAAGAAGATCGAGCGATTCATCTGGGGACTAACCTCCCCGATCCAAGGAAACGTGATAGCTGCAAATCCTGAAACTTTCGACAGTGCCAAGAGATTGGCCAAGAAGCTATATGACCACAACAACAAGAAGGGTGAGAAGCCAGTGGAGACTGAAGTTAAGAAGGAAAATGATAGCAAGAAGGGGAAGAACAACAAGAGAAAGGGGCGTCAAGGCTCCGAATCGTCCAAGAAGCAGAAAACAGTGCCAGTTAATGTTGCGACCACGCAAGCTCCATCCACACCACATGCTCTAGCCTCAGGTGCTCCAAGTGCTCCTAGACCTTATTCCGGTAATCTTCCCAAGTGCAAAAAGTGCGGTTTCCATCACAATGGAGAATGAAAGGAGCTGCAATGCACCAGTTGCAATCGGAAGGGGGCACACGGCAAGGTATTGCAAGACTTACCCTCCCCAGAACCAACAACAGGGAAGCAACAACAACAACAACCACAACAACAACAACACCAACACTGGCGGCAACAATGCCGGACCTAGCCACACCTGCTATGGGTGTGGAAGGATTGGGCATTTTCGTCGCGATTTCCCTAACAACAACAATCCCAGAAATGGAGGAACCGGAAGAGTGCTGACCATGGGTTACGGGGAGGCGATTCAGGATCCCGCTGTTGTTACCGGTACGTTTCCCCTAAACCACACTTATGCATGCATCCTGTTTGACACCGGAGCAGAGCGAAGCTTTGTGAGCAATAAGTTTAAACAATATTTAAAACAACAACCACAAAAGCTCAATGAAACCTTTACGGTGGAAATGGCCAATGGGAAAACCGAATCCACTGGGGAAATATACACCGGATGTACCCTAACCTTAAATCAACACGTCTTTCAAATAGACTTGATGTCTATTTCCATTAGGAGTTTCGATGTGATTATTGGCATGGACTGGTTAAGCCCCCACCATGCTGAAATTATGTGTCACGAGAAGGCCGTTCGCCTTCACCTTCCCAATCACGAAACCCTAGTTATTTATGGAGACAAACCTAGCACGAACCTTCGTCTCATCTCGTGCGTCCAGGCACAGAAGCACCTATGAAAGAAAGATTTGACGTTCTTGGCTCACATAGTGGATAAAACCAAGGAGGAGGTTAACATTCATGACATTCCAGTAGCACGTGAATTCCCAGACGTATTTCCTGAAGATCTTCCTGGAGTACCCCCAGAGAGACAAGTTGAGTTCCGAATTGACCTCGTTCTAGGAGCAACCCCTCTCGCTAAATCGCCTTACCGGCTAGCTCCTGCTGAAATGCAGGAATTGTCCAGCCAACTCAGCGAACTCCTGGGCAAGGGATTCATCCGACCCAGCTACTCGCCATGGGGAGCTCCAGTCCTCTTTGTCAAAAAGAAGGACAGATCTTTTAGGATGTGTATCGATTACAGGGAGCTAAACAAACTCACCGTCAAAAATCGCTATCAACTCCCACGAATCAATGATCTATTTGACCAGCTCCAAGGGGCTAGTTACTTTTCTAGAATAGATCTACGGTCCGGGTACCATTAGCTTAAGGTCCAGGAAGAGGATATCCCCAAAACCACTTTCCGAACTCGTTACGGACATTATGAATTTGTCGTAATGCCCTTCGGTCTAACAAATGCCCCCGCCACATTTATGGATCTGATGAACCGAATCTGTCGACCATTCCTCGACAACTTTGTAATCATCTTCATTGACGACATTCTCGTCTATTCCCGAAGCGAAGAAGAGCATGGCCAACATCTCCGACAAATCCTAGAAACCCTGCGAACGGAAAAGCTATACGCAAAACTCTCTAAGTGTGAGTTCTGGCTCCGTAGCGTGAACTTCTTAGGTCATGTTGTTAGTCGGGAAGGAATTCATCTGGATCCTTCTAAGGTCAAAGCTGTCGAAGGATGGGCAGTCCCGACAACACCCACATAAATCCGCCAATTCTTAGGCCTAGCAGGCTACTATAGGAGGTTCATTCAAAACTTCTCTAAGATCGCCAAGCCACTTACCTCGCTTACACAAAAGGGCGTACCATTCAAATGGACGGACAAACAAGAAGTTGCATTCCGAACCCTGAAGCAAGCCCTCTGTAGTGCCCCAGTACTATCTCTACCAGAGGGAACGGAAGATTTCGTGGTCTACTGTGACGCATCGAATCAGGGTTTAGGTTGCGTTCTCATGTAGCGTGGAAGAGTGCTAGCTTACACATCCCGCCAACTAAAGACACACAAAGTGAATTATACAACCCATGATCTGGAATTGGGAGCGGTGGTCTTTGCTCTGAAGATTTGGAGGCATTACCTTTATGGTATGAAGTGCACCATCTTCAAGGACCACAAAAGTCTCCAGCGTATCTTGAACCAGAAAGAGCTGAATATGAGGCAGCAAAGATGGGTTGAACTATTAAACGATTACGAGTGTGAAATCAAATACCACCCAGGCAAGGCGAACGTGGTAGCTGATGCCTTGAGCCGGAAGGAGTACTCTAATCGTCGTGTGAAAACTCTCTCAATAACCATCCAATCTCACCTAACCACTCAGATTGGGGTAGCCCAGTCAGAGGCCATGAAGACGGAAAACAGAGCAAGCGAATCATTACGCGTAATGGAGAAGAATCTAGAGGTAAAAGAAGACGGAGTATACTGTTTCCTGAACCGTATTTGGGTCCTTAAACTCGGAGGATTTAGGGAGGTAGTCATGAATGAAGCTCACAAGACGCGATACTCTATCCATCCCGGTTCAGACAAGATGTATTTGGATATTAAACAACATTATTGGTGGCCTAACATGAAGGCAGAAATTGCCACCTATGTCAGCAAATGCCTTACTTGTACCAAAGTAAAGGTGGAGTACCAGAAGCCCTCGAGGTTATTACAGCAACCGGTGATTCCCGAGTGGAAATGGGAAGGGATTTCTATGGATTTTGTGACCAAGGTACCCAAGACGTCAAATGGACTAGACACCATATGGGTAATAGTCGACCGACTGACGAAATCCGCTCATTTCCTGCCAATAAAAGAATCCTACAAGATGGAGAGACTGACACGATTATACATTCGAGAAATCGTGAGACTCCATGGAGTACCAGTGTCTATTATATCGGATAGAGACAGTAGATTCACTTCACGATTTTGGCAATCACTTCAGAAAGCACTTGGAACCCATCTCGACATGAGCACGCTTATCACCCACAAACGGTCGGTCAAAGCGAACGAACCGTCCAGACGCTCGAAGACATGCTTCGCGCATGCGTGATAGACTTTGGGAAGTCTTGGGATACCCACTTACCCTTAGTTGAATTCTCGTATAACAACAGTTACCATTCGAGCATCAAAGTCGCTCCTTTCGAAGCACTATATGGACGTAAGTGTAGATCACCGTTGTGTTGGGCTGAGGTGGGCGACACCCAGCTAGCAAAGGAACTGGCATCGGACAAGGCGTTAACAGGACCGGAGATCATTCGTGAAACCACGGAAAAGATAATTCAAATCAGAGCTCGATTACAAGCATCGCGCGACCGACAAAAGAGCTACGCTGATAAACGACGATAGCCCTTAGAGTTTCAGGTCGGGGATCGAGTGCTATTAAAAGTTTCACCTTGGAAAGGGGTCATTCGTTTCGGAAAACGAGGAAAACTGAACCCACGATACATTGGACCTTTCGAGATCGTTGCCCGAATAGGCCCAGTGGCGTACAAACTGTAGCTACCTGCGGAGCTAAACAGCGTACACCCCATGTTCCATGTCCCCAATCTTAAGAAGTGCCTATCAAATGAAAAACTCGTCATTCCCCTTGACGAGATTGAAATCAACGAGAATCTACTGTTCGTTGAAGAACCGGTTGAAATCATGGACAGGGAGGTGAAGCGTACTAAGCAAAGTCGTATGCCGATCGTGAAAGTACGGTGGAACGCGAAGCGTAGGCCAGAATTCACGAGGGAACGCGAAGACCAAATGAAGAAAAAGTACCCTCACCTATTCTAGCATTCTCAAATCTATCTTTCAAAAGAATTTCGGGACGAAATTCCCTCTAACGGGGGGATGATGTCATAACTAGAAATTTTTGTGCCTTGTAACTACAACACTTAAGTCAAATTATGAATCAAAGACATGAAAGCATGCATAATACTTACTCTATGACAACAATATTTCAATCAAATACTTCATACAAGCACTACAAACAGTCAACAAGCAATTGGAAACCCTAGAAGTTCTTGTTTAGGTCCATTTTGGACTAGGACTTCCTTATTGGGCCCAATGGACCAATAAGCTTCCAATTTGACTATCTTGGGCTTAAAACTCTTAAATGGGCTCTAATTGGACCCACTTCCAATTATTTCAATATTTTGGGCCATATTGGGCCTAGAATGAAATAAATTAATTATATGAACCATTTTGGGCCATAATTAACCTAATTTAGCCCTAATAGGTCATAAAAATTATACTTTGATTTAATTGAGCCAAACATCATCTAAATTATCTATAAGGTGGGCTTAAGGGCAAAAAGCCCAAAATTTATTTCTCTTTTCTCCTCTCTCTCGGCCCAAACTACAAACCCAAGGGAAGAAGGGTTGACTTTTGGTAGCCACCTCACCATTATCTCTTGGATTCCCATGCTAAGGCCTTATATCTCCATGCAACAATCCCATCACCACTCTCTTCTCTTCTCTCTTTTCTTCTCTCGGCCGAACCCAAAACACACACACACACACAATTCACTCAACTCTCTCAAAAGAAACTATCTGCACTCCTCTCCAAGTGTTCGAAAATCAGGAGGCTTCAAGGAGATTTTTCCCACAAACACATCATCTAAGGTAAGTTGATGTTAGATCCATAAGCTAGTTATTTCATTCCATTCAAGAATCACCTCTTAATCCATTCAAACTTATGATTTAGCACCTTAGAAGCATCTAAGTTCGAGATCTTCCAAGGAGGGTTGTTAAGGCCGAATTTTCTTCTCATTTTCTTCCAAAACCGAAACCACACCCAAGGTGAGATTTATTCCCCCTCTTTTTCGGTTTTTATAAGTTTTGTGGGGGAGAACACAAGCAAATGTGTAGATCTATGAGTAAATGTATGCCTTGTGTGATTTTTATGCTTATATGTATGATTTTATGTGATTTGTGATGTTTATGTTAGCCAAAAGAACCTAAAATCCGAGAACTACAATATGAGGAATGAAATAAGTATAACTTATACCATTTCACACTAATCAAGTCTAGAAAAATAGTTTAGTTGGTTAGAATGAACATTTTTGGACTTAAAACCCATTTTTGGACTCAAAATGTCAAAAATACAAAACTAAGGGGCCCAAAACGACAAAAGATAATTTCTGGAGGTTGAAACAAGTCCAAACAGTTTTTAAGATAATTTTTCTGAATAAAAACACTTTGGAGGGGCTTAAAATGTGAATTTTAAACATAATGGGCTAAAAATGGGCTTTTCGGCCCAATAAGCCCAAATTGCGAAATTTTCGAAATATAGGGGCTGAAAATGCAAGTTTCCGTAAAACAGGGGACTACAAGTGTATTGAAACTATTTTGAAGGTCAAAAATGCTTTTCAAATTTAAAAGGGATCAAAAATGCAAAAATTTTCCATTTTGGGCCAAAATTGTAAAGATTGCGAAAAATGGGGGTTCCAACCGAGAAAACCTCATTTTGAAGGACTTAAGCTGTTTATTAAGTAAATCTTGGCTGAAAATGTCTTTTCAACTAGTTTTGATCCTAAAGTGTCAAGAAAAGTGGTTTAAGGACTAAAATGGAAATTCTTTTATATAAAGGGTTAAAAGTGTAAATTTTATCCAAGAAGGGGCATAAGAAGGAAAAATCTAATGTTTAAAACAATAAATCGCTTAAGATAAAATACGAGTACCACGGCTACCGGCGAAACGTAATAGCAAATACACTTTCAACACCAATATATCGTTGCCAAACGAATTGATTCGGTTTCGAATCAATAACGAATCAAAAATCAATAAACAATAGTACTTCAATACACACACGAAAATTTACGAGAAGTCAATATTCAATCTTTGGGCTTGAAAGTTTCAAATCGTGCTTGTTGGGCCTAGCTAGCCTAATGACATGATCTTTAGGCCCGAAGGGAACGCGCTTACATGTTATTGGGCCTTCTATGACCTAATTCCATGTAAAAGGACTTTCAATAGCTTTATTGTGCTATTGGGCCCCAAGGGCCCATTGGTACTGCTAGCAAAGTCGAGAAGTCAAATGCGAGTCGGGCCTAGTGCCTTTCGCATTCACAATAGCCTTGAACGACTTATGGAAATAACGAGGGCTTCGTACCCTCCTTTCTCCTCAGTTGTGGGGCTATGAGAAGTCAGGGTGGTTGGATTAAGTGAGTCTTACGGACGACGCCAAAAGGATCGTTTGTAATTGGTAGTTATAAACTAGTCATTTTCATTAATGCGTGATTATAACGACTCACAACCCATAATTAATCCAATGTCACCTGGAATTATCGAAAACAAACGTCGTATCGGTATAACAATAAATAAGACACGTAATTTGATGTGTTAGGAAAACATCTGGTTTTCCTAGGGAATTCAACACTTTCACCTATGTGATGCATACAGAGTCTAACAATTATTCACGTTTACAGAAATCAACAAGCATACTTACGGATCTTCACACTTTTTCTTATATACAATACTCTTTTAAGAAAATATCGGATTTTCTAGTGGTTTTCAAAATAATACAAATCATTACTTTTCAAACATTACTTATGAACTCACCAACATTTCATATGTTGACGTTTTTCCAAAATACTTGTATTCTCAGGTAACAGGTAAGTCGAAGAAAATGTATCCAGTGATATCATGATGTTTTGTTTAATTAATATCGAACGGTTTATGTTTGGATATGTAATGTTTTAAAACAATGTACTGTATGTAAACAATATCGGTTGTAATATTTCAATGCATGGTGATGAATGATGTTATGATTCATGTATAATTATTGTGATGGTATTCAATTAAGTCACAATAGCCCTCGGATGTTTCCGCCGTTTGGTTCGGGGGTGTGACAGAAGATCAGCAAGAGATATAGCGTGTTCGGTTTTAGCAGAACCCCTCAGCACTTTGAACCGAACGTTCGTGAAGTTCTCCTCACGAAACGGTTTGAGGACCCGAACATTGACGATCTTCTGAGCGCTCCATGTTTGATACTGAGGTTGAGCAGACTTCAAATAGAATTCGACAAGCTCCCTGTTAACTTTTGGATGAGGATGAGGGACATCAGCAACATTATCAAAAGCATGGAAGATGAAGGCTTTTCGGGTCAGTGGCATATCGAACTGAGAGTCGACAGAATTGATTCGATCCAAGGAGATCACTGGTTCGAGCCACAGGATGCTGGGAGTTTCAATGGCTTCTTTTATAAGGTTCTCGAGAGTCCACGGAGGAAAAAGAGTTTTTCTACTCTCAAGAAGATCATGAGCCTCCTTCATTTTTCGTTCGTTCGCCTCAAACTCTCTGGCAACGCAAGCGCTCATGTCAGCATCTTTATCCCGGCCTTGTTTCTTTAAGAGATCAACGATGGTCTCTTTTTCATCATCATCACTGTCTTCAGCAATCTTCTTTCCCTTGTCTTTGACACCCGAACCTGAAGCTTGACTTGCTGGAGGAGGTTCGGTTGCTTTAATTGTTGTGGAAGTGGGAGGTGGTTGAGACACATCTTCTCCCCCTTGTTTCAGATAGGCCACGAACTGAAGGAGCCCTTCAAGTTTGCTGAGTAGGGCAAGGGTAGGAGCAAGCTTCTCTGCGAGAGCGCGCCTTACTGAGTAATTCAGGATAGGATCATGTGCTTCGATGATGTTGGAAAGGGCGGCGTGGACATCCGAAACACATGATGAAATAACCTCACGCTCAGATCGAAGAGATGCAACTTCCTTCTCTGATTGGAAAAGATGAAGACTCTTGACCTTGAGAGCAGTGGTCTTGCGAGCGAGAGCATCCATCACTGAGTTCTCTGAAGCGAGATCTTCTTGCAACTTAGTCAGACGCTCCTCAACAGTCGCCTGAAAGAATTTGTTGTCATCGTTGAGAGACTGACGAAGACTGGCAAAGGACTGCAGTTCGGAGGCAAGTGAAGTGGCCAGCCTGTTGACAAGAGAGTGAAGCTTCTCTGCATTGGAGTCAGCGGCTCCCTGTAAAGACTGCAAAAGAGAATTAGCATCAACAAATAGTTTTTCGACTTTTTCGGTCGCAGCAGCACACGCCTTGGTAGAGGCGTCAACAGCGGCAGTGGCAGATTTGATAGAGGCTTCATGAACCTTAGTGAACGTATCAACGAGCCCTTGAATAGCAGCCTCTGAGATGGTAGATCGAGAGGAAGAGGAGGAGGAAGCAATGTCAGTATCAATTTTCTAATGAAGCTCCTTGAGATGTTTCTTGGTGACTGGAGCATCATCGTCATCATCACTTTGCACTTGATACAGACTATAGTAGACCGAGTCAAACGTCATGTCCTTTCCTCCAAGAAAAGGTTCATCATTTTCTGCTGAGTGAGTGGGAGATGAGGGCGAGGGTGGAGGCTCGGTTGTGGTAGTAGGTTTGGGTGCGGATGTATGTTCGGTAGTGGGAGTGGGTTCGAGTGCTGAAATAGGAACCCCCATATCAGATACGTTGGTTCGAACGTCAGCGGTGGTTGTTGTGGTAGTTTCGGTGAAGATAGGAGGTGATACAGGGATAGAGGTAGGTGGTATTTGAGTAGTGGAGGTTATGGGGGGAATGGAAATAGAGATGGAGATTGAAGGAGGAGAGACAGGTTTAGAGGAAATAGGTACCTCAGGGGTAGGCGAACGTGGGGGAGTGTTACCTCAAAGTGACTCTTCTGAGTCTGAACTCTCTTCCTCAGATTCACTGGAGGAGGAGGCAAGAATAAGCTTTCGCCTGGGTTGAGTCTTCCTCTTCTTTGGTGGAGGGGATTGAGCTGCCCTGGAAGGTTTGCGTTTCTTTGGAGAAGGACCTTTCGCTCCTTTGACAACCTTCTTGTCTTTTCCCTTGTCTTGTTTCTTTCCCCTGGGAGCAAGCCTATCAGCGTCATGGATTGACTGGATCATTTCAGGAGTGAGTTCTCTGGGACCTGAGCGACGAAACTCCTTGTATGTTCTGATGATGCGACTATCGCTTGGAACACACCCATACATTGACTCAGGGATTGAGCCAACGAACTGAAATTTGGAGGAATCAGACACTATGATCTTCGTAGTGTGGAAAGTTCCTATCAAGGAGAGTGGAGAATCAGCAACTATAGGAACATGAAACTTGTCCATCACCCACTTTGTGACCAGCGTCCAGAATCTGGCATAAGAGATCTCTGAATGGCGAGAAGTAGACGCTAGGCTCTGAATCAGCTGCTGCCATAAAACCGATCCATAATCGAGATTGATCCCGTGGTACAATCCATAGAGAATTGTCATAAACAGGCGGCTCGCCCCATCTGAACCTGCACTTCGTTCCGATAGCCCTTTGAACAACACAGTGAAGAAGCCATTCCACTGAGGAGGTAAGCATGATTTCTTGAACTTTGTAACGGTGGTCAGAATTTCAGTGTAAACCATGTTGTAAAACATGGAGAACAGCTGTCCCACGGGAATGGATTCAGGGTTAACCCTAGACTCATCAGGTTCAAACCCTAAAAGCGAACATAATCGCTGTTTTAGATGGAGGACTTGTTATCAAGAATGTTGAAGAAGATTCAATCGACAGACTTGTCATAGTGGGCTGTGGAGAATATTTGCGACAGACACTCCATTGGAACAGGTTCGACCTTGGTGAGTGCTGGAACCAGTGGAGAATACTTGAGACATTCCACGATTGGGAACATGAAAGCATCATAAACTTGTAGGGTGAGATCGATGATCAGGCTTTGCTAAGGGCGAATAGGCAAAATGTGGGAGGTAGCATGAACTGAAGAGGAGTCCGCCATTGAAGAGAAGTTTTTGGGGAAGATGATGAACAGTAGGAGAAAGTAATCTTTTCTTGCTCTCTGAATATTTGGTGCAGTAAAGAGGTAAAGAATTGTAGAATTTACCTTTTATACCGTGGTTAGAAGAGAGAGAAGAATCTTTTCCCAAATCTTCAAAAAAAACGAAGCGTTTCCTTAGGTGGTTGACGCGTGACAGTTCAGAACCCCGCTAATTACGCAGGAGAGAGAAAGACTGTTCCGTTTTACACGCTTTCCCATCAAGCGCCATTTGAAATTCCAAAAACGATTCCGCTTCACAAGCCGTCTCATCAAGCACCGTTTAAAATGTTAAAGCGATAAGACTTTCAGCTGAGTCAGCAACTTATCCTTTTAGTATGAGCTGTCGTCATATATCAAGAGAAGCACATGTAACAATACTAACCACATCTCGTTTATAACATTGAATACCATAGCTAAAAATAGCTTATAATTAACGAAACCAGATTTATGGAAAATCAAAAAGGTGTTCGTGCATAGATTGTCAAAGAGTAAGAAATAAAGTAACACATATGTGGGAAATAGTGATGTCAATAAAGACACGAAACAGTGGATCCCGGACACGAATCTTTTCCTTCAAAGTCAAGAGAGACCTTAAAGTGTTTATGTGGTTTGCCGTTGAATTACGATCAATCACTAATTAAGAAGTGTTGAAAGGCATCTTTTAACAAGGCTTATTTGGGAGGCTTTCGCTTCAGTTCAGAGTTCCTGATCTTGATATAAGACAGAAATCGACTGAAGTACTTGTGAGACCAATGTGGTCTGTTGAACAAGTAGGTGTGAAGTATATTTAAGTAACATGTGGAAAATACTTTTAGGTGAAATCTCAAAAAAAAAAAAAATTAAAACTGGATTCCAAGGGAAGAAATGTTGTGGTATTTAACAATTTCATAGGAATCACCAAAAAAGAAAAATTAGAGATTTCATGGTACAACCACTTGGGTGAATTCGTTAATTCATGAGTGAAAACTAGAGCAAATTTAATTGTTCACCGTCAATGCATAGTAGGTATTGAATTGTGGGTTTCACTTAGCACGTAGTGGCACGAAGCTAAGATCATAAACACAGAAATTGTGTAACCATAAACCTCAGTGGAAATTTCTGAGAGTCTCTAGGGTTACGTGTATGAAGCGAATAGGATGGAGAAAAGTATTGGAGATGGTGTAAAGAAACCAAAGTACCTCTGCTGTTAAAATAAGGACCAAGCAGAAAACTCTTATCTCATGTGAGAAGAGAGTAAGGCAGCTCATGATTAGAATAAGTATAATAGCCTAATTGGGAAGACAAGGTTTGTATATACCAAGTCAGTAAGGCTTTATTCAGAATCAGTTGAGGCTTTGGACAACATGCAACAGCATACTTCTAGGGACACTTAGCTAGTACAGAAGTGTGAGAATTATACCTGCCCCATCGATCATTCACAAACGGTAAACACAAACAGAAGCAAAAAAAAATATTCTTGGAAAGATAAGAAAATATTTTTGGATTTTATTAAATTTTGATTCAAAGAAAAACAAAAATAAGACAAAATAAAATTTTTTTTGGAACCGAACCCGAAATAGACCGAACGCTCGGTTCATTTCGGTTTCAAAAAAAAAATGTTTGAAAAAGAAAGAGAATTGGGAAATAAGTGAGAAATAATTGAGAAATAAGAGTACAAATAAGTTTACAACCAAAGAAACTACCTTTAAGTGATAAGTGAATACAAGTGAATAGGACCGAACCCGAGCGCTCGGTTCATTTCGGTACCTACGTGAACCGAACCCGAACGTTCGGTTCATTTTGCTTCCAATTTTTAGTTTTGAGAAGAAGTTTCTGGTACTGACTCCGATTCCATCATACCTAGTCCTTGTAGAATTTTATTAAAACTTGCTTCAGGAAGAGCTTTGGTGAAGATGTCAGCCAGTTGATCAGTAGTTCGAACAAAATGAATCTCTACGTTTCCGTCTTCCACGTGATCTTTAATGAAGTGATACCTTAATGCAATGTGTTTGGTTTTGGAATGTTGCATGGGGTTATGACAGATCATAATTTCACTTTCTGAGTCACAATATAGAGGGATCTTTTTCATATTGAGTCCATAATCCCGAAGTTGGCTTTGGATCCAAATCACTTGAGATGTGCAAGAAGCGGCTGCAATATATTCTACTTCGGCTGTAGATAGAGAAACACATGTTTGTTTCTTAGATTGCTAGCTCACCAACTTCCCGTCGAGGAATTGATAGCCGCCTGTAGTGCTTTTCCTGTCTAAACCACATCCTCCAAGGTCTGCATCTGAGTAGGCTTGAACAAAGAAACCTGAGTTTGAGGGATACCAGAGACCGAGAGAGGTGGTTCGCTTCAGATATCGGAGTATGTTTTTTACTGCTAGCATGTGTGGTTCACGAGGATTTGCTTGAAACCTGGCACAATAACACACAGAAAACATTATATCAGGCCTGCTAGCTGTGAGGTACATCAGGGAACCAATCATTTGGCGGAATAGCGTTATGTCAACTGCCGGTTTTTCCAAGGATGGTGTGAGCTTGGTACCGAACGCCATAGGGACTTTTACCTTTGAATCTCCCATCGTGCCGAATTTATCGAGAAGAGTCTTGGTATATGCTTCCTGGTTAATAAAGATGCCTTCGGGTCTCTGTCTAATATTTAAACCAAGGAAAAAGTTAATTGGACCCATTGAGATCATTTCAAATTTTGTCTCCATCAACTTTCTGAATTCAGCTGTTAAGCTAGGATTCGTTGAGCCAAAGATGATATCATCGACATAGATCTGAACTATCATAAGGTGGTTACATTCCTTCTTACGAAAGAAGGTTGGGTCAACCGAACCTTGTTTGAATTTAGACATCTTTAAAAACTTAGTTAGTGTTTCATACCATGCCCTAGGTGCTTGTTTCAGTCCATAAACTGCCTTATCTAGGATGTAGCAGTGATTTGGATGCTTTTCATTCATGAAACCAGGAGGTTGCTCCACATAAACTGTTTCTTCAAGTTCCCCATTCAGAAAAGCGCACTTCACATCCATTTGGTAGACCTCGAAGTTCTTGTGTGCAGCATGGGCAAGAAATATTCGAACAGATTCCAGCCTTGCTACCGGAGCAAATGTTTCTTCGTAATCAATTCCTTCTTCCTGGCAATATCCTTTTACCACAAGACGAGCCTTATTTCGAATCACATTACCCTCCTTATCCATTTTGTTTTTGAATACCCATTTGAGACCAACAACGGAGGCATCTTTCGATGTTGGAATGAGACGCCAGACCTTATTTCTTTCGAACTCATTGAGTTCATCTTGCATTGCTCGAACCCAATTAGAATGATCTAGAGCAATATTGACGGTCTTTGGTTCAACTTTGGACATGAAGGAATTAAACATGTAGAATTCTACTTTGGAGAATAGGGAAGTTTGCTTTGCCTTCACTTGAGATCGGGTTAGGACCTTTTCAGATACATTACCCACTATCTGAGATACATGATGATCTCTGGTCCATTTGGTGAGTGTAGGATAGTTTGGATCATAGGAAGGATTCAATTCAGCATTGACTATTTCTTCCAACTCTGATTGAATATCATCATCATAGAACATATCTGAATTCTCCCCCTCGACAGATGATGAATCAATTGGATCTTCAGGTTGATATGAACCTTCGGGTGCTACTGAGCTTTCGGGTGTAGCTGGGCTTTCGGGTGCTACAGGACTTTCGGGTGTCGCCGGGCTTTCGGGTGCTACAAAGATTGGATTCTCCCCCTGAATATGTGAGTCCTGTTGATTTGAAGAGAATTGATTCTCCCCCTCAACTGAAGTACCACTCTGATGAGGTTCGTTTCGAACTGGTTCTCATTCTCCCATTTTTTTGGCTGCATCTTCGATAATCTGCTTCAGATGATTGACTTTGTTGTCTGCTGCCTTGGCTTCCGATAGAGTCGCTTTGTCAGGTTCATCAAATAAGTCTACGAATTGGTCAAATAAATTAGCAATGGATGCTGTGACTTGACCTTATTGAGAGAAAATCTCTCCAATTGGTTCTTTGGTAGACTTTAGCTTCTTGACGTAATTATCATCGAACGTCACATAATAGGTTTCTTCAATTCTTCTAGAACGTTTATTTAAAACCCTGTACGCTTTTGAAGTAAGAGAATATCCCAGAAATAATCATTCATCAGCTTTGACGTCAAACTTGTTGCGATGTTCTTTGGAGTTGAAGATGAAACATCTGGAACCGAACACGTGAAAGAACTTGACATTCGGCTTCCTGTTGTTGATAATCTTATAAGGAGTGAGAGAGAAACGCTTGTTGAGATAAGACCTATTCTGAGTAAAGCATGCTGCAGCAATAGCATCAGCCCAGAAATATAAGGGAAGAGAAGCAAAACTTAGCATGGTTCGGGCCGCCTCACACAAGGATCGGTTTCGCCTTTCGACAATACCATTCTGTTGAGGTGTATAAGGGGCTGAGAAGTTATGACTGGTTCCTTTTTCTGCCAAGAAGTCTTCGAATTCTTTGTTCTTGAATTCCAGTCCATTGTCGCTCCTAATGTTTCGAACGACTTTTCTCAGTTGTACTTCAACCTGCTTGATAAACATCTCCAGCTTAGGAGTGGCCTTAGATTTGTGCTTTAGAAAGAATACCCATGTAAAGCGTGAGAAATCATCAAGAATAACAAGAATATACTTGTTACCGCCAATGCTCTTGATTGATGAAGGACCACATAAGTCGATGTGAAGCAACTCAAGTGGTTCAACAACTTTTGTGTTTATAATTGATGGGTGACTTTGATGACTCTGTTTCCCCATTTCGCATGCAGCGCACAAGTGTTCGCGATCAAACTTGAGCAATGGAAGACCCCGGACATGACCGTCGGTGACAAGCTTGTTGATGTCTTTGAAGTTGAGATGTGAAAGCCTTCGGTTCCACAACCAACTTTCGTCTGAATGAGCTTTGGACAAAAGACATATGGCTGGATTCCTTTTGATTGGTCTGAGATTTAGAGGGAACATTTCACCTTTTCATTCTGACTTGAGAATTACTTTGTTGGTTTTCTTCTCTATTATTTCTGAACCTTCGTCGTCGAACGAGACTTTGAGACCTGTACCTCCAACCGGTTGGGATACACTGATGAGATTATGCTGCAACCCTTCTACATACGCCACCTTCCTTATTGTGAAGTCTCCATTGGTTATTATCCCATAACCCTTTATTGTTCCATAAGAGTTGTTACCGAACTTGACATTGCCACCATTTTGAAGTGACCGAAACTCCCTTAACTCTTCCTTCCTTCATGTCATGTGACGTGAGCAGCCGCTGTCTATGTACCATTCTTCGTCGAACTGCACGTCACTGATAACCTGCAAAAATTAAGCAGATTTAGGAACCCAAAGTTTCTTGGGTCCACGTGAACGTTTCACAGAATCAGGAATAGTAAGAAAAACATCAACTAGATATGTTCGTTTTATTAGAGTTGTTTCATCTTTTCTTTTAATGGTAAACACTTTGATTTTATTAGAGTTAGCTATAGGCATTTTGGATTCAGATTCTGGTGTTTGGACTTTAGTCTGCTTTCGGTCTTCCTCGGCTGAGGTAATCTTCCTTTTTCCTTTCAAATCCCTTGATGATCTTTAATGTTGTGTAGGAACTGAATTGGGCTTAGAAGAAGATTTAGAGCGAGAAGAATCAGAGGAAAAGAAATTTGAATGAGAATCTTTCCTGACTTGAGGTTCGCAATGACCCTTTCGGTTGTGGTAATCTGAGGGACCAAACCTGGAGCTTTTGTTGCCGTTTGATGATGAACCAAAGCTGGACCTTCTGGTGTTATTGGTTTGTGGCCCAAAACTGGGTCTTTTATTGTAAAAGCTTGATGGGCTGAAACCTGGCCTTTGTTTGTTGTTGTTTGGAGGACCGAAACTATCTTTTCGGTTATTGTTGCATTCGGGACCGAACCTATCCTTTCGGTTCTGTTCTTCCTTTGGCCCGAAAGTCTTCTTCTGGTCCTTTTGAATTGGAGATTCAAAATTCCTTTGACTCTTGTTTCCTTCTCCTTTTGACTTAGAATTTTTGTCAGAATGAGTGTAGTGAGGATTTTGAGAGCGCCAGAACTGCTTTCGCTATGAGAGATTTTTCTTGTATCTCAGGTTTCTCTGCTGCTTTTGATTTTTCACTTGTTTCGGTTGTCTGTGGATGTTAGCCTTTTGTTTCAGCTTCTTAGCAAGCGGTTCACTCTTCATGGAAGAGGTTTCACTTGTGGAGGTGACTCCTTCCACTGGAATCTCTTTTGTGCCACTGGTACTTTGTACGTCAAAGTTGGTAGGCTTATTCAGCGGTTCGGGCACATATCTACCTTTGGCCTTTTAGGATGTTCGTTCCGACAGACCAACCGTTTCGTTTGCATTGTCTATAGGTGCTTACCAGAAAAACTCATCACAGCCATCTGCATTATCTTCGTTCACTATGGCAGTGAGTTCGGCTGTTTGATGTTCGGTTACTCCTGTGACCTTATACACCTGATTGGGAGTAGTTCTAACCTTCTGAAACACAACGGCCTTTTCTTTAAGGACTGGGGACTTAGTTTTGGACAATCGAGCGAATTCCACAGAATTTTCAGAAATCAGGTTTTTGTCGTTTTCGGGTTCGCTCCTGACGTACTCAGAATAGTCAACTTCGTCATCTACAGAAATTTCACTCATATCATCGTCCTCATTAAGTTTAGATGCATTTTCAACATCAATTTTATTTTCTGAACTCAAATTGGTACTCAATGAATCGAATTTTTGTAAGGTTTCCGTCCTGAGTTTCAACCTACCATTTTCATCCAAAAGATTTTTAAGCATGTCCTTATGGTCCTTGGACTTTATAAAGGATTCGATTTTGTCCAGACCATACATGTAAGGGGGATTGACATCATCGGATGATACAACACTTTCACAGTTGTATGCTTCAGCATCGATTTCATCCTCCTTAAACTCAAGGAAGGGTAGAATCATGCGATGTATCTTCTGCCCTATTTCACAATTTAGATGCGGTTGAGTAATGTTAGCATAAAGCCTTTTGGCGATCAAACAAAAAAAATTCCTTTGTTTTAACAATTTAAGATTGTCTCTTTGCAAATAAATGTTTTCATCCCTAGACTTATCAGCTCCAACTCTTTCTGCTCTATCCACATCCTTCGCTCCTCACTCTTGGATGACACCCTGCTTATTTGGTCAGTCAGATTAGAATTCGTGACCCGTGTTTGAGTTAAACAACTATCTAGATTTGAAATTCTTGAATTCAAGTTATTTAATTCCTTTTCATATGATTTTTGTGGAATTTTAAATGAAACAAAAACAGATTGTACCTTCTTGATCAGTTCATCAAGTTCACTGATCTACATACTAAGAGGTTTTGCTGTAAAGCATAAGTCCTCTCGCTCCTTGGCCTCTTCATTTCCACCGTCAGTGTTGTATCCCCTCATCTGAGATACATCGGTCACTATAAGACGTCTTCCATCAGTTTCACCACTTTTTGCAACATAAGCCTTTCCATGAGAAGGCTTTCTCACTTCATCGTCTTCTAAGTCAGCCGACCACACCTGCACGCCACCGAACTCATCATCATCTACCAAACCCTGCACAATAAGAGCATTCATAGAGGGATTAGTAGCAGCTTTCTTCCTTTTTATCTCTTACAGTCTTTTCATAAGACTTGCTTCTTCATCTTTCTCTTCATCCTTTTCTGCCATCTTCTTCAACACGCAGTCCTTTGCGTAGTGATTCTTTCCCCCACAGTAGAAGCAACTGATACGAGAGTCAGCTTCACCCTTTGCTACCTTTTTCGATTCCTCAACCTTCGGTTCATCTTTCACTCTTTCGGAACTATAGCTTCCCTTCCAATTACGATTTTTGTTTGAAGGAAACTTTTTCTTGATAAACCTTCTAGGATTTGTCACCATCATAGCATAGTCTTCAGCTGTCAGATCGTGATCTCCCAGATTTAGATCCTCTTCATCTTCTTCTACACTTTTACCCTTGGACAGAAGCGCCAGAGACCCCAGATTTGAAACCACGCTTTTCTCTTGCTGCACTATCTTTTCTTGGGATTTCAGAATCCCCACCAGTTTTGCCAGCGAGTACGATTTGAACTGCTCGTGTGCTTTAACCGTTGACACAACAGCTCTCCATTCAGATCTTAGACCATTCAGAAAAGTGACTTTCTGTTCGATGAGCTTCCTTTCAATATCATGTTTGATCGTCTTGCTGAGAAGATGATTGAAGCGATCAAATGTCTTCGTAACTGCCTCATCAGGATTTTGCTTGAACTCTCCAAATTCAGACAGAAGTAAGGTCTGAATTGAATGCTCCAGATCTTCATCTGTGGAATACAGCTCTCGCAGCCGATCCCAGATTTCTTTAGCTCTACTGCAAGAACTCACCAATCTAAACGTGTCAGATTGAAGGGCGAATCGAATTAGTCTCAATGCCTTGATGTTGCACTGAAACTTCTCCTTTTCATCCTGAGCAACATCTTTCACATCTTTCAACAAATCATTATACTCCTTTTGAGTTTTAATAATTCTGGATGTTCCTGAATGAGAAAATGGTCCAGACACAATAGCTTCCCATATCAGATACCCATTATCTTCAGATCCAATGACGTAGTCTTCAAAGTGGTGCGTCCAAACCTCGTAATCTTGAGTGTAGAGAATTGGAATCTTGGTTGTAGATCCTATATTGTTTGAGATGTTAATGGGATTAGATTGAGAATCGTCCATGCTTGATCGTATGACCTGTTATAAGATCAGACTTTGTAATACGTAATATTAGGGCAAGATGAATAATTAAAGAGTTACGTCAATTATGGAGTGACGGCTTAATAAATATCAATAAATGCGGAATAAACCCTAATCACTTCTTTCACAGAAGAGATGTGTATGAATTACACAGTCTCCTGCTCTGATACCAATTGAAGAGTTAAGAAACTCTTTGATCGATTAGATCTTTGAACAGGTTAAACACAAAAACGTTAAACAGTAATATCAAGCACAAGAATGAATCAAAATATGTCGAATGATTCAATAGATTCAAGCCTCAGCAGAGCTCGATGAAGAACTTCCGCTGTAGAGGCTGTTAGGGTTACAAACGATAAAGATAATATCTTTCAAAGAATTGACTTCCAAATCTTACGTACTAAGATGCATGCAAGAACCTATAAATACAAAACCCTAGAAATAACTCACGGATGGATAGGCCTAATCCGGAGACAAAATGGTCTAAAGAGCGAGCCCATGACGCAACACCTTTCAGACCCTACAAGAGTTATGTATGATTATCATACACAAGGCAACTGCATGGTTAGTGGAAGTTTCATGAGTCTATATGGTTAGTAGAGGGCCGACGTATGGAGATATTAGATAGTGTTGAGAGAGTGAGTGTAGGATGTATGCGTATCCTAGTTGCTTGGTCTAATGTATATTCACTGCCATCATCCTTCATTATGCCAAGCATCTACCACATCTACATGAACCATATCCACTATCACTATTAGAGGATAGGGACAAAACTTCTCCACCAACACCATCTCCTCAAAGGACCTCCATTCTCCTCTATCAATGTCTCATATCTAACTCTGTGTCTTCCTTACGACTTTACCATTACTCTAATTGTAAAATAAGACCATCTGAAGCTTGGCACCTTGCGAACCACCTCTACTTGGTTTGTAACCTTGTAGTCTATCTTCATCCTAAGAAATTTTGTAGATGTGTCTTTTTTGGAAATCCTGATACCTTCTTTTATGGACTCCAAGGTCCAACAATGTTTTCTCAAAAGGTAACCCTATACAATGAAAAACCATATTTCAAGTAAATATTTACTTTTTGGAAATGAAAAGACTTTTGATTATGTATTTGATTATCATGTAAACACGTTAATTATTTTTGAAAATTGAACATCAGTGGATAAACCCATGATTTTCAAACATCATCCATTGATGGTACCTTATGATTTGACTCTAAACATTATGTTCTAGTATGTAACCAAATCACTAATTTTGTTCACAAACATGATGTAAACTCATCCTCGGACAAGTTGTACCAAGGATGCTGACAGATAACCTTTTTTCCTAGACTATAACTTGTGTGTATGATCTCCTATAAAAGCAATACGTTATGTGAGACACAAAATGCACTTGGTATACTTAACCTCATGTATTGTCACCATAGATTGAGGTATGACACCTAACAACCCTTCGTTCTATACCTTGAATTTACGGAGAACAATCCGTTCTAGATTGAATCTACATCAGTAACTGATTAAAATGTTTATCCCTGATAGACAGTACCAAAGAATTGACAGAGAACAAATCCTCTAGAAGTTTACTTTAGTGTCGGTGATCTTTCTATTAAAAAGTAGTTCAATGTAAGATACAAAATGCACTTGATGTTAATGTTTTGCTATCAAACAAACAGTTACTGAAACATCACGCATCCCCTATGTCTAAGAACTTCTGTCGACCTAATAGTCTACGAGATGCATCAACCATCCATGATATCATTGATATACTATCATCCTTATAATTAGTGAGATATCAAGCAGCAGTAATGTCTAGGAACCTCTGTATGATTAACATACAGTGTTTGAGGCATTACACAGCTCTAGATGTCAATTACCGTGACTATCTTTAACATAGTTGCTATGAGAAATCAAACAACCTTCCTTTATACTAATTATATTAACAGAGAATGATTGTTCTAATATGGTTTAATCACTGACAACGTTTCCACTTCCACTGACATACCGATGACCCTCTAGTTTTCAGAAAGAGGGATTTTTAAATCCCATACAATTGTCACGTCCTATGGATGAGGTCACTTATATTCTGGAAGCCCTAAAATTATTGTATTTATACTAGGTTTACCTCAAGTTTATTCTCCAAGATTTAAAACCTTTTTCTTTCAAGAACGTATCTCTCTCTCTCTCAAAGATTCACTGATCACCATGGACGTTGGTTTCGTCCATCTCCCTTACCCGGATTTTGAATAGGCATTCAATGCTCTTGCATTACCTGTTACACAAAAGGATTCGCATTAGGTTTATGTCTTTGATGTTCCTCATAGAATTGTTGGAACAATTATGTGATTTCAAGTACACTGCAAAATATAATGAAGATGACCAGTCAGTCACATGCAATATCACTGATAAAAGAACTCCACTTACCATCAACATTAATAACTTTTGGATTGCTCTAAATCGTTCTATTCTTGATGAGTTATTTCCTCTTCAATCAGATCAAGATACGTGTCACATTCTTCCATATATCGGGTACTCTAAACCAGGGTCCTCAAGTGAATCGACCACTGAGATCTCCATCTCCTATTCTTAGCTCTCCAACCCATGATCAAAGATCTCAATCTCCTAAATCTCTTCTTAATAATGACGTTATTCCTGAAGATTTATGTTTAGGAGACACTGAACCTAAAAACATTCACACCCCAAGAATATTCATCCTGTCACTCTCTCAGATCATTGAGAAAGGAATTGTTTAGCAAATTTTCTTCAAGTTATTGCTAAAATGGAAAAGCTTGTACAACATACTTAGAAGGCTAATGAGGACAGATATGGTGATGTTGCAATTAGAAGAGTCCATATTGTTATGATTTTGAAAGTCTTATACTCCAAACCTAAAGGCAACAAGGTGCTAACTATTTACATCAAAAGAGGAGTACCTGATTTTAATTCTGAAGTAATTCATACTTCAGATCTCACCAAGTATGGCTACTCAGAATGCAAAGAGATGGTGAATGTTGTCTCTAACAACAAAAGTAGTCTTTATTAGGAATTAAAGTTGTTTTTGGGAGGCTAATTGAACTGAGGAATATAAGGAAGGAACTCCTAAGAGATTTTGAGTTTCTCAAACCCGAAATCATGTCTGATGTTGTTGAATATGACAACAGGGCTGATGAAATTTTCCTGTGAAGTTTTTATATATTTTAAACTTATTTATGTACGTAGTAAAAAAATAGTATAGATAATGATTAGTATTGACATTATCAAATATGTAAGATTATTAGGACCTCTATTTGATTTGACAAGTAAATTGATATTTGTTAGTAATTGCATCAGGATCAGTAATGGTCATCAAGGGTTGCATCCCCTGATGACATTAGGAAGTTTCATGAAGATCGTGAAGATTTAAATGAAGATATCATCCTTATGTGTTAAGGATCAATACCATATTGGGTTACCATAACATATGATTCCCTCTTTGTAGTGGATTCCATGTTTATCTATTATGTAGGTTAGGATAGGATCTTAGGTCTTCTATTATATATATATATATATATATATATATATATATATATATATATATATATATATATATATATATATATATATATATATATATATATAATAAAAGAATAGTTTTATTCTCCTTTTGACATGTGTCATCTTATTAAGCTTTCTAATTAATGCATATTTTATTCTCCTTTTGTCATGTGTCATCATATTATATCTCATAATTAATATATTACATTTGTAAACCTATTGATTCTCCATTTCAAATTTTAAATTTTAAATTTCTCACTCTAATTAAATCAATAACATTAGAATAAAAATTAAAATAAACTTAATATAAATTATAAAGTGATATCATTTCACATTTTTTTTAAATCAATGATTAAAATTTATATAACTAAAAAAATCTCTTAATTAATAATTTATTTAAAATAATTGATTAATAATTTTTAGATTTTATTTTAAAAATTTAATTAATTGTATAACCGTGGCTCTCACAGGTTATAAACTAGTATATATATATATATATATATATATATATATATATATATATACCCGTATTGTGTAGGACATTATTGATGAAGAGTGTGTATTTAATCATAGTATGTTCTATAATTACGTATTGACCGTTGAAACCTTTTAAGCGATAATATTTTGGTTTTTGTATTCTTGTTATCTTTGTTCATATTAACTATTAGTTGCTTGAATCTAATGGTTTTGAGATCAACACGATAAACAAACTTTATTGACTTTGAAACCTCAAGGGGAGGCTGAAAATTGACGAGGAAGGCAATGACTCAAAGTATAGCTTCTATATGTGTATCCAACAAAAAATATTCAATCCACTTGAGATACTAGTCTTCACTTGTAATTAGTTTTTCTTAAGCCTTAAATAACTTATACCAAATCAAACTTAAAAGGAGAAGAAACTAAGGCACTCAATACTACAAAATAATTGAAAAAAATAGGTGAGGGGAGGGATAGGAATGCTCTTAGATTTTATGCAAAAGAAGAGAAAGAAGTGAAATAATGCTAGCCTTCTCTCTTCCTTTTATACTTACACACATTAGTTAAAGGCCATACTTTCATTAAATGAGAAATATGTCTTGCAAGTAACATATGTGTAAGAGAAGTCAATGCAAACAATCAACCCATACTCTATGGGGGTATGGATGGTTCCAAAGATAGAGAAGAGTAGAAGTATTAAACACATCATTTCATTATTTAAATGTATATGTCCTAACCCAATGAATTTCTATAACTACAAAAAGTTGTACACAACTTATTTATTCATACAATGTGATATAAATAACTAGATATACTTTCTATTATTCTTATTTTCATAAAACATGAATTTCCTAATTAAATTCAAGTGTTGATAGTATTTACTAATAATCAAATTACATAATAAATAATCAATTAGTGTCTGCTTGCTTTAGGTGTGACAATGTAGGATCATATGTTATTAACAAATACCATTTCATAATTTTTCTTAAGCATATCGATCTTTCAAATGTTTGAATTAGTCATTGAGGTAATCTAGTTTACCATACAACAAGTTCTCATTATTTTGCTCAATGAAAAAGGTATCGTAATCCAATTTTATCGCTCGATGAGTAACAAACAAAATGATAAGTTCAAGATCATTCTTCTCTCTAATCCGCAAGTAAGTTTTTCTCGATATTATCTCACTCGCCTCACTCTTTTCTACATAAATTCAATTAAAGAAATGAAGAATCTTCATTTCTTTTGAGAAACCATTGCATATGAAAATTGATTATCAACTCCTTATTATCTAATAAGCATAATTATATGATTTTTTTTTTATCTACATATGTTTATTTATGTTTTCATTTTCTAGGAAGAAATAATTATTTATTTATGGTATAGAAATGATTTTTTCCCCATGCCTAAATGTCTTTTTTTTAATTTTAAAATTGTCTTGAAAAAATATTCTCTAAAGTTTTTATACTCAAGAATGAACCCTTTAATGTTTTTGCCATTTACGAAATAGATATTTTCATATTTAAGTTGGAAAAATTATGAATCATCCCTAAATAGGTTCACATATTTTAAATTTAATATCTAGTAAGTTACGACGAGTTTATTAATCTCCTAACGAGGTTGATTTTTAGAACTTTATGTGCTTATCACCCTCACCGTTTTTCATTATCGTATTAGAATAGTGCTACCGAAAAGGGTTGAATAAATAATCATTTTTCAAAATATGTTTATATATTGATGTTGAATCGGTGTCTCATGATCGACTGTTGTTCAATCAACACAAAACCATTTAATACTTGTATTTGTCAAACATGTCATTTGAAAAACAAAGTTTATTCTAGCAACTATCATGTTTCTCAAACCTATCATTTTGAAACATATTTGTACTACAAAACCCATAAACATATAAACCTGTCATTTTATATGATAATAATTAAGTAGTTTTTCCCCATTTTAGGTAAATGTTGATTAAAGTTGATTTTATGATATTGGATGTTTTCAGAAAGAACTATTTTGACTAGACTTCAAATATCCAGAACCATCTAGATGCTATCAGATGTCAGTACGAAGAGTATGGTCATGAGGTTAAAGTTACTCGCAAAATGATATTATTTCGTCGTCACCTGTGAGACACGATGAAGTCTAAATTAATAGCAATCACCTCATGCAAAACAATATAGTACTCTGAGAGCATTTCGACCATCAAAATGATGGGTTTTATTCAAAATCGGTTTCAAAAAACACAAAGATGGCAATGGAAGCATTTAAAATTAAATAACATAAAATGTCCTTATTTTCACCAAATGATCATTTTGCATGGACATGAACGATTAACACAAACATAGGAAGAAAAAGGAATAATGACATTTGTATCCTTTGGGTCCTCTAGGAAGGTTGAATGTTGAAGAAAATGGAAAGAGCATTGGTAGAATGCATCTAGACACGTCCTTCAATAATTACCAAGAGACTTGAATGTTGGTTCTTCTTGCAACAAAAAATCAAGTAAGCCTTTAAGACAAAAGAAACTTTTTGCCTTAAAGGAGATAATGTAAGTATCACTTTTCTTTTATCTTTTGTCTTAACAAATTAAGAGAGTAAGAGCATGGAGAGAGGAAATGGATAGCTCAAGTGAGTGGAAGAGGAGATACATGAAAGCCTTTAATCTTTAAATCTTCATCCAATGTGTCTTAACACTTTAAGACACACCATACCTCTGAATCCCTACACTTAATAAGTATGTCAAGATAGGCTTTAAAAGCATGTCTTTCTAATTAAAATAATCAAAATCCTTTCTCTTTGTCCCCTCTATCTAACTCACGATTTTGAAGAGAAAAACACAAAAGATTTATAATCTTCCATATATATAAGATAGAAAGCTGTAACACCGTGAATTTCAAAATAATTTTTCGCATAAAATAAAAACATTTTCATTTAATTTTCATAAAAAACATCAATGTTTTAAGACTCCAATCCATATCATACAAAAATCCCAAGATCACATATCATAAAATCTCATGCGTGTGTACAGATCAAGCTGGCGCCTTCCCACGGTCATCACTAGTACCTGAAACAAACAACACTAACACTGTAAGCACAAAGCTTAGTGAGTTCCCTAAAATACCACACATGACACATATTAGACACTCGAGGCTATAACTCTGTGGGTCCGTGGACCCTACTCTGTGAATCCACTGGTTCTAACTCTGGGAACCTTGCGGTTCCAACTCTATAAACATGCACATCATAAATCACATAGAAATAATGTAGTACAACGCATAACATAAATATAGCATATGCATACTCTGTCACATAACTCTGATTACCTACTCAAGGTAAAGTATAGTGAGAAGACTCACCTCGCGTATCTCGATAACTCGTAAATCCCTGAAATCACTAGTGCTCGATCTCCCGAGTTGAAGTCCTCCTCAAACGTGATGTTCTGGACCTAAAATCTTCAGGAAGTTGATCCTCTTGTTTCCCCCTAGGCTATTGCTTCCTTTCCCTTGCTAGATAACACCTCCAAGGTTAATAATGGCTCCTTAGCTTACTCCAAACGCTCAAGCTCACTAGGGTGTCACTCTGGGGACTGGTGAGCACAAATGACGGCCATAAGGCCCTTTAAATAGGCCCCAAACCCGAGAAATTAGGGTTTCATTAAACAGCGCGGACTCGCCGAGTCCAAGCGCGAACCTGCGTCCAAATCCGCGATCATACTCGGCGAGTCTAGGCTCCAACTCGCCGAGTCTCTTCACAATTAACAAAAATAAATAAATGAATAATACCTGGGGATCCGGGCTGTTACAATTCTCCCCCACTAGAACTAGACTTCGCCCTCGAAGTCTCGCTCTGCAAATAACTTTGGATGCTACTCACACATCTCACGTTCTGGTTCCCAAGTCATCTCGGACCCTTTTTGATGCTACCATTGAACCAGAACTAGGGGTACCTCCTTGTTCCTCAGAACCTTGATTTTCCGATCTCTGATGGCCACTGGTCTCTCAGCATAATTCAGGCTCGCATCCACCTGAATATCCTCCAATGGAACCACTGCCGACTCATCAACTATACACTTCCTCAGCTGCGACACATGAAAAGTGTCGTGAATCTGCCCCAACTCTGCTGGCAAATCCAAACGATAGGCTACCCGGCCTACCCTCGCGATCACTCAAAAAGGACCAATATATCGGGGCCCCAACTTGCCCCTCTTCCTGAATCGAATCACTCCTTTCCAAGGAGAGACCTTCAGGAGTACAAGGTCGCCGACCTGAAACTCAAGCTCGGATCGACGTCTGTCTGCATAACTCTTCTGTCGGCTCTGAGCGGTGAACAACCTCTGTCTGACCTACTGAACCTGCTCTGTCGTCTGAAGCACGATCTCTGTACTGCTCATCACCCTCTGTCCAACCTCTCCCCAACAAATGGGGGTCCGACACCTCCTCCCATACAACAGCTCAAAGGGTGGCATACCAATGCTCGAATGATGGCTGTTGTTGTAGGAAAACTCTGCCAAGGGCAAATATGCATCCCAGTTACCCTCGAAATCCAACACACATGCCCGGAGCATGTCCTCGAGCGTCTGAATCGTTCGCTCACTCTGACCGTCTGTCTGGGGATGATATGCGGTACTAAAATGCAGCCTAGTACCCAACTCCTCATGAAACTTCTTCCAGAATCTGGAAGTGAAGTGCACATCACGGTCTGAAACAATCGAGATCGGCACCCCATGCCGAGATATCACTTCCCTCACATACACCTCCGCCAATTTCTCTACTGAAGAACTCTCGCTGATAGCAAGGAAGTGAGCACTCTTTGTCAACCTGTCCACAATCACCTAAATTACATCAACTCCCCTGGCAGTCCTTGGCAATTTGGTGATGAAATCCATAGTGATCTGTTCCCACTTCCATTCGGGAACCTCCAATGGCTGCAACTTACCATGCGGCCTCTGGTGCTCGGCCTTAACCCTACGGCAGGTCAAGCACCTCTCAACAAACCATGCGACATCTCTCTTCATGCAGGGCCACCAATACTCCTTTCTCAGATCCAAATACATCTTAGTGGCCCCCGGATGGATCGAAAATTTCGACCGATGAGCCTCTTCCATCAAAATGGTACGCGTTCCTCCCACAAACGGCACCCAGATACGCCCCTGAAATGTCATAAGCCCCCGACCATCGGTAACGAACTCTGAAACCAAACAAACAACCCGTTCCCTCTTCTGCATCTCAGGTTGCACAGCCTCGGCCTGTGCCCCACGAATGGCGTCCAACACTGGAGCTATCACGGTCAATCTCAAACATACCTCCCGCAGCGGGGTGCTCTCCGCCCTGCGGCTCAATGCATCGGCTACCACATTAGCCTTGCCTGGGTGGTACAGGATCTCACAATCATAATCCTTGACCACGTCCAACCACCTTCTCTGACGCATATTTAGGTTGGGCTAATCCATCAAATACTTCAAACTCTTATGGTCCATGTATATCGTACACTGAACCCATATAGGTAGTGACGCCAAATCTTGAGGGCGAACACCACTGCCCCCAACTCTAGGTCATGGGTGGGATATCTCGTCTCATGAGGCTTTAGCTGCCTCGATGCATATGCTATCACATGCCCTCTCTGCATCAGCACCGCTCCCAACCCCAAAATCGATGCATCACAGTATACCACAAAGTCCTCTATCCCATCCGGGAGGGCTAACACCAGGGCTTCGCACAAACTTTGGCAAAGTGTCTCAAAGGAGGCCTGCTGCTCGGGGCCCAATGAAAAAGCAACACCCTTCCGGGTCAAACTGGTGAGTGGCACTGCAATCTTAGAGAAATCCTTGATAAACCTCCGATAATACCCTGCCAACCCTAGGAAACTCCTGATCTCGGAGGGTGACCTTGACACCTCCCAACTCATCACCGCCTCAACCTTGGCCGGATCGACCAATATCCCTTCCTGGTTAACGAGATGTCCTAAGAATGGACCTCCCGCAACCAGAAATCACACTTGGAGAATTTGGCATAAAGCCTCTCTGATCTCAGAACTCCGTGAACCTCTCTCAAATGCTCCTCATGCTGCTCTCTAGATCTCGAATATACCAGAATGTCGTCGATAAATACAATCACTGACCGATCCAGCATCGGCCTACACACTCGGTTCATGAGATCCATGAACACTGCCGGGGCATTGGTGAGCCCAAAAGGCATCACCACAAACTCATAATGCCCATAACGCGTCCTGAACGCTGTCTTCTGGACGTCCTCATCCCGCACCATCACCTGATGATATCCAGACCTCAAATCGATCTTGGAGAACCAAGATGCTCCCTGCAACTGATCGAATAAATTGTCGATCCTCGGCAACGGGTAACGGTTCTTGACCGTTAGCTTGTTCAACTCCCGGTAATCAATGCACATCCGGTGTGAACCATCATTCTTCTTGACGAACAGGATAGGCGCTCCCCACGACGAGCTGCTCGGCCGAATAAACCCCTTCCTCAGCAGCTCCTGAAGCTGCGAGGATAACTCTTACATCTCAGGAGGTGCAAGGCGATAAGGCACCTTGGCGATAGGCGCGGCCCCCAGAACCAAATCGATACTAAACTCCACTTGCCTCATAGGAGGCACACCCGACAACTCCTCATGAAATACATCCGGAAACTGACGCACTACCGGGACCTCCTCAACTGACCTCGGTCTCTCGGAATCCACCCGCGTATCCATCACATACGCCGCAAAACCCTTACAGCCCTGCTGTAGACACTGCCTCGCCCTAGCGGCCGAACAAAACGCTGATCCTGAACGTGTACCCTCGCCGTACACCGAAAGAACTCCCCCACTAGGGTCTCGTATGGTCACCAGCTGTCGCTCGCAGTCGATAACCGCACCGAATCTACTCAACCAATCCATGCCCACAATGACACAGACATCACCCATCGCAATAGGAACCAGATCAATCGGGAACTCAACACCGAAGATCTCGACTACACACCCTCGGAGAACCTCCGTGGCATATATCACCCTCTCATCAGCTATGGAAACTCTCAGAGGTCGACTCAACGCCTCACGACTAACACTGATATGCTGACTAAAAGACAAAGATACAAAAGACCGACTCGCACCCGAGTCAAATAACACCAAAGCAGGTACAGAATTCACAAGAAAAGTACCTACACATAACATAAGATAAGCGTAATATCTCAACATCAAAATAAATACACGAAAGAATACATACCAGCCACGACATCGGGTGTTGCGCGAACCTCCTCCGCGGTCAGCTGAAAAGCTCTCCCTCGTGCCCTCGGCGCTTCGGCCTTCACTGGCCGACTCTCGGTAGCTCTGATGGCGGCAGGGGCAGATCCCTGAGGTGCTCCCTGAGATGATCCTTGCAACTGCGGACACTCTGCCTTCCGGTGTCCGGTCTGATTGCAGTGAAAACACACCGCAAACCCTTTGGGGCAGTCCTTGGCTATATGCCCCTCCTTGCCACACTTGTAGCAAGATCCCGCTCTGCAGACTCCATCATGACCCTTGCCACACTTCCCATAAGTGCGGCCCTTCTGGCTCCCTGGTTTGGGATCAGCGGGCTTGGCCCGCTTGGCTGCCGGCTGAGACTATGCCGGTCGCCGATCCCTCCCCTGAGACTCCGCCTCCTCCCTGGCCTGAGTCTCTAGCTCAATCTCCCTCTTCCGGGCATTTGCCTGAAGCTCAGCAAATGTCCGGTACGAGGAGTTCGTCGCGAACTCCCGAATGTCTCGCCTCAAAATACTCAAATATCGGCTCATACGTGCCTGCTCAGTGGACACGTGCTCAGGGCAGAACATCACCCTCTCATGAAACATCTTGGTAATCGCCGTCACAGACTTAGTACCCTGCTTGAGGGTCAGAAACTCCTGGGCCAAATGCTCCCTCTCCACCTGGGGAACATACTCATCTCGGAACATGGCAGTGAACCTCTCCCAGGTCACTGCCACAAGCTCAGCAGGCGAAAAGTGCGCCGTCACAAACTTCCACCAGTCCCTCGCTCCCAAGCAAAGCTGGTTCAGCGCGAACCGAACCTTCAAATGCTCAGGAGATGAGTAAGTGAAGAAACACCCCTCTATGTCAGAAATCCACCTCATAGCTGCCACCGGGTCCTGGGTCCCATCAAACTCTGGCGGTTTTGTGTTGCTGAACTCCCGGAACAGCAACGCATCACCACCTTGCGGCCTCGCGGCAGCAATAGCTGCGGTGGCCGCTGCAATAGCAGCCTCAGAAAGAGCGGCATAACGCTCGTCAAAGGTCTCAATCAGCGTGGTCTTAATTGATGGGCTTTGGTCATAAGACATCCTATGTGCTCATACAAACCCTAATGCTTGGAAATAGGTTTCTCTATTGTACATGCTTTGAATCCAAGACTATAAACCCTAATTTTAGCATATGGAAATAAATATTAACATAAGAATATGTTTATAATGTTACCTTGATTGTTATGTAGCAATAACAATCCCAAATCCTTCTTTGAATTGACTTTGGAAGGCTTAGAGTCACAAGTGTCACTCCTCTAATGGTTCACAAACACCATAAGCAAGAGGATGAAGAGGAGAGAGGATGGAGGCTGCCCAAAATGTGTTCTAACCCTAAAAAAGTAGTTCCTCACGTTTTTGAGCCTTAAGGGTTCTATATATAGTGAGGCTATTAGGGTTATCTAACAAGGAAACCCTAATTTGGTTGCTTAAGCCCTAAGCAACCCATAGACTCCTTTAATCAAGCCCATGGACGATTTCCTTATGGGTTTCCCCATAGAATTCGTCCACCTCTTGATTCAAGGCAATCCATGGCCCAAATTGCAATTATCTTATAATTACAATTCCAGTCCCTTAAGTTTAATTAATCTCTTTTAGTCACAAAACTAATTACCAATTAATTATTGATTAATATTAATTAAACAATATGATTTCTCCTTTAATATATTATTCCCATAATATATTAATAAATCATATTTAATCCTTTCTCTCCATAATTCATCCTATTAAGTTGCTTTGGTGAAGGCAACCCAAAAGGACCATGCACCATCGGGTCAAGTACATACCAAAATAGTTATGGACTTAGACACTAATCCAACAGTCTCCCACTTGGATAAGTCTAATAACTATTATGCGTATGACTTAAGATCCTGATCTTTAATCGTAGCTTTCCAAAGCTGCTGTTAACTCTGATCCTATCAGATACGCGTGTCCTTAGATAAGGGATCATATATTCCTCCATTCTAGATATCATATGAGATATGATTTCAAATCATTCTCTTTGTACTACTTCTCGATTTCTGATTTATGACGACTGACTAATTGAACAAATCAAATTAGCCCTAGCCCGGCCAAGCATTTACGTTTGTCATCACTAAACCATCGAGGGGCCCAAAGATATCGCTTTTATCCTTCTTTGGATAAAAGGAACGGATAAACTTTGATACAATGCTTGCTTGTACTCAGGCACCAAATCACACACAACAATATGTTTTATAACACCAAGTTACTAGTGCGTTTACATATTATCAATGTGCAACCGATTTGCAAGATACAACTCACACATCTCGGTTTCAAGAGTATAAGATGTTATCGTCTCACCAATCACTTGTGATACAATTCATGGAGTGATCCAAGTGAGCGTGGGTTTAATCCAATGCTCAAATTCATATTCATAAGCACTCATGAACGTTGCAGCAAACATTTGCTTATGTCTAATACTCTTTTAGACAATCCACACACCAATTCACGACAATCTTCATTCATATCTACTTCCAACATATGAACGACTATGGCCCGTTCGAATAATTCGATTA
Organism: Lactuca serriola; assembly: GCF_051521515.1. NCBI lineage: Eukaryota > Viridiplantae > Streptophyta > Magnoliopsida > Asterales > Asteraceae > Lactuca > Lactuca serriola. The sequence continues at coordinate 226,329,941 of NC_136410.1, read as the reverse complement.
TTCTTAATAAACTCAATTATTCTGGAAGTCAAAACATGCAAATGTGAAACACAATAATAATACTAATCCCATATGGCCTCAAACCTTTGAATATAAATAAAACGCCTTTTATTTATCACCATATTGATTACTTATTATTTGTCGTTTCGAGTAATCAACTTCTTACTTGAATTCCAACACTTGTCCCATGCTCCTAGCATGCACACAATGTTTACCTATGGTTCTTACTTTGTGAAATAGATCACATTGAACACATTTCCAATCATTCTCATTTCACAACTCCAAATCCTTTTCATAAGTGAAAGAATATCAAATTCTTGCTACTTATAGAATATGCTAGATTCTAACATTTTATGCAATGATCTCTTTTGTAATGTCACTGCACCAAAGTCACAAAGACTATTGCCAATGATATTACAAAGTCCTCTATCAGAGATTGTTACAAGACAATTCCTTAGATATGATGTCTCTCACTCAAAGTACTTTCCTTTGAACATCCTTTTGCATAAAAGTTTCTAATCTTAGACATAGATTTTTTTCAATATTCAATTCCCAATATGGACACGCTTCCATATGTTCCATATGACAACTCATTCTTAATAGAATCTTATCTATTCGTAATGATGTCGATATGGTCCATCCAATATGGAAACATTTCCATATTTTCCAATACTATACTTCCAACTACTCACAAGCGACCAATCCTCGTCGAACTTGGATTGTCCTTTGATAGTTGTTTAATTATTTTAGTCTAAACCGATTCTAGTCCTTTTTCCCTCTAAATGTGCTCGACATTTGGAAAATTTTAGAATGGTCAAACATTAAAGCATTTGCAATCGATCCTATACCCGAAGCGTATGGGACATGACACACAATGTTTTATTTGCTATGTTCTCAAAATTTGAATTGTGAAGAGGGATGCCGTAATCATAATCGAAATTTTAAGAACACACTTTGTACCTTTGACTAAATTTTATTAACATTTCTCAACCTAAACCTTTAGATTTGAAATGAAGCATAATATTCTCTCCCTTAATTATAGCAAAACAACTCTTCAACTATTGCGACTTTGCAAAGTATGACTCTTGTTTTCTATAATTAATATTGCTAACCTTGCAATACTTTCCTTAGTAATCATACAATCATAACTTTTATGCTCCCACTATCTTGATGATTATTATAAAACATAACACTTATGATCCCACTAGCTTCGACATGTATTCATAAACATCTTAACTTTCAGAAAAATAATGCTTATTGAATTTCTTAAGTTCATGTTTCTAATACTTAGTGCTTTGATAATCTTTTATCAAGGCTTCTTGAACTTATACACCTTTGCCTTCGATAGTTCATATGTGTGTCTAAACACTTAAGACTAATTGCCAAACCTCACAATTCAAATCATGGAAAGGGATACCGTAACCATAATCGAATTCGAGAATGCAATTTTACAATCACTATCTTCTTAAAATCTGTCTTAGTGAAAGCATTTCCTCACAATCATTTTCATGAAGGAGGAAATCTTATGACACTTAGATTTAAACAGTGTATTTGTTCCTATCCATGTGAATTTGTCAAAACCAAAGTTTACGACAAATTCAAACTCTTGTGGATCGAACTTTCTTGATCTCGATTTCATGCATTATGGTAGCACAACTGCCCACCATGTCTTCCAAGTAGTTAAGCAGCTCACCCTTTCCTATCAATGTACCTTTCATTGATTAAGGTGCTTTGCCTCTTATGCGTTCAAAATGAGAACTCATAGAACTCACATGCATAATTAACTCGATTGGATTGGCACATAATCAAAATAATGTCAACACGATAGGTTGTAAACCTCGACTCGTGTGCTAGTGATGATCGATAAGGTTTATTTGATTTGTTCTTGAAACCTTTCAAGACCATTAAGACTCCCACTGACTCCTTGACATATAAGATTCTCTTGTCAAAACATTTTTTGACAAACAAATATTCAAGAGTTAGTGTAGCTTTTATCAAAACTCTTCATAAATTCGTCCTAGTTGGTCTTTGTCTTATCTAAGACATCACAACTTACCACATTTAATTAATGTTTTAAACCTTCTTAATATCTTTCAGTCAATGTCACAATCTTAACTTTAAGACTTGTTATTGGAACGAAGTATGATTGGCTTATTGATTTAACCATTTCTTTAATTCTTGATTCCTCTTCTTAGACATACAATTGTACTAAGACTCACCTAGAGGATCAATTGAGATATGGTTCTTAATCATTAAGACCTATCATAAAGCATAAAAGGTACTCTCCCATCTTCTTAGAATGGAGAAACTTTTATCTTTCTGCCTACTTGATTCTTCTTATTCGTTCTGCTATTGATCTAAACCCTTTAATCAATTCAGAATTACACTTAATCTTGTAAGTATAATCATATTTACTAAACCTTTAGTAAATCATGACGAATATCTTTGTTACTCTTATGGTGGACTTTGATCAACACACAACTTTGTGTACTCGATCTCCTAGTCCTTCACTTGACACTTTGTCAATGAATTAGTCTAATTTCCAAATATGAAATTTCTCATTCATCGTGCAACCAAGTTGCATGATTCCAAGTTTCTGTCCAATTGAAACTTGGGCGATGAGAAACTCTCCCTATTTGGTATACTCTCAACTTTCCATAAATAACATAATAAGAACCAAATCCATTATAGAAACATTTTAACATCAATTTTTCATACACGCCATTGCAAGGATAAATAAATAAAATATAAAATCAAAATTTATTTTATTGCGGAAAAATTTGTCCTTACAATGCAATTCATTGAAAAACTATGCTAACACATCTTTCTTAGCAATCTAATTCTAACTCTAAGTAGTAGCTCAAGAATCTAATCTTCGAGAAATGCGATCGAAATCCATTCCTTCACGGTTAGATTTTTCTCACTTCTTCCCTTAAGCTCCCTTTCTTTTCTTCGATTCTACAAAACATCAATTGTAATCTTATCACATTATGTATTAAGAATCTAGAATGAAGCTTAAAAGAGTTAGTCAATGGATTTTACCTATATTAGAGCCATACGTTTCGACTCTCCCATCTCTTAGATCTCTTAGGTAAATGGGGCTGCTTCGTCTCCAATGCCCTTTCTCTTGACTCTTTTGGAGCATGACATGGAACTACTTTAGACATTCCCTTTCTCTTATGATCAAAATTTTCGATCATAGCATGTCTTTCGTTGTCATTGTCAATTTCCATAGAGGTCTTGAAGGCAGATTCACCAATCAACTTTGCTTTTCCATTGCGCCAAACCATTGCTGATTCAGCAGCAATAAGCATATAGGTGAGATCTATAAGGGTCACTTCGTGGTTCATCATATAGTACTCTCTTACGAACTCACTATACGAGTTAGAAAGTGACTGAAGAACCCAATCAACAGATCCCATCATTCTTAGTCTATCAATGTGCGACTTCATCCCTAGGACGTGTGCACATAGCGACTTTCCTTCTTTATGTTTACTTTCCAAAAGGGCTTGAGTGATATTGAAACTTTCAATTTTACGATCTTGTGGGTTAGGGAGAATAATTGGAGGAGGAAGAGGAAGTGAAGCATGATTTCTTGTTCCTCGATCGAGTCGTGGAATATCATCTTCATGTGGAATGCTTGTTCCACGGGATTTGGGAAGACCATAGTTGTCAACTTTGACATCTACAATACGGGAGAAAACGAATTCAAGTTAGTTGATTGATTGAGTCCTTAGTAAATCACCCAAATGATACACTAAGGCTAGGACCCAACACAATATTCTACAACTCGGGAGAGGGATGCCGTAACCCAAATTGCAGAACATTTGAAGGTAAGTGAATGACGATTCACTAATTTCCACCATGAAAAACGAAAAAGAAATTTAAGTTTTAAATCTATGAAAACTCCTAGATCCTTTGAGATACATTGAACTTTTAATGGCATGTTTATATCTCGATATGCCCCTCTTGTTTGTGACTGGGATGCTAAGGATCACAAAGCGGGTGTGAATAACCATGCAAACTTACATGGTGCCCTCACATGTTACAGTCACCTATTCGATGTGCCGGTAAACCACACACGCTCCACCGAACTATGACAAACATTGAGTCACCCTTTGCTACCTTTGCTTAGAACCATTTAGTGTGCTGGTAAACCACACACACTCCACTAACGTCTTCGCAAGGGCACAAAGTGTAATTTCATGGAATTGCATCAATTCACTTTTGCCTAAGTAACTAAGATTGGGAATTTTATGAAAACATTTAGTTACTTTAATAATTCATTATACTTATAATGGAAAGTTTCGTCCTATCTTACCCGTTCGGCTAACGACCCTCCACTAGTCAAGAGTGCGGTGGGTAAGAGTGGATACCCATTCAATCGCCATTTTATAGGCAATTTCGTTAAACACCCCTTATAGACCAGCTTCGTGAATGAGGCCTACTAACGGTAAGACTGACTTTTACTCATACATATATATAATGTTAGACTTTTAATGTTATATATATAGTATATGGTATATTTTACACTTTTAAAATATTAGGTGGTTCAATTTAACAATTATACTTTTAATTCAATTAAATTGTAAACCTAAACTTTTATGGATTTATTAAACCTACTTTAATTATACACCTTAATTAATTAATAAAACCATAAAGGTGTGATTTGAACTTTTTCAAAACAATACTAGAGTTTTAGAATTTAACATTCCTAATTAAACTTTTTAATCAACTTTTAAATTCCAAAACTTGAGGGCAAGTTTTGAAACATTTCAACACATTAGGGTTTAGAATTTAAATATACATCAAAATTAAACCATTCAATCAAAATTTAAATTCCAAAACTTGAGGGCAAGTTTTGAAACCTTTTTCAAAACATTAGGGTTTTAACTATTTAAATTTCAAAACAACAAAACTTTTGGGTTCAAATTTAAACTATAAAACCTAAAGGGCAAAATATGAAACTTTTCATAACAACAAGGATCAAATAACAAATAATTCAAATTAACATTTAATCACATAATTATCCATATTTGATTTATTTAATGATTTCTTGCAAAACAATTTATCAATTTAGTCAAAATAATTAATCAATTATCTTATAAGGAAACAATTATCTTATTAATTGATAAATATCTTCAATTAGATCACAATTATAGTCAAATATATCATATAATCGGATTAATATTGATCTAACAAGATAAGGTAACTATCCATAAGCAAAAACAACAAGAAATCCCGAAGTACCCTCCTTCTGACGAGTTGACTCGTCGAGTCAGACTTGGACTCGTCGAGTTTGCATGGAGTCGGCGAGTCCAGCCTCCAGAATCCAAAAAATCAAATTTTCCAGTTATATCAAGCATCAATACAATTGAAACCAAGCTAGGCTCTGATACCACTGATGGGCTTTGGTCATAAGACATCTTATGTGCTCATACAAACCCTAATGCTTGGATCTAGGTTTCTCTATTGTACATGCTTTGAATCCAAGACTATAAACCCTAACTCTAGCATATGGAAATCAATATTAACATAAGAATAGGTTTATAATGTTACCTTGATTGTTATGTAGCAATAACAATCCCAAATCCTCCTTTGAATTGACTTTGGAAGGCTTAGAGTCACAAGTGTCACTCCTCTAATGGTTCACAAACACCATAAGCAAGAGGATGAAGAGGAGAGAGGATGGAGGCTGCCCAAAACGTGTTCTAACCCTAAAAAAGTAGTTCCCCACGTTTTTGAGCCTTAAGGGTTCTATATATAGTGAGGCTATTAGGGTTATCTAACAAGGAAACCCTAATTTGGTTGCTTAAGCCCTAAGCAACCCATAGACTCCTTTAATCAAGCCCATGGATGATTTCCTTATGGGTTTCCCCATAGAATTCGTCCACTTCTTGATTCAAGGCAATCCATGGCCCAAATTGCAATTATCCTATAATTACAATTCCAGTCCCTTAAGTTTAATTAATCTCTTTTAGTTACAAAACTAATTACCAATTAAATATTGACTAATATTAATTAAACAATATGATTTCTCCTTTAATATATTATTCCCATAATATATTAATAAATTATATTTAATCATTTCTCTCCATAATTCATCCTATCAAGTTGCTTTGGTGAAGGCAACCCAAAAGGACCATGCACCATCGGGTCAAGTACATACCAAAATAGTTATGGACTCAGACACTAATCCAACATTAATAGACCCGAACATCTCTGGTATCTCTGCCCTGATGGCCGCAGCCACCTCCTCATGGATGATCCGACGGATCTCCTCATCACTGGTATCACTGCTCTCAGGCATCAAACGTGTCCTCACCATGATCTACCTCTGAAATACAACATATGAAAAATTCGAACCCCTTCGAGAATACTCACACTCGACAACTCATTACTCCTTGATCCTTGGTATTCCAAAGATTCTTACTTAGGCTACACACCTCTCCAGTGCTTTCAGTTGTACGGGCCCAATACTACTGTCTGCACCGTATCAGAATACACCCCAAGTCCTCCTCTTTGGATCCCAAATTCCAAGTTCTCTATCATGCATAGGCCACTCTCTAATAGATCTCTCACAAGCCCCTCGCTGCTACCTACTCACTCTCAAGCATCTCATAGCAGCTCACCTCTTCCTAGGCTAAGGCATGACAAATCAAGCCACTCTAGTCCTAATAGGAATACCTAGCCTACTCTAGCATGCGAATACATCATATCAATATCAATATCACATAAAATAAGGGTATTTTGGGAAATCACCGTTCGGGCGCGGACTGATCGTACACACAACTCTGCTCTGCGTTTTTCCAAAAATCCTTTACTCTTTTTGAAAATAGTTCTCAAATCCTCAGTTTGAGTTCAATTACGCCCGAAGGTGTACTCGAATCCCTCAAACCAAGGCTCTGATACCAACTCGTAACACCGTGAATTTCAAAATAATTTTTCGCATAAAATAAAAACATTTTCATTTAATTTTCATAAAAAACATCAATGTTTTAAGACTCCAATCCATATCATACATAAATCCCAAGATCACATATCATAAAATCCCATGCGTGTGTACAGATCAAGCCGGCGCCTTCCCACGGTCATCACTAGTACCTGAAACAAACAACGTTAACACTGTAAGCACAAAGCTTAGTGAGTTCCCCAAAATACCACACATAACACATATTAGCCACTCGAGGCTATAACTCTGTGGGTCCGTGGACCCCACTCTGTGAACCCACTGGTTCTACCTCTAGGAACCTTCCGGTTCCAACTCTATAAACATGCACAGCATAAATCACATAGAAATAATGCAGTACAACACATAACATACATATAGCATACGTATACTCTGTCACATAACTCTGATTACCTACTCAAGGTAAAGTATAGTGAGAAGACTCACCTCGCGTATCTCGATAACTCGCAAACCCCTGAAATCACTAGTGCTCGATCTCCCGAGCTAAAGTCCTCCTCAAACGTGATGTTCTGGACCTCAAATCTTCAGGAAGTTGATCCTCTTGTTTCCCCCTTGGCTATTGCTTCCTTTCCCTTGCTAGATAACACCTCCAAGGTCAATAATGGCTCCTTAGCTTACTCCAAACGCTCAAGCTCACTAGGGTTTCACTCTGGGGACTGGTGAGCACAAATGACGGCCATAAGGCCCTTTAAATATGCCCCAAACCCGAGAAATTAGGGTTTCATTAAACAGCGCGGACTCGCGGAGTCCATTCCTTGGACTCGCCGAGTCCAGGCGCGAACCCGCGTCCAAATCCGCGATCATACTCGGCGAGTCTAGGCTCCAACTCGCCGAGTCTCTTCACAATTAACAAAAATAAATAAATGAATAATACCTGGGGATCCGGGCTGTTACAAAAGCTCATGTACATTTATATAAAACATAAAACCCTTTTACTCCAAAAGGATGTGTATGACTTTATATATCATATCTTATGATATATTTTGATACTGAACACTTAAAATTTAATATTTTCATATATTATAAGTAATATCATTCTAAAATTATTCAAATTCTTATAAGTAGTCGCAAGAATTATAAATATTTATCAAGAATCAAATTCTTATAAATAATCTATTTTTGTCTACTTGTTTTTGGTGTGACCCTATAAGATCATATGTTATAAGTAATATCACTCCAAAATAATTCTTGAGCATATAGATCTTCAAACACCCGCCTCCAAAAGTTTCATTATAGATTAATATAAAAAGTGGTGAACGTCTAGAAACATTTTACTGCCCCCAATAACCACCAAAAAGGTACCATTTAATAACATCTAATGCTCAAAAACCTCAAAGTTCTAACTAATATATAAGGTAAGTTAGCATTTATCCATTTATCACAGACATCATGTTGAGCATGAGATATGATCACAATAAATGTTATTTCGTGTTCAACTTTTAGTAATGGCCTTTATAACTATATGGTAAAAGAATAAAACTTAACCATATCAAAGTATAACATTCACTACACTCAAGTACTAAATAAGTATATAAGGTCTAGGGATACAAAGATGACACCTTTATAAAGCATGACTCATGATAACGATTCATGAAGTGATCTTGGAGATTTGTCATGTCTGGTACTTGCTCTCTAACAAAGACCTATGAACTTGGTTGCAATTCTTTGTTACTTTTATCTTATGAAATTCATGAAAGATCTTTATGCCAAAGAGTCATTATAGAAAGATATTGCTAATAATATATGATCATATAGGGTCTCGCCTTATACCAAGTCACTACTAATTGATTATTATTCGAGTAATTTTTTTTACTAATAAATATTATCAACACTTGTATTTAAATTGGAAAAAAATATTTTAAGAAAGTAATATTTTTACCATCATATTGAGAATTATTGTTTCTAGGACATAATAATAAATAGAGAGAGAGAGAGAAAGAAACAAAAGTAGCTGTACATATATATATATATATATATATATATATATATATATATATATATATATAAGGTATGTATTTAATTGTTATCTATAACTTTTTGGGTACTTAGAGTAACCTTTTAGTTAGTATATTGTAACATCCGGAATTTCAGGTATTATATTTATTCATTTTATTCTGAGTTTTGTGGAAGAACTCGGCGAGTTGGTGCGTAGACTCGCTGAGTAGGGACGCGGTTTCTCACCCGGATTAATGACCGGACTCGACGAGTCGCATTGATGGACTCGGCGAGTCTGCGCTGTTTAATGAAACCCTAATTTCTCGGGTTTGGGGCCTATTTAAAGGGCCTTATGGCTGTCATTTGTGCTCACCAGTCCCCATAGCGAAACCCTAGTGAGCTTGAGCGTTTGGAGTGAGAGAAGGAGCCATTGTTGACCTTGGAGGTGTTGTCTAGCAAGGGAAAGGAAGCTATAGCCAAGGGGAAGCAAGAGGATCAACTTCCTGAAGATTTGAGGTCCAGAACATCACGTTTGAGGTACTATTTTCGAACCATTCTCTGCTAAGGTGATGTTCATGTTGATTTAGGGATTATTGAGCCCTTTTGTGGCTAGATCTAGTGCTCCCTTGGTCCCTTAAGCGAGTTAGGTTCTGGATCTAGACCCTTGGAGGTCCAGAGTGTCCCTTTGTCCAAGCTTTTTATGAATCCATGGAGGTTTTGGTTTGGGATCTTTGTACTTGAGGTCAAAACACCATTTATGAGTCATTAGGTGTGTTATGAGCGCCAAGACATGAACTTTACGTGATAAATAAGCATGGAAGGACTGGATCTATGAGTTAGTGGAACAGATCTGACCTCAGAAGGTCGTTTGGGGTTGTGCATGGAATGCACTCGCCGAGTGCATTGCCAGACTCGACGAGTTGGTGCGGGTTGTTCAGTGATTTCGAACCAGGGGTTGAGTAACCGAGTCGGGTGAGTGACTCGGTGAGTCGGAAGGGTCTCAGAGGAATCGGGTCCCCGTAGAGACTCGGCGAGTCCACGCCAGACTCAGCGAGTTGAGTTGACCGTTGACCATTGACCAGAGTTGACCGGTGTTGACTTGATAGGGTTAGTCAACCTTAGTTGGGAAAGTGTTAATTAGAGATGTATTGTGTTATAGGAGGACTATAGCTCGGGAGATCGAGCACTAGTGATTTCAGGGATTTACGAGTTACCGAGATACGCGAGGTGAGTCTTCTCACTATACTTTACCTTGAGTAGGTAATCAAAGTTATATGACAGAGTATTTGTATGCTATATGTATGTTATGTGTTGTACTGCATTATTTCTATGTGATTTATGTTGTGCATGTTTATAGAGTTGGAACCGGAAGGTTCACAGAGTTAGAACCAGAGGGTTCACAGAGTAGGGTCCGCGGACCCACATAGTTATAGCCTCGAGAGGCTAATATGTATTATGTATGGTATTTTGGGGAACTCACTAAGCTTTGTGCTTACAGTGTTTGGTGTTATTTGTTTCTGGTACTAGTGAGGATCGCGGGAAGGCGTCGGCCTGATCAGTACACACACGGGATTTTTATGTTATGAGATTTTGGGATTTTTATATGCTACTAATTTGAGTTTCAAACAATGATGTTTTTATGAATATTGAATAAATTGTGTTTTGTATAAAATGAGAAAATTTGTTTTGAAATTTACGGTGTTACAAGTTGCAGCTATGAGATGGATTTCAGACGTAGAGGGGTGTTTCTTTACTTGCTCATCTCCTGAGCATTTGAGAGTCCGGTTCACGTTGATCCGGCTTTGCTTGGGAGCAAAGGACTGGTGGAAGTTTGTGACAGCGCACTATACGCCTGCTAAGCTTGCAGCAGTGACCTGGGAGAAGTTCACTGCCATGTTCCGAGATGAGTACGTTCCCCAGGTGGAGAGGGAGCGGTTGGCCCAGGAGTTTCTGACCCTAAAGCAGGGTACTGAGTCTATTACGGTGATTACCAGGATGTTTCATGAGAGGGCGATGTTCTGCCCTGAGCACGTGTCTACTGAGTAGGCACGTATGAGCCGATATTTGAGTATTTTGAGGAGAGACAATCGGGAGTTTGTGGCGAACTCCTCGTACCGAATATTTGCCGAGCTTCAGGAAAATGCCCGGAAGAGGGAGATCGAGCTAGAGACTCAGGATAGGGAGGAGGCGGAGTCTCAGGGGAGGGATCGACGACCGGCTCAGTCCCAGCCGACTGCCAAGCGGGCCAAGCCCGCTGATCCCAAATCAGGGTGCCAGAAGGGCCGCACTTGTGGAAAGTGCGGCAAGGGTCATGATGGAGTTTGTAGAGCTGGATCTTGCTACAAGTGTGGCAAGTAGGGGCATATGGCCAAGGACTGCCCCAAGGGGTTTGCAGTGTGTTTTCACTGCAACCAGACCGGACACCGGGAGGCAGAGTGTCCGCCACCATCAGAGCTACCGATAGTCGGCCAGTGAAGGCCGAGGCGCCAAGGGCATGAGAGAGAGCCTTTCAGTTGACCGCGGAGGAGGTCCGTGCAGCGCCTGATGTCGTGGCTGGTATGTATTCTTTCGTGTATTTATTTTGATGTTGAGATATTATGCTTATATTATGTTATGCATCGGTACTTTTCTTGTGAATTTTGTACCTGCGTTGGTGTTATTTGATTCGGGTGCGAGTCGGTGTTTTGTATCTTTAGCTTTTAGTCAGCATATCAGTATTAGTCGTGAGGCATTGAGTCGGCCTCTAAGAGTTTCCATAGCTGACGAGAGGGTGATATATGCCACGGAGGTGATCTGTGGGTGCGTATTCGAGATTTTCGGTGTTGAGTTCCTGATTTATTTAGTTCCTATTGCGATGGGTGATGTCTGTGTCATTGTGGGCATGGACTGGTTGAGCAGATTCGGTGCGGTTATCGACTGCGAGCGGCAGCTGGTGACCATACGAGACCCTAGTGAGGGAGTTCTTACGGTGTACGGCGAGGGTACACGTTCTGGGTCAGCGTTTTGTTCGGCCGCTAGGGTGAGGCAGTGTCTACAGCAGGGCTGTAAGGGCTTTGTGGCATATTTGATGGATACGCGGGTTGATTCAGAGAGGTCGAGGTCAGTTGAGGAGGTTCCGATGGTGCGTGAGTTCCCGAATGTGTTTCCAGAGGATTTGCCGGGTGTGCCTCCCGTGAGGCAAGTGGAGTTCAGTATCGATTTGGTTCCGGGGGCCGCGCCTTTCGCCAAGGTGCCTTTTCGCCTTGCACCTCCAGAGATGCAAGAGTTATCCTCGCAGCTTCTGGAGCTGCTGGGAAAGGGATTTATTCGGCCGAGCAGCTCGCCGCGGGGAGCGCCTATCCTTTTTTTCAAGAAGAAGGATGGTTCACACCGGATGTGCATTGATTACCGGGAGTTGAATAAGTTGACGGTCAAGAACCGTTACCCGTTGCCGAGGATCGACGATTTGTTCGATCAGTTACAGGAAGCATCTTGGTTCTCCAAGATCGATTTGAGGTCTGGATATCATCAGGTGAGGGTGCGAGATGAGGACATCCAGAAGACAGCGTTCAGGACGCGTTATGGGCATTACGAGTTTGTGGTGATGCCTTTCGGGCTCACCAATGCCCCGACAGTGTTCATGGATCTCATGAACCGAGTGTGCAGGCCGATGTTTGATCGGTCGGTGATTGTATTCATCGACGACATTTTTGGTATATTCGAGATCTAGAGAGCAGCATGAGGAGCATTTGAGGGAGATCCTCGGAGTTCTGAGATCGGAGAGGCTTTATGCCAAATTCTCCAAGTGTGATTTCTGGTTGCGAGAGGTCCAGTTCCTAGGGCATCTCGTTAACCAGAAAGGGATATTGGTCGACCCGGCCAAAGTTGAGGCAGTGATGAGTTGGAAGGTGCCGAGGTCACCCTCCGAGATCAGGAGTTTCTTAGGGTTGGCAGGTTATTATCGGAGATTTATCAGGGATTTCTCTAAGATCATAGTGCCACTTACCAGGTTGACCCGGAAGGGTGTCGCTTTTTCATGGGGCCCCGAGCAGCAGGCCTCCTTCGTGACGCTTCGCCAAAGGTTATGCGAAGCCCCGTTGTTAGACCTCCCGGAGGGGATGGAGGACTTTGTGGTATACTGTGATGCGTCGATCTTGGGGTTGGGAGCGGTGCTGATGTAGAGAGGGCATGTGATAGCATACGCATCAAGGCAGCTGAAGCCTCATGAGACGAGGTATCCCACCTATGATCTAGAGTTGGGGGCAGTGGTGTTCACCCTCAAAATTTGGCGTCACTATCTGTATGCGGTTCGGTGTACGATATACACGGACCATAAGAGCCTGAAGTATTTGATGGATCCGCCTAACCTAAATGTGCGGCAGAGGAGGTGGTTGGATGTGGTCAAGGATTATGATTGTGAGATCCTGTACCATCCGGGCAAGGCTAATATGGTAGCCGACGCCCTGAGTCACAGGGCGGAGAGCGCCCCATTGCAAGATGTATGTTTGCGATTGACCGTGATGGCTCCGGTGTTGGACACCATTCGTGGAGCACAGGCTGAGGACGTGAGATCGGAGAATTAGAAGAGAGAGCGAGTTATTAGATTGGTATCGGAGTTTGTTATCGATGGTCGAGGGCTTATGACATTTCAGGGATGTATATGGGTACCGTTTGTGGGAGGGACGCGTACCATTTTGATGGAAGAGGCTCATCGGTCGAAATTATCGATCCATCCTTGGGCCACTAAGATGTATTTAGACCTGAGGAGACATTATTGGTGGCCCTGTATGAAGAAGGATGTTGCGTGGTTTGTTGAGAGGTGCTTAACCTGCCGTAGGGTTAAGGCCGAGCACCAGAGACCGCATGGTAAGTTGCAGCCGTTGGAGGTTCCCGAATGCAAGTGGGAACAGATTACCATGGATTTTATCACCAAATTGCCAAGGAATGCTAGGGGAGTCGATGCAATTTGGGTGATTGTGGACAGGTTGAAAAAGAGCGCCCACTTCCTTGCTATCAGTGAGAGTTCTTCCGCAGAGAAATTAGCAGAGATATACGTGAGGGAAGTGGTATCACGGCATGGAGTGCCGATCTCGATTGTTTCAGACCGAAATGTGCATTTCACTTCCAGATTCTGGAAGAAGTTTCACGAGGAGTTGGGTACTAGGCTGCATTTTAGTACCGCATATCACCCCCAGACGGACAGAGTGAGCGGACGATTCAGACGCTCGAGGACATGCTCTGGGCATGTGTGTTGGACTTCGGGGGGAGTTGGGACACGTATTTTCCCTTGGCAGAGTTTTCCTATAACAACAGCCATCATTCGAGCATTGGTATGCCACCCTTTGAGCTGTTGTATGGGAGGAGGTGTCGGACACCCATTTGCTGGGGAGAGGTCGGGCAGCGTGTCATGGGTAGTACGGAGATTGTGCTACAAACGACATAGCACATACAGCGGGTCAGGCATAGATTGTTGACCGCTCAGAGCTGCCAGAGGAGTAATGCGGATAGACGACGATCCGAGCTCGAGTTCCAGGTCGGTGATTATGTTCTCCTGAAGGTATCTCCTTGGAAAGGAGTGATTCGACTTAGGAAGAGGGGCAAGCTAGGGCCCCGGTATATTGGGCCGTTTAGAGTGATCGCGAGGGTGGGCAAGGTAGCGTATCGCTTGGAGCTACCTGCGGAATTGGAGCAGAATCATAATACCTTCCATGTGTCTCAGTTGAGGAAGTGTATAGCCGACGAGTCGGCGGTAGTGCCGCTAGAGGACATTCAGGTGGATGCGAGCCTGAATTACGCGGAGAGACCAGTTGTGATTGTGGATCGGACGATCAAGGTTCTGAGGAACAAGGAGGTGCCTCTGGTACAGGTTCAGTGGCAACATCGGAAAGGATCCGAGTTGGCCTGGGAGCCAGAGTGTGAGATGCGGGAACAACATCCGAAGCTATTTCAGGGATGAGACTTCGAGGGCGAAGTCAGATTCAAGTGGGGGAGAATTGTGACATCCGAAATTTCAGGTATTATATTTATTCATTTTATTTTGAGTTTTGTGGAAGAACTCGGCGAGTTGGTGCATAGACTCGCCGAGTAAAGACGCGATTTCTCACCCGGATTAATGACCGAACTCGGCGAGTCGCATTGATGGACTTGGCGAGTCTGTGCTGTTTAATGAAACCCTAATTTCTCGGGTTTGGGGCCTATTTAAAGGGCCTTATGGCCGTTATTTGTGCTCACCAGCCCCCAGAGTGAAACCCTAGTGAGCTTGAGCGTTTGGAGTGAGAGAAGGAGCCATTGTTGACCTTGGAGGTGTTGTCTAGCAAGGGAAAAGAAGCTATAGCCAAGGGGAAGCAAGAGGATCAACTTCCTGAAGATCTGAGGTCCAGAACATCATGTTTGAGGTACTATTTTCGAACCATTCTCTGCTAAGGTGATGTTCATGTTGATTTAGGGCTTATTGAGCCCTTTTGTGGCTAGATCTAGTGCTCACTTGGTCCCTTAAGCGAGTTAGGTTTTGGATATGGACCCTTGGAGGTCCAGAGTGTCCCTTTGTCCAAGCTTTTTATGAATCCATGGAGGTTTTGGTTTGGGATCTTTGTACTTGAGGTCAAAACACCATTTATGAGTCATTAGGTGTGTTATGAGCGCCAAGACATGAACTTTACGTGATAAATAAGATTGGAAGGACTGGATCTATGAGTTAGTGGAACAGATCTGACCTCAGAAGGTCGTTTGGGGTTGTGCATGGAATGCACTCGCCGAGTCCATTGCAGACTCGACGAGTTGGTGCGGGTTGTTCAGTGATTTCGAACCAGGGGTTGAGTAATCGAGTCGGGTGAGTGACTCGGTGAGTCGGAAGGGACTCAGAGGAATCAGGTCCCCGTAGAGACTCGGCGAGTCCACGCTAGACTCAGCAAGTTGAGTTGACCGTTAACCATTGACCAGAGTTGACCGTTGTTCACTTGATAGGGTTAGTCAATCTTAGTTGGGAAAGTGTTAATTAGAGATGTATTGGGTTATAGGAGGACTATAGCTCGGGAGATCGAGCACTAGTGATTTCAGGGATTTACGAGTTACTGAGATATGCGAGGTGAGTCTTCTCACTATACTTTACCTTGAGTAGGTAATCAGAGTTATGTGACAGAGTATTTGTATGCTATATGTATGTTATGTGTTGTACTGCATTATTTCTATGTGATTTATGTTGTGCATGTTTATAAAGTTGGAACCGGAAGGTTCACAGAGTTAGAACCAGAGGGTTCACAGAGTAGGGTCCACGGACCCACAGAGTTATAGCCTCAAGTGGCTAATATGTGCTATGCATGGTATTTTGGGGAACTCACTAAGCTTTGTGCTTACAGTGTTTGGTGTTATTTGTTTCAGGTACTAGTGAGGATCGCGGGAAGGCGCCGGCCTGATCAGTACACACACGGGTTTTTTATGTTATGGGATCTTGGGATTTTTATATGCTACTAATTTGAGTTTCTAACAATGATGTTTTTATGAATATTGAATGAAGTGTGTTTTTATGAAATGCGAAAATTGTTTTGAAATTTACGGTGTTACATATATAACTAGTTTGGTACTAGGTAGAGTAAGTCATACAACATCATCATCTTGCCCCTCTCCTAACTGTGGCTTTTGAGGCTTGTAAGAGGTGCGTGTTAGATTATTTTATTTTACATCCTTGTACTTTAAGGCCATGCATTGACTAGTTATATGATATGGCCTAGTCCAACACTTGTTTAAGTATTTAAAGAAGAATATGATGAAATAGAAGCTAGTTATTTTGAAATCTTTTCTTATCTTTTTGCTACCACAATTCCAAGAGCATTTTACAGTCTCCCTTTCCTCTTTGTCTTTCATTTGGTGCCTAGATTCAGAGCATAAATGTTTCTTTTAATTAAGGATTTATTTGGTACAAATCTTAAATCTAAAGAACAACATATATATACAAGTGAATACTAGCATCTTTGGAGATATTTCCTTGCTTGGTAAATATCTATAGATAGCTTCTACTTTGGAGCTTATTGCCATCGTCATCAACTTTCTAATTGCCAAAAGCTACCAAATACTTCAAAGGTTGTAATCTATTCCTTTTTTATGGTTGTTCTAATATTTCCTAATCTTCGTAAAATGATACTCGGTGGGTAAAATGGTTTTAGTTTATTCAAATTTAAAAATGTTTACGTTGCTAACTATGTTAAATTTGTCATTATATTTAGACTGTTTTTGAATGTAAACCCAACAATTGGTATCAGAAATATTTTTGCAAGCTTGGTTAAATTATTTGTTAAGTTGGTAATATCTTTGTTTCTACATCATGTTTTTAAGAAAACCCATACATGTTTTCTATGACAAATATATAATTGTTAATTTTTCGTAACAAAAGTTTACATACATTGTTGTCACCAAAATTTGTTCAAAAAAACAAACGGTTGTTATATATATATATATATATATATATATATATATATATATATATATATATATATATATATATATATATGATGTGCATAAACTAGCCATGGACCTCTTGTGTTTTTATATGTGTTGATTTGATGAAATGGGTATAATATTTGTTTATTCATATGGTATGTAATAATTAAATAGATTGCTTTTAGAAATAATTTATTTTTATAAAAAATGTAACAAGATGGAGATAAAGATCATTTTGGAGGATCAACTTTTCACCCCATGATTTTATAAATTTTTCATAACTTTTACAAAACTATGTAGTTTTGGAGTTTGGATTTGTCAAAGCAAGTGAGAAGATTTTTGATACTTTTATGTCTCTTAGGAAGGACTTGACATTTTTGTTGTAGCTCAAAAAATATCACTAGATGGTTGGTTTATGCTCATATGTTTTGCATGCTTGTGTTGTTTAAATTTATGTTGATATTGTGTTATTATTGTTAAATTATATTTCACATGTATAAAATATTTTGAACATAAAAACATCACAAGGAGTTTAATTTTAATATAATATGTCATTTAACATAAAATTCTAAAAAAGTTTTAAAAATAAAACAAGTTTTATTAATGAAAACTAGCTAGCAGTAGCAAACAATAAATTTCTTCGATTAAACTTATATAAGTTTAAAGTTGCAATTTTAGAGAGCTATTAAACTCCAAACCTTATTTTATAAAAATATATATTTTTTTAAAAGTGTTATAAATGTTCTTAAGTACTCAAACGGTGAAACTTATTATTAGTTATTGTGACAACCCGATATTTCGAGTCAATGTAATGTAAAACCGATCAAATCTAGATCAAAATATAATTTTCCTAAAATCTTATTTGGGTTAATTAAAGTAGTGGGAATCGTATCAAGGTTTTCGTACATATAAAGAACCCTAAAATCTGACTTCGGATGAAGAAGTTATGAATTTTTGAAGAAATTCTTTAAACACGTCATTTTAATAAATAAATAATAAAAATAATTTCGGAATTTGCCAACGGAATCTAAATGAAAGTTGTAGATCTTGGTCTCACCTTCGCGTGGATATAAAGAACGTCAAAAACGGAGTTCGTATGAGGGAGATATGAATTTTAGAAATTTATTTAAAATAAATATAAATTTATTTATAAACTCCCGGTATTATCCGAAGGAGAGTCATCGGATAGGACCGAAGTACGCCCTGCGTACCTTCGTACGCCCCGCGTACTCAGATCAAGGGCCTCGGATCGTCCACGTCGCCCTATCCGAGGTTTCCGACCCGTCCGACCGACCCGTCCGACCCGATGTCCCATCCGACCCGCCGTCCCATCCGACCCGCCTCCCCAACGACCCGTCCCATCTGAAGCCGAGGCAGTCGAGGCTTCGGTCATGCATGACGTACGCGTACACGCTGCATACGAGCGTACGCCCCGCGTACCGAGGCGGTTCATCCTTCCTATAAATAGAATGCGAGACTTTCCGAAAAACTTGCTCATTTCTCTCTTTTCTCTCACGATCTTGCCTAGTTTTCCGTGCCCGTTCAAACCCGAAGCTCTGGTCTTTTTTCTCAAGTCCCGAGGGTCGATTTTACTCCCGAGATTCCCGAGAATCCCGAGAAAAATCCATTTCCCGAGACGAAACTCTGCCCGGTTTTCCATCTCGCTATCTTCAAACTTCCAAGTGAGTTCATACCCCTTAACTAATGTTTTAAACTATTTTAAATGTTTTATGGGGGGGGATACAAGTAGAATCATGCTACTTTTTATGTCAATCACATGTGATTAGTAAGTAGGATTATATTACTTATTACATCAATCACATGTGATTAATATACAACATTCAAAAGATTTGGCTACTCATTAGCCGTTTTACCAAACAGTTTCCTTCAAAAGATTTTTATAAACATTTTATATGTTTTCAAACTACTTATTACACTGTACTTCTTACTCTGTTTATCATACTTCAAACTTATTTACAACTGTGTTTCAAACAAATGTTTCTTTATACTCGAAACTGTTTTATTATACTTATGCCTTCAAATTGTTTTATAGATTGACATCAAGTCGATCTTCTCTTAAAATAATATTTCTGTTTCAAATGTTTTACAAAACTTATTCATGCTTTTATATTATAAACTGCATGCCTCTATATGTATAGTTATATAAGAAATGCTTAAAAGACTTAGGAAGACTATCCACCCTATTTCCTTTTCGCGCCTTGAGATGTGGTCTGGTGGGACATTGGGTATTCGTCCGAAAGCCGTTTAAAGATTTGTTATATATCATGTGTACATATATAGTCATAAAAGGTCCTTCCAAATTCATCCTATGCCCTTGGGTAGCAAGGGTATACATCCACGTCCATACGTACCACTTAGATTACTAGTAAGCTACCATATGGGTAGTTCAGGAAGATACTAGAACCATTACTAGAACGCGATATCATACAATGAGTCAGTTCATTCATGAGTCAATACTTTCTTGAACATTACAGTACAATTGCTATACTTGCTAGATAGGGAGAACACACATTACAGCTAGCACACGTAGAACCTTACATTACTCTACTATATTACTTACATGATAACACTTATAGGAGTACTTTTGCATAGATATATCAGGAGGAGTCCTATTACATTTTATATGTATCGAATCCGTTATTAAATCCGTGTTCTTACCTTTACCTTGTGATAAAATCACATAATCGACGAGATAGAATGGATTATTATCCTAGTACCAGAGGATACGTATTGAGGGATTGACCATTCCTAGAATCTCTGTTAGCTACAGAGGTAAAAGTACATCCACGGATGTCAAACGGTTGGTACCATTACAGGTGCACAATTAAGGGATTAACTATTCCTATACCCAGCTGTTAGCAACAGAGGTAAAGAGTACATCTACGGATGGCTTAAAGTTAACGTTAACAGTTACCCTAGTACCAAAGGGTATGATTCAGGTTAGTTATATTAGTACCTATATTTGTGACTCATTCACA
Source organism: Lactuca serriola (assembly GCF_051521515.1). Classification (NCBI taxonomy): domain Eukaryota; kingdom Viridiplantae; phylum Streptophyta; class Magnoliopsida; order Asterales; family Asteraceae; genus Lactuca; species Lactuca serriola. Next base: position 226,309,625 of record NC_136410.1, on the reverse strand, counting down.
TAACCAATGAGGTAAAATTATATTTAGGTATCCTAGTACCAAAGGATACAATTTCTTATAATGATAATAATAGTAACACATTTAGGTCTTGGTAGAAGACTACAAAGAGCACAGTTAAGTCTTGGTAGAAGACTCCTTTTGTTACTAATAGGAATCATAGGGATTCTAGGGTTTTTCAAACATTTACAGTTGAGCTACAAACATTTTCATATTTATACTAGCTTTCTTTCAAAGAAATGTCAAGTCTTAGAAATTATAAGTTTTCACAAATTAAGACACATTAATACTTATGATCTCACCAGCTTCAAAGCTGATACTCGCTTTCAAAATTACTTGTATCCTCAGGTCATCATAGATAGGTACCGATGCAAGGAGAAAGGAAGATGGAGCTTATTCAAGACTTATCTTTCATTTTGATTTAATGCTTTAGTGTTTATCAAAATTTGACAGAATACAATTGTATAATAATTATTTTATTAATGCAATGGATGATGTTGTTGCTTGTTTACTACTTTACATTGTTGTTGATATTATACATGACGTCCTCCGCCCCAGAACGTTTCCGCCGTTCTTGGTTTTGGGGTGCGACAGATTGGTATCAGAGCATTGTTTATAGTGAATTAAGTATATCAACCCATAAAAGATATACTAACTATAAATACATAAGGGATTAAAAATACTCTGACCAAGAGTTTATACTTTAAATAGTAAAATATTTAAGTAAGTATACGTGCTGCATTCATACTAAAATCAATGTCATTAGGACAGTACAAAAGAATTACGATTGTTGGGCAACACAAGTGGGCTTAGAGACATATATGGTCAAAACTGGGAAGATATAGCATGATCACCTATATTATCCGAGGGTTGACTAGCATGTGCCTAAGTTTAAGTGTGTGGTTGCAACAATGCTAAAATCTTACCAACCCTACCACAATGAGAACAATACAACATAACATTAAAAATTTAAAATACTATAGGAGTATTTGGTGTTACTATAAGTACTTTATACTTGAGAATTAAAACGGGATCTTCATTACTAAGTTGATAGTTGCTAAGTGGATACACTGAGGCTACATGTAATTAGGATGTTATAGACTCAGAATCTGTGATAATTTTGCCTTACCCCTATTCTGCGTGAATAAGGAGTTAAGGTCACTTATTCAAAGGTCTATCCCGTTTAGATTACACATAGCTGGTATGCACTTCACAAATAGCGATGTAACTAATGAAGGTTTTCTAAATAATTATCTAGATAGTTCGTCTAATGATTATCCTTTTACCCTAAATTCTCACATAGAAATCATAACTGGACTCCATCCCCTTGACAACCAATATCTTCCGAATGAAGTCATAGCTGGTTGGATTGGAGAAGAACCAGAGAATGATCATTCGATCCCCTTGGATGATCACCATGATGAAGACCTTTCTTATGATGCTAACCCCGATCTAGAGGTTGAGAACCTACCCCGAGCAGCTCCTGTTTCAATTCCTAACCCTCTTCCGGCTTTTCATGGCCCGACCCTGAGTGAGTGGAATGCTTGGAAACAGGGAGCCAAGGACAAGATCAGTTTATGCTATTTAAGGGCGACCGAAGCTTTTACGACTTGAGCAATGAGGGCTTAGCAGATATAGTCTTGCCAATCTTAGTCCGCAGAGAGGCCAGAAATGAGATTCAAGGCAGGACAGCCCTACATCAGATTATAGAAGTAGTCGCCTGTGCTAGAATGCATACCCTCCACACCATTCTTCTAGAGGATGCTCACGAGAGATCAGAGAGAAACCACGAAACCCTGCTGCAAGCACTGGCTGAATCACGAGCCGAATTCATAGAGCTCCGAGTACGCCAGATGGTGTTCGAAAGACACCTACTTGACAAGGAACGTCAATTGGTTGAACTAAGAGTTCACCAGAGGGATGGCCGTCGCCGTAGTAGACGCTTTACTTTATTTTCCCTTATAAAAAGAAGTCGTGTTTTTTCTGTCTATGCCCGATGTGGTATTTTCTATGAAATTATCTTGTTCCGTAAGTACTTTAGTTAGGTCTTTATGCTGTCAGGAACTATCTTCTGTGGATATGATGTAAGACCTTTACAAGGTCATTTTCCTAGACCTTTACGTCGTAAATATCCAAGATAGTGTCAGCCGGCTAACTTTTGTGTCATTTCCTTCATTCAAGTACTCTTATCATACTTTCATTGGAGTCTATCTGAATCATACTTTAGTCAAGTCATTGGACTATGGTGATTCATTCCAAGAGACACTTCCAAGTCTCTTTCAGTGGTTGGATCTTGTTATTCACCAACCCACGATACCTCAGCTCGAACGACAAACGTCTTGAGACCATTCTACGAACATACTTCCATTCCGTACTAGGACTACATCATAGGGATGTAGGTCAAACCTTCGCAAACATGCTTTCATTCTTTAACCAGGACTGCATCATAGGGATGTAGGTCGAACTTTCGAGATCATACTCTTACTCTTTTCATGAACAATCTAAGTACATCAGGGTCAACCAGAATCGCTCACAAATCTTTACTCTTTCGTGTTACAGAATCATTTCGCCAAAGAAAAACGAGCAACCCATCAACCAAGCACCAACCCTCCAGATCGATGCAGCTACCGTTCAAGCTGCAGTCTCGGCTGCCGTGTCAGCTTTTCTGACCTACCTTCATGCTAACAATGCGAATGTTAGCGGGATTATTAACAACAATTCCAATCCAAGTAACAATCAAATACCGCAACTAGCGGCAAACTACCACGACACCCCGATTTCCAAGACGAAGAGTAACAAACGGAAGTTTTGGGATAAAATGAAGGACAAATCGCGTAAAGGGACGAACAAGAAACAACCACGGGTAACGACCTTCACAACTACGACATCTATACCTCCTACTACCATCCCTTCGGAAACACCAGTTGTCCCTAACCCAGCCCGACAATATGCAGGAAATCTCCCAAATTGCGTCAAATGTAATTATCACCACCTTGGACCTTGTCGGGGGAAGTAGTGCTCAAACTGCAACAAAAAGAGGCACACCAAACGTTACCGCAAGAGTCTATCAAAACCGATCAACAACTCGCCCAACGCCGATGGAAATCCGACTTGCTATCACTGTGGTGAGTATGGGCACTATAAAAGAGATTGCCCGAAAAAGGAAAGCACCTACGTTCCCATAACTCCTACCCGACGTTTCACTTCCACCACCAATGTGGGTACTGTCCATATATGTCACCAATGCGGTGAAATTGGACACCTCCAGAGGGATTGCCCGATAACGTAGAACTTTGGCGCAGACGAGAAGATTCTCAGGATCACAGCTGCAGGAGAGCCTGCTCAGGAACCACGTTAATGTATTTAAGGCGTTTCGTTGTAACAGACTTATAAACTACCTAGAACTAGTGCAACTAGAGTCTTACCTTTTGCGAGATCCTGTCTGTATAGGGAGTCTCGTGCGGCGTATACTTGTCTTTTGTAGTATATCTAATTCGCAGCATTAGTCTTGTGGTAAATCTAAAGTACTGTAACTCTTGTTCATGGTTGCACGGTTGTGTTTTATCTGTAAACGTCTTATGTTTAATTCTAATGTCTTTAAAGTTTCTGTATGATTCCGACATTATCATACAATCAGATTCCATTTGATCGACGCGAAAACAACTCCATACGTACGTCCCTATCTTCTAGATCACTTTTCCAGCGAAGCCGTCATATCAGAACGCCGAAGTACTCGTTCCAGGAGTACCTCTTAGTTATTTTTCTTTCCGAAGAAATCCCCGAAGTACCCCTCGTGCAGTACGTCAAGTTCAATCCAGGAATTCATGCGGATGATCTATCACTGAGGAAGGTATACATAAGAGTGTTATATAATCAAGGTTCTACAGGTTTAGAATTGATGATTCCGCCTTAACTCTTTTCCTCCTTGGGATGTGAGGGTAAGGAAGAATCAGTTATTCGACTACCTTTTCAATCTTAATTATATACGACTCGTATACACGAAATTGTGATCGTGAAGCCCGGTATGAATTCTAAAATGGACTTCAGGACGGATAAACTGCCTAAGTATACGAGTAATCACATCGTCATGTGAGCAAACTTAGAACCCAGTACAACTCCCGAAAACAGATCACCCTATAGTTTAAACACCCACAGAGATACAAGAACAACACGAGCAACTTGGCGAACCACACAGAAATAGAATTAGAAGACTAGGTTTCTCACCCTAGAGAACCCCGGTCAGATTCTTCCAGAGATCGATGGATCGCATCGTATGTGCCTCGGTTATCGAGGAATCCGTCAAGATTTTCATAGAAATCGTTATCTCTGCCTCACATAGACAAAATGGTTGAGCAAACGTAAGGAAAGAATCTACTTTTAGAAATGGACCTGAGATCCGAATATCACCAGTTCGATGTGTTAGGGAAGGATGTCAGTAAGACTATCTTCCGAATTCGATGCGGACACTTCGAGTCCGTAGTGATACCTTTCGGATAGGACCAGTACACCCATGGTTTTCATGAGATAAATGATTAGGGTTACGTCTTTCTTACTTGGATCGATTCGTTATTTCTCCATGAAATGACTTACTTATCTACCCTCGTAGTAAGAAGAAAACCCATGAAAACAATTCCTACAGAGGAACTTTTAGCAAAGTTCTCTAAGCACGAGATTTGGAAATTGAAGAGTCAAATTTCTAGGACACACTGTTAGTAATGTGGGAAATTTTGAGTACTCTTTCAATTTTCCAAAACATTTGAGTATTCATCGACACCAGAAAAGCCGACAGCTTTCGCCAAATTTTAGGTCTTACCGACCTACCGCCTTAGTTCATTCAGAACTCCTCGCAAGCTTCAGAAACTCGTACGACTTTGACCCAACGAGGGGTGGCCTTTGACTGGGAAGTTACGCAAGAAAAGGAACCTTTGAGATTCCAAGTGAGTGACCAAAATCTTTAGGATAACTCACTTGGGGAATGGCTTTATACGCTTCGTAAAGCGTGAAAAGCTAAATCCAAGTTAGTTAGGACCTCCGAGATTCTTATCGGAATCTGTCCTATGCCTCGCACAAACTAGACCTACTCCGCGAACTCAGTAACATACTTTCTACTTTTCGCATCTCGATCGTGAAACCATAACTTTCCGTTAGGACTCTTACAAGTCCATTCGTCAAGATCCTTGCCTTCGTATCAGAACCGTAGTGACCCTCGACCGATAGGTCAAGCGGACGAAGAAACGCCATCGCCAGTTAGTGAAGGTTCGTTGGAATGCCAACCGAGAACCCGTTATCACTTAGGTGCGCTAGAACCAATCGATTAGGAAGTTTCCTCCTCACGACTCGATCATTCGTGCATACTTCCTTGCTTAAATTCTAATTTCGGGACGAAATTCCTTCTAACGGGGGGATGATGTGACAACCCGATATTTCGAGTCAATGTAATGTAAAACCGATCAAATCTAGATCAAAATATAATTTTCCTAAAATCTTATTTGGGTTAATTAAAGTAGTGGTAATCGTATCAAGGTTTTCTTACATATAAAGAACCCTAAAATCTGACTTCGGATGAAGAAGTTATGAATTTTTGAAGAAATTCTTTAAACACGTCATTTTAATAAATAAATAATAAAAATAATTTCGGAATTTGCCAACGGAATCTAAACGAAAGTTGTAGATCTTGGTCTAACCTTCGCGTGGATATAAAGAACGTCAAAAACGGAGTTCGTATGAGGGAGATATGAATTTTAGAAGTTTATTTAAAATAAATATAAATTTATTTATAAACTCCCGGTATTATCCGAAGGGGAGTCATCGGATAGGACCGAAGTACGCCCTGCGTACCTTCGTACGCCCCGCGTACTCAGATCAAGGGCCTCGGATCGTCCACGTCGCCCTATCCGAGGTTTCCGACCCGTCCGACCCGCCGTCTCATCCGACCCGCCTCCCCACCGACCCGTCCCATCCGAAGCTGAGGCAGTCGAGGCTTCGGTCACGCATGACGTACGCGTACGCGCTGTGTACGAGCGTACGCCCCACGTACCGAGGCGGTTCAGCCTTCCTATAAATTGAATGCGAGGCTTTCCGAAAAACTTGCTCATTTCTCTCTTTTCTCTCACGATCTTGCCTCGTTTTTCGTGCCCGTTCAAACCCGAAGCTCTGGTCTTTTTGCTCAAGTCCCGAGGGTCGATTTTACTCCCGAGATTCCCGAGAATCCCGAGAAAAATCCATTTCCCGAGACGAAACTCTGCCCGGTTTTCCATCTCGCTATCTTCAAACTTCCAAGTGAGTTCATACCCCTTAACTAATGTTTTAAACTATTTTAAATGTTTTATGGGGGGGGGGGGGGATACAAGTAGAATCATGCTACTTTTTATGTCAATCACATGTGATTAGTAAGTAGGATTATATTACTTATTACATCAATCACATGTGATTAATATACAACATTCAAAAGATTTGGCTACTCATTAGCCGTTTTACCAAACAGTTTCCTTCAAAAGATTTTTATAAACATTTTATATGTTTTCAAACTACTTATTACACTGTACTTCTTACTCTGTTTATCATACTTCAAACTTATTTACAACTGTGTTTCAAACAAATGTTTCTTTATACTCGAAACTGTTTTATTATACTTATGCCTTCAAATTGTTTTATAGATTGACATCAAGTCGATCTTCTCTTAAAATAATATTTCTGTTTCAAATGTTTTACAAAACTTATTCATGCTTTTATATTATAAACTGCATGCCTCTATATGTATAGTTATATAAGAAATGCTTAAAAGACTTAGGAAGACTATCCACCCTATTTCCTTTTCGCGCCTTGAGATGTGGTCTGGTGGGACATTGGGTATTCGTCCGAAAGCCGTTTAAAGATTTGTTATATATCATGTGTACATATATAGTCATAAAAGGTCCTTCCAAATTCATCCTATGCCCTTGGGTAGCAAGGGTATACATCCACGTCCATACGTACCACTTAGATTACTAGTAAGCTACCATATGGGTAGTTCAGGAAGATACTAGAACCATTACTAGAACGCGATATCATACAATGAGTCAGTTCATTCATGAGTCAATACTTTCTTGAACATTACAGTACAATTGCTATACTTGCTAGATAGGGAGAACACACATTACAGCTAGCACACGTAGAACCTTACATTACTCTACTATATTACTTACATGATAACACTTATAGGAGTACTTTTGCATAGATATATCAGGAGGAGTCCTATTACATTTTATATGTATCGAATCCGTTATTAAATCCGTGTTCTTACCTTTACCTTGTGATAAAATCACATAATCGACGAGATAGAATGGATTATTATCCTAGTACCAGAGGATACGTATTGAGGGATTGACCATTCCTAGAATCTCTGTTAGCTACAGAGGTAAAAGTACATCCACGGATGTCAAACGGTTGGTACCATTACAGGTGCACAATTAAGGGATTAACTATTCCTATACCCAGCTGTTAGCAACAGAGGTAAAGAGTACATCTACGGATGGCTTAAAGTTAACGTTAACAGTTACCCTAGTACCAAAGGGTATGATTCAGGTTAGTTATATTAGTACCTATATTTGTGACTCATTCACATAACCAATGAGGTAAAATTATATTTAGGTATCCTAGTACCAAAGGATACAATTTCTTATAATGATAATAATAGTAACACATTTAGGTCTTGGTAGAAGACTACAAAGAGCACAGTTAAGTCTTGGTAGAAGACTCCTTTTGTTACTAATAGGAATCATAGGGATTCTAGGGTTTTTCAAACATTTACAGTTGAGCTACAAACATTTTCATACTTATACTAGCTTTCTTTCAAAGAAATGTCAAGTCTTAGAAATTATAAGTTTTCACAAATTAAGACACATTAATACTTATGATCTCACCAGCTTCAAAGCTGATACTCGCTTTCAAAATTACTTGTATCCTCAGGTCATCATAGATAGGTACCGATGCAAGGAGAAAGGAAGATGGAGCTTATTCAAGACTTATCTTTCATTTTGATTTAATGCTTTAGTGTTTATCAAAATTTAACAGAATACAATTGTATAATAATTATTTTATTAATGCAATGGATGATGTTGTTGCTTGTTTACTACTTTACATTGTTGTTGATATTATACATGACATCCTCCGCCCCAGAACGTTTCCGCCGTTCTTGGTTTTGGGGTGTGACAGTTATTAAATTTAAATTTTGATCGCCTCATATTTAAAAATTTTGGATTTTATAAAAGAACATTGTGAAAATGTGATTTTAGATAAAAGTGTTAAAATGTGACTTTAAATAAAAAGGTATACCATGGTTTATTTAATGCATGCAGTAACCATTATATAATATGTTTTTTAACTAGAGTTGTAAAAACATCAAAGACCCTGTATAAAACTCAAATCTATGCAATCCGTTTTCAAAGCACTTGCACGTCTCTTGACACGCTAGTGGGAAAATATCAACTAACCACTTATTGTTATCTTTTGATGGCGGGGGTGTGTATGCGATTTCTATAACCAAGTTATAGGTCGATTACACAAGTTTTTTAAATTGTATGATTTGATTGGAAATCTTTTATGATAAAGGATACCTAAGCAAGAAAGTTCCAAGGCATAAACGAGATCAAACATGTCAATGAAATTTTGTTATTAGCGATCCCATAAATCTATGAATTATATAATAGAATATAATTAGAAGGGTATTAGTTATTGAAGATTTAAATATCAAAAATAGTAAATGAATTTTGTTAAAGTTTTATAGATTAAAACAAAATACAATCTCATTTCCATGCATCATATTTCACTTACTGAATTAAATAAAACAATAACATTCTTAAAAGCGTTATCTCAAGACAACCTGCTTTGAGCAGAAAACCTAAACATGATACCTTGTGCCATTATTGTGATACTGCAAATGGTTGTAAAATAATAACTAGGAACAGTTAGTTTCGACTTCCAGGAAGTCTTGGATAATTTATATGTATATCTAATATTACGCCAGGTTAAGAAAATATTCCAATAATACTGTGATATTTATGTTTTGCTAATTAAAACAATGGAAGAATACAAGGCTGAAAAGAGTGATCATGTGTGATATAAGAGGCTCACAGTTTATGGAATGGACACATTTAGGCCCAAGAAATCAAAGAAGATAGATTATTTTTTCTTTGTGGAGAAACATCACACTGGAAGATGAACTATCCCTCTTATCTGAAAAGAAAGGCTGGAGAGACTAGTACTTCAACTATCTACTAGATAGAACTTATGATTTTCATTTGACTTACATTTGGTGCCTAAATTAAGATCATAAATGTTGCTTCTCTTTAAGGATTTTTTTTATAAATCTTAAATACTAAGAATAACACACACACACACACACACACACACATATATATATATATATATATATATATATATATATATATATATATATATATATAAGTGAATAATAGAATCTTTGGTGGTATTTCGTTGCTTGGTGGATATCTCTAGAGAGCTTCTACTTAAAAGCTTGTTGCCATTTTCATCAACTTACTAATTCCAAAAGGAACCACAGAGTTCAAAGGTTGTAATATTTTCCTTTACTATGGTTAATTTAATCTTTCTTAAGCTTTTAAAAATGATTCTTGGTGGGTAAAATGGTTTTAGTTTATTCAAATCTAAATACGTTTTCGTTGCTAATTGCATTGAATGTGTGACTATAATAAGAGTATTTTTGAATATATACCCAACAATTCAACCATTCTAATTCATATTATTCTAACTTCATTGTTTTTCCCCAAAAAATGACCGACTATGCATTTCATAATAAATAGATTATTCAAAGATTAAACAAATATGTTTCGTCAAGTCTCAATAAAGATCATGATGAATCTCAACATCTTGAATTATTCTTATTCTTACCAAGTACTCGTCGCTTCCAGCCTCACATGCTTGTGTCGGTGGATTGATCACGTTTTAATTATACTCACATAATGCATTTCATTCAACTTCGAGAATCATATTATGAAAAATGATACAAGTATACATCACCTCACTCATTTTCTCCTCTTCAACAAAAACCATGGGGTATTTCAGTATATATGCCAATGTTTTTTAAGTGCACCAAACGCTCATTCTACATCCGTCCCCAACTTCTCTTAAGCTCTAAAATTCTACATTCTTTGATCATTTGGACAAGATAATGAATTTACAAAACAAGAACGATTTGGATTCTCTAATCAATCTAAACAAGAACTAGTTATCATCACCATCCCTTCTATTGGATGCATTCCAAAAGAGTAAGGTTTATGCTAAGGCCAAACACCTAGGACAAGATTCTTCATTTTGGGCCTCGCAACCATCATGTACTATGAAACCTCTAATCATCAAGAAAATTGATTAAGGAAAACCGATTAAGAAGGATGATGACCTTCCAAGATTCGATCCTTTTCCTACTCCAGCAATTTTGCTTGTCACTGTAGAGGTATAAAAGATCATAATTTTAATCACTCTTAGAGCTCTTATCAGAGACAAATGAAAATTTATTAGCATCAACCAAAGTTCACACCAATAGTCAAATGAATTTGTATCAAGAGACCAAGGACATATCAATAGAAAAGAAAGATCAAATTAAAAAAGCTTTGAGAGAAAGTCTTATTATTTAATTTCTCAGAGAAAAAAAACTAGATTATCTTCCATATGGGTCGATCTGGAATCCATATAAAAGAAATTTTCATCACCATATGACTAGTTCAAGACATGTAAGCTTCCATATTTTGATTATGAACAAATTGATCTCCCTCTGTCTCTATTTGCTCCCTATTACTCATTATTTCTGAGACTGTTTCCCAATGCTCCCGTCAACAAACAAATTTTTGGTGAAAGGAAAAGACTTAAACAATTTTACAATATCCAAGCCAAGAAGGGCATCACCTCTAGTCTTTAAATAAGATTATCTCTATTTCTGGATGTGGAGAGAAGTCATTCACTCGTTTAGCTAAGAAAGTTTTTATAACATTCAGTTTCAGGATGTTTCTTATTTCAGGATATCAAATCGTAATTTGATCAAGTAAAGGTCTCAAGCTTCAAGTGATGAAGTTTGGACCTTATTAGATGTTGATAATGTTGGTTAAGTGATTTAATCATCTGAATTATGTATTGGAACCAAATGGGCAAAATGGGAAAAAGTGATATTTTGGTAGTTTTGCATATTGTGTTCTAATTGCTATAAGTTCAAATTATTTGGATAGAATTATGGGGTTTTGTTACTACCTTGGCGTTCATATAAATATCATTGAAAACGGGTTTAGAACGAAGATGCTATGATTGTTTGAAGTTGGAATGGAATCTGAGAAATATGTCACCCCAATGTTGTAAGAAGGTTACCACGACGCAGTGAGTTTTACATCCTAAGCCCATAAAATTAAGATTACACCATATTTAAAGGCTCTACCTTCGTGTTTTGGTCATTTTGGAGCCTTTATCATATATTGAGATTCTCCTCTCTCTCCTCTCATCCACGTTCTTGTGATTTTATGGATTTAGAGTTTTGTGTTCTTGGAAGAATTGGTTTTGAAGCATTTCAACTAAAGAGATCAACCCTCATTCCACCTATGGACTTTTATAAGTCATAAAGTTTCAAGTTTTATTGTGTTTCTTCATTTGATCTTTGAGTATTTGATGTTATTGCTCATTTTAATGAGTTTTGCTCCCTTTGAGGCTTGTTCCATTGAGTTTGGAGAACTCTAAAGGTTTTGATTGATGTTTATATTTAATTTGTTGGATTTATTTCAAAAATAGTTTCATAAACTTGAAATTTTTGGCAAACGAAAGAATTGATTTTCGAAAATAACATAACTAGTTTATTACCCACCAAGGATCATCCTTCAAGAAATGGAAAGAAAAACACCAACCGTAGAAGAGATTAAGAAATAACAATCTTCGTTATTCTTTGGGCCCTCAAGGGGAGGCTTGAATTTGATCAAGAATGTGGAACCTTTGAGACACCAACAAGCAATCAACTTGATGTAAAGATGCTAGTGTTTATGACGAACTCTTAATCTTGAAAGCAAAAAACCAAGTATTGCTTACAAAAGAGAAAAATGCAAGCAACCTCAACTCTAACATTCAAAGAAAGAGAGGAATGAGAGAGGGAGATAGAGAGTTACAATTTTTGTCTCGAAGAGTATCCCAAAGTGAAAGCCTCAAGTCTAGTTAAAGTAGGAACAATGTCTAAGAGTCCTTAACCCATTAAGCACTTATGACACTAGACCAACATGTTTCTTATGCATGGAAGCCATGCCTAATACTTTTGATTGAACAAACAAAAAAGCCGTGCTCTCTCTTTACTCTCCATTCTCAATTTAAAGAAGAAAAAGAAAGCATGTGCTTTATATTTTATAAATAATTTTATAAATTATAAACTTTAACTTTTTAGTAAAAGAAAAAATATTTATCTAGTCCAAAATATTGTGCATGACTTATTAATTCGTACCATATGAAATATGTAATGTTACTTGCCATTGAAAATTGTTATTTCCATGAAAAATATAATTTCCCAATAATTATAAGAGTTTATAAATATTTGTTAAAATTAATTTCTAATAAATAATCTATTGTATCAAGTTGTTGTTAGTGTGACCATTTAGCATCATATATTAATTAGCAATATCATTTTAATATGACTCTTGAGCATACAAGATGTTTCATATTTCTGGTCATTTAGTGGAGTACAGAGTGCATGCAAGAGCCCTTTTTACTCCATACATGAAGAAAAGTGAGTTTTGGACATATTATGATCTAGGGCTTTAGATCTTTCTTGTTTAGGGCTTCTTAATGCATAATGTTGGAAAATTTATCCATTCATACATTATAAGGAATCAGATCTAAAAGCTTCAAACTTGGATTTAATGGATTAAGTCATCCCAGAGTTGTTGGAGCAGGGCAACCACGACAAAGTTGTCCAACGGTTGTAATGCGATTTTTGGGTTTTAGATTTGTGCTTGTTAGCAAGAATACCTGACTGTTTTCTCCATTTGTGACCATGACATGATCAAGGTGTTTGGCCATGACACGATGGTCAATATTGGTTGACCATTGACTTTTTAACCAATTTGACTTATGGTCAAACTTGGGTAGAATCAAGTATTTGGCTAAGGATTGGTCTCGGTTTGGTATTAGGTAGCTTGTATGATCCGTTCTGGTGTTGTGGTTGTTGTTGAGCTTCTGCCATTTAGCTTAAGTGAGTTTTCTCACTATATTACTTATGTCATTGTTGTTTTGGTTGGGCTACACGTCTAGTTATACTGATAGAAACTTGTCTATTTTTTAATGTTATTATGTTTTACTTGAGTTGTTGATGACCCAAGGTCATAGAGGACCCGTATGCGTTGTATTTGAGCCGCTTCTGACTCAGGCTCGTTGAGGACCCAAATATACTATATTGGAATCATTGAGGACATGGGGTTGGCACATACCTATTGAGTTGAAACTTACATGTTGTTGTTATATATGTTAACTTTTGTTGGGTTTTCTGTGCATCAAATACACTCTAAACTAGGCAGCGGAAGAACCGAAACTACGATATACCTAAGTGTACATGCATCCTATGGATCTATGGCTTCATGCTATTTACATCAACCCTAGAAAATATAAAACAAAGAAGAAAACATACTTCTTATGTAGCCTGTGATCTCTATGTTTGAGATCTTGATTCTCCATGAAGTTGCTTGGATGAGAGGACCCAAACCAGAATCCCTCTAATGGTATGACACCCAATGACACCAAAGAGTGGAATAAAAATAACTAGGAGAAGGGTCAATTTCCAAAAACCAAACGGGTTAGAACTCATCCATAAGAGGGGAAAGAAGAAGGGTTGGCGAAACTTCAAGCCTAGGTGCAAGGAGGAATGAAATCCCTAAGGCCCTATTTATAGCCTTGGATGCCTCCTTAGGTTTTTTACTCCTTCCCATGTGGGATGGAGGCATAACCACAAAATCTCACTCCTTTTCCATGTTGGATGGAGTGATTTTCATCCAACCATAATCCCATAAGGGTTTTAGAACATTCCTGATTAACCAACTATCGATTATTGAACTTTCAACCCTTTAGTTAATTAGATTGTTAATTAATTCCCAAAATATATTTCAAAAATATATTTCCAATTAGTTACTAATTGATTGTTAACCATAATAATTAACAAACCAATTTGTCCCTTTATTTATTCTACTCAATTTGGGTCTTGAGGGAAACCCAAAAGGACTCTGTTATTATTAGAAGTATTACCAATAGTTAATGACCTTTAACTCTATTCCAACAGTCTCCCACTTGGACAAATCATCAACTTTACGAGAACCAATATTTCTCCAATAATCAATAGAGAGTTAGCCATCCAAGGCTACTACCGAACTCTTGATCCAATCAAGATTCATCCCTTAGATAAGTGATCAAATATCCTTTCGTTATATGATATATGTATGATTTTGAGACATGGATTATGGTCAATCTCAAGAATTCAAGATTATGTTTTCCGATATAGATTTGTAATGATTGCATCTGACTACTAAATTGAACACATCAATTCTAGTCAGGGCTCGGCCAAGCACTTTAGATGTTAACACCAAATGATCGAGGGGCCCATAGATATCGCTTCTCTTGTTAAGGCAAAAGGAACGAATAAACTTCGACTACATAGTTTTTGTCTATTTCATCATGGCATACATGAATATACCCTTTATAACTACCAGTTACGGGTAGCGTTGGAGACCAATGCATAACAGAATCATAGAGCAAAACCCCACATGTATCTAGGTTTAAATAATAAAAGATATTATCGTCTTAGAATTACTCATGACTAGATCCATGAAGTAATCTGTAAGCGCGGGTTGGTCCAATACTTAAATCTCTATTAAGCACTCATGAGTGTTAGCACAATCTCTATGATATGTCCAATCATTATGGACAATCCACTAATACTCATGACAGTCTTGAATCACTACTTACTTCCAAGAATATGACCGACCATGGACGTTTGAGTAAATTGATACTCATGAAGTGGGTTCCAAACATGCAAAAGGAGAACACAGTAATAAGCTAATTGAAATGACTGATTTCCATCATATATTAAGATCTACACTCAATAATCGCCAAATTGAATTAACACTTATATTGCTTTAAATTCTCATGTTTAAGACAAACCAAACTAAAAGTGTTCAAGCCAATTCATTTGCAAATCTAATGCCTCTTGACTTTGTCTAACTGTTAGACTTGGTCAATGACATTGGCTTATGGAATGGATCGACAAGATTGTCTTTCGATGTGATATTGACTATGATGTCTTTTCATTTGATCCACTATCAAATGTGTTAGTACTTACTGAGTATGTTTCTTGTGAGATTGTATGATTTGGGATCCATACTCGAGGTAAGTTCACCCATAAAGTCGTAAGAACCTTCATAAGGACCATCAATGATTGAATTTTAACAAAGATGTCACTGATTAATTAGTGACATCTTTGTTGAGATTCAATCATTGATGGTCCTTATAAAGGTTCTTATGACTTTATGGGTGAACTTACCATGAGTATGGATCCCAAATCAATATACTCTAAGTATGTTAAATCCACTATGGTGTATTATATGGTACTCTTCCAAGCTAATATATCACCATTCCATAAAAGCATGAATTCCGACTGCGAATGTAATTGCCTTTATCAGTATGGAACTTAGCATCAATGTAACTCTTATAATTATCTCTTCTATACTATCAAGATCATCTCTTCTGTCCTATAAGGATACTTTAGAATGTTCTTGATCTTGATTTGTTAATTCTCACAAAATTGATCTAATCCAACTTGTCATGCACAAGGCATACGAGTCATCAGATATGGTACATGTCATGGCATATATGATCGATCCCATAACAGAAGTATGTGAGACA
Organism: Lactuca serriola; assembly: GCF_051521515.1. NCBI lineage: Eukaryota > Viridiplantae > Streptophyta > Magnoliopsida > Asterales > Asteraceae > Lactuca > Lactuca serriola. The sequence continues at coordinate 226,293,707 of NC_136410.1, read as the reverse complement.
CGACTCATAACCTCTAGTAGAAGTAGGACATTAGGATCGCTCAATGTCATGCCATATTAAGCATGAACCTTTCCAAGTTCTGCATGTCAACTTTCATCAACATATCATGTACTTTGGCCCAATCCAACAAATCAGTTAGATATATCTCCATAGATCCTTATTATGTACGTGTGTGGCATCCAACATGTATATCATAGTGAAAAATTCCCATACCAATCCAAGCTTTTACACATGCTAAGTTAGAATATAGTTTCCTATGAATCATACATTGTCTATGTACAATACAAGGGTGACTATCATGCTCCCACTAGCACTGACATATATATGGCTTATCTATGTTTCTAGAAATTCAAACTCCTTGAACTTTCTCATTGAAACAAAGATTCCAATGACTCCCACTAGATGTAACATATATATGGCTTATCTTTATTTCTCAAAATTCAAACTCTTTGAACTTTCTCATTGAAATAATGATCCATCTTGCGAGATGCTTATTTTGGTCCATAAATGAACGTGTTAAGCTTACACATCCTTCATAACCTATCTTCATATGATTATGTGTTCATATCCATGATTGTCTTTACTTGAAGATCCACTTGCACCTAGGGGTTAAGCTCAGGCACTTGATCTACCAAGTTTTCACATACATAGACTGAATCTCGCTCCCTATGTCCTCCTTCCACGTTGTAGTCTTTAGGGCCTACCATAGCTTTCAATAGTTGGTACACTCTGATTGCTATTTACCAGTGACTCACATGCCTTAGTAATATAAACTATTATATCACTAGTATATGATGTCATCTATAAGATCTATAAGGAAAAAGTGGAAATATGTTAGTTTCCTTAATATCTCTTTCAATTCCAAATTAAATGCCATGTCCAACTTTAGGCCCTTCATTGGTTGACTCTCAAATCTTATCAAGAGCAATGTGGCTCCCACTAGCCCTTTTGGAAATCAGCTCCCTCTCTTGGAAGACTGCCCTTCGAGCAACATACACTTTGTTCTCATAAAGATTGTTAAACAATTATCCAAAACGCTTGATGGGTTCTCCAACAAGATAACACATCTCTAATCAAAGTCCTAGATTGTCGAGCGCTTCACAATGAGCGTAAGGCTCATAATCGTAGACTTATATATGTGGTAGTGAGGACTAAATACCACTTCACATACCATAGAGTGTTTCATGAACCTACTTAGTTGGTACAAGACCAAAGTACTTCTTGTAACACTATTCATGGTACAATCCATGAATTGTTAGTATGCATAATGCGACTCATCTAGTATAAAATCAATGAACAATTTGTTTCTCTATCCAACTAACACTTCCTAGTGGCAGTGTTTTGGGTGGAGAAAGGTCGTGAAACTCTTTCATAATTACTTAGATGATCAATAAAGTTTGGATGAGATTCTCACTATGGGTGTCTCATCATATTTCCAATTGATTCTTAACTTCGCTTTATGAGAGTTCTAAACACGTGAAAGGTTCCAGACTCACAATCATATAATTTTAGTCTCACCATGTATCATGGTTAATCCGAACGGTCTATTAGTGTGAACTAATTCCAACAGATACTCACATCACCCAGTGACACATGCATCATCTATCTTGATAAACAAGATTTGCATTTATCATAGACTCGAGGTAAAATGATATCCAAAATCTGATCCAACTGGATACTTGGTAATGCATTTCTCATTTATGTATCCGAGACTATGATTCCACAAATACATTCCACCCAAACCTTTGGATGTATTTGAATAAGTACTTATTGAACTAACATGAACATATTTTCACAATAATACACCTTATTTAAATATTTAAATCAATTTTGAACTATTGCTGCTATACTAGCTTCATAGATTTCATGACTTTCTTTTAACATGTTAGAATACTCCATATTTAAATAAGTCAGAACTATCTCATGACTCATAGTATAAAATATTTCAATTATAATACCATAGACTAAACATTTGAAGAGAATTGTCCTTTGATCCAATGAATGTAAGTTATCTTCTCCATGTTTCAGTCTTCTTACTTCATTTTAGCAACTACACATTCTTGCAAATGTCAATTCATTGTAACATCCCAAAATTTGAGGCCAAAAATTTTGTTTTAATTAAGTTATTACATAAAATGGTTCATCAAAATGTTGCCAAAATCATGTTAATACATAAAACCATAGTATCATGTCTCAAAACCATATCATCTGAAATAACAAAATATCATAGTACAATCCCAGAAAACTCTACGCGGAAATCATAAGTGTGCATGCGTGATGCGTTGCTACATCGCCGACTCCTTCCCCTTGGACGAAGAGGTACCTGAAACCAAAACTGAAACTGTAAGCACAAAGCTTAGTGAGTTCCCCCATCATACCACATACCATACAATCACATAGCATACATACCACCGGGCACTTCTGGGGCGCCCGTCCTACCCATGTCAAGCCATTCTGGGGTGCTGACCTACCCATGTCGAACTATTCTAGAGTGCTGACCTACCCATGTCAAGCCATTCTGGGGTGCTGACCTACCCATGTCAATCCATTCTGGGGTGCTGACCTACCCATGTCAAGCTATTCTAGGGTGCTGACCTACCCTTCGATCTATCTCAACCGGACATGGGGACTATTTCACCCCTACTACTAACACATAATATCATATCATAATCATACTGTCAGACATATATGGGGTGTCCAACCTACCCATTGGTCCTAGTGACCGAATCGGGGACTAGTCCCCTTCTACTGATACTATTTCACATAACATAGCAACTAGCAAACTAGCATACTCACATACCCAGCAATCTAGCATACTCGCATATCCAAAAATAACAGACTAGACGATAATCACAAAGATAATCATCCCAACTAACAATTACTAGTGGGCCGTCCTTGGTGCCTTAGACCTACTCCTACTGGAAGGTAACTCACCTCGATGTCGTGTAGCATCTGAATTGTCCTCGACGTGAAGGTCGGCTCTCCTCGACTCCTCAATCCTTACACGACAATCCTCAAGTCATCATATTGAACATACAACCCTAACCATGGTCAATACCATAACCAGTCAAAGTCAACACCCAGTTGACTTGACTTGCCGAGTTGGTCCACCAACTCACCGAGTCCATACTCCACTAACCCGATACAACCCTAACTCCACTCGTCGAGTCTAGCAAAAACTCGATGGATTCTCCTTCATTCAAATCATCGAGGCCATCTTCATTTGACTCGCTGAGTTCCTCCTTGAACTCGACGAGTTGATCTCCCTTATAAGAATGTGTCCAGTCTACGACTCGCCGAGTTGTATGAAAAACTCATCGAGTCCATCTTCAAAGGTTGGGAGATTGCCTTGGACTCGCCGAGCCTGTTCATACACTCATCGAGTCCCATGATTCCCAGGTCCCTTTTCGTGTCTAAACATCTAAGGGACTTTCCTCCCTAACAACTGGTCCATCCATAGAAAGGATTTAGTGGTCATTACACTGCGACTCGCCGAGTCCCAAGAACAACTCGTCGAATCCATCCATGACCAACACTATATAGTCGATTTAAATGGGCCTTAATACCACAAAACCATAGATTTGATCCCCTAATGTCCAATTCATACGTAAAGCTCCAAACTTGGTGTACATGCATGGGGGTTTTGGCTCAAAAAGCCATAAAAAGTGCTCTATAAGATGCATGGGGCTCTCATGGCCATAAAGTGGGCACCTTTATGCCATGAGACCCTTCAATGACTCAGATCTGGAGTTAAGACCCCATATAACACTCCACAAATCCGAAAATGGCTTGGAAAGGCCTAAATATGACCAAAACCCAAGTCTAAAGATGAATAAACACATAGAAGGACCAAGACAGGGGCATTCTACCTTGATTGTGCTGAAAATGGAACTAGATCTCTGAATCTCTAAGCCCCAACTCGAACTCTCAAGCTTCTTTTTCTTCTTCAAGCTTCACAAAAACCACCAAATGCACCAAAATGGCCTTAGAACACCCAAAAATGGCTAGGGTTTCGTTACACAACTTTCTGGGAGTGATAAGGGCGATGGAGGATGAGATAAGGTGTTTAAATAGGGTACAAACCCTCAGATTTATGGTTTCACTCAACCACCACCTACTCGACGAGTCAGTCCCCCGACTCGTCGAGTAGGTTACTTAAACTGTCCGCGGGTCACGACTCTACTCAATGAGTTGGGCCTCAACTCGTCGAGTCCAAGAGAAAACACAAAATACATGAATAAAAGGCATACCAGGAATCCGGTGTTACATTCATAATCCTTAGTAAAATACTTAATGTTTAGAAGTAATGTTTTGATGTCATTATAAATGCATATATTTGATTGAATACCAAACATGGAAGAGCTAGTTATCTTTTGATCCAGTGGAAAGTAGCACAGGCTCGTGATCTATGATCAAATTTAACTTCTTCATGTTCCAGTCCTTTCACCTCAAATACACATTTGGGCAAGTTTGATTTCTTAGTCCTTTTCTTGTTAGGTATACCAACACTAATCTCCTTTTAAACCATGGGCAATTAGCTTTCTTCTTCTTGATACTTCTATTCATGATAGTAAAATATAGGAGTGTTTTAAAGTATGAGTTTCTATGTAACGATCCAAAAATCGAGGGTAAAAATTTCATTTTCAATATATTCAAAACATAGATATCATTTATCACAAACATCCAAAACATCGTTAGTCTAAACATTTATTAGAGTTCATCCCAAAATCTTTCAATGCGGAAAACATGGGTGTGTGCACCGCGATCAATCAGAGCCCTTCTTTTCCAAATCGATGATACCTGAAACCAATAAACAAAAATGTAAGTACGAAGCTTAGTGAGTCCCCAGAGCATACCCCACACAATCTACATAACCACATAATCCATACTAGCTATAACAGGTACAAAAACCATGTCAATCACATAAGTCATGCCTATAAATATATACGGATGTCGTGGGCTCGTCCCCAGGGTCTTACTCCAGGGTGCCATGGGCTCCTTACATGGTCTTACACCTAAGTGTCATGGGCTCTCCCATGGTCTTTAATAGGAAAGCCATGGGCTCTCCACATGGTCTTACATCCAGGTGTCATGGGCTCTCCCATGGTCTTCCATGCAAATATCACAAAGACAATTAGCATACCACATGATCACTAGTATACCATATATACATGCATAACAAACATATAAATAGTGAATCTACAAGAAACACTACAACATAGTAGGAAAGACATGGGCTCTCCACATGGTCTGTGACACCCCTAAACCAAGGATGGTGGAAACATTCGGGGGTGGAGGACTTCATGTGTAGTATCATAACAACAATTACAATAGTGCTCAAAGTATAGACAACCAACATAAATATAATTGAAAAAGTTACATCATAGTATATGTTTACATGTTTCCAAATCAATTACATTATGTTGACAAAAAGAAATGAACGTTTGACGCCTTAGCGTTCCATTCTCAAGAGCGGCCGATTACCTGTTTTATTTATTCCCTGAGAATACAAGTAGTTTTAAAAAAGTGTCAACACTTAAGTTGGTGAGTTCATAAGCTTTTGAATGTGATGCTAAAATCCTTTTCTTTGTAAAAGTGATGTTTATTCAAGAAAAATCCAATATTTCCCTTATGAAATGCATTGTAGTCTTAAAATTTAAGACTGAAATGTACAAGTATTTTTCCATACTTAAAGTAATTTTATGCAAGTTTAAATTGACCTAAACTCGTTAAATTTAAAAGTATAAAACTGTAAATCTTATGTTTTGTTAATACCCCATGTGAGTTATTATAACCATACTATGACCCAGTCGGCCTCGTAATACGACGTTCTTCAGGCGTCGCCAGTTAAATGACACTTGTCACCCCAGACCTGCCGGTCTAGCTGTTGCATGCAGCTCAGGTGTGGGTTTATCAGGCCCAATATAGATATATACACAACTATCACGTTCTCCCTACAAGAGACTCTGGTTTCAATTTACAGGACTTTTGATTCCGTTACTTTGAATGTAACGCGAAGCGAATGTCTCACAAATTTATTCATTAACATATTTACGTGAACTGAACTGAAAACATCTTTTTGTATAAACTCGGTACTTTATGTTCGCACCCTGTTTGTATGACTGAAAACCTTTGCTAATGAGTTTGAAATGTAATTGAAACATAAACTATACCTATTGTAGTTTAACAGAACTATTTGTAATGTATATGAAACATAAACTATACCTATTATATTTTATCCAAAATGTTTGTAATGCAAATGAACCCATTTTATGTGAGTCGAATGTATAGCAAAAACATAACTATGTTTATCATGCTTTATCTTGTATTATTTGTAATGACAAAGGAATCTTACAAATCAGTGGGTAATTTTCTATTATACAATTATACCACAATGGCAAACATAGGTAAAATATGAAATCATCAAAGATTAACATTCTGCTCAACATGTTACAAAGTGTCATGAAAGTTGTAAGCTGTTTACTTGTTTTTAACATTTCTGCACTGTTTTGGAAAAATCACAGAAAAATCATACGAAGCCAAAAACTGAATCCGTAAACTCTGAGAGTTTAGAAAATGGATCTAGTTTTTTCATAAATTTTATTATGATTTTTTGATGTCTCTAAATTGTGTGAAAATTTCCATATTCACAGACTGGTCCGAATTCGTAGCTACAGTGATAGGCAGTTTTGTAAAAATCAACATAAATTGTAGCAAAATCGTATGGACATGTGCAAGTAGTCATTTTAAAGGTATAAACCTGATCTATTTGCATCTAGTACAATTTTGAAAACTAAAATGTTTAAGTTGACCAAAACAGTCTGTGAATGGAGTTAAACTTTTCTGATGAAAGCTGTTGTATGAGTTTAGTTATGTTCTTGGTGTTTTAACTTGTATTCCCCCCCCCCCTTAAAACCTAAGGAAAAACATGAAAAGATAGGGGTATGAACTCACCTTGTGTGTTCTTAGTGGATGGATGTTGAAGAAAAGAGGTGTTCAACTCAAGAACACTTAGAAGATGCTTTGAAGATTCGAAGATCTAACATGAATGTGATGATGTTTGTGTAAGTATTCTATGATTTTCGGTAGGAGGAAGTGAAATAATCATAAGGAGGATAATATCACTTACCAAAAGTGGAAGAAAACTTGATGATCAGCCCTTGAATCTCGAATTTGAGAGAGAGAGAGAGAGAGAGAGAGAGAGAGAGAGAGAAGTGAGAGGGAAAGGTGTTTGCTCTTTGGTGGAGTAGGAGTGAAGTGGGAAGAGAGATGAGGATTTTCCCAAATTTTGATCAAGAGTGTGGCTGGAATAATGGTGGGAAAAAAAGGACATTGATTGACCAGGTATGGGGGAATAGTGGTTGGGTATGGTCTTGGAGTGAGTGTTGGAGGTTGCTTGTGTTACACACTAAGGTAAAGTCAACACTACACCCATAAATCTTACCCTCTAGATTTTATTCTTAGGCAAGGATTTTCCCCAAAATATAATTAAAATATGAATATTTAGGGTTTATTATGTTAACATACGAGTTTGGGTGAAAATCCCGCATTAAAATCACGAAAAACGAGCTTAAAACGCTAAAAATATTGAAAACCGGGCAAAAATTGTCAATTTCCAAAATTCTGGGCCGGAGGTTCAGTCCCAGCTCTTAGAACCAAGAGTTGATGGGGGAACCGAGAGTAAGGTTCGGTTGCTGAAGAGGAACCGAGAGAAGGGAAAGGAGAACCAAAGGTGCGAAGGAGGGAAGGGAGCATGAGGCGAGGTTCGGTCTCGGCTGTCAGCGAGGTTCGACTTCGGCTGCCCAGCGAGGCTCGACTTCGGTTGCTTCTCGGTTCCAGGAGGAGGCTCGGTTCAGAAGGGGTTTGGCTCTTAGGAGGGTTCGGCTCCTAAGAGCTGTTTTTCGCGTAGACTTCCATTTTTGAGCGGTTTTCGACTAATTTAAGGGTCGGGATCCCCCGAGTGATTATAAGAAGTTGGGAGAGAGATATTGAGAGAGATTTGGGAGAGATTTCACATACTTGGAGAGATTTCTCACACAGAGAGAGATTTGAGAGGTTTTTCACATACTTAGTTTGTGACCTTTTTGAGTGCTTAGCTTTGCAACGCAAGGTCCGCAACCCCGTTTAACCCTGTTTAAGAGTCGTACACACCCCCAAAAGGGTATGCAATAGTGTTTTATCGCTTTGCGACCTCACTTATCCCGATTAGGGTTTAAGAAATCTAAAAATACAACCTTTTCAAGTGATGATTTCTTATTAAAATCGTGAGTTGTACATTAATTACAAAAAGTGAACCCTAGTATACACAGGTTGGAGGAGTTGACCGGTTGACTTTTACTTGATCAGAAATTGATGGTTGTCACATGGTCTTACATCCAGGTGCCATGGGCTCTCCCATGGTCTTCCAAACAAGCATAACACATATACCACTAACATACTTCCTAGCACATAACCAGCTAACATGCCACATAATACAACTTCAGCTAGTGTACCACATATCATAAAATGGTTCGGCATTGGTGCCTTAGACCCACTCGTATCGTGAGGAGACTCACCTTGAAGTGCTGAAGTCCTACGGATGGAAATCCAGCTACTGGTTGACAGATTCCCAAACTGCCAACATCAAACAACACCCAATTAATAGTTGGGTCCCAACACATAACCATAAGTTCTTGGAGTAACAAACTACATTACCCCATCTTGGCTTGATTCAAGCCCAAGGCCCAATCCATAGACCCAAAAGTCAAACTAGGAATCAAAGCCCAACATATGGCCCAATTTTCCAGATTGGGCCCAAGCCTTTACATAGTCTTATCCAAAGGCCCAACCATTTATTCCAGTCCAACATCTAACATTCTAGTGTCCCAATATCATATAATCATTAAGGCCCAAAATATGGCCCGTCTGTGGCCTAATTTTCCAAATTGGGCCCAAACCCTCATATGGGCCTTACCCTAAACCCATCAACATATTCTAGTCCGTATGATTATTCTTGGATGGCCCATTAATAATCCAATCATCAAGGCCCAAAAGAAAGGCCCTACAATAAACCCAAGTGAAATTAGGGTTTTCCCATGAAATGATGATTAGGGTTAAGTGTCCCTGCTTAACCCATTAAGGACTTAATCCATTAAGACCCACCTGGCCTTAGGTGAAATGCAATTGGTTATTAATTAATATTTAGGTTCATTAAATAAGCCTGATAAATCCCAAATCAGGGTTTCATGGCATTAGGGTTTTCCAAACCGTAATTAGGGTTTCCAACCCATCTTAGCCCAATAGGCCAATAGTTAGGTCCTTTGATCAATTAGGGTTCATTAGGCCCATTAGGGCTTTGTTGGGCTCATTAGGGTTTCAAGCATCCCAACCAAATCAAACACGACAAGGCAAAGCACAATGCCACCCCACACGACGGCTGTTGGCGGCAGCCACCACCTCACGGTGGTGGTTAGGGTTTCTTTCCATTTTTCAAATTTTGTTACAATGTACAATTGCAATCTCCAAAATAAACACACACACACACTAATGCTAAATACACATACACACACAGCCACCATGTGGTGGCCGGTGGTGGCGCATGGCAGCAGCCACCGCCTCACAGTGGTGGCGGTGGCTCTTTCGTGAACTCCAGCTAACCAAAACGCCCAAACACATACAACTAGTAGAAATACAACCACACACACCTAAACACATAGTAAGACATGTACACAGCCACCTTCCACCGTGGCTGGTGGCGGCGGAGGATGGCAGCAGAAGGCAGGTGGGGGAACGACAACAGCAAGCAGCAGTGATGACTCAGTATAATCAAAAGGAGCAAAAGGCTGGAGGAATAGGTCACGGTTTATCCTTACCGGGGGTCTTCCATTCGTTCTCGGCTCCTCCCGTCAGTCTCGGCGACCAGCCGGCCATTCTCAACATCACTAGCGGCAACAGGGATGTAACAGTAGTATACGTTGGCAAGGCAGCAGGCAGAAACGGCGGTGGTCGGACTCGGAGCGGCATTGACGACTCAACGGATGGCAAAAGGCGGTGGCAGAATGGTCGTGGCTATCGACAAGACAATAGAAAAATGAAGAGCAACAAAAGGAGGCGGTCGCATCAACATCGTCCTAACGCCCAACGACGGCATTTCTGGTGGTTCCACGATTCCCACACGATGGTAGCACCTCCTTGGTGCTCCATCGACCGGCCATGATGGACTTCGACGCCCGGTGGTTGGCTTCAGCGACTTCAGTTGCTTCACGGTGGCGGAGGAAGGATGGCGGCGCCGGAGGTGTTAACGTGAGGGTGGCGGCTGAATGGGGTATTAGGGTTAGGGTTACGGAGGCTAAGGGTTATATACCTGACTCATGCAAAATTTAGCCCATAAAGAAAGAAATGGCCCTTGATTCTACTTTTTCTTTTCAAGATTGATCCATATTTTACCTTTTAACCCTCATCATTAAAATTCATTACGGATCAAGTACAAATGTTACCAATCAGCCCCTGCTTCCATAAATCCTTTACATATTCGGTCTAAATAATAGCAAACACACCCGAATTCTAAAATCCCTTTGAAAATAGATCCCAAAATTACACTTTAACTCCCGTAGATTCAAATCTTGCCATTTGGCTTCCCGAAACCAACACCTCGCTAATTATTATTTAATTTTGGGCTATAATAATATAAATTAATATTAAAAATTACATCTCGAGGTTCTGGTTTATTAGTTAATCGTTATATTTTAAACGGAACGTTACAACTCTCCCCCACCTAAATTTGATTTCGTCCTCGAAATCGTTTCTTATCATTCCCTACAATCCAAACAACTTGAACTACATGACCATAACTACAAGCATACTCCATCCCTTCTAAAGCAACCGAAACCAACACCCTCATAGGGCTCTACAATCTAAAGGTGAATGCATTCCTTGCAACATAAACATATTATAGAAACTGAAATTTGTAGTCTCGGGATGGTCTTGTTCCCTGGCAAACCGTTCATACCGAATCATTACCAAATTTGTTGCACTTAAATCCCAACTAACTACTCACTCCTGATAAACTTAGGTTCCTACTAGAACGCAGAGTCATATACCAAATTTTCCCTTAAGTACTCTTATATCTGACCGAAGCTCAGATAATCCCTTGAAACAATAGACATCTAACCAACTGTTGAGCCAAAACACACTCAGCAGTCCCACGCAACCTCTGAAAGATACCTCGTCCTATGATAACTGCCCTAACTATGCCGCCACTCATGGCTCATCTAATCCTTATGATCCATTGGATCGTGATAGGCTGACAAGCTGTCGCCACCGCTTCCAACACAAAAGGTAAGTGCTAACAGAATAACTGTATTCTTACATCCTACCCGGTCTCCTTCGACCTACCGTTACCTGATCCAATTATATTGTGACCTACTAACAACCTTGCGAACTGGCCCACACTGGCCTAAGTCGTCCGAACAAATTCGTGAATGCCATAGGTACCCTGCAGTCTGTCTGTATCTCCAACCTTATTTGGCCATGGTGAATGCTACGACTCCCCCGTAGTCTTACAACACTTTCCACACTATCTGACTACTAGTGAATGCTACGGATCCCCCGTAGTCTTACAACACTTCCATCATAACACAACCGTAGCCCAATACCTTACCCCTAATCTATCGATTCAAAACGTATATAGGGCCGAGCACACACTCCACCAAAACCCGAACTGAACTCCATTCATGACCGGAGTCCTAACCTGTCTCCTCAAAGTTGGTTATCAAGCCCCCAAGAAGACGCAATTCACACGATGGGGAGTCTTACCGGACTCCAAAATCGCACAACCCTCAAACCAAATAGCCACTTGGGTAGCCCTCTTCCCTCGATGAGGATGAGAAACCCATCCCGATCTCATACTTGTTCCTGTCTTGAATACCTGTGCGACTCTCCCCCACTTAGATTTGACTAAGTCTTCACAATACATAAGATTTGAAGGATTCACAATCCCTCTTACTCTTCAATAACCAACTGCTGACAGTCTGCTTCTTATCCGTGCGAGTGTTCTATTATTGGCCCAAACCCCAAATGCCACACAAATCCTAAATATCTGACAAACACTTCCCAAATCCCAACGAGACTAATAATCTCAGATGCCTAGAAATGATGCATCACCTATATGTTGGTGTCCAACTAACTGATGTCCAGGCGAAAGCCTCAATGGTAAACCACTTCCCCTGGTGCTTCCAAAAGCCGACTCGAGCACAAAGGCTAAGTCACCAATCATGTCCGTAGACCTTCCGCATCATGTCCCTGAACCCAACTCGACCCTAGACCCAAATAACGTTGGATGCTACAAACCATCAGAAAGAGAAACGACTGTTGACTATCCACCCCGTAACTTACGGTATGCAAACAACATAAGACAATGTTTGAAGGTATAACCCCCAACACAAGCGGGGAAACAAACCCCGATATACACTTACTAAAACCCTTGTAATGAAAACCCTCGTGCAGTTTTCCACAAGAACTGTGCTGAATCCTGCCCCATTGGCCTCTCAAAACCTAACCCGAACCAAACTCTTGGGTCTCTTCTCGAGATCCTCCAATATAGGTACCCAATCTGTTCCCCTCTTCCTAATGTGCTTCAATCAATCCTCGCTCTTGTGCTCTAGAATTCATATCATTCAGGGTCTCGCACCCTGGCCCACTCACCTGCTCAATCGTCTATGGCCGAACTGCAGTAGCTGAAGCAATCTCTTCCCTAAACTGGGCTACAAACTACCCCCACGACATAGTCTCTAATCCCGAAAGTGCAAGGGATCATACAATCAATCCTTGTCGCCTGCTACAAGAGATCCAAGATGAACTCAAACTCCTGATAGTCCCTTCGCTATCTGGCTCACCTCCGAAGCCGGGACCAAGCCCTGGTCCTCCCTCATGTGGGCTCATCCTCATCTGGCGAAGCAGCTATCCTTACTATCATAGCATAATCAAGAATTCTCTTTCCCATCAGCTTGTTAAATTCTCCAAGACTCTCACTGATTCAAGTATGGATCCTATGCTTTCAATAGTACAGGCCCATACTACCTTCCACACCTATCCATACTTTCCTCAGTAATCCTGTTGAATCCTCTAGGTCACCCACCCCACTGGTGCACCAAATACCCGCAAAACAACATCACAATACCCACCAAAGCAACTACTAGGCTCTACATAGGTTTCCAACTTCACCTGATCGCCCCACTAACTCACTGGAGCATACCCTAGGCTTTCCTAAGTTCCTAACCTCACCCTGCCACCAGCTGCTAAAGAGCTCTCCATGATGCCATCCATCCACCTCTTTGATATCGTCATATCCACTTAGTAGTTGACTCCCATCACTCAAGAGTTCCACGAAGCACAAAAGCAAGCAACATTCGTGCAGTTCCACTCTTATGCTCTTATGCCATTACCTGTAATGCAAAGAAAACTGAGTGGGTCAGGCTTGGGAGCCTGGTGAGCATATAGGGTTTTCAACCCACAATAATATAATTATTATATTCAATCATCAAACAATCAACCCAATTACCCATCCCCATTATCTTCTTTATTTCTTAAGGTTTTACCCTAAGAATCGACTATCCTTCCTTCATTCGTTCCTAAGGATTGACCTAAGGAATTGGCACAAAGTCCATTGCAGCCTGAGGTTCATCTACACAGTACTAAATCCATAGCTACCAAGGTGCATCTACACAGGACTAAATCCATAGCTACCATCATTCATTTACATAGTACTAAATCCATAGCTACCAAAGTTCATCTACACTGTACTAAATCCATAGCTACCATTGTTTTATTATGAGGCACTAAATCTATAGCTGCCAGGGTTATTTAGAGTACACCGGTGAACATCAAGTCCAAAACACCTACAAGTTGCGAGCTTGCTAGTGTTCCACTAGACTATCTAGAATAGTGCGTGGTTGTCATCCCTACTCTGCTGAATGACGAGGCCATTGTTTGGGTTAAGGTTTCACTCATTTGTCACCTGTCACCCTCATCTCATGATCTATATCATCTTTCGTCTCATCCTCAAACTACTCTTTCATCACACACCAACTATTTCATCTACCCATGTTCTACTGAACATATTTGTAGATATAAATTACATATATAGTTTAAATCATATACAAACCTGTATAAAACATTCACCCAACATCCATCTCAAATAAACAAACAATATATAAACACATAACACGTATTTCATAGCAAATACTTCATATCTATGTGTTAGAAGAAAGTAACTATACACGCACATGGTTAGACGATGCTCGGACAACACTACGGCTCTTCAAGTAGAAGTTCTTCTATGAAATCGGGATATCTTCACACACCGGGCTTCTCGTGGGCAAAGCTTCGGCTTGAAACTCTTTTCTCCTCAAGATCTTCAGGGCTTCAAGACTTGCTTCGGGTTTCGGGATGATATCGGGGCTTCGGGGGTACTTATTTGCACATAAATCAAGGTAATATGGGTGAGAGAAGGGTGAATTAGCAACCTTGGTTGGCTGCTCCTTCAAATCTATTTATAGGGCTGATTTTTCGATTTTCATGTCGTGAACAATATTTTCACGTCGTGGGCTTGATTGTCACTGCATGCGTCATCGCAAGTTGCGTCTATCAGGCTCTTGAAGTCATAAATACTGAGTTCACGTCGTGAACACTATGTTCACGTCGTGAACTATGACATAGTGTTGGGGTTCGCCACCCGAACTTCATAAATTCATAACTTTTGCATACGAGCTCCATTTTCGACGTTCTTTTTTTCCACGCATAGGTAAAAACAAGATCTACACCTTTCGTTTAGACTTCGTTGGCTAACTTTAACTTTAGTTTTTATTATATTATTTTTAGTAGGCCGAGACAAGAAAACTCCGTTATAAACTTATAACTTCTTCATCCGATGTTCGTTTTTGTCTGTCGTTTTACCGTTGAACTACTATCGACGAGATCTTAGATTCTCATTTAGATTATTTCGGCTAGAAATCTGTCGATCTCATATTCGAACTTTAGGCTACATACTTCTACGCTGAAACTTAGAAAAATCATAACTTCCTCATACGAAGTCAGATTTGGACGTTCTTTTTATGCACGCTCTCGGTTTAACATATTCTACGACTTTAATTTAGATCTCTAAGGTCAAATATCGCTCTAATGTAAATTCACTATTTATGTCGCGCTGTGTCGTATCGGTTCTGTCGTGAAACTTCGACAGATCATAACTTCTTCGTTATAACTCGGATTTTGTCATTCTTTATATGCATGGATACCTTGTGACATATACTACAACTTGGTTATGATTATTTATTCTAAACACTCTTCTATCAAAAAGTCATTTTTGACGCTTATCGTCTCTAAATTGACTAGCCCGGATCTACGGGCGTTCCGTATACCAACTTGTAACGACCCAAAAATCGATGGTAAATGTAACAACCCGTCCCCGGTATGATGATTCCATAGTATTTAATTAGAAGTTTGCAAGAGGGACTCGGCGAGTTCATAGCCTGACTCGCCGAGTAGGGACGGGATTTTGAGCACGTTTAAGTTGGCGACTCGGCGAGTCCATATTCGGGACTCGGCAAGTCTGCCTGTCTGGAAGAAACCCTAAATTCCCGGGTTGCTCACTATTTAAACCACCTTATAGCCCCCAATCTCGCCTCCTTCACCCTCAGAAAGTTGTGAGAAAACCCTAATCCATCCTTGAGTGATCTAAGTGTTCTTGTGTTAAATTTTGAAGGCTTGAAGAAGGAGAAGAAGAAAGGAGCAAGGAGAAGAGGTGTAGAGCAAAGATCCAAGGGCAAATCAGAGTTCTTTGAGGTATTCTTCGGATTCCCTCATGTTTTATGCTTTTAACCTCCATTAGAACTCTTCTAGATCTAGTTTGATGCTTTCCTCAAGCCTTATGATTGTATGGATACCCTATTGTGTCGAGATATCCTTAGATCTGTTCATTTAGGAGTGGTAGAGCCCAGATCTATTGCCTTTTTGAAGTTACCTTGCATGAAAACCCTAGATCTACTCTTTTAAGTGCCTTTTTAGCCTATATCTCCTTTTTCATGTGTATGTACACGTAAAGTTGGAAACTTTACGTGGTGGATCAGCTTATTGGACTCAGATCTATCATTTGTATGAGATGGATTTAAGCATAATCGAGTTTAGAGTAGTTGCATGGATGTGACTCGGCGAGTCGGAAGGACGACTCGGCGAGTCAAGTCGCGAGTCCCGTTTTTCCCCTTTTTGAGTGATGACGAGTGGAAGCCGTGAGTAGTAGAGTGGACTCAGTGAGTTGGAGAGCAGACTCAGTGATGGAGGGACTCGAAGAGTTGTTCATACAACTCGGCGAGTCCAAGGCAATCTTCTTAAGCTCAAGAACAACTCGTCAAGTTGTTCATATGACTCGGCGAGTCGGATGAAGATTGTTTGAGTTCTTGGATCGAGAGAGTACTCGTCGAGTCGATGCCATACTCGACGAGTAGCCACGAGTGGGGTTGTGAAATGAGATTAGAGACTCGACGAGTTGGCGGCCCAACTCGACGAGTCAGGTCAACTGTGGGTTGACTATGACTGGGAGAGTTGACTTTGACCAAGGGTAAAAGAGTTATTTTACCCTAGTGCAGTGTTTAGTATTTGATTGAGTGTTTATGGCCTTGTAGCCGGGGAGATACCGGAGCAACAGCAGTTAGCTTCCAGAGCCATTCACACAGCAGCCAGTTCACGAGGTGATTTTCCTTCCAGTAGTAACGGGTCTAAGGCCACAATGCCGGCCCGTTTACCTAGCAGTCAGCTTCGGACCTCGGTCCGATATAGTAGTTAGTATGTTTGATGCCTTCGTGGTTCAAGACAGGGTTATGTGTTTATGCTAGATGATATGTTTATGCTATGTTCAATCAGCTTCGGACTTCGATCCGATGTAGGGGACAAGGTCCCAGTCAGCTTCGGACTTCGGTCCGATGTCAGCTTCGGACTCCGGTCCGATGTAGGGGACGTAGATCCCAGTCAGCTTCGGACTTCGGTCCGATGTCTCAGTCAGCTTCAGACTTCGGTCAGATGTCCTAGTCAGCTTTGGACTCGGTTCGATGTAGGGGACGAAGGTCCCAGTCAGCTTCGGACTTCGGTCCGATGTTTCAGCCAGCTTCGGACTTCGGTCCGATGTAGGGGGCAAGGCCCCGGTTAGCCGGACTTCGGTCCGATGCAGTGGGCAAGGCCCAGTATGTGCTTTATATGTCATTGTATGGTATGTGGTAGTTTGGGGGAGCTCACTAAGCTTCGTGCTTACAGTTGCAGTTTTGGTTTCAGGTACTTCCGCAAGCAAAGGGAAGAGCTCGGGATGATGGCATCGCACACACCACAGCTACAGTTTTTATCCTGGGAGTTGATCAGCTATCTTAGATATGTTTTGATACAGTCGTGACACCGTTTCCTCATTTTATTTTAGTATGGTTTTGAGATTTGCAACACATGGTTTTATTATGATATACTCTGTTTTATGAATTTGGTTATATTAGAAATGAAGTTTTCGGATCGTATTTTTGGGTTGTTTCAAGTTGGTATCAGAGCCCTGGTTTGAGGGATTCGGATACACCTCTGGGTGCATCTGAACTCAAACTAAGGGAAAGATAAAAAGATTTTCAAAAAGAAAAATGTTTACGAATGAGATTTTGAAAAGCACTTAGAAAGGAAAGAATTTTTAAACAAGATAAGGGTGTGGTGCATGCGATCAGCCGAGCTCAAGTAAGTACTCCCAAATTACCAATACAAGTTTTATTATTATGATTAATTGTTCCAGTTTCAGTAGAACAGCATGCTAGTATAGGTCTAAGGATCTAGGAGGATGCCTTATGTGCCTGCTTATGTGTTACAGCTTTATGAGAATTGCATGCTAGTATTGAGTAGACAGCAGTAGGATAGCCTGTTTAGGTTATGCCTGGTAGCGCGAGCTTAGCATTGTATGCTAGAGTAGCTTCTCATTATGAGAATAGTTTTTCCTGAGTATGTTTCCCTTATCCGAATGTTGCTTGCTTTGTGCTTTGTGGGACTCTGAGTGGTGGGAGTTAGCCATTAGGTGAATACGCCACATCACATGTGATCAGGGTTGAATAATCTCAGAGTGTTGGATTTGGCCCTATTGCGCAGCTCTTGTCTGAGTCCAACCGTTGTAGGGACGAGTCTTTTACTCGAAGGATTATCCGAGCCTCATTGCATGTGATAGTATTCAGGTGGTGGTTAATCAACATTACAAGGAGGCCTTCGGCAACTAAGGACTAGTATGAGTGGAGTCAGCGATTTCCCTAGGGCAAGCCTAGGATGAGAGTGGCAGAGATCAGTAGTAGTAGAAGTGACTTGGTGGAGTCAAGGCGGTTCTTAAGGAACGTATAGATAGATGTGGAAGGTAGTATGGGCATGTACTACTGAAAGCAGAGGATCCGTACTCGAATCAAGGAAGGCCGAGACAAGACCAGGAAGCTAGTAGTAGTACCAATGATCCCTTGAGATATTTTAGTTTTCTGATATTGCTATGATGTGCTTCAATATGGTGGTTTTGCGTCCGAGGACAGCAGCCGACAGTGGAGGTGCCGGGGAGGGATCAGGATCAGGCTCGGGGAACGAGCACATGGATGAGCAGACCAGAGAGTTTCTTTATTCAGAGATTACTCGTATCATTTTAGAGCAGACTCCTGTGATCTTCGGTTCGATCAAGGAGGGTATCCTAGAGCTGATGGATGAGAGATTGGGCACTTTCCGTGCCGAGGTGGTGGCCATGATGGGGTCGCGCACACTTACATTCAGGGAGTTCAGGGCATGTGGAGCTCCAGACTATCATGGGGCGCGGGACCCCATAGCGAGTACTAGATGGTTGGCGGATGTGGCCAACGCATTCCGCACTAGCAGGTGTCCCGAGGGGGACAAGGTCAGATTGGCGTCCTGTCTTCTGAAGGACAGGGCACGGGATTGGTGGGAGGAGGTCGGACATACTATGGGAGATGATGCAGCATTGGATGCCATGACCTGGGCTGATTTCTCTACCAGGTTCAGGGCGGAGTTTGCACCAGTTATTGAGGTGCAGCGGTTAGCCAGAGAGTTTCAGGACCTCACCCAGACTACAGAGATTGTGGCGGAGATCACCGCCAAGTTCAGGAAGAGGGCTCTTCTTGTTCCTCAGTATGCAGCCGACGAGGAGATGAAGAAGGCCCGTTATCATGAGATGTTGCGGAGCGATATCCGCTAGTTTGTGAGCCGGTCCAGCTGTAAAACGCTGGACGACATGATTGCTAGGGCTCGAGAGATGGAGATTGATCTCGAGATGGAGAAGAAGAGGAAACCGGAGGCGGTTTCGGGTTCAGGAGGTTCGGGCAAAAAGCCCGAGGTTTCAGATCACAGGTCCAGGTCTCAGCCGAGCGACAGCCGATGTGGCAGGTGTGGGAAGATGCACGATGGGGTGTGCAAGGCAGGGAGTTCCGGCTGTTTCAAGTGCGGTCGGACTGGGCATTTGAGCAGGGATTGTACGGCCCCTGCTACTGCTATTGCAACATCAAATCTGATTTGCTTTCAGTGCAATTAGAGGGGACATAAAAATCCCAGTGTCCGAGTTTAGCTGCAGTAGGGAAGGTGGTTGCACCTGCCCCTGCTACCTTGAGGATTACAGATGGCCGGCAGGGCCGAGCTGAGCCGCCAGCGGCGAAGAGTAGAGCGTTTCAGATGACAGCGGAGGAGGCGCGAGCGACTCCTGATGTGGTGACGGGTATGTATCTTCCCTTCATCTCTTTATTTTATTGATTGATTATTGCTTATGATTGTATGTTCTATATAGGGTCGTTCTCTGTGAACGACATTTCTGCTATGGTATTATTCGATTCGGGGGCTACCCGATCATTCGTATCGCTTGCGCTTAGCAAGAGATTTAGCAGAGCTCCAGGGGAGCTGGATTGTCCATTAGAGGTTGAGATAGCAGATGACAGGACCGTGAGGGTCGGCATAGTGCATAGAGGGTGTTCTCTTCAGTTGTTTGATGAGCAGTTTTCAGTGGACCTGGTTCCTATTCCCCTGCGAGGGAATAAGGTTATTGTGGGCATGGATTGGCTAAGCCCCAATGGGGGCGGTGATTGATTGTGAGCTTCAGCTAGTGAGGGTTCGCACTCCCAGTGGGGGAGAGTGAGTGATTCAGGGCGAGAGGCCACAGCGCAGACCGACCTTTTGTTCCGCCGCAAGGGCGAGGCGCTATTTTCAGCAGGGTTGCGCTGGTTATGTAGCTTATGTCTTGGATGCCCGGGAGAAGGGCAAGACGACAATTGATGATGTTCCGATAGTGCGAGACTTTCCGGATGTATTCCCCGAGGATTTACCGGGGATACCTCCTAAGAGGCAGGTTGAGTTTAGGATCGACCTGATTCCTGGTGTGGCTCTGATAGCCAAGGCACGTATCGCCAAGCTCCCCCTGAGATGCAAGAGTTGTCTACGCAGCTGCAGGAGCTGCTAGACAAGGGTTTCATTCGGCCGAGCAGTTCGCCTTGGGGAGCGCCGATCCTGTTTGTGAGGAAGAAGGATGGGTCGCATCGTATGTGTATTGATTATCGGGAGTTGAACAAGGTAATGGTGAAGAACCGTTACCCACTTCCGAGGATAGATGATTTGTTTGACCAGCTTCAGGGAGCGTCTTGGTTCTCCAAGATCGATCTACGCTCCGGGTATCATCAGATGTGGGTTAGGGATGAGGATGTGCAGAAGACTGCTTTCAGGACCAGGTATGGTCATTATGAGTTTGTGGTGATGCCATTTGGGCTCACCAATGCCCCAGCCGCGTTCATGGATCTCATGAATCGCGTGTGCAGGCCGATGCTGGATCGGTCAGTGATAGTATTCATAGATGATATCTTGGTATATTCCAAGACGCAGGAGCAGCACGAGGAGCACCTGAGGGAGGTGCTGGAAGTTTTGAGGAGGGAGAGACTTTTCGCAAAGTTCTCCAAGTGCGAGTTCTGGTTGCGCGAGGTGCAGTTCCTTGGTCACCTCGTCAACCAGAAGGGTATTTTGGTGGATCCGGCCAAGATAGAGGCCGTGATGCAGTGGGAGGTCCCGAAGTCTCCATCTGAGATTCGGAGCTTCCTAGGGCTGGCAGGGTATTACCGGAGATTCATCCAGGATTTCTCCAAGATAGCAGTGCCGCTCACCCGACTGACCAAGAAGTCGGTGGTATTTCGTTGGGGGCCTGAGCAGCAGGCAGCGTTCGAAACCCTCAGGCAGAGATTGTGCGAGGCTCCGATCCTTACCTTGCCAGAGGGAGTAGAGGACTTCGTAGTCTACTGTGATGCCTCAATCACAGGCATGGGAGCAGTGTTGATGCAGCGAGGCCATGTGATAGCTTACGCCTCGAGGCAGTTGAAGCCTCACGAGGCTAACTATCCTACACATGATTTAGAGCTGGGGGCGGTTGTGTTTGCCCTCAAGATTTGGAGGCATTATCTTTATGGGGTCCGTTGTACTATCTACACGGATCACAAGAGTTTGAGGTACCTTATGGATCAGCCGAGTCTGAACATGAGGCAGAGGAGGTGGTTGGATGTGTTGAAGGATTATGATTGTGAGATCCTTTACCATCCAGGGAAGGCCAATGTGGTGGCCGACGCCCTGAGCCGCAAAGTGTCGGCAGCCCCTATCAGAGATTTATGTTTGAGGATGACAGTGATTACTCCGTTGTTGGAGTGGATCAAGGAGGCTCAGGGTGAGGGCCTCAAGGAGGAGAGGCAAAAGTGTGAGAGGATAGTGGGCCGAGTAGCTTCGTTTGATTATGACAGTCGGGGATTGCTGACACTTCATGGGAGAGTGTGGGTACCGCACTGGGGAGGAGTACGGCAGGTGTTGATGGACGAGGCTCATAAGTCTCGATTTTCTATCCATCCAGGGGCGACGAAGATGTATAGGGATCTTCGACCCGATTATTGGTGGCCCTGCATGAAGCGGGACGTCGCCTGGTATGTTGAGAGATGCCTGGCCTGCAGGAAGGTCAAGGCGGAGCACCAGAGGCCTCACGGCAAGATGCATCCGTTAGACATTCCCGTGTGGAAATGGGAGGACATCACTATGGATTTTGTCACCAAGCTTCCCAGGACCGCACGAGGAGTGGATTCGATATGGGTAGTAGTGGATCGGTTGACGAAGACTGCTCATTTTATCCTGATCCAGGAGAGTATATCGGCAGAAAAGTTAGCCGATATCTATGTGCGAGAGATCGTGGCACGTCATGGAGTGCCGGTGTCGGTGGTGTCAGACCGGGATGTCCGTTTTTCATCCAGATTCTGGAAGCGGTTTCACGACGAGATGGGTACTCGTCTCCATTTCAGCACCGCTTTGCACCCTCAGACGGACGGGCAGAGTGAGAGGACGATTCAGACTCTCGAGGACATGCTCAGGGCATGTGTTCTAGACTTCGGTGGCAGTTGGGATACGTACCTTCCGTTAGCGGAATTTTCGTATAACAACAGTTATCATGCGAGCATTGATCGACCTCCCTTTGAGATGCTTTATGGGAGGAAGTGCAGGACCCCGATTTGTTGGGGCGAGGTAGGTCAGCGAGTCATTGGAAGCACAGAGGTGGCGCTCAAGACGACCGAGTTGATCCAGCAGGTCCGTAGTAGACTGCAGACTGCGCAGAGTCGGCAGAAGAGTTACGCCGATAGGAGGCGTTCAGACTTGGAGTTCCGGGTGGGTGATATGGTCCTTCTGAAGGTCTCACCTTGGAAGGGTGTTATCAGGTTCCGGAAGAGGGGCAAGTTGGGTCCCAGGTTTATTGGTCCTTT
This sequence comes from Lactuca serriola, assembly GCF_051521515.1. Classification (NCBI taxonomy): domain Eukaryota; kingdom Viridiplantae; phylum Streptophyta; class Magnoliopsida; order Asterales; family Asteraceae; genus Lactuca; species Lactuca serriola. The sequence goes on along the minus strand of NC_136410.1, from coordinate 226,270,914 downwards.
CAGGGTTTTAGCCCGGGTGGGTCGGGTCGCTTATCGGTTAGATCTTCCTGAGGAGCTTAGTCAGATCCACAACACTTTCCATGTGTCTCAGTTGAGGAAGTGTTTGGTGGATGAGTTAGCAGTTGTTCCCCTAGAGGACATTCAGGTTGATAGTAGCCTGAATTATATTGAGAGACCGATCGCGATTCTGGACCGGAAGACAAAGACCTTCAGGAACAAGGAAATTCAGTTAGTGAAGGTGCAGTGGCAGCAACAGAAGGGGTCTGAGTGGACGTGGGAGGCTGAGGAGGAGATGAGAGAGCACTACCCGGAGATATTTGCAGATTCAGCCGTAGCAGACTTCGAGGACGAAGTCTGAGCCAAGTGGGGGAGACTTGTAACGACCCATCCCCGGTATGATGATTCCATAGTATTTAATTAGAAGTTTGCAAGAGGGACTCGGCGAGTTCATAGCCTGACTCGCCGAGTAGGGACGGGATTTCGAGCACGTGTTAGTCGGCGACTTGGCGAGTCCATATTGGGGACTCGGCGAGTCTGCCTGTCTGGAAGAAACCCTAAATCCCCGGGTTGCTCACTATTTAAACCACCTTATAGCCCCCAATCTCGCCTCCTTCACCCTCAGAAAGCTGTGAGAAAACCCTAATCCATCCTTGAGTGATCTAAGTGTTCTTGTGTTAAATTTTGAAGGCTTGAAGAAGGAGAAGAAGAAAGGAGCAAGGAGAAGAGGTATAGAGCAAAGATCCAAGAGCAAATCAGAGTTCTTTGAGGTATTCTTCGGATTCCCTCCTGTTTTATGCTTTTAACCTCCATTAGAAATCTTCTAGATCTAGTTTGATGCTTTCCTCAAGCCTTATGATTGTATGGATACCCTATTGTGTCGAGATATCCTTAGATCTGTTCATTTAGGAGTGGTAGAGCCCAGATCTATTGCCTTTTTGAAGTTACCTTGCATGAAAACCCTAGATCTACTCTTTTAAGTGCCTTTTTAGCCTATATCTCCTTTTTCATGTGTATGTACACGTAAAGTTGGAAACTTTACGTGGTGGATCAGCTTATTGGACTCAGATCTATCATTTGTATGCGATGGATTCAAGCAGAATCGAGTTTAGAGTAGTTGCATGGATGTGACTCGGCGAGTCGGAAGGACGACTCGGCGAGTCAAGTCGCGAGTCCCGTTTTTCCCCTTTTTGAGTGATGACGAGTGGAAGCCGTGAGTAGTAGAGTGGACTCAGTGAGTTGGAGAGCAGACTCAGTAATGGAGGGACTCGACGAGTTGTTCATACAACTCGGCGAGTCCAAGGCAATCTTCTTAAGCTTAAGAACAACTCGTCGAGTTGTTCATATGACTCGGCGAGTCGGATGAAGATTGTCTGAGTTCTTGGATTGAGAGAGTACTCGTCGAGTCGATGCCATACTCGACGAGTAGACACGAGTGGGGTTGTGAAATGAGATTAGAGACTCGACGAGTTGGCGGCCCAACTCGGCGAGTCAGGTCAACTGTGGATTGACTTTGACCAGGAGAGTTGACTTTGACCAAGGGTAAAAGAGTCATTTTACCCTAGTGCAGTGTTTAGTATTTGATTGAGTGTGTTTATGGCCTTGTAGCCGGGGAGATACCGGAGCAACAGCAGTTAGCTTCCAGAGCCATTCACACAGCAGCCAGTTCACGAGGTGAGTTTCCTTCCAGTAGTAACGAGTCTAAGGCCACAATGCCGGCCCGTTTAGCTAGCAGTCAGCTTCGGACCTCGGTCCGATATAGTAGTTAGTATGTTTGATGCCTTCGTGGTTCAAGACAGGGTTATGTGTTTATGCTAGATGATATGTTTATGCTATGTTCAGTCAGCTTCGGACTTCGATCCGATGTAGGGGACAAGGTCCCAGTCAGCTTCGGAGTTCGGTCCGATGTCAGCTTCGGACTCCGGTCCGATGTAGGGGACGTAGATCCCAGTCAGCTTCGGACTTCGGTCCGATGTCTCAGTCAGCTTCGGACTTCGGTCCGATGTCCTAGTCAGCTTCGGACTCGGTTCGATGTAGGGGACGAAGGTCCCAGTCAGCTTCGGACTTCGGTCCGATGTTTCAGCCAGCTTCGGACTTCGGTCCGATGTAGGGGCAAGGCCCCGATTAGCCGGACTTCGGTCAGATGCAGTGGGCAAGGCCCAGTATGTGCTTTATATGTCATTGTATGGTATGTGGTAGTTTGGGGGAGCTCACTAAGCTTCGTGCTTACAGTTTCAGTTTTGGTTTCAGGTACTTCCGCAAGCAAAGGGAAGAGCTCGGGATGATGGAATCGCACACACCACAGCTACAGTTTTTATCCTGGGAGTTGATCAGCTATCTTAGATATGTTTTGATACAGTCGTGACACCGTTTCCTCATTGTATTTTAGTATGGTTTTGAGATTCGCAACACATGGTTTTATTATGATATACTCTGTTTTATGAATTTGGTTATATTAGAAATGAAATTTTCAGGTCTTATTTTTGGGTCGTTTCAGTAAAAATTTCATTTTGAATATATTCAGACATAGATATCATTTATCCAAAACATCCAAAACATCGTTAGTCTAAACATTTATCAGAGTTCATCCCAAAATCATTCAATGCGGAAAACATGGGTGTGTGCACTGCGATCAATCCGAGACCTTCTTTTCTAAATCGAGGATACCTGAAAACAATAAACAAAACTGTAAGCACGAAGCTTAGTGAATTCCCCAAATCACACCCCACACAATCTACAAAACCACATAATCCATACTAGCTATAACATGTACAATAACCATATCAATCACATAAGCCATGCCTATAAACATATATGGATGCCGTGGGCTCGTCCCCAGGGTCTTACACTAGGATTCCATGGCCTCCCCACATGGTCTTACACCTAAGTGTAATGGGCTCTCCCATGGTCTTTAATAGGAAAGCCATGGGCTCTCCACATGGTCTTACATCCAGGTGTCATGGGCTCTCCCATGGTCTTCCATGCAAATATCACAAAGAAAATTAGCATACCACATGATTACTAGTATACCATATATATACATGCATACCAAACATATAAATAGGGAATTTACAAGTAACACTACAACATAGGAGGAAAGCCATGGGCTCTCCACATGGTCTTACATCTAGGTGCCATGGAATCTCCCATGGTCTTCCAAACAAGAATAACACATATACCACTAACATACTTCCTAGCACATAACTAGCTAACATGCCACATAATACAACTTCATCTAGTGTACCACATATCATAAAATGGGCCAGCATTGGTTCCATAAACCCATTGGTATGGTGAGGAGACTCACCTGGCAGTGCTGAAGTCCCGCAAATGAAAATGCGGCGGCTAGTTGACAAATTTTCGAACTGCCAGCATCAAACAATACCCAATTAATATTTGGGTCCCAACACATAACGATAAGTACTTGGAGTAACAGGCTACATTACCCCATCTTGGCTTGGTTCAAGCCCAAGGACCAATCCATAGACCCAAAAGTCAAACTAGGAATCAAAGCCCAACATATGGGCCAATTTTCCAGATTGGGCCCAAGACTTTAGATGGTCTTATTCAAAGGCCCAACCATTTATTCCAGTCCAACATTTAACATTCTAGTGGCCCAATATCATATAATCATTAAGGCCCAAACTATGGCCCATCTATGGACTAATTTTCTAAATTGGGCCCAAACCCTCATATAGGCCTTACCCTAAACCCATCAGCATATTCTAGTCCATATGATTAGTCTTGGATGGCCCATTAATAATCCAACCATCAAGGCCCAAAAGAAAGGCCCAACAATAAACCCAAATGAAATTAGGGTTTTCCCATGAAATAATGATTAGGGATAAGTGTCCCTGCTAAACCCATTAAGGACTTAATCCACTAAATCCCACGTGGCCTTAGGTTAATTAGAATTGGTTATTAATTAATACTCCCTCTGTCCCAAAATTATAGTCAATCTTTCCTTTTTGGTTTGTCCCAAAATAATAGTCAACTTCTAAAAATAAATAACATTTTTACCAAAATACCCCCTCATTATTACTTAACCAACTAAGAATTTAATGGAACATTAAATGCAAAGTAAGGACAAAACTGTCATTTTATTATATAAAGTTAGTGGTAATTAATGCTTTTCTTAATCTGTGTGTTTTTTGTCTGTGGACAATAATATTGGGACGGAGGGAGTATTTAAGTTCATTAAATAAGCCCGATAAATCCCAAATTATGGTTTCATGGCATTAGGGTTTTCCAAAACCTAATTAGGGTTTTCCAAAACGTAATTAGGGTTTCCAACCCATCTTAGCCCAATAGGCCCAATAGTTAGGTCCTTTGATCAATTAGGGTTCATTAGGCCCATTAGGGCTTTGTTGGGCCCATTAGGGTTTCAAGCATCCCAACCAAATCAACCATGACAAGGCAAAACACACTGCCACTCGACACGGCGGCTGTTGGCGGCAGCCACCACCTCACGGTGGTGGTTAGGGTTTCTTTCCATTTTTCCAATTTTGTTACAATGTACAATTCCAATCTTGAAAATAAACACACACACACACTAATTCTAAATACACATACACAAACAGCCACCATGTGGTGGTCGGTGGTGGCAGTGGCTCTTTTGTAAACTCCGGATAACCAAAATGCCCAAACACATACAACTAATAGAAATACAAGAACACAAACCTAAACACATAGTAAGAAATGTACACAGCCACCTTCCATAGTGGTTGGTGGCGGCGGAGGATGGCAGTAGAAGGCAGGTGGCGGAACGGCAACAGCAATCGGCGGTGATGACTCGGTAAAATAAAAAGGAGCGAAAGGATGGAGTAATAGGTCACGGTTTAGCCTTATTGGGGGTCTTCCATTCGTTCACGGCTCCTCCCGTCAGTCTCAGCGACCATCCGACTATTCTCAACGTCACTAGCGACAGTTGGGATGTAACAGTAGCATACGTTGTCAAGGCAGCAGGCAGAAATGGCGGCGGTCGGACTTGGAGAGGCATTGACTCCTTAACAGATGGTGAAAGGCAGTGGCGGAATGATCGTGGCTGTTGACATGACAGTAGAAAAACGAAGAGCAACACAAGGAGGCGGTTGCAGCAACATCGACCTAACGCCCGACGACGGCGTTTCTGGTGGTTCCATGATTCCCATTCGATGGCATCACCTCCTCGGTGCTCCTTCGACCGGCCACCATGGTCCTCGACGTTCGACTGTTGGCTTCATTGGCTTCACGATGGCGGAGGAAGGATAGTGGCGTCGGAGGTGTTAACGTGAGGGTAGCGGCTGAATGGGGTTACGGAGGCTAAGGGTTATATACCCGACTCATGAAAACTTTGGACCATAATGACAGAAACGACCCTTCATTCTACTTTTTCTTTTCAAGATTGATCCATATTTTACCTTTTAAAACTCATCATTAAAATTCATTTCGGATCAAGTACAAATGTTACCAATCATCCCCTGCTTCCATAAATCCTTTACATATTCGGTCCAAATAATACCACACACACCCCGACTTCTGCAATCCCTTTCAAAATAGATCCCAAAATTACACTTTAACTCTCAGAGATTCAAATCTTGCCATTTGGCTTCCCGAAACCAACACCTCGCTAATTATTATTTAATTTTAGGCTATAATAATATAAATTAATACTAAAAATTACATCTCGAGGTACTGGTTTATTATTTAATCGTTATATTTTAAACAGAATGTTACATTCTATGATTGTTATGTTAGTTCCAAAAGGAAACCTCAACATGATACACAGCTCCTTTCATGGATATTCCAAGTTGTTCATATCAAAATCAGAATGAACTGATTATATGCACATGCCAGCTAGTCGACTAACCCTAGTCAACTCCTTAAGTAAGGAAATTCCATTTTACTTCAATATGTTAGTTCACAACATACATTTGATAATTGTTATTTCGAACAATTTCGAATTCAATGTTTGAAGTAACCTAGGAAGAGCTTTAAAAAATCATGATCTTTCTTTTCATTTATGAGAACTATTCCCAAACTACGAATTTAGACAAGATTGATCATCCTAATAGCTAAGCCTTACAAGATTTTATAGCAGTAGATTTTAGTGCATAAGGTTATAAGCATCATTAAATATCAAATTCCATTATAGTTTGTTTTACTTATCCTTAGAAGAAAATCACCCTAAATAAAAATTATTTTAGAAGGCTAGGATGCATATTTGGCTCCATGATGTGTAAAGGGATGCCATAAATACACCATAAAGTTATTTAGGTAGGCAAAGCCCTTTGCCAATTTTGATCACCACGAAATTCCTAGATCTTTCAGATTCATTGACTATCAATGTCATGTTAATCTCAGATTATGTTCATCTCAAATTCAAAGACGGGGTCACCATGGATCATTTAACCGATGGTGAATCGACCATATAAAATTGTGTGGTCCCCGACTCAACTGACGCTTGAGATTCGCGAGTTCCACATCATTCTCTACCTATACTCTTAAACTGACGTGCCGATTAACCACACGAGTTCCATCAACAAGTTATAAAAAGAACGTGCAACGTTTTGTGGATAACATAAGATTCACATTAAATAGATTGAGAATTAACGTTATGCTTGAGATTTGCGAGTTCCATATCATTCTCAACTATAACTTAGATTGATGTGCCGGTTAACCACACGAGGTCGACCAACAGAATATAAATAGAATGTACAATTTTCATGGATAATATAAAATCACATTCTTTTAATAAAATCGGATTTTGTTTTATACTTGTATTTAGAATACTTTTAGATTGACCACTATCACTATCAAACCCTTTCGTTCACTCCATTCTCAAAATGCAATAGGGCGGTGAGGGTGGTAAGCGCGAAGCATATTAAAAACCGAACTCATTAGGAATCATAGAGACCTCCTTAGACCCCTACATTATAATGGGTGAGCCTAATCATGGTAAGACTCACAATGTCAATATTTAAAACATATAATAAATACAATTCTAATATATATATATATATATATATATATATATATATATATATATATATATATATATATATATAGGGTAAATTTAAAACTATTAAAATTTAGTTGTCTTTTATTAATTTTAATTAATCTCAAGAAAGCAATGTAACAACTAATAAATTATGAAGGGTAATATTTAAATTTATAAATCTCTATTATAAATAATATTAAATATTTAAATTCACTATTAAATAATAGATAAATATCCAAATTCAAACAATCATATTTAAATAATATTTATCAGTTTTCCAAATTTAAAACATTTTAATTTTGGTATTTATCCATATTTAATAAACCTTCATATTTGAAAAATGGAAGAAAATCCGAAACCCTAATTTTGCCGAGCTCAGGTCGTGAGCTGCGACTAGGGTTTTAACAATTATGAAATCTTCAATTATTATTCTATAATTCAATTTCAAACAAGTTTTTATAGAAAATATGGACCTAGGGTGAATATAACCATGAACCAATGTCTCTGATACCATTGTTTGGTTTTCTATTTATCAAATACACTCTAAACTAGGCAGCGGAAGAATCGAAACTACGATATACCTAAGTGTACATGCATCCTATGGATCTATGACTTCATGCTAATTACATCAACCCTAGAAAATATAAAAACAACAAAGAAAACATACCTCATATGTAGCCCTATATTTCCATGCTTGAGATCTCGATCCTCCATGAAGTTGCTTGGATGAGAGGACCCAAACCAGAATCCTTCTAATGGTATCACACCCAATGACACCAAATAGTGGAATAAATATAACTTGGATAAGGGTTAACTTCCAAAACACAAAGGGTTAGAAATCATCCCTAAGAGGGGAAGGAAGAAGGGTTGGCAAAACTTTAAGCCAAGGTACAAGGAGGAATGAAATCGCTAAGGCCTTATTTATAGCCTTGGATGCCACCTTAGATTTTGTACTCCTTCCCATGTGGGATGGAGGCATAACCACGAAATCTCACTCCTTTCCCATGTGGGATGGAGTGATTTTCATCCAACCCTAATCCCATAAGGGTTCTGGAACATTCCTGCTTAACCAACTATCGATTAATGAACATTCAACCCTTTAATTAATTAAACTGTTAATTAATTCTCAAAATATATTTCTAAAATCTATTTCCAATTAGTTTCTAATTAATTATTAACCATAATAATTAATGAACCAATTTCTCCCTTTATTTATTTTACTCAATTTGGGTCTTGAGGACAACCCAAAAGGACCCTCTTATTATTAGAAGTATTACCAATAGTTAATGACCTTGGACTCTATTCCAACAACTTTGTTATGTTGTATGTGATATGTTGGAGAACTCACTAATCTTTATGCTTATATTTGTAAATTAAATGTATTTTAGACACTTTATTAGATCGTGAGAAGGTGAACGCATGATTGTACATATACATTGGTAGTTTTATGATTTGAGATTCCATAATGATTTCTTTTGTAACTCTAATTTTTTTTATTGTTTTTTATGAACAAATGGTTTTGACTTGATTACAACTTTATGAAAAATGATGTTTTTCTAAATTAAAAATAGAGTAAATTACACGGAAGGTCCCTATGCTTTGGAGTAATTTGTACGTTTGATCCCTAATTTTTTTTCCAACTCAAACCAACCCTATTGTTTGTTTTTATTGCACGCTTAGTCCCTGTCTCGTATAAAAAGATTATTTTACCCTTTACTGTTTTCTTTTTCAATAAACTAATTACTATTTGTCACTTAAACTATTAAAATAATAATACAATCGATAGGGTCACCCCTACCAAAACATAAGTCCCTCTCTCATTCTAAAAGAAAAGCCAAATTACAGATGAGAATATCTACAAACTTAGAGGGTGTTTGGGGGTACTTTTTATACTTAAAAGTGCTTGTTTAGAAAAATGCTTATTGGCTTGTGACTTTTTTCTAAAAGCAGTTTTAAAAATGTGTTTGGATTAGATTTTAAGGTGGTAAAAGCTAAAAAGCCAATAAGCTGTTTTTAAAAAAATGTTTGGCTTAGCTTTTATCTGTAAAATGATCAAAAAGGATAAGTTTTCATATTAAACATTTTTTACGAAGTATATAATGTAATTTTGATTAAAGATTTTTTTTTACCATGATAATATTAAAATTACATTCATACAAAAGTAGAATACAAATTCTAAATAATTCATAAAAAATATCATATGTTACGACGTATTACATTCACCTCCGAAATTCCATTATATATTGCGCAACAATATCTCGTATCGCTGCCATATACGAGCTATCATTACTCGTGCAATGTGTACTTGGACCTTCTTCTTCACCTTCACTACTAGTACGAGTGTGTGCATGAATGTAGGATTCTTGTTGTGCCTTATTAAATGCTTCATCAAACCTACCGGTCTTTCTAATATAGTTAAGGATTGCCATCGATTCAATCACAATACTCACTTGGTGCCCGTACTTGTAATTAACATACATGTCTCTTAATAACTCTCACCTAGCTTTCCATACTCCAAAAGTCCGTTCAATGATATTTCGCACGGATGAATGGTAAAAGTTAAATTTCTCTTTCAGTCCACGAAGCTCACACACAGCAGCAGTATGTCTACGTTGAAAATCCAGTAAATGATAACGAATATTAGTTCCTTTATATGGAGCAAGATACCCTCTGTATTGGGTATCCAGCATCAACAACATAATATTTATCTGTAAAAAAACATACATTTGTTATTTGTTTCAAACAAGTATTAAAAACCTAAAAATCGTGTTAATAAAAATTTATACTAACCACCCATTGGAAATGGAAAATGAAGATCCGGTCTTTGTAAGGCTTCAATAAAAGTTCTAGTGTGCAGTCCCCTCCCATCCGGCCCACACAAATGTGAAACACATGTCAAAATCATAAACAACCATTATATTTTGTGTAGCATATCCCTTTCGACCAATGTATTTCGCTTCCTCATGTTGTCGAACCGATGCCCTAACGTGTGTCCCATCTATAGCATCAATGCAATCCTACAAATACAAAAAGATATTATGTGACAACTGGAAATTTATTCCGTTATTGTAACCCACTTCTATTAATAAAATTTAATTTTTATTAAATTTTTTCGTCAACTTCTGGGGTTAAGTAAATCAACTAGGGTTATTGTCATAAATACATACGTGTCGGAAAATGAAAAATCGCGCGAAAAACTCACGATTCACTCGATAAACGATGAGTTCACAGCCAAGGCGAGTTTACGGTCGTAAACTCGTGTACGACCGTAAACTCTATTTGCGGTCAGTGCCAGGTGGACCCCCACCCCTGGCCGTAAACTCACCCTATATAAGGGTTGAGTGACCTTCATTTCAACCTTTTCACACTCTAAGAAGCTTTCTCTCTCTACAATTTCGAGTTTGATCAAGAAGCCTCAAGAATGTAAGTGATTCTTCACCTTTCTTGTGTTTTAATCCCTTTTCTGGTGTTGAATCCATGTTTTATTCCATATAACTTCATCTTTGCTAGATATTCTCTCTCACCAAGAACACACACTAGTGTTTGGTGGCTAAAAACCTCATTCCAAGCCTCTTACAGTAAGTAACTTCCATCTATGCTCGATATCCACTAGAAACCACTGATTTTTAACCTGGAAATCGACCCAAATAGATAACATGAAATGGCTTTACGGCCGTAAACCCATGTGTATGGCCGTACATCCTTCAATGACTGTAAAATCTATTTTAGGTCGATTATTGGCCTTTAAACACTACTTTGAGCTTTGCACAAGGCTTAGAATAATTCCAAGAGGCTAGAAAGGACCTTAAAACACCGAAAATCACACTTCTCGTCGAAGTGTTTGCGGCCGTAAACCCATGGGCCGTAAACCCAAGGACCGCAAACCCATGGACCGTAAACCCATGCACCGTAAACCCAGTTCACGGCCGTAAACAACTCTTTTGTGGGAAAAAGCTTGTTTCATCGATCCAACCAATTCCCGATAACATTCCTTAACCGAAACCAAGTGTTTATCTAGCATTTTATCTAACGAAATCGCTAATTTAAATACACATATGTATTATTTGATATTAGGATTCCATTAAGTGCAACATACATCAACTCAAGTATCGTTCAGTTCAATTCTCTGCATCCAACAACCTGTGAGTTCATACCCCTACGCTTTTCCAAGTTTTTTTTTTCAGGTTTTCCGGGGGGGAATACAAGCCAAACATAAAAGATTTCATAACTTAAAAACTGATGCAATTACAATGGTTTTCTATCAAAAATTTAGATATATTTATCCCTTTTGTGCGGAGCATAAGAAACGTTTTCTAATTATAATTGCATAGTTTTCAAAACAGTACGTGAACATAACTAAACATTCAAACTATAATAGGTATAGTTTGGGATTTCATTACCAGTCTTACAGATTCAAATTTCATGCAAAGTCAAACATCTAAACTATGTCAGATTTATTTTATCCATTACTACGAATACAAACCTGGAGTATCTTGCTAAATAATTATTTATGTATAATTATTTATACTCTACACCGTTACAAACGATTTCCAACTCGAGAACAACTGAACAACACGTAAACTAGTTATTACAAGATTGTGAGACTTATATTCGTTATGCCCCTCGGGGTACCAATAAACCCTCATCGATAGTATAACCAGAGTCTCCTGGAGGGAGAGTGTGAAATTTGTGAATCGATCTATTCAGGACCGACAATCCCACACCTGAACTGTTAGATACAGTTAGGCGGGCATGCCTGGGATGACAAATTTTGTAATCTTACGACGCCTGAAGAAACGTCAAGGAGGTCACCAGTCATATTAGCATGGTTATATGACTCACAATAAGTATAAAGTAACCTTTGTTTACGGGATTTCTTTCTTCTATAGTTATATTTCAATAAATAAAACTACTTATCTACTTACTGGAGGGTATTCCAGGGACACAACCTTCGGTTTTATTTTAAGTAATAAAACTACTATACACACTGGTGGTAGCCAGGGTTTTCTAACAGAACACACACTACATACTGGCGGTAACCAGGGTTTTCAAACGGAATATACTTTTCATACAGAAATCAACAAACATGTTAGAAAATATGGGATGTTCTTGGAAAGCATGCATACGTATTTCATAACTTGATAACAATGGTTTTCGACTTAAACGAAATTTTACTTATAATGGAAAGAAACCATTTATACAAATTCAGTGAATAGTTTTCAATATAAAAACATGCTTATGAACTCACCAGCTTTATACTGATACGTTTTCAAAACAGCTTGTATTCTCAGGGCAACAATAGACAGGTACCTTCGCCAGCTTTTGGAGAAGACGGAGCATTTTAGAGTCTCGTCTTTATCTTTTGTTTATATCAATGTATACGAGATATGTTTTCAAACAGATGTAAACATTCATATTGTAATGTAATGGTTGTGTTTACTTTGATTGCTATGATACGATTGTTGTGATAATACGTATGACGTCACCCGCCCCTGGACGTTTCCGCCGTTGTTTCTGACGGTTCGGGGGTGTGACAGACTGGTATCAGAGCTGTTGTTTATAGTAAACTAAGTATACCGAACCTTACATGGTATACAACTATAAACGCTAAGGGGCCGAAGCGCTCTGAACTAAAAGTATACTTTAAAAATCTAAGTATTTTTAACTATACAAGTATACCTACATACCAGAAACAAAATCATAAGTAGAACAAAACAAAAGTATTTGGATGTTGGATACTGCGGTTAAACCTGGGCAGTTATGTAATCATGTGAAGGGTCAATATAGCATGATCAACTATATTCATTCGAGACATGACCAACATGTGCTTAGGAATGACTGTGGTGTTGCATCAGGCCTAAAACTTACCAAGTATTTCCTACCACAAGATATCGATAGAACAAAACATCCATCATAAAATACTATAGGAGTATTTTAGTCAAAGCCGAATACATTGTAGAAATTCATTCCAAGTGTTGCTACTTATTCTTCCCTAGCGATAGTTTACTTGCTTTAGTAACTCTTTCCTGTTATCGCTTAGTAGAACACTTTATCTATCACATAGAGATCTATCTTGTTTCATATCTCTTGGTTCTAAAGTCAAAGGGACTTATCATCTTCTTCTTCCTGATATAGAATAAGATGGCTCTAAAGAAAAGACCCAACAAAAGAACAACAATTCTTCGACGGATCCAATGCAACCACCACCTCCTTAGTTCGACCCCGCAATGTTCCAGGCAGCCGTTACTGCCACTGTGACTGCTGCTCTGGCACAGATAAATTCTGGTGGTTCCGGGAGTGGTAATCATTCCCAAAGCCATGAAGGAAGTCAAGGGCATTAGAAGGAGTGCTCCTATAAGGACTTCATGAATGCAAAACCCACATCTTTCGACGACACTGGAGGTGTTATTTCCCTAACTCAATGGTTCGAGAAGATCGAGTCTATCTTTGAGATTTGCTCCTGTTCTGAAGCTAACAAGGTGAAATTCGCCGCTTGCACTTTCACCAACAGAGCACTGACCTGGTGGAATAGTCGGGTCAAATCCTTAACCCAGCCAGTAGCAAATGCTATAGGTTGGGAGAGTCTGAAGGAGCTCATGCTTCCTGAGTACTGCCCTCTGGGCGAAATGCAGAAATTGGAACACGAACTCTAGAACCTAAAAATAAAGGGTTCCGACATTGTTGCCTACACTTCTAGGTTTGAAGACCTAGCACTTCTTTGCCCGGGAATGGTCACCCCGTAAAGCAAGAAGATAGAAAGATACATTTGGGGATTAACACCCCCAACTCAAGGGAATGTCTTGGCTACCAGGAAAATTACTTTTGATAGTGCCAAGTGCCTAGTGTAGACTCTCATAGATCACGACGTTGATCTTGACAAAGTGACAACCGCTCCTGAACCAGCAAAAGGGAGTGGCAAGAAGAGAAAGTTTTCGAAGCATCGTAAGGGTCAATCTTCGCAGGAGCCTTCCAAGAAACAACATATGGTGGCAATCCATGCTGCCACTACTCCTGCTGCTGCTCCTGCAACTCAAGCGCCTACCAACAGATATACTGGTACTCTTCCTTGGTGTAGCAAGTGCAATTATCATCATCGCATTCCCGGCCCATGTCGTGAATTGCTATGCAAAAATTGTGGCAAAAGGGCCACATGGCAAGAAACTGTAGGACATCGGTTCAATCAACCAATCAGGCAATCGGAGCAGGTGTCAGTCAAGCCTATTATGGCTGTGGCGAGGTCGGGCACTACAAGAGAAACTACCCCAAGGCATCAACAACCGGCAACACCGGGAGAGTTCTAACGATGGGGCAGGAGGAGGCAGTCGCTGACCCTACCATTGTTATGGGTACATTCCTCCTCGACAACTCTTATGCATGCATTCTTTTCGATTATGGTGCGGAGAGAAGTTTTGTTAGTCATGCATTCAAGCATCTTCTCAAACATAAACCTCAATCTTTAACCGAAACATTTACCATCGAAATGGATAACGATGAGAAAGAGAGCACTAACGATATATTCCGCGGCTGTACCCTTACCCAAAATGATCATTCCTTTCCGATCGATCTTATGTCGGTTTCCATAAAGAGCTTCGATGTCATCATCGGCATGGAATGGTTGAGCCCTAATCGTGCTGATATCCTTTGTTATGAAAAGGCCATTCGTCTCAATCTCCCCTCTAGAGAAACCCTTATGATCTATGGTGATAAACCCAGTTCAAACCTTCGTATTATTTCAAGCATCAAAGCCCAAAAACTTCTGCGAAAGGAGTGTCGTGCATTCCTAGCCCATGTTGTTAATGAGAAACAGGAGGTTAAAGACTTCAAGAGCATCCCCAAAGTCTGCAATTTTCCTGATGTCTTTCCCTAAGAGCTTCCGAGAATCCCTCCTGAACGCTAAGTCGAGTTTCGTATTGACTTAATCCCCGACTCTACCCCCGTAGCTAAATCCCCATATCACCTAGTGCCAGCAGAAATGCAAGAGTTATCCAGCCAGCTCAATGAGTTGATCAACAAAGGATTCATCAGACCGAGTTCCTCACCCTGGGGATCCCCGGTTTTATTTGTGAAAAAGAAGGATGGATCTTTTCGGATGTACATTGATTACCGCAAACTGAACAAGCTCACCGTAAAAAACTGTTATCCTCTTCCCCGGATAGATGACATTTTCGATCAACTTCAAGGAGCCAACTATTTCTCCAAAATAGACCACAGATCAGGGTACCAACATTTGCGATTCCACAAGTGAGATGTTCCTAAGACAGCATTCCGGACTCGCTATGGTCACTACGAGTTCGTAGTAATGCCCTTCGGTATGACCAACACACCGGCAATATTCATGGACCTGATGAATCGGGTGTGCCGTCCTTTCCTGGACAAGTTTGTTATCGTGTTCATAGATAATATACTTGTCTATTCCAAAAGCGAGGAAGATCACAAACAACACTTGAGATTAGTGTTGGAAACTCTAGGAACGGAAAAGCTATACGCAAAATTCTCCAAGTGTGAATTCTGGATTCGAAAAGTAACTTTCTTGGGTCATGTGGTAAGCGAGGAAGGCATACACGTGGATCTATCCAAAATCAAAGCGATAGAGAACTGGTCAGCACCGAAGACGTCTACAGAAATTCGTCAATTCTTCGGTCTCGCTGGCTATTATCACAGGTTTATCTAGAATTTCTCCAGAATTGCCAAACCTTTAACCACTCTGACTCAGAAAGGTGTACCCTTTTGTTGGAGTGAAAAGCAAGACACGACATTCCAAACATTAAAGCGAGCCCTATGCAGCGCACCTATCCTGTCTCTACCCGAAGGGACGGAGGACTTCGTTGTCTACTGCGATGCATCCAACCAGGGCTTAGGCTATGTGCTTATGCAACGAGGAAATGTTATTGCTTATGCCTTGACACAACTGAAGGCACACGAAGTCAATTACACAACTCACAACCTGGAGTTGGGAGCAGTAGTCTTCGCATTGAAAATATGGAGACATTACCTCTACGAAACCAAGTGCACAATCTTCACTGATTATAAAAGCCTGCAGCACATCTTTGATCAGAATGAATTGAACATGAGACAACGGCGATGGGTAGAGCTACTCAGTGATTATGAGTGCGAAATACGCTATCATCCCGACAAGGCTAATGTGGTAGCAGATGCCCTCAGCCGGAAGGAATACTCAGGTCACAGTGTGAAAGCACTTACTATGACTATCCATTCCCACTTTTCCACACAAGTCAAAGAGGCTAAGCTGGAAGCCCTGAAACCAAAGAACGTGATGGATGAAGCCTTGAGAGGAATGGAAAACAACTTAGAGATCAAGGGAGACGGAGTCTACTATTTCATGGATCGGATTTGGACCCCAAAGTTCGGTGGTTACAGAAAGGTCATCATGAACGAAGCCCACAGAACTAGATATTCCATTCACCCAGGTTTGGACAAGATGTACCTTGATCTCAAGAAGTTATATTGGTGGCCAAACATGAAAGAAGAAATCGCTACCTTCGTAGGCAAGTGTCTGACTTGTGCCAAGGTGAAGGTCGAATATCAAAATACCCTCAGGTTTGCTTCAACAGCCGGAGATACCTGAGTGGAAGTGGGAGAGGATTACCATGGATTTATTACTAAATTACCCAAATCTCCGAGTGGGTACGACACCATCTGAGTAATAGTCGATCGATTGACGAAATCCGCTCACTTCCTGCCAATCAAAGAAAATTCCAAAATGGAAACACTCTCATGAATCTACATTCAAGAAATAGTTCGACGGCACGCGGTGTCTGTGTCCATTATATCCTATCGGGATAGCAGGTTCACTTTGGGGTTTTGGCAGTCACTACGATGAGTTCACAGCCAAGGCGAGTTTACGGTCGTAAACTCGTGTACGGCCGTAAACTCTATTTGCGGTCATTGCCAGGTGGACCCCTACCCCTAGCCGTAAACTCACCCTATATAAGGGTTGAGTGACCTTCATTTCACCCTTTTCACACTCTAAGAAGCTTTCTCTCTCTACAATTTCGAGTTTGATCAAGAAGCCTCAAGAATGTAAGTGATTCTTCACCTTTCTTGTGTTTTAATCCCTTTTTTGGTGTTGAATCCATGAATTATTCCATATAACTTCATCTTTGCTAGATATTCTCTCTCACCAAGAACACATACTAGTGTTTGGTGGCTAAAAACCTCATTCCAAGCCTCTTACAGTAAGTAACTTCCATCTATGCTCGATATCCACTAGAAACCACTGATTTTTAACCTGGAAATCGACCCAAATAGATAACATGAAATGGGTTTACGGCCGTAAACCCATGTGTACGGCCGTACATCCTTCAATGACTGTAAAATCTATTTTAGGTCGATTATTGGCCTTTAAACACTACTTTGAGCTTTGCACAAGGCTTAGAATAATTCCAAGAGGCTAGAAAGGACCTTAAAACACCGAAAATCACACTTCTCTACGAATACAAACCTGGAGTATCTTGCTAAATAATTATTTATGTATAATTATTTATACTCTACACCTTTACAAACGATTTCCAACTCGAGAACAACCGAACAACACGTAAACTAGTTATTACAAGATTATGAGACTTATCTTCGTTATGCCCCTCGGGGTACCAATAAATCCTCACCGGTAGTATAACCAGAGTCTCCTGGAGGGAGAGCGTGAAATTTGTGAATAGATCTATTCAGGACCGACAATCCCACACCTGAACTGTTAGCTATAGTTAGGCGGGCACGCCTGGGGTGACAAATTAAGTAATCGTACAACGCCTGAAGAAACGTCAAGGAGGTCACCGGTCATATTAGCATGGTTATACGATTCACAATAAGTATAAACTAACCTTTGTTTACGGGATTTCTTTCTTCTATAGTTATATTTCAATAAATAAAACTACTTATCTACTTACTGGAGGGTATTCCGGGGACACAACCTTCGGTTTTATTTTATGTAATAAAACTACTATACACACTGGTGGCAGCCAGGGTTTTCTAACAGAACACACACTACATACTGGTGGTAGCCAAGGTTTTCAAACGGAATATACTTTTCATACATAAATCAACAAACATGTTAGAAAATATGGGATTTTCTTGGAAAGCATGCATACGTATTTCATAACTTGATAACAATGGTTTTCAACTCAAACGACATTTTACTTATAATGGAAAGAAACCATTTGTACAAATTCAGTGACTAGTTTTCAATATAAAAACATGCTTATGAACTCACCAGCTTTATACTGATACGTTTTCAAAATCGCTTGTATTCTCAGGGCAACAATAGACAGGTACCTTCGTCAGCTTTTGGAGAAGACGTAGCATTTTGGAGTCTCGTCTTTATCTTTTGTTTATATCAATGTATACGAGCTATGTTTTCAAACAGATGTAAATATTCATATTGTAATGTAATGGTTGTATTTACTTTGATTGATATGATATGATTGTTGTGATACTACGTGTGCCATGGCCTACGTATGTTACAAGCTAGTATTATCCCTTTTAGAGCTAAGCCACATAACATTTCGAATTCTCTATCCTCTTCCACCCAACATTCCTCATTATCGTCAGACGAATTAGAATCATCACTATGCATCCTACATACAAAAAAATATTGTCTAACAATAACACATAATATAAAATTATCGATCACATAACGACAAATAGTAACACATAATATAAAATGTTGATTCATAACGACAAATAATAACACATAATATAACATCTCGATTACATAATGTCAACGGCTAACACATAAAAACATAACACATAACATCAAACATAAAACAATAAGACATGATGTCAAATCAGAAATCATTATTTCATTAGTAACTTAAGAAACTCCATCTTTACATCATCACTAGTTGGAAACATAAAATCTTCACGCTTTTGTTTTTTGGTGAAGAAAGCAATGCTTGTGAATACTCTTGGGAACCTTCAACGAAACCGGGAAACTTGATGACAACGGTCATGCAATCCGCTGTTGTTGGGGAGGGATTATTTTGAGGAAAAGTTTGTGTACTTTTTGTTGATATGTCATCTAATAAAACATCTACTTTTCCTCGTAGAATGAAGTTTTACTCTTGGTTGAACGGCTATTGGAAACATTCTTAGACTTCTTCCTTTTACTTGAACTACTTTCAGGAAAAACTATGAAAAGAGTCTCATCGTTATCTAAATTGATTTCATCACTATCTCCTTCTCCCTCCATATTTTCCTCGTTGTTTTGAAATTGTAACGGAGTCATAGTGTTATCTCCAACAGCAATAGAATCCCGAAACAAAATAGCATATTCATATGCTCAAATCTGTGTCCCAAAATTTGGCATATTCTTTATTCTCTTGCAAGACACACAAATAATTTTTAATTCATCGATTTCACTATGCAATCATAATTTAAAATAATTTTAAAAAATAGTAAATCATACATTTATTTTCTCCTCCCACCACTCAGGCAAGGCGTCTATTAAGCTTCTTGTCCCACCAATTCCAGTTTTAATTCAATCCTCATTAAACAGTCATAAAGTTCCCATTCTTTTTTTCAAATTGTCCCATTTGTTTTTAAGTTATTTTCTTTCATAGTTTTTTCCTATTTTTTCCTTCACGTGTTTTCTTAAATTCTCCCACCCAACCTTATTGAAATGACTAGTAGGCCTATTCCCTTTTTTTTTTTTACTTCAATCACACAAGCATCAACAAACACCTTGAAGGTATTATTATCCCATACAACTTTATTTTTTTTTAGATGTTTCACAATCAACAACATTAATGTGGTTTTCGTCCATAATCTGAGAATTGCATAGAATGAATCTGTAAACTATTGAAGTACCTAACATCAAACCAAAGTAACCAATTCACGCACAAATAAAACTGTAAACCAAAAAAAAATCTAATTATTATAAGTGATTTCACAGTTAAACCAAGTATTATATGCGATTTTACAAAGTGGGAACGATTACAGGGGCGTTCGTTGGAGTTTTGGTTTTCACCGGAGTTGATAAATATGCAGGTGTTGGTGTAGATGGTCAATGGAGAAAGTAAAGCATAGGTGATGAACCTGGGTGGTGGATCCATATGAGTAATCAAACTATTTTATTACTATTAGAATAATTATAAATAAATAACAGAAAATAAAAATTGAAATATAAAGGGCAATATGGCCTTTTTAGGTTTGGCAGAGACCAAATATGCAACAAAAATAGATTTTAAGGATCTTCGAGTTAGAAAAAAAAAAGTAAGGGACCAAACTTACAAATTACCCCAAACCACAGAGACCATTCGTGTAATTTAGTGATGTTACAACTTTCTACCATACCTAGAACATTGCCCGAGGTGATGGAACCCAAAAGACGGTATCCATCCGAAGCTGACTCCGCAATAATCAATACAACTGATCTTCTCACCCTCACATATTACTTTATGAACAAGATGCACACCAATGATCTTGTCAATAATGCTTACTTAGCTGCAATTAACTTTCCCAAAGACTACCTTGTTGAAAGGGGATGAACTTACATTTAACTCTTTCCGATCTTTAATCTATCTAGCACTCTTATATTTCCAAACACTAAACTTGTTGGAATTGAAAAGGCGGATGTTGGACCCTATGCTGATCCTGAACTCAGTTTTATATACTTTACTAAAGGAAGTTTTGAGAAGTAGTTTTTCTAAGTTAGGAAGAAGCAATTGGTTTAAACCAATATACACTAGAAGTTTATTAAGAGTGTAGCTCGGTCAGTAACTCCTGATGATGTGAAGCATAAATTTGTTGAGCAAGTGAAATGGTGTTAAAAGTCAGAACTTGGATCTATAAATCCAAACAAATTGTATGGATAAATGACCATGGGTAGTGAAGGTATAGCTAAGATCAGTAAGGGGGAAATTGTTAGTTCAAAAAGGGACCCTAGTTTATCTAAGGCTAGTGTTAAACCGATGGTGAATATGTTCCGATGGTGAAGTGAATCTTACGATGTAAGTGAACTGAATATAGCAAGTTGTTTTTGTACGTTTCTTAGAATAGAAAACAAGATCAACAAAGTATCTTTTGTTAGATGTATGATTTTTGTTGATCAGTACTTGTTTTTTCCTCCGTTGTTCCAATGGTTCTTAGCTTGTACCTATTTGTCTATTTAAATGGAAAGTCTACTTGTTGTATCTTATCGTTTTATCAACATAATCATTTAGATATATCTTCTTTTTATATCATTTTCTTTGTTCTTTATTTATTATTTTAGTCATTCACTTCTTGCATTAAATACTTTAAATACTTGTTGATTATATTCAAGTCAATCGACTCCAACCATTTAGTCATTCTTAATCTTTCACAACACGTTCTCTATCTTTTTATTCTTTATGGTTTGATAAAAAAAAATCAGGCCACACAACTGATAAAGTTTTTTGAATACTATAAGCTTGTTGATTTTTAACCAAAATTTCCAAAATAAAAAAGGAAAATAAGATATTCTAACCATTATTAACTTGATTTATATTTTTTTAACAATATATTATGAAGACTTCTAAACATTTATTAGTTTCGAAAAAGATATTATCAACATATTCGAATTTTCTTAATTTCGAACAAGATATTATGACAATTTTCGATATTGTTTGACAAAAATGTAGTATAACTTACAAAATACACAAGCCATTATTAATATAACTTAGAAAACGAACCAACTTTGTTTTTTATTTTATTTTTATGAAATTGTTATTATTTACACTTTCGAAGTTGTTCTTCACTGAACGTCTTTCGAAATACAATCATTTCAAATTACATAGACATTTCAAGATTAAAGTTATTTACATCAAGACGAATGTTAAAAAAAATCCTCTTAATTTTTGTTCTTTATGTTAACAAAAAAAAAAATTAAAATAAAAAAATTAGATGATTATATATATTATTATTTTATATAAATAAAAAGATGGATACGAAAGATATATAATTTTTCAAGGTCATTATGTATATTTTACCAAATTGCATCTGAGAGAAATATTGTTTGGTCAAACGACAACAAAGATGAATTGGATATCAATCAAACACATGCATCAAGGGAAAGATATAAGCAATACCTTCTAGACTTTTGACATCATGATTTTACTTTGTTTCGCATACAACTTTATTTTTTCTTTTTTTATTCTTCCTTTGAAAAAAGATATTTATTTAATAATAATATCAAAAGAAAACCACTGTTGCTCTTTCATAGATAATGTTAAATGCATTTTATTAACATCATTTCTTTTGTAACTTATATAATAAAATATATAATTACACTCTATTCTGCAATTCCAGTGTTGTACGGAGTGGGTGGTGATACTTAGGTTCCAGGAATAGGAGATGCTAAGGAGCTAGTCAGGCTCGTTAGTGGGCGTCAAATACTAGGTCTGACAATCGTGTCGTGTTCGGGTTGGCGTGTCGCGGGTTGGCGGGTCAAAATATGCCAACCCAAACACGACCTATTTAAATATACAGGTCACGGGTTGACGGGTTTGGAACTTAAACCCATATATGACCCACCAACCCGTTTATTTATACGGGTTCACAAGTTGGCGGGTTCGTGTGTCAGATTTGAGTTCGTGGGTCTAAATTTAGATATTTAAGTCTTAAACATCCAAATGAAAATTAAAAACATTCATAGAAACATGTTACAGACTTAGTCTTATAGGTTACGACTTATTACCTTAGACCATCCACCACGAGTAATAATGTCAAAACAATCAAATGGTCTATGAATAAATTGTATATATTATATAATACTTATTAAATATTAATACTTGATACATAAATACATTTAAAAATATAATAATTTTTTATTAAGAATATAAACGGGTTGGCGGGTCAACCCGTTTATTTTTTGAGAAACCCATATATGACCCGTTTAATAAACGGGTTGGCGGGTTGACGGGTTAGCGGGTTGGCGGATTGAAAAACTCAACCCAAACCCATTTATTTCGTGTCGTGTCGCAGGTCGTGTCGCGTGTCGTGTCGAGAATTGCCAGCCCTATCAAATACCGCTCTTGACTTGCGTTAAGAGGGGCACTAGAGAAGGGTCATCATGGTTGCTGCAAGAGGAGAGAGGAATGAGAAAGTTGGATATTAGGTTGTGATTGGCTGATTCCTTTTTTTATTTTTTTTTTTCCCCAAAATTAAACCTATTAAATTAGCACACTACCACTCTATACTTCTTTTGTGATAAACATGGTAAGTTTACATGGCTTCAAAAACACTAAAAAAAAATCTTACGTGCTAAAAGTGTCATCACTCCCTCCAGCCTTAATGACAAAGCGTCGTTGGGTTCCGCTGAGAAAGGAGGTGGTCCTTTTGGCTAAGAAATAAGAGTTATGGCAAAAGAAAAAGAATTAAGCCTAGAGTGAGTGGCGTCACATTTTACACATTCTACGAAGGCGTCACATATGATTTGTCATGCTGCTTCAAAAGTGTGTTATTTTGAGGGCATAGGTTGTCACGCTTGTCATGTTATTTATTTTTTCTAAAATTAATATATATTAAAATTAATCAATTTAAACAAATTATTTTAATAAAAACTCAAATTTTATTAAACTTGAAATGAAATTACAACAAACAATTTAAAAATACAACACATAGAAATTAAAATTATGAAATCTAGAAATTAAGATATGAAATATAGGTAAACCCACATGATATATTCATAGAAAAATTGATATTTTAAATCATTGACTGGTTCAGCGTTAAGATCGATGTGGTCAACGATCCAAATATGTCTCGTCAGGTCTCTACGAAGATCTTGATGAATCTCAACATCATGAATTATTCTTATTCTTGACAAGTACCCTTCGCTTCCAGCCTCAAGCGTTTTGTTAGTGGAACGATCTCGTTTTTATTATACTCACATGTTACATTTAACTCATATTCGAGAATCATATTATGCAATATGATACATGTATACATCACCTCACTCATTTTCTTCTCTTCAACAAAAAAAACTATGGGGTATTTCAAAATATATGTCAATGTTTTGAGTGTGCCAAACGCTCTTTCAACATCCTTTCCCTCCTTCTCTTGAGCTCTCTTAAACATCAAACTTATTCGATTTTTTCGACAAGAAATTGACTTTAAAAAACAAGAACGCTCTAGATATATCCTATCTACAATATAATAAATGTACATATATGGCGTTCCACGCATAATAAGCGGAGAATCTAGTGTAGTATCGTTATACATGTCATCGAATAACAAATACATGTTAAGAACAATTATGTCATTAAGTAAAATAGTAGAACCAAAGAATTCATGAAATATCTAAAAATCATGTGAGGCCACTACTTCATGTATGATTGTTCGATAACCATGATCACCTCAGGTGTATTGGCCTTGATATGCATTCGAGCAATTGCCTCATTCCAAGTAGAGACAATCTAGGCTTCCTAACATTCCAGGTAAGCCATGCCCATTTGAATGATCAACATATAATTGTTGGATGTCACTACAAGTAGGTTTGTGCAAATATCACGGACCATATAATTTCATTACATACTTACAAAATTTATGAAGGCTTTGTCATGCAGTATGTCCGAACATCCTAAGATTGTCATCTAGTGTATCGGGGAGGGGGGCGGGCGACATATACTGGTTGATGAAGTACGACGGTGTATTTTTGTAAGGCAGTAAAACCAACTGTACGTCTATTATATGTGCGTTGTTGGAAATATAGACATGCTTCCCTAACGTCGTTGATTAGATACGCTGAAACAAATGCTTGTACATATGGAACTGCCGGTGAAAATAATATCCTTGAAAAGTCACGTGTTCGTCAAAATAATATTGCATGAGGAGTTGGTGAACATCTTCATGACTTCTTTGTATGTACCTGTTCTTCTCCAGCGAGCATTTTCGACATTTTATTGAAGTAGTTCTTCTATCATCTATTCAACCTCTTGAATAACCTCATGGTCGTTTCTAATAGCGTATCAAAAAAGCGATAATGAAGAAGATGAAGATGACATTTTTAGAGAGATTGGAGAAGAAGGTTTTGAAGTGGTATGTAAATGAATGTAGGGTTGTATTTATAGATAATAGTTTTTTTTTAAATTCATCCATTAGCTCATTGGGTGAAGAGGAAACATTCAAATCGGTAGAAATATGTTGAATATCGTTGCCGAGCATTGCTTCCTGAGTGGTGGCACGGTGTTTTCCGAGTCCACCTCGGATACGTCGAGGGTCACCAAGATCCACTATTCCTAGAAAAAAATGGGAAACTGTAGATCTAAAATTGTAAAAGTCGAATATAGTGTCTTGTATTGTTTCGCATTTTATGTTATTTTACTAAGTCATTTTTATGCGAAATGTAAATGTCTAGACTTAGTATATTTTTTGTACACTCATGTTCCCTATAAATAGGGACTGAGGTTAGAAGTAGAAAGGGATTTTTTCATAACAAATATCTCTTTTCTACTTATATTGTAATCAGTCTTCATCAATATAAGATCTGATTAATATTTACTCTTCGTGTTCTAAATCTTCAATCACTCAAATCAAACTTTGCTTTCTCAAATCTCGATAACAATTCTCATCAATTGGTATCAGAGCAGGATTCAAACTGCTTTGATCTGATTTTCGTGTTAGAATCATTTGCTTTTTGAGTTGCAACTTTACTCAAAATTTTCCGCGCATTTTGGTTTTGAAATCACTTTTGATCTTCAGATTTGAGTTGATTCTGTCTTTGAATTGTTAAGTCGAGTAATCGATTAGTGATTTGTGATCAATTCATTTGATCAAATTCTCTATTTCATCAAGTTTTTCAAGCTTTTTGAAAATTTTTGTGTTCATCAATGGCGAACTTCAACATGAATGGAATTGTATCGATGGAACAGTACAAGCTCCTGCTAATGTTCAACCAATTGGACCATCTACTGCATCTACTGAAGTTGATGATCAACTAAAACGACTGAAGAATAATGAAAAGAGGTGCATGAGGGAACTAAGAGGTGCTCTACCTCCTGTGGTTTACAATTACATCCGTAGTTGTAAAACAGCCAAGGACATCTGGAACACTCTAAAAGAGGAGTATCAAGGTAGTGAAAAGACGAAGATCAACTCTGTGAAGTAATGTCTAGTTGAATTGAAGGAATTCAGACAAAAGGATGCAGAAACTCTTGAAAATTACTATGATCGTCTGAATGAGCTTATGTTTCACTGCAATAGGTATGGAATCACTAGGTCTCTCATGGAGTTTAATTTAACTTTCATTATGGTTCTTCGCAAGGAATGACGAAGTGTGAGCATGATGATTAAGAATCAACAGAGTTTTGATACAACTAAATTGAATGATCTCTACAATCAACTGAAAACACATGAATGTGAGGTTTCAGAAATGTATGAAGAATCAAAACAGCTTATTGGAGGTCCTTTGGCTCTTGTTTCAATGGTATCAGAAACTGATGTTAATGAAAAAGATGGTTCAGATGAAGAAGGATTTTTGATGAACTCTGATGATGAAGCTGTGGCATTCTATTCAAACAACAGAGTTAAGAAGTTTTTCAAAAAGCCTTTGAATCCAAAAGGAAAGACAAGTGATGTGAAAAATGCAGTCATAAGAACTGGAGGGGAGGAGAGGAAGAAATTGGAGAAAGCTGATGAGAAACAAAAAGATGCGAAAGAAGAGAAGAAATTGAAAGGTGATTCAGGAATTTACTGTCACTACTGCAACGGTGCGAATCACTTCGCAGCCGATTGCATGTTGCGAAAGAAAGAAGAGAAGAAGGAAAAAGTTAAAGATGAAGCATACTACTCTGAAAAGATTGAAGAGATATGTGCTAAGACCAAATGAGTGTCTTTGGTTGCGAAGGGTGAATCTGCTAATGAAGAAAGTGGAACGTATCAGATCTGGTCTTCAGGATCTGATGATGAGGAAATGAGGCATCCCACACATGGAGCAATGTTCGCAAGTTTTGAAGATTGCGAAGAGAACATTTCAGGGAGATGCTTCGTATCTAAATCCACTGACAAATCACCAATGACAACCAAGGTACGTGCAATACTTGAATCTTTTAATATTCCTTTATCTGCTTATGATGCTGAAATTGTTTCATTTGATGATACTGTGGCTTATTTTGATTTTGTTATTGTGTCTGCTAGTACTGAAGCTCAAAAATTAAATTTGCAACTAAGTGAGACACGTAGAGAATTAGAAATAAAGAGGAGCAGAGTAGAAAAACTGGAAATGCAGATAAAAAATATAGATTGTGATAGGAATAATCTTACAAATGATGTTAGGTTGTTACTAGCACAAAGGAACATAAATTGTAATTCTACAAAACGATTGTATGCAAAATTAACTGCTTTACATCATTCTTCTAACATTAGCAAAGTACAACATAGGAAACTTTTACCTTTTCTTGAATATGAACGTGAAAAAGTTGATGTTGTTTCTTATGATTGTGAAAGTACAATTGCTCAATTTGACAAAATACCTGATGATAGATATCCATACGGTATTGTCAAAATTGATGAATTTATGAATGCTGATAAGTTGGTTAACATTGCCAATGAAAGTTTGACAAAGAGTGAACAAGTGAAAATCTTAAAGAAAACAGAAAATTCAACTCTTGCCTCACAATTCAATTATACTGATATTGATGAAAATTCAGATAATGTAAGTGAAATCAGTGAGATAGAAGAGGAAGAAGAGGTTGATTGTTCTCAATTTTCAATCATTAATATCACATCTAAGATCAAAGGTAAAGAAATAATAGTTAATTCAATAGTGGAGGATGAAATTGATAAATCTTCAACTTCGCAACATTATAAGTTTGATAATGTGGAAGTTGAAAGCTGGAAATCTGATGATACTAATGAGAACAAAGAAGAAAAGAAAGATTCAAATGAAACACCTCAACGAGTTATGGTTGATCAAGTGTTTGAAAATACAAAAGAATTTGACAAAATTTTAAATGACAAAGGCGCACATTATTTGGAAACCAACACAGTGGTATATCCAAATTTTGTATGTACTGATAAAACCATTTTTCCAAATCAAGTTTTTGTCACTACTGGAAATGCTGAAAAAGTTCATCATGAATTCAACAAAATGATTGAAAAAGATAATCTAAAGTCAACCACAGAAGGTTTTTTCGCAAATCAAAACACAGAAGAAAACAATTTAACTCAAAATCCTTATGTGTTTCAAAAACAAAAATCATTACAAAATTGGGTGGTTAAAGGTGAAAAATCAAACAAAATTTTTGAAAAAGTTGAAAAATCAAATGCTGAAGTAAAATTAAATTCTCATGAATTTAAATTGATGGTTGGAAATTATTCAACAGAAAATAATGTTTCAAAAAGAAAAGCAAGTAAAGCAATTTTCTGGCAAGTAGTGTCTAATGATAAACCAAGAGCTGAAAAAGAACAAATTTCAAAAACAACATCTTCAAAATTTCAAAACAAAAATAAACAAAAAGATTCAAGTTTTCATAAACCAATAAATTATGTTGACAAAATTCCATATATTCGCAAATATGACAACAATCAAAAATTTGAGAATTTGCAAAAATTTGCAAATAATCAACAGTTTGAAAGTGTTGGCAAATTCATGAATACTTCATCAAGTTTGAAAAATTCAACTCAAGCTACAGTGAAACTTTCACCAAAACAACCAAATTTTCCAAATCCTTCAGTCTCAAAACCGACCAAAGTTTCATATACAAAAGGAAAATCTGATGTAAGTATGATCAATCGTTGGTTTGAA
The DNA here is from genome assembly GCF_051521515.1 of Lactuca serriola. NCBI lineage: Eukaryota > Viridiplantae > Streptophyta > Magnoliopsida > Asterales > Asteraceae > Lactuca > Lactuca serriola. The sequence continues at coordinate 226,242,223 of NC_136410.1, read as the reverse complement.
GGGAAAGGAAGAAAATATCAAAGTGGGAAGTTTTCAGAGCAACAAATCAAGAACGCATTTGATAAGTTCGCAAATAACTCTTCCACTGCTAGTTCATCATCTCATAATTCGCAAGTTCCGGTTCAAAAATGGAAATCAGTTATCAAAAATGCGAATGTTGTGAAGGATAAAATTACAATCAATGGAAATCCAAAACTATTGAATGACTATATCTCAATATCTAGATCTGATGATGTTGATATAATGGATTCTGTCACAAACAAAGTGAAAACATGGTTTTTAAATTCCAAGAATTTGTTTCATTCTACTAATGATGGACCCAACAAGTCTTGGGTTCCTAAATTCTTTCAATAAATTCAGGTGATGTGTGACGAGCAATATGATACAAAATGGTATATTGATAGTGGTTGCTCTCGTCATATGACTGGAAGAAAGGAAAACTTGCGAGATTATAGAAGCTTGGAAAATGCTGGAGTAGTCAAATTTGGAAATAATCAAAAGTGTCAAGTGAAAGGATATGGGAAAGTCACAAATGGAAAATTCACTGTAAACAAAGTTGCTTATGTTGAAGGACTTCAACATAATTTGATAAGCGTGTCACAACTTGTTGTTGGTACTGGAAATCAAGTTATATTTAAGGAAGAAGGAAGTATCATTTCAAATGCGAAGTCAAATGAAATACTTCTCAAATCCAAAAGATATGGTGATATGTTTACACTGGACATCAAACCAATTGTGGGAAAATCTGCTGTGTGTTTACTATCAAAAGCATCTAGTGATCTCAGCTGGCTTTGGCATAGAAGACTATCATACTTGAACTTTCGAAATATTAATAAACTTGTCACTGAAGATTTAGTTCGAGGGTTACCAGTACTAAAATTTGACAATGATTCTTTGTGTGCAGCTCGCGAACAAGGAAAACAACATCGAAAAGGTCATCCGATTGTGATAGATTCAAAAATCGTAGAACCATTGGAACTTCTTCATATTGACTTATGTAGACCATCGACGGTTGCAACAATCAATAAAAAGCGGTATATTTTAGTTGTTGTAGATGATTTCTCTCGATTCACATGGGTGTTTTTTCTCAGGTTAAAATCTGAAGTTGCTCAGACGATGATTGATTTTTATCAAAAAGATTGAACTTAGTCTGAAGAAGAATGTACGAAAAATTAAAAGTGATAATGGCTCTGCATTTAAAAATCAAATTCTTGATAATTTTCTCACAAGCAAAGGCATTTTGCATAATTTCTCATCACCATATACTCCACATAAAAATAGTGTTGTTGAAAGAAGAAATCGATCTCTATGCGAAGCAGCCAGAACCATGTTAACATATGCGAATCTACCTCAATATCTTTGGGTAGAAGCAGTGTCCACTGCATGTTTTACTCAGAATCGATCATTCATTCATCGAAGATTCAATGTTACTCCATATGAAATAATCAATAATCGGAAACCTAATGTAAAATTCTTTCATGTTTTTGGTTGCAGGTGTTTTATCATGAATCTCAAAGATAATTTGTCCAAGTTTCAAGCTAAAGCTGATGAAGGCATATTCTTAGGATATTCACAGAATTCAGTTGCATACAGAGTGCTTAATAAAAGGACAAGAAAAGTTGAAGAAACTTTCAATTTAACATTTGATGATTACTATCTTAAACAAATGGATAGTAAATTTGAAAATAAATCAATACTTGTGGATTCAATTACTCCAATTGATAATTCTGAAATAAATGATTTTGATTATGACTAAATTTTCGGAATTCCTGACAGGGCAATGGACGCAGAAAACAATGCTCCTGATAATCAAACATCAGAATCTTCAAAACATACTGATGATTCGACAATAACTTGTGAAAGTATGCCTGATATTCCTGTGGAGGAGGAACATACGAGTATTCATGAAGATAGTCAGCCAACTTTCGAAAGGGAGAATGAAATTATGAATCATCAAGTTGAGGGGGAGCATTCGTAGAATCAACAAGAACATCATTTTGAGGGGGAGCATCAAGATGAAGAACATGTTGAGGGGGAGCATGATGAAACAGAGACAATTAATCTTGATGAAAACGATGAGTTTCATGAACTAAATGATATTTTTTCTGTTGTAGGATTTCAAAATGAAGATATGTATGAAGATGCACCATTAGAATTTGATCATAATTTTCCACCACTTGAGAAATGGACTAGAAATCATCCAAAAGAACAGGTAATTGGTAATCCACAAGAGGGTGTGTTGACTAGAGCTCAAATTCGTGCGAAAAATGAGGTACTGAATGCGAACCAAGAACTATGTATGTTTAATGTCTTTATTTCAAAAATAGAGCCAAAGACAGTAAAGGATGCTATGGAACACTCAGATTGGGTTGTTGCTATGCAATCTGAACTGGCTGAATTAGTTTCTAAACCTTCTGATGTTTCAATTGTCGGACTAAAATGGATTTTTAAAAACAAAACCGACAAAGATGGCAATATTATTCAAAATAAAGCTAGACTAGTGGTTAAAGGTTATTCGCAACAAGAAGGCATAGACTATGAAGAAACATTTGCACCTGTTGCAAGACTTGAAGCAGTTCGCATATTTTTAGCCTATGCAGCTCACAAAGACTTTGATGTTTATCAAATGGATGTTAAATGTGCATTCTTAAATGGAGAACTGGAAGAAACAGTATATGTTGAGCAACCACCAGGATTTATAAGCAATGAACATCCTAATCATGTTTATATCCTAGACAAAGCTGTATATGGATTAAAACAAGCACCAAGAGCCTGGTACGCAACACTTACAAATTTCTTGAAACAATCTAAATTTAAACAAGGATCAGTTGACCCCACATTATTTCACAAGAAAGTTGGGAGTCATCTAATGCTTGTTCAAATTTATGTTGATGATATTATCTTTGGCTCAACTAATCCAGCATTGTCAATTGAATTTGAAAATCTAATGAAAAGTCAGTTTGAAATGAGCATGATGGGAAAAATCAATAATTTTCTTGGTTAAACATAAGACAAGACAGGGATGGAATCTTAATCCATCAAGAAAAATATACGAAGAACTTGCTTGAAAAGTTTGGAATGTCTAATAGCACGAAACTCAGAGTACCAATGGCAGTAGGAACACGACTAACTCCTTCGTTAGATGCTCCTGCTGTTGATTTAACACTTTATCGAAGCATGATAGGGTCTTTATTGTACTTAACTGCAAGTAGACCTGATATTATGTTTTCGGTTTGCAATTGTGCTAGATATCAAGCTAATCCCAGAGAACCTCATTTGACTGCAGTGAAAAATATTTTTCGCTATCTTAAGGGAACAGTTTCTTTAGGACTTTGGTATCCTACAAAAACGGGGTTTTTCATTCAAGATTTTTCAGATTCTGATCTAGGAGGATGTGCTTTGGATAGGAAAAGTACGAGTGGTGGATGTCAACTATTGGATGGGAAGTTGGTGAGTTGGCAATCAAAGAAACAAACTTGTGTGGCTATATCAACCGCTGAGGCAGAATACATTGCTGCTGCTGCTTGCACTTCGCAAATTATTTGGATTCAGAGTCAACTTCGTGACTATGCAATAAACATGAAAAAGATTCCTTTGTATTGTGATTCGCAAAGTGCAATTCGCATTTGTCATAATCCAGTACAACATTCAAAGACAAAACACATTGCTCTTCGATATCATTTTATAAAAGATCATGTGGAAGATGGAAATATTGAAATTCATTTTGTTAAAACAACTGAACAATTTGCTGATATTTTTACAAAACCTCTTGATGAAAAATCATTTGTTAGAATTTTAGTAGGTTTGGGGATGATTAATGCGAATTCAATTTCAAAAACACATGACTAAAAGTCTAGTTCGACAATTATGAGTCAAATTTGTTCAGAGGTTACTGTTCATTCAAAGGCTTCGCATCCACATCTTTTCGCATCTGAGATCATAACAACTAAGGTAAGGTTTACGACTAATTTTACTTTTGAAAAATCAAAAATCCAAAAAGATTTTATTTTGTTATGTTCTTAATTTTCCAAAATCAAAAATCCAAAAAGATTTTATTCTGTTCTGTTCTTAATTTTGAAAAATTAAAAATCCAAAAAGATTTTATTTTGTTATGTTCTTAATTTTGAAAAATTAAAAATCCAAAAAGATTTTATTTTGTTATGTTTTTAATTTTGAAAAATTCAAAAATCACAAAAATATTTTTGTTTTCATTGTTCTTTAAACCTTGTGTGCTGAGAATTTAAAACAGGGCTAAAATGCGAAGAGGTCATACTTATGTGTTTCTACGGGAAGGTATCAAATAATTTTTAAAAAACTAGTTAGGATGTCCCTAGAAGCATGCTGTTGTATGTAGACTAAAAGTCTCAACATGACTCTATGTGTGAAAAGAAAGCCTTAATGAAATTATCACATGAAAATTTCTTCCCAAAAAGGCTTATATTTGCATAAGTCAACAGAGCTACCTTACTCTTCTCAAATGAGTTAAGAGTTTTCTGTTTTGTCCATTATAACAGAGGTACACTTCGATTCTTATCCAATCTTTTTATACCAAACAATTCTTACACTCCAAATTTTTGAAGAGATTTGTCCTTGAGGTCTTTGATCAAACCAATCAAAACCTAGACAAATCACAAGTCTGTGTTTATGATCTAACATCATGAGTTCGTGATGGAAGTGAAACCCAAAAATCATAAACCTTAAGGAATTGACGGGGAACTTTGTTCCAGATTTTTACGAAACCTTTGTTTCAGTATCAAAAATTTCAAAACTTCAAATCATATTCAATTCGTATGTGTGGTCTTGATCAAATATTCACAACCCAAAATATTTGTTACCCAACAAGATCCAGAACAAAATTTTTTTGAATATGATTTCAGTGTAAGTTTCATTCGCAAATCCTAGTCATGATAAATATCTTCACAAGCCATCTTGTCACTGATTACACTGGTCAAACAAGTAATTTCATTTACAATTTCTCACCTTATGTTAAGGCTGATATGTAATGAAATTTCAAACCAATCCCAAATGTCTTTTAAAAGAAGCCCTTCGATACTTCTCTACAAGTATTCGATTGTAATTCACGGGAAACTACACAAGCTGTTGATTATCTATCTTGATAATTAACGAAGCAACCTTTGCCTGGGGTTTTACTGCATTCATGTCAAATTAAATTTTTGACATCACAACATTCCAATTTTTTTTTGTTTCTTATCTTATTCTGTTGACACAATGCACACATGCAATCCTTGAGGTTCTGAGTAAAACCAACTCAGACTGATGATTTCGCAAATCTGGCATATGACTTCACTTTATATCCCAAAAGTGAAAGAGCCTTACCTCCATGCGAAGGGTTTTAACGATTCAGATTCTATAACGGGAAACTTGACAGGCTGTGTATTCAAGATGGTTGGTATTCTATCCGGTTTTCAAGGAGATGTGACAGTTACTTTTTAAAGCATGGTTATCTTTTGCAGTCATGATCCGATTTTCAAGGTGCCACATCGGATAACATTAAATGCATCTCGCTTCAATTTCAAATCACTTTGAGTAAACTATAAAAGGGGGATCAAGAACACCATATACGGTTACGCAAACAAAACTCTCACAAACCTTCAAAGTTTCAACCTTGCTTAAAACTTCATCTTTTTCAAACCCTACAAATGGCAGCCACTCAATCCAACACTGATGAAGTTCTGTCTCAATCCCTGATGAAAATCCAAAGCACAAACTATCAAGTTGATCCAAATGTATCTTCGTATCCTGAAGAATTGAAGATGCTTATCGTTGCCCTGAAACGATCACCTCTGTCAACTGCCATGTTCAGTTCCTTCTCTGTTCCAATGATATGGTTATCCTTGGCAGCTTCAACGGCATCATACAATCACACAGCGGATGTGATAACCTTCAATTTAACCAACAACAAACGGGTTAAACTGTCCAAGAAGATGTTTGTTGAAATCTTGCAGATTCCAAACAACCCTCCGTTTGTCAAACCTGTCAACTCACAAATCATTCACATGTTCAACGAGATGGGTCATCAACCGGAGCTTGAGAAAATCAGTGACTTTAGAAAGTCTGGGTTGCCGTGCATGTGGAATTTCTTATTTGGAATTTTTCTAAGATGTCTAACAGGAAGATTAGTTGGACTGGATAGAGGAAGAATGGAAGTATATGCCATGGTTATGGGCATATACTATGATATAAACGTTGATTATGCAACCCAATTGTGGAAGGAATTTGTTAAAAGTCTCGAAAACACAAATTCGGAAAAGGGGATCTCCTGTGCAAGATATTGAAGCTTGATTTTGGAGAAGATCTATGAAAAAGAATCAATTCCAGTAATGAAGGATGCTGAAGTTGTAGAATTTTTTTTGTATCAGTTTCCAAAGACAGTAGAACATGATGAAGCCATCTTTACTCATGTGGCTCGCATTCCAGATGCGATGCCTCGCAAAGTATCTTAAACTCACAGAGCCTTAGTGAGATATTTGCGAACTATAGATCAATCAGAGCAGGCTGGAGTATTATTGGATGTTGCTGCTCCATCAAAGAAGAAGAAGATTATAAAGAAGGATGCGAAAGGTTCTTCTTCACAACAAGTTCAAGATGAAGATATTCAGATTGAAGAAACTTCATCGAAATCAAAGAAAGAAGTAATACCTTCCAAGTCTGGGGTATTGAAGAAAATTTGCAAGGCTGAGGTGAGTAGTAAAGGTGTCACTATTCGCAGTATTCCAGCTCCGGTTTCTCCAGGCAAGAAAAGACAAAGAGCTGAAGATGTTGCCAAAAACATGCAACATACACTTGTCAAAAGAAGGAAGATGGTGATTTGTAATGAGTCATCTGGTGAAGAAATTGTACCAGAAACTCCACCAGTGACATCTACGGTAAATGTTTCATTACCGATCATTCATACTTCGCAAATTGCTACCACCTTACCACTCACCAAACCACTCGAAATAGTCCCTACCAAATCAGTTTCTGAGGAGGTACCTATTTCTGATATGGTTGTCAACGTATCTGATACGGGGGCACCTATCCTAAGTGTTGCAACGACAATCCCAATCTCCTTACCTATTTCATTACCAGTTGTTTCAATTCCTGTTACAACTTTATCCACCACTTCATCAATTTTTGATCATGCTCTTCAAAACCCATTTACAACTCTTTTTCCTTCTCAATCACCCGAAAATCCTCAACCTTCGCAACCTTTATCTGATACTGAAGCTGAAGGAGGTGCCTTTGGAGGGATCATTGAAGATATTCATTTTGATTCAGAGGAGGAGGATATTCCTGATCATATGCTTATGACAGGAAAACAATTTAAAATCCTGAATCAGAAATTGAATGCTATAATTCAATCGCAAGCTGATACTATCAGGATGTCTTCTATCTCAGCTATGGAGGTTGATGTAATGATCAAAGGGGCTGAGAAGCGGATTATGGAGAAAGTTGATCAATCCGAGAAGAATAATGAGCTTCGCATTCAAGCACAAGGGAGCAATTTTTCTTCAGTAGTCAAGGATTTGAAAGTTGTTGCAAAAGAACGTCATGTTCTTTTTGTACAAGATGTGAAGAAGGCTCGAGAAGATGTCAACTTTAAGCTTCAAGAGTTGAAATCTGAACTTGCGAAGGAGCTTCAAGATATTCATACTCAAAACGCTGAAGTTCAAAAGCGGATTGCGGAGGTTTCTTCAAAAGTACAAAAGTTTGTTGATGTTCCTAATTCTGAAGCAAATAATGAAGAAACAAAGGAGAAGCTTGATCAGCTATTCAAGTTGGTGTCTGAGCTTAAGATGATGGGTTCGCAATCTTCGACAACACAAATTCTCACTCCTGAGTTCTTGTCTCTATAGATTAATACTTTAGAACAAGCAATTCAGAAAGCTCTTGCTCCACTCGCAAATTTTACTTCTTTACTACCAAGGAGTGCCCCACCTGCTTTCACAGGGGTGCAAGGGGGAGAGAAAAGTTTAATTAAAGAAGAAGATGCGAAGACAGTTGGGAAAGTTATATCTACTCAACTTATAACTACTCTTCCCATAATTACGAAGCCAATTTCCTCAACCACAGTAACCACAAAAACGATTGCCAAAGGAATCGTTATTGGAGAAAAAGATGGAGGTTTAAGTTCAAAACCTCAAACAGATACGGTGGGAAAAGGAAAAGGGATTTTATATGAAAAATCAAAGGAGAAGAAGAAAGTTGAGGCTGAAACCGAGTTGGAAAGAATGAGGCAAGTACAGAGCATTATAAGGCAAAGGGCAAGTGATCCTCCCTCAATGACCAAAGGAGATCCTGCGAAACTTTACTCTTACGAAACAATAGAGTCAAAAGTTGTCAGAAGGGAGATGTACGAATTTGAGAAGAAGCCGAAGAGGAGTTATGATATTGCGAATTCAGACAATTGTCAGCTGGATTTTCCAATAAATGAAATGCTATTCATCACTGCTCAATACAAAATAAGTGAGAAGTTTGATAATCCTGATGATTATACTCAAATGAAAATCAGATTTCATGCTGTGTTGGGGAAAATCCAGATGAAGTTTGGTCTTTAATGAAGATCAAAAAGGTGCTGACAATCAAGAAAGACGTATTGTTTGAAGATATGCTTCAAAATTTTCGTTATTTTGTTATCAGAGCAAACAACAAGCAGTATGACTTCACGGTAGCTGATTTCCTTTGATGAACTGCAATGATTTAATTCAAGTAGCTCTGATTTTGAAGCATATGGAAGAAAATAATCTCAAAAGCTCTGAGACTAAAGTGTTCAAGGTTGGATTCGCACATGTGAAAACATTCATTGACAACTACTTCGATTGTTTGGCCCTTACAGATGACGAACTGGCTAATGTGTTGGGAAGAGAAGTAAATGTTCCTTGGGAAGAAACTTTATCTCAATCAGCACTATCGAAATATGTTGTTGGGGAAATATGCCTTAAACCGTTCGGCATGGTGTTTTCTCGAAGAGATACAAAAGGGAAACCTAAGAAGTTCTTGTTCAAAGTCTCAGAGATTGAAAGATATAATTCTTCGCAATATACGCACTTTATTGTTTGTATGAACAATTGCAAGAAGAACAATGAAGGAGACAAGAAAGATCTTAAGAAGGTGATCTCCTGGTATGGAGAAGTGCGAAAGACAATCCACTCAGCTGTTCAAAAGCTTATGGGATGAATAGCTTCGATTGTTTATAAAGGGGGAGAATGTTGATGTAAAATTGTAAAAGTCGAATATAGTGTCTTGTGTTGTTTCGCATTTTATGTTATTTTACTAAGTCATTTTTATGCGAAATGTAAATGTCTAGACTTAGTATATTTTTTGTACACTCATGTTCCCTATAAATAGGGACTGAGGTTAGAAGTAGAAAGGGATTTTTTTCGTAACAAATATCTCTTTTCTACTTATATTGTAATCAGTCTTCATCAATATAAGATTTGATTAATATTTACTCTTCGTGTTCTAAATCTTCAATCACTCAAATCAAACTTTGCTTTCTCAAATCTCGATAACAATTCTCATCAGAAACAGAAAGAATAAGCAATCAATGAAAACTTTCAATTACCTACAGTTGTGCAAAAGTAATATCTAATGTTGGTAATGTTCATAGGGCATTTGGTTTTATTATAAGGGTTTTATTTATGGAGAGTAGAACAACATCGATTGGTAGCAAGAGAATATAAGGAATGCTCTCCCAAACACGTTGTTTTGTGTTATGGGCGACAAGATGCCCAAGTTTTGCAGGTTGGCATAAATAGTCTTTGAGGTTTTGTCCTTTCACATATTTAACCCTAAACTCGATTTTACTTCTACAAAATTCGCAGGTTGGCACAAATAGTCTTTATGGTATTGTAACCCTAAACTTGATTTATTCTACCAATTAGGTTTGGTGGTTTGGGGTTGTACTCAGCAGTAGAGGCTTCCTCCTATGCTTTTGTGGCTTCACGAGCTCAATCGTGGGTGTTACAAGACCATCTTATGGGATAGCGACATATGTGGTATGGATTCAGATTATGTTTATGCTTTGGCCTATCTTTGTGATACGATTCTGGGCTTTGACTTCATAGGTTTGACTAATAAGGATTCTGCCCCTCCAAAAGCCCAACATTCATTGGTGAGTGCCATTTGTAGTAAAATTGTCCAAGACATGGATGTTCACTTCGACATGACGATTAGGCAGAAAACAATTTTTGAGTGTCTAAGGGTCCCACATGCTCATGATTTTCTTATGGATATTCCTATTGACGGTATTGGCTAGCATATGTCGCCAGTGGAGTATTGTGTCATCCTCAAGTATTGCTTATGATCCATTTATTTCCGACTGATGAGACTTGCCCTGTTTTTCGCAAGGCATGCTTGGACTCGTTTGGGGAGCATGCAGTTCATTGTAAAGAGCTCCTGAGTTTCAAGTACCGACACGATCTGGTTAGGGATGTTTTTTTTGACATATTTAGGCACGTTGGGGTTTCTGACAAGAAAGAGGCACCTGTGAACTTTCTAACTGACCCATTGGAAGGAAGATCAACACTTAGACCAGTTGATGTTTTAGTATTTGAATGGGCTGGAGGGAAGTATGCATGCGTGGATCTAACAGGGTTTTCTCCTTTTGTTGGCTTGGGGAGTGGGGTTTTCACTATAGGTCAAGCTGCTTTAAAAGCTACATCAAGCAAAGTGGCAAAACTTGAGAAAGCGTGCATGAAAAGTCAACACAAGTTTATATCTTTTTCATTTAATAATATCGGTTTCCTTGTGCCAGAAGCTATGGAGCTACTCGATAGAGTCCAAATGGGTCATAAATAGTAATGTTATGACCCCAAGATCTATTGATGTTGTTTTTAAAAGAATTAGTTTTGACATCCAAAAAGGGGTTGCGCCACAGCTTGTTGCTCGTTTATTTAAAATGTTCTTCTTTATTTAATTTATAAAATCAATTAATAATAATAATAATAATAATAATAATAATAATAATAATAATAATATTATTATTATTATTATTATTATAGTCCTTCTATTTAATTTAATTTCCTTAAAATACTTTATTTTTAATTACTAATTCATCTTTTTAAATCTATATAATGCCTTTAGTTAACTAAATCATTTGTGAAATCTTAAAAGTTTATCTCTAGTTATATAATTATTAATATTATTTATTAAACTCTTTTTTCTAATTAGTTAAACGAAAATGAGACATTTCAAATTAATTGAATATAGTACGTTGTTAGTGTTATTAGTATTGAAAGTTTGCTTAATGAGTTTGTTTTGGTACAATTTGTATTCATACTAAAAGGATTGTAAATTAACTAATCTAACCAAAAGTGGAAGGAGTTTTATGTATAACAGTCGATTTGTCTTTTTTGAAAACTAACATTTTCCTCTCGAATGGGAATTCCGGAGGAGGTATAAATGGGTCAAACCCGATAATATAAATATAGGCCCCACACATTCACATACTAGATATATCATTCTAGACTGTGCTCAACCCGAATATTTGACAACTACAAGGTCAAAGTTTTTTCTCATTTGATATCATAGATTCATCAAACCAGGTTATCTCTACTGATTTAAGTACTTGCATTTAAGTTTTATTTGATTTTGCATAATCTAGAATACATAGATCATGTCCAAAATTCATAGAATTTGTCAAGAATGGCATATTGCTTGTAGATATATTGTTTCTTTAGCCATCTTGTAATACCCCAAATTCAGAATACCTAGAAAAGAAAAGGAAAACCTGAAAATCAGAAGGTGACGTGTCGAGTAGGTGGGGTGACTTGACGAGTAGGAATGCATTCCGGGTCACGGGTTAAGTGACCTACTCGACGAGTCGGAGGACCGACTCAGAGAGTTGGTCAGGGTTTGGGAAACCCTAAATTCGGGACTTGGCACCTAATTTAAGCATCTTATGCTACTCCTCTTGGTTCCATTCCCAGCCCCTATTGTCCAAAACCTAACCCACGAAACTCTAGATCAATTGGTGAGTGTGTGAGCCATTCTTGAGTGTTTTGGTATTCTTGGAGGCTAGAAGAAGAAGAAGAAGGAGATTGAAGGTTCAGGAGGAACTTGTAGATCCAGCAACACCATCTCATTTCCATCATTTTCTGGTAATCAAGTCTTCATATTGACTTATAGCTTCTTAGATCTCTTTATGTCCACTTTATGAGAGTTTTGGTCCATGGAGTCTAATCTATGGTACAAGGATGTCCCAAGAAACGATCCTTTCAGATTTGGAGTCCCTAGGAGTGGTTAAGGCATAAAGGGGCAAGCTTTATACCATTGGAACCCTCATGCAAGCTTTAAGGAGTTGTTATGGCCTTTTAAGCCTTAAAAGGCCATGCTGGGAAGAAAAGGCAGAGACTTTTTGTGTCCTTCTGGTGTATAAGGCCTAGATCTATGTTGTTATGCCTTGGATTAGAGTAATAAGAGTTTTTGGGACCTAGAGTTATGTCTTAAGGAGCTAGGGTTTGGCTTAACCCATTAAGAAGGATTAGGAGTGGGTAAAGTTGGAAACTTTACCCTCATGAGGTCATCTTCAGCATGAAGTCGAAGTTTGGGGTTTGGATCTGAAGTGTGAGGGCTTAATCTGTTAAGATGGCCAATCAAACTGGGGGACTCAGCGAGTCCAGGGAGGGACTCAACGAGTCTAAGTGTATTGTCCCGTTTTTGGTTATGCTAGGACTCGGTGAGTCTGAGGGCTGACTTGATGAGTTGACTCGATAAATCGTGACCTTGAGTAGCTAGTGAACTCGGTGAGTCAGGGGTTGACTCGACGAGTTGGATCGTGATCTTAGGATTTTGACTTATTGTACTCAGCGAGTTGGGTTAACTTGGAGCGTTGACTTTGACTTTGACCAAGGTTGTTTTGGTTTGACTTTTGAAGGGTATTTTGGTCGAAGTGTCATTTTGGTAATTGATAGCTCGGGGAGTCAAGTGATCAGCAGTTCGGGGATCTGTCGGCTAGCAGCGAGGGGTTATTTGCAGGATTCTACAGTCAGCTTGTGATATGAGTTTTCCTTCAGTAGGAACAGGTCTAAGGCACCAAGGCCGGCCCGTTTATGTAGTCATAGTATGCTAGGGTTAGCCCGATGCAATTTATATGTGCAGTTTATCTGTTTAGTTTATTCTGGACTTCGATCTGATGCAGGGTGGTCCCGAGAAGTAGTTAGTATGCTTTCTGTCTTTGTGATTCATGCATGTGTATGTTATGTGTTATGTGTTCCGGACTCCAGCTCGATGCCGAGCAAGCCCGATGCAGTTTATGTGAGTATGTTATATGTTTGAGTTTATCTCATGATTTAGTTTATTCCGGAATTCAGTCCAATGTCGGGTGGGGGCCAATGCAATAGGCGGGGCCCAAGTTATTTTGGACTAAGTTCGATGTCGGGCGGGGGGGCCGATGCAGTGGGTGGGGCCCAAGTTATTCCAGACTTCAGTCCGATGCCGGGTGGGGCGCGATGCAGTGGGCGGGGCCCAATAGTTGTTATATGGGCTTTGTATGGTATGTGGAAGTTCCGGGGAGCTCACTAGGCTTTGTGCTTACAATTTTCAGTTTAGGTTTCAGGTATTTCCACTAGCAAAAGGAAGGGCTCGGGATGATCGCATGACACACACCACAATCACAGCCTGGGAATTTACTTTGATGTTTTGTTATGAGAATTTAATTTGAGACAGATACTACGCCGTTTTATGATACATGATTTATGATTTTACTTGTGATTTTGGATGGTTTATGATTTTAATTATGATTTGAAAATGAAAATTTTGGGTCATATTTTGGGGATGTTTCAAGTTGGTATCAGAGCCTTGGTTTGAGGGATTCGGACATACTTTCGAATGTTCCTGAACTCAAACTAAGGAAGTGGTATAAACTTTTCAAAAGAAAATCATTTTTACAAAGAGAATTTGGAAAACAGAAAGGAATTTCGAAAATAGAAAAGGGGTGTGGTGCAAGCAATCAGCTGAGCTCAAGTAAGTTCTCCCAAATTACCCATACATGTTTGTTTAGATATAATATGCTTATAAGAACTGCATGCTAGATTAGGGCTAATGATCTAGGAGGATGCCATATGTACCTGTTATATGTGTATAAGCTTCATGTGTTGCATGCTAGTACAGATTCCTGAATAGGGGATAGAGCAATATGATTGGATATGTGGTTAGACTTTCCCTTTTGTCTGAATGCTACTTGCTTTGTGCTTTGTGGGACTCTGACTGATGAGAGTTAGCGATTAGATGAATACGTCAAGTCACATGTGATCTGGGTTAAATAATCTCAGAGTGCTGGATTTGTCCCTATTGTGTAGCTCTCGTTTGAGTCTAACCATTGTAGAGATGAGTCATTTACTCGAAGGATTATCCGAGCCTCGTCACATGTGATGGTATTTAGGTAGTGGATAATTGGAATTATAAATATACCTTCAATAGCTGAGGACTGGGTGCGGGTTGGAGGTTACCCTAGGGCAAGCCTAGGATGTGAGCAGTGCTGGGAGCAATAGTAGTAATGAAAAGGACTTGGTGAAGTTGAGGCAATTCTCGAGGAAAGTACAGATAGATGTGGAAGGTAGTATGGGCTCGTACTACTGAAAGCAAAGGATTTGTACTCGAGTCAAGAAGGGATAAGATAAAACCAGGGAAATTGTAGTGAGTGTATGATCCCTCAGTAGTGATGAGTATTTTGATGATAATTATGTTATGATTCATGCAATATGGTGACGCTACGGGGTAGGCCAGTGGGCAGTTCAGGTGACAGTGAGGGATCAGGCTCAGGATCAGGAGCCGCACAACTCGGGGAGCAGATGAGAGAGTTTATTTCAGTAGAGATTACATGAAGTATATTGGATCAGACTCCTCTGGTCTTTGGTACATTCAAGGAGGGGATTTTGGAGATTTTGGATAGCCGCCTCGAGGCCTTCCGGGCCGAGATTGCTGTGGGGAAGTTAGGGGCTCCTATGGGGCCCAGTGTTTGTAGATATATGGGATCCCTCGGTAGGGAGGGTCCCGTTATTATCTCTTATCATTAGGAACCGGAGGTGGGTTACGCACCTTGTCTCCAGGAGGGTTCACTACATGATTGGATTGTTGTGGATGTTTCGCGAGCTGTACGTGAGCAGTTACCCGACATTATTGAGCGTGGTACTGATAGGGTAACTGCCAGGTTTTAGGATCAGACAGCTACTATACAAACGGTTGATGGGGTAGTCACAGTAACTCAGGAGAAAGAGATTGGGTTAAATGTCCAGTTAGGAAAGAGGAAGCGGACTTCTAGTCAGGCTCAACTAGCGGAGCCGTCGGATGCTGCCATAGCTGACGTAAGAGACCGGAGTGGTCGTGGAGGGTGTGCATGGGATAAAGGGACACATGAGAATGTTCGCATCATATCTAAGTGAAAGATACTCCATTCTTTCTAAAACTACATCACATTTCTGAAAGACCCAAACTTTCATACTTCACAATATTGTTACTCCAAAACATGCTACCTGCATATTCGTAAATAATATTTTACATTGATAGTTTCATGTATACAAACCGACTATCTCAAAGTTTTAACATATTACATAACTACCCAGGATACTATATTTTGGACATACATGAGTACAAAATACAATAGTTTCAACCTATTCAAAATCTTCTATCAGTATATAACTACACTGATTGCTTATTTCCTGCAATTGTTAAACATTGAGAGGGTAAGCGGTGACGCCTAGTGAGTTCAACAATAGATACAATATAACTTTATGCCATACATATACTTCAATATAGCAGAAGCAAAGAGGAACAAGGAACAACAAAGGCATATGTGAATCATGTGACAAGATTTGCATATCAATCAATGATATACAATCAATGAGACATAACAATTTTCATGCTTGATATACATCAATAACATTTCGGCCCAAATGACATAGAAGACATACACTTTTTGATTTAAACATTTTGGTAGATTTCAGGATTTCAACCATATCTAACCTTCTGCCAATGCCATAGGGGTAGAAGTCATTCTCTTACGAGACATGATCTACACGGCTAGAGGCTACATACCTTTACCCTAGTGATGCTTATGTCATACACTTCATGGCCAAAGGTACAAATATGATATCAACATAGCGGAAATAAAAACGCGAGATGATAACACACAAAAGCACATAACACATATAACACATAACATACAATTGCTCCTATATATTGAACTCACGTTGAAATAACTGGGGGTTAAGGTATTAATTTAGACAGCACTTCGGCTCTGAATATGACTTTTTGTGATGAAACCGGGTATTTTAGTTGAAAACCGGCCTTACGCGGGCAAAGTTTCGATTTGAAAATATAATTTTCTCTGGAACTTCGGGGCGTCAGGTGTCGGGAATGATACCGGAGCTTCGGGGGTGCTAAAAGTGGGTAAAGAGGGGTTTTAGAGTGAAAGAAAATGAGAAATTTGTAAAATAAATACGGCAGCCTCGCATCCCTTTTATAGGGGTTTGAAGCAGCTCACTATGTGGGGCGTAGTCTCGCTGTACGCGGGGCGTACGAGGCGACGTGTCCGCCGATCCGAAGAAAAGGAACGTAGCTCGTACGTGTCCATTATGTGGAAGTCATGCAAAGATCGGAGACGTGGCTGATCCGAGACGCTTCATGCAAACGCTGGGCATACGCTTGTACGCGGAGCGTACCCCTTCAAACCATTTTCGAGGTTTGTGCCAAAAACTTGTAAAATTCATATCATTTGCATACAAACTCTATTTTTAACTTTCTTTATATGCACAAGTAGGTGAGATTATACTCTATAACTTTCATTTAGACTCCATCGGCTAATTTTGACATTATTTTTATTATTATATTTTTAACAGGCCGGGACACGATAAGTCCGTTAAAAATCCATAACTTCTTCATCCGACATCTATTTTCATCTGTCTTTTTACCGTTGTACTAATATCAATGATACCATCGATTCTCGTTTATGTTGTGTTGGCTAAAAATCAATTGATCTTAATTTTGTGTTCTTAGCTGTCTACTGCTATACCGAAACTTAGAAAAATCATAACTTCCTCATACGAAGTCAGATTTGGACGTTCTTTTTATGAAAATTCTCGGTTTAATGAATACTACAACTTTCATTTAGATCATATAGGTTAAAAAATAGTTTATCAAAAACTCACTTTTTACGTCATTCAGCGTCGTGCCTGTTCTGTCGCAAAACTTCAAATAGTCATAACTTCTTCGTTATAAGTCGGATTTCCATGAGGTTTTTGCCTAAATGTTTGTAAAGAGATTCTTTACAACTTTCAATAATAAAATTTTACTAATTTTAAATTTTATATTTTCATTAAATTTCAATATTAGATTGGAATCTCATATGACTTCCAATATTTTCCGACTGATTCTAAACATAGTTTTACTTTATTTCTAGTAAAAACTATCTATTAGAACTCAATACTCAAACCATATAATATTTCATTATAGTATTCACTTTTTAAAATTACATAACACGATAATTGAACGTGTATGTTGCAAATACCTCCTCCTTTTGAGGATTTCGTCCCCGAAATTACATCGATTAAAACAAATGGGGATATTTCGCTTTTATCTCATTCTTATTTTCCCAAGTATAATTTGGGCCTCGATGGTGTTTCCACTTGACAAGCACCAACTCCACTTCTTTATTACGTAGATTAGTTGTTTTTCGTTTACGATCTCTTCAGGCTCTTCTACATATGTGAACTTATTATCTAGTTTCCCCTCGGATAACGGAACCGTTTCATCATATATACTTAAACATTTACGTAGATAACTCACATGAAATACATCATGAATATCTGCCAAATCTTTGGGTAATTCCAAGTATATGCTTGCTTACCAATTCTCTGGATGATTTTGAAAGGCCCAACAAATCTGGGACTCAACTTTCCTTTCTTCCCAAATTGCATAAGGTCTTTCCATGGGGATACCTTTAGCATTTCGAATTTACTCACCTGGAATTCTCTAGTTCGTCTTCTCTTTACAGCATAGGACTTTTGTCGATCCTGGGCCGCTTTCATTCTTTCTCGTATAATTTGAATCTTGTTAATGGTGTCTTGAATCATTTCAGGACCACCAAGGACTTTCTGTTCTACATCATGCCGACATAATGGAGTATGACATTTATGCCCATACAGTGCTTCATATACCTTCAGTATATATTTTCTACTGTTTGGATTGTTCTCTCTGTCTAACCAACTGTCTGACTAACTGTCTGGGGCTAATATGTTGTGTTGAGATCAACATGAGATCTCAATTCACATTACATACTCACCTAAAAGCGAGAAGTGAAGTGATTATCACAATCAGAAATAAGCTTTAATGACACACCATGTCTCGCAACAGTTTCATCCCAGTATACTTGTGCGTATTTTCTCCATTGGATCTGTTTCATGCATGGCGAGAAAATGTGCATTCTTAGTCAATCGGTCTACTATTACCCAAATGCTATCATTCTGTATAGCAGTCTTTGGCAATTGGAGCACCACTAGACATAAAGTCATTTCAAAATTCTATTTGCCTATCACGGGTAGTCTAGGCAAATCATCGGGGAAATATCAGGATATTTATTATCAACAGGAACGTCATTTACAGTTTTCTTCCCTTTTAATTTAAATTTATGAATTTTAGGAAAAAATGTTTTTCTTTAAGATTTTTAGATCTTTGTTCATTGTAGACATAGATAGGATCCTTTCCTTCTATAGGGATGCGTACCATTTTTTCGTAACACAAGAGTTCTGCATGTTTCTTTAACAACTAATTTCTGCCGACAATAATATCAAAGTTTGGCAATAGGAATTAGGTTAGCAAGAAAACTATAACCTTTAGTTTCTATGACAAAATCTCTATAGACTTTACCAACAAGTAATGACACACTTTCCACAGTATTTATATGAAATGGTTGCGCGAGTGCATAGCAAGCAATTTGAAAAGAATGCGCAAATTCATGAGACACAAAAGAATCTAAGACATCATAATCTTGAGTTCACGAGAAATGAACTAGTCACAACACTCGTGTCCTCGCGTGCCTGCTATATGGTAATCTGATTTGTACGGCCTTTAGCTTTTGGTTTGCCAAACCATTCTCAAACTATTCAGACTTCTTAATTGATGGCGGTGTTCATACCTGCACCTGCTCTGCATTCTCCATGGGCCTTCGATCCTAATATCTGAGTTAAAAAATCAATTCTCATTGAAGATTCTTGCACCTTCTTAAATTTGATTTATAGACTCAACTCAAAATAAGGTCTTCACTTTTTCTACAACAACAACTCGAATGGTCATATTCTAATGACCTCTGATTTCATAACGCAGAAGACAGATAATGAGCCATACTCTTGGTTCTTTTAGTCAAACACTATCATAGAAGAAATCTTCCTTCATGTTCTAATGTGATATAATATCTTCATAACTAGTAAAACTTCTAGTAAATGGTTACTTAATCCTTTAATGAAGGTTGTTATACTTTTATCGACTTCCTCGACCATCTTCTTCTTCAATCTTCTGACTGAAGTTTCATCGCTACAGAAGACATGGTTCTCTGAACCAATCAATTAACTTCGTAGATTTATATTAATTGGACTCAATTCTTTACAACCACTAAGGTCTGAACGAAAATCATTTTCTTAGTCATCACCGAAACAAAGGTAATGACATACTCGAACAAAAACGGAATCAATTTCTAGCTTCTTGGTAACCTTTTCTAATACTTTTAGGATTCTTCTCACACCTACTCATACTCTTCCCAAGTATTATCTCACAGTTTTCCAAGTTACCATTCAAAACTTATCACTAAGAGACTTATCACGCATGAATGTGTTCAAACAGGTAGATACGATAATTTCTCCTACACTCAACTAGGGATTTCACATTTCTATCAAACATATCTTGGATTTCCTATACTCGCCTTTTAGGATTCTTCTCATGCATATGCTCGATCTAGCATATTCTAATACTTTTTCGTAGGTCGATAGAAAGTTTACTTCTAATTCTTCATATAAATTCTTTCTCGGGTAGTGTCTACTCTACAAGACATACTACACCAAGATTTTTCCAGCAGTGTATAGACAAACGGTTTCAAACTACTTGTATCATCTTCTAACTCATGCAATTCATCATGCATATTTGTTCATTTCGTTAATCTTCAATTTCATCATCATTCATGTATCTTTTAAGTGTACTTCATAGGAGTCTATCCTAGGAAGTCCGCATTATAGTTGCATCTCAGTAAGCTCTACTAGCTTCAACTTGGTTCTCTGTCACTCCTAACTACAATATCTCTTCTCATCCAATACTATGTGTGTATTCCTTCTTCAACTAAGCATTCTACCTTACTTAGACAAGTAAGTTACTTAGCCTTTTACCACTAAATGACTTAATTCACCATCCTAATCATGTATGTTAAAGTCAGCTTAACACACAATGGAACTTCCATAAGGATGTGATAGAAGTCAATCGTCACTTAGTAGTATTAAATACTAAGTCTGAACATCCTGTATAAATTTACTACTTGAACTACATTCTACATCAAAATGTTTAGGCAAAGTCTTGCCTACTGAGTCTAAAAACTTCATTAGCCTTTCCTTTGATCTTCATTGAATTCTTCTTAATCTTACATAACATATATTTTGATACTATCGAAGTGTTGATCACCATCTCTGGTTCTTCCGACTCTATAAATGTGACAACCCAAAATTTTCTATCCTGTTCAGTCAAATACTTCATTGAAAGTCAAACTCATTTCTGCTACCTTTTAGCACAATTAGGAGTTTATTTGAGCGTTCTGAGCCTTGTACACTTAAGGGATAAGTGTCAGGGTTTATCTGTTGAAGTTATAGCTCAAAGATCAAGCTTGAAACAACTTGACAAGGAGTTCACGGCCACCACAATGGAGTTTACGGCCGTAAACTCCACCTTATATGATGAGTTGTTGGCCATTAGTTCACTTCTTTCCTTCCCTTAGCTGAAATCCTCTCAAGTATCATCCCGATCTTCGTCCCCGGTCTTCAAATCTCTAAGTTTCTTGTCCTAACTAGTTGATATCATACATGAGCTAGTGATGTTACATGATTTCATCCATGAAATCATTCCATTTTTGTAGATCTTCAAGTTTCACCAAGAACAACAAGAACACATACTAGTGTTCTTGGCCAAAACCGACCATTCAAGCTCCTAGATCGTAAGTACTCTTGTTCTAACTCGTTGTACACTAGGTTTAACATGTTTAGAGCTTAGAATCATCAATATTAGAGGGTTGAATGAGAGTTTAAGGCCAAGGATCTCCCAAGGTCGTAAACTCCCTATAAGGGTGCATTGATGCCCTCTTGTCCTTCCAAATGACTAGAACTTAGCCCAGAACCAACCATGTAACACCGAAAATTTCAAAACAATTTTTCGTTTAAAAATAATCGTTTAATTCTTAGAAACACTTTGCTTAAAATCTCATTCATAATCGAATTACAAAACATAACTCCATTTTCACTTGCATAATAAACCAGGAACCTCAAAACATGATTCTTTCTCTGGTGTGTACGATCGAGCCGGTGTCGTCCCGTGATCCTGAGAGAAACCTGAAACACATAACACAAAACACTGTAAGCACGAAGCTTAGTGAGTTCCCCAAAATACCACACATAACACATATTAGCCACTCGAGGCTATAACTCTGTGGATCCGTGGACCCTACTCTGTGAACCTTCCGGTTCTAACTCTGGGAACCTTCCGGTTCTAACTCTGTAAACATGCACAACATAAATCACATAGAAATAATGCAGTACAACACATAACATACACAGCATACAAATACTCTGTCACATAACTCTGGTTACCTACTCAAGGTAAAGTATAGTGAGAAGACTCACCTGGCAATCAGAAAGCAATTATCTGCACATGAGAACCTCGGACTCGCCACCGCCTAACACATAAGGCAAATATCTCTAATTAATACTCGAAGTCCCAACTCTAATTAACCGACGATTACTCTTTCCCTCTCTAGTCAGGTAATGGGTAAAACACCATTTTACCCCTCCCTGACGTCTATTACCTCTATTGACTAAAACCCCCAAAGTCAACATAAGACAACTCAAGTCAACGGTCAACACTGACCAGACTCGGCGAGTACACAAGAGTGACTCGGCGAGTCCATGCGGGTTCTCTAAATCCTTTCTAAACCTCATATACATGAAGAGTTCCCTCTCCACTCGTCGAGTTACTCGGCAACGAAACGCGAGGCAACCCCGACTCGACTCGTTGAGTCTGCCTATGGACTCGGCGAGTTGCTCCCATGACAACCCTCATCTGACCTTCTGAGGTCAGATCTGCTTCACCAAACCATAGATCTAACTCCCTCAAAGCCAATAACCACGAAAAGTTCGAACCTTGGGCACTCATGCAAGGTTCTACAAGCTCATTTGGGTGAAACCCTTCATTACATAACAACCCTAGCTCAAAACTCCAAATAGAATGCATAAAGCAGGATGGAAGGGACTCTTTGGACCCTTTTGGGTCCAGATCTATGGCTTCACACTCAATGGGACACTATACTCTACAAATTAATCCATAAAAGAAGCTAGAAAACCCTAAAATCACCAATCTTACCCAAAACAGAAAAAGGAGAACGATTGATACCTCTATGGTGAAGATGCAAGCTCAGAAGCTCTGAATTGACACCCCCTTGACCTCCCTTTGTTGGAAATGACTACTCCATTGCACAACCACCTCAAGAATGCTCCAAAATGGCTCTTCTTCACTCTCTCAGCTCTCTGGTTCGATAGGAGTCCCTCAAAGGTGTAGGTGGTCGCCACTAAAGGCCATAAGGGCCTTTAAATAGGTCCAAAACCCGAATAATTAGGGTTTTCCTTGATAGCGCCGACTCGGCGAGTCCAAATACCCGACTCATCGAGTCCCTTCATTAAACTGGTCCCCAAAACGCGATCCTACTCGACGAGTTGAGGCGTCAACTCGCCGAGTCTCCTCATTCCCCAATATAAAATACTCAAATTCCCATACCTGGATATCCGGGTGTTACAAACCACCATTGAACTAGGGACTTCAAACATCGAAAGGGTACTTCCCACCATGAGTTTACGGCCGTAAACTCATGGAGAAGTGGTCCCCAGGCCGTAAACTCAAGTTAAGGTCATTCTTGGACCTTAAACTCACCTAGCCTCTTGTTTAATCCTTGGAACACTTAACCACTTAAGACATCTTACCTTTAAGCCAGAAATGGAGACCCATTAGAGAGTTTACGGCCATGAGAAAACCCCTCTGGGCCGTAACTTCATTAAGTATGGTTCATGGACCATAAACTCAATCACAAAGCCTTATACTCCTTTGTTGCAACCCAATGGCCTCCTAATACTTTGACCAAAGTGTTTTCCACACATTAGGGTGTTTATACTTGTCTAATTAGTGTAATAATCACTAATTGTATATATACATATGTATTTATATGTTATTAGGATCACTGTGTGTGTCTAAGTTTTCACTTAACACCAAGCACTTGTCCGACACTTCCATATGATCCACTCACTGCAGGTGAGTTCATACCCCTTAATTTACCTTTTAAATGTTTTTAAATGTTTATAAATGCTTTTATGGGGGGGATACAAGTTGAATCATGCTAGTTATTATATCAATCATATGTGATTACTAACTAGCATACGAATAAATTTACTACACTTTTAGCTGTTTTACCAAACATATTACTTCAAATGACTTTATCAAATGTTTTTACATGTTAAAACTCTTTATCAAACTATCTTACATACTGTATGTTTCCTTTCAAACTCTGTTACAATTGTGTTTCAAACAAGGGTTTTCCTTATACTTAAAATTGTCTTATAAACTGACATCAAGTCATAATTTCTTAGTTATTAAACTTTCAAAGGTTTTACAAAACTTCTTTTATACTTTTATATTGTCAAATGCATGCCTATATATGTATAGTTATATAAGTAATGTTTAAAGGACTTAGGACGACTAACTCACTTTATTTCCTTTTCCTCGTTGGGATGTGGCCTTAGGGCATCGATTATTCATCCGAATGTCGTCTAAACATTAGTTATATATATATATATATATATATATATATATATATATATATATATATATATATATATATATCATGTATACATATATAGACATAAAAGTTCCATCAGTTAGTTCGGTACCTTTGGGTAGCAAAGGCATACTTTCGGTTATACACGTACATTACTAGTAACTATAATAGGTATATTTAGGAGATACTACTTACTATTCCAAGTACAAAGAATCACACAAGAGTCAGTTCATTCATGAGTCTATACAATTACAATACACGATAACATAAGAGAACACACAATAAAGAGAAACACGGAGGAAGATAAAATACATGATAACAGAACAAACATAACAAGGTGCTATAGCATGGAACAAGTACAGGATCTAACTATACCAATAAATCACTAACACATTGTTTTAAACAAAAGGTGATAGTTATATTGGGTATACAAGATCATATAATCTTAATGTGGATGTTCACGGCTTGCAATCATTGCAAGGGTCGCGTTTGGTTCCCAGAATCTCTTGACAGGGGAGCGTTTAGTATGGGATCTAGCCATCACATTATAGCTTAATACTCAATTAAGGCAATTAGTACAATAGTAGTCACTTAATACAATACTACAATACTACATTAATTTACCCCTTTACATTTATTTGGTGATTACTTCACTTAAACATTAATGTACAATCTATATATTGATAATGATAGTTACACTTGGGAAAATTACACGTTTTTACAAGAAACAAGTATTCAAAATAGTCGGGTCTTGGTAGAAGGCTACCTTGAAAACAATTGGGTCTTGGTAGAAGGCTACTTTCAAAACAGTCGGGTCTTGGTAGAAGGCTACTTTCAAAACAGTCGAGTCTTGGTAGAAGACTACTTTTTATACTAGTAGGAAATATGGGATTTTCTAGGGTTTTTCAAACGTTTACAGTTTCATACAAACATTCTCATACTTATACAAACTTTTCTCCAAACATTTACAAGTCTTTACTTTACAGTTTTACAAATCAAAGACACATAAATACTTATGAATTCACCATCTTTATTGCTGATACACGCTTTCAAAATAACTTGTATTCTCAGGTCACAAATAGTCAGGTACGACGGCCAGGTTTTGTGAAGACAGAGCACTCAAGACTCGTCTTTTATTTTGAATATTCATTATGTTGTTTTATACTTTGAAAGAACACACTTGTAATTAAAATTATACTATTAATGCAATGGATGATGTTGTTGCTTGTTTACTACTTTACATTGTTGTGATACATTACATGACGTCCTCTGCCCTAGAACTTTTCTTCTGTTCTTGGTTTTGGGGTGTGACAATAAACAATCAACGCCTCCATCTAGACAGCAGTGGAACAACTTCATGGATTACATCAGCACATTATCTCTTCCAAATGTGTTTCAAACGCACATCATTCTTCTAAAGGTGCTGTTATTTCATCAAACATACTTTAAATGTACAATACCACTCTATAGGTATTAATACACTATTTACAATTTCACTTGGTAAATATTATTTTATGATATCCCTCAATCGTTTATCTATAAAATTATCGATGTTAACTATCGTAAGTATTCTTTTCACTTCGAAAGTTTTGTATCAATTCTAATATGGAAATTCTTATAATTCTGAACATAAAATTTTCTCTTTTAAGCCAAGGTAGGCAACAGACCTTAAATTTTCTCAAGTAATAGGAATATAGATAAGCAACCTCAGGCATGCTACATTTATTTATCATTAAGCAAATATAAGAATATAAGGCATATCTCCTCTTATATTTTAGTGCTTGTGTCTATTTAGGTATTCAACCTAAAATATACTAGATACACGTCGTAGCATCATCCCTTAGCAATCCATGTTTAAGTCTAGAAATTCTAAAAATTCGTAGTTCGCTTAAACTAATTCTATGAAAATTTTAAAGTAACATAATATTTTAGAATACTAGGGTTTATCACTACCTAATACCCCACTTAAATCATTCCAATGGTTTGTATCAATATACTTACAATGAATCCGTTAATGTATTGAACTTCCAACGGTTTAAGTCTAAATACCAATCTATGGTATTTAGTTCACTTAAACTATTACTCTGATACCATGATTGAAAGATACTCCATTCTTTCTAAAACTACATCATATTTTTGAAAGACTTAAACTGTTATACTTCACAATATTGTTACTCCAAAACATGCTACATGCATATTCATAAATAATATTTTACATTGATAATTTCATGTTTACAAACGACTGGATACAAACCGACTATCTCAAAGTTGTAACATATTACATAACTAACCAAGATAATATAGTTTTATACATACATGAGTACAAAATACATTAGTTTCAAACTATTCAAAATCTTCTATCAGTATATAACTATACAGATTCCTTATTTCCTGCAATTGTTAAACATTAAGAGGGTAAGCGGTGACGCTTAGTGAGTTCAACAATAGATACAATATAACGTTATGCCATATATATACTTCAATATGGCAGAAGCAAAGAGGAACAAGAAACAACAAAGGCATATGTGAATCATGCGACAAGCTTTCTATATCAATCAATTATTTGATTCAATGATATACAATCAATGAGACATAACAATTTTCATGCTTGATATACATCAATAACATTTCGGCCCAAAATGCACAGAAGACATACACTTTCTGATTTAAACATTTTGGTAGATTTCAGGCTTTTAACCCTATCTAACCTTCTGCCAATGCCATAGGGGTAGAAGTCATTCTCATGCAAGACATGCTCTACACGGCTAGAGGCTACATACCTCTACCCAAGTGATGCTTATGTCATACACTTCGTGGCCAAAGGTACAACTTTGCTATCAAAATAACAGAAATAATAACACGAGATGATAACACATAAAAGCACATAGCACATATAACACATAACATACAATTCTTCCTATAAATTGAACTCACCTTGAAATAACCGGGGGTTAAGATACTAATTTAGGCAGCACTTCGACTCTGAATATGACTTTCTGTGACAAAACCGGGGATTTTAGTTGAAAACCGACCTTATGCGGGCAAAGTTTCGACTTGAAAATATAATTTTCTCGGGAACATTGGGGCGTTGGGATTTGCTTTGGGTATCAGGAATGATACCGGAGCTTCGGGGGGTTAAAAGTGGGTAAAAAGGGGTTTTAGAGTGAAAGGAAATGAGAAATTTGTAACATAAATACGGCAACCTCACATCCCTTTTACAGGGGTCCGAAGCAGCTCACTGCGTGAGGCGTACGAGGCTACGTGTCCGCTGCTCCGAAGGAAAGGCACGTAGCTCGGATGTGTGCGTTAGGTGGCAGTCATGCGAAGATCAGAGACGTGGCTGATCTAAGACCCTACATGCAAACGTTGGGTGTACACTTTTACACGGGGCGTATCCCTTCGGACCATTTTCGAGGTTTGTGCCAAAAACTTGTAGAATTCATATATTTTGCATATGAACTTTGTTTTTAACGTTCTTTATATGCATGCGTAGGTGAGAATATACTCTATAACTTTTGTTTAGACTATGTCAGCTAATTTTGACTTTATCTTTATTATTATATTTTTAACAGGCCGGGACATGATAAGTCCGTTAAAAATTCATAACTTCTTCATCCGACATCCGTTTTCATATGTCTTTTTACCGTTGTACTAATATTAACGAGACTTTCGATTCGCGTTTAGTTTGTGTTGGCTAAAAATCACTCGATATTTATTTCGAGTTTTTAGCTGTCTACTGCTATAACGAAACTTAGAAAAATCATAACTTCCTTAGATAAATCCGGAGTTGAAAATTTATATATTAGATCCAATCCGTAGTTCAAATATTTTCCTTATTAGCTACTAGGAGGCTTCCAGAAACCCTAGAAACTCCTCCAAAAACGTCCATGCTCATAAAGTTTTCTAGAATTGCTTATTTTGCTTAACTATTGAACAATTACAATTCAAACCTTTCAGCTTTACTTAATTCTAATTAATTCCAGATTAATTCTAATTAATAATTAATCAATTTCAATAAGTTCTAATAAAATCCAAATTAATTATTAAATATTTCTAATTGATATATTAATCATATAATATATTAAAAAAATAATTTTATCTCTCTCCTAATATCAGTTCCATCTATCTGTGGTTAAGAGGGCAACCCAAAAAGGAATTTATTTATTCGCTAAGATTATACCAATTTAGTTAGGACCTTAGACACCTTAATCCAACATGAGGATGAAATGCTACTTGGAGATGATGATCCAAGAAGCTATCATGAAGCCATGGCAGGCCCATAGGCTACTTTATTGAAAGACACAATAAAGAGCATGGTTCAATCCATGTACACCAACCAATTTTGGAATTTGGTTAATCCAACACCTGACATTAAACTACTCGGTGTAAATGGGTCTTCAAGAAGAAGATTAGAATCAATGGGAATGTATGCATGTTCAAAGCTTGAATGGTTTTGAAGGGTTACACTCAAACTCAAGGAATTGACTATGAGGAAACACTTCCACCAATAGTGATGATCTATTCTATTAGGATACCATAACAACATTTCATGATAATAAAATTATGGTGGCTTGTAGAATCAATCCAAGTAACAGATAAATAAAAGATTTGAATATAGCTTAAATCTTAATATTTAATTGATCCAAATGAGGGTTATCATGTTACCACAACAACAATATATAGGATGCTAGGGTTCCTCATATTTTTGGAATATAAAATCCTCAAAAAAGGCTTCAAAATCTAATTCCCCCTCTATCTCATATCTCTTTCTATAATTTTCTAAGGCTCTTGACTTTTTGGTGTGAACCATTATAGGTACTTTACTTAAGGTACTACTGTTGCAAATAAACAACAAGAGATCAAGCTTCAAGGAAGAATTGATTTGTCAAAGGTTAGTGTTTTAGTCCTTCCTTCTTTTAGCTTGTTAGCTTAGTTTTAAAAGTGTGTTACTATAATAGTAAAACTTAGATCCTAGTGTGCATGTACACTTAGGATGAATTTTGAATGCTTATGTTGCCTTGTTCTAGATATAGGTGCACAGAAAACATAACAATTAGATAGGATGAGTTGCGTCATATATGTTACTCCAATATGAATGATTATGTATGTCATGATATGTACTAGGTATGATATATCATGTGCTTTAAGGATGATGAGTCGTTATCAGGCTAATCCAGGTAAAAATCATTGGATTGCAATCAAGAACATTCTAAAGTATTTTTCGAAGGACTAAATACATGTTCTTGGTCTGTGGTGGTAAGGAAGAGAAAAGTGTAAAGGGTTACACATTGCATGTTTCCAAATAGATATAGACGATTCTCGATCATATTCGGGATTTGCGTTATTGATGAATGGAGGAGCAGTAGCTTAGAGGATTTCCAAGTAATACATAGTAGCGGATTTGATGACTGAGTGAGAATATAACAGTTAATGAAGCTGTAAAGAAGGCTATGTGGTAAAAGAAGTTCATTAGAAATCTAGGTGTTGTTCCCAGAATAGGTTATCCTATTAGGAACTCTTACAAAAATGAGGGTGCAGACTCTCTGACGAAAGAACGCCTACAACACAAGTGCACTCTTACAAAAATGAGGGTGCATACTCATAAATTACCATTACATCAAGATGCTTGTGTGCAAAAGAGACATCGTAGTTAGTCTTGTATCATTAAAATAAATCATTGTTGATCCATTCACCAAACATTATCATAGGTCAAGCATGATGGTCATATTTTGTGGAGACTTAATAGTAAGTTGGATTGATAAAATTTATATTTATATTTTATGTGTTCCTTTTTTCATGGTTTTTAAGGACTTCCATAATATTAATTTGTTTAAAATCCATAATCGGTCCAACTTCTGTAAGTAAGTGGTGATTTGAGATTGTCATGGAGCATTGTTATATTGTTCATGGAGATGAACATAACATAGAGATTGCGACCAATACTCATGAGTACATGAAAAAGTGGATATTTGTTGGAGTGATCCACACTTAGATATTACTATGTGTATCATTTCATGAATAGTTCTAATATGACAATATGTCATATTCCTCAAACAAAGATGCATGAGATTTTGTCCTACAATCTTTTATTCCTTGGTCTTTCCCCAACATTGTTCATAACTAGCAAGAAACAAGGATTCACCAGATATGGCATTAGAAATAGGGTAAGTCTATGTGGTCAAATTTTATTTGGTCCGTCTACCTTAACATGGAATTTAAAATATCTAGGGGCCTTGATAGTTTTGTGATTGGCAATAAAATGGTTGGTCAGGATGAGGCTGGGTTGATCTAATCAACCACTAATCTGAGAAGCTCATCTCAAATCTCAATCAGGAAACATAATCTTTAATAGTGAGATTGAAATGTTATCCATGCTCGGGTTCATATAGATATGTTGAAGAGAAAAGGAATATGTTATCACTAGTCTAAGGGTTGTTTTGTTGACAAGTTGCAACAACTGCAGTAGTTTATATCTGTAACTAATGAATATTGGAATAAACAGTGTTGAGCGACTTATTCAAGTGGGAGACTATTGGAAATAGTGCCCACATGTAACATCCCGATATGAGGTACTTATAAATTTAAAACCTTTAATTTATTTATATTGCGTTTGGTCCCAAAGTTCATGAAATGTATGCAAGAAGGGCCTTAAGGTCATTATTGTAATTTGAGGAAATTTGGAGTATGCCATGTGGACAAGGTGTACGTTGAGCATACTAGAGCGTGTCGTAGTATGCTGGGCGTACATCAGTGTATGCCGAGCATACTTGCTAAATGAGGAAACCCTGGTTTTTAGGGTTTGGCTGGCATTTAAGCATCCATGTGGCCTTATTCTCCTTCATCTTATCAGCCTCCACCCTTTCATTCGTTTTTTAACCCTAGAACCACCTTATGAATCAAGCCTTAAAGTGTTTGTTTATGTGATTAGAAGAAGGAAGGAAGGAAGCCAAGCTCATCTTGGAGGAGTGAAGCACATTGGATCCGGAACTTATTCTTTATTTGCAAGCCTTCTAAGGTATAAAGCTTGCATCTTTGTCTTTCAATCATGTAGATCTAGAAATGGGTCTTTTAGTGTTACTTTTTGGTCCCGAATGTCTTATCTTGAGCATGGAATGTACGCCCAAGGAAGGGTCCTAAGTCATAAAAATAAAGTCCCAATGGTTAGTTTTACTGCATGCATCTTGTAGAAGGTCTTAATGGATTAATACCTTGAGTTAAGCACTTAATGGGCATGTAAAGTCATAAATTTGAAATCTTTATGAATCTAGAGTGTATTTGAGCCTTGGATCTGATATATGGACGTAAGTGCTTAAGCCATTAAGTACTAATTGAGTTTTGAAGGATGCAAGGGTACACCCCGCGTACTTGGAGTACGCCTCACGTACTCGGTCAACCACCCCAGTGGTGGTCAACATGTGAGGCCTAGTGTACGCCCAACGTACCTTCGGAGTACGCCCTGCATACTCGCAATGGGTCAGCTTAGATGAGTTGACTCGGTTGACTTGACTCGGCTGCCTTGACTCGGTTAACTTAATGGGTTTGACCAGTTGACTTTGATGTGGTTTGACCAAGTTTGACCTTGAGGGTATTTTGGGTATTATGGAATTACGTCAGCCAATAGACCGGG
The DNA here is from genome assembly GCF_051521515.1 of Lactuca serriola. NCBI lineage: Eukaryota > Viridiplantae > Streptophyta > Magnoliopsida > Asterales > Asteraceae > Lactuca > Lactuca serriola. The sequence continues at coordinate 226,210,532 of NC_136410.1, read as the reverse complement.
GGCATTCCAGCCCGATGGTTTAGTAGACCCAAGGGTATACCATCCCGAGGATGACAGGACCTGTTATATATTGGCATTCCAACCTGATGGTTGAGGGGCCTGGGGTATTCCAAACCGATGGTTGACTGGACCCATAGTGTATTGGCATTCCAACCTGATGGTTGATTGGACTCAACATCCTGTTTTGTATGTATGTTATTTGGTTATGTGTTGGTATTTTGGGGGAAACTCACTAACCTTTGGGCTTATAATTTTGGGTTATGTTTCAGGTACTTCAGATGACTACAGGAAGGTGAAGGCATTACCGTACACATCCACATGTTTTCGATTTATGATTTTAGGAACTCGGATATTGAAATACTTTTGAAACTATGTTTGTATATAATTTATGAATTTAGTTGGTTTTGAAAATTTTAACTTTATCATGATTTTCATGAGTGTTAAAAGTTGGTATCCGAGACTTGGTTTAAGTGAATTGGAGGAACACTCGTGTGGATCCAGTCTTAAACTAAAGAAAAGCTTTTAAAAATGATTTTCAAATTAACCAAAGAGGATGTAATGTGTACGATCAGCAAGAGCCAGTAAGTAGACCCCAAATTACCACATTGTTATTTGATTTTGTGATATGTTAGAACAACATGTTGTTGATAGGCGAGGGATCTTGAGGAATTGAATGATAGAATTGCTTGATTATATGATGCCTAATAGCTTAGGGTTCTTCCTTATATGAAATTGATATCATTATTGTAGTTGCTTAGTGTATGCATCGTGATTATACATAACTAAGATTCTATAGCCTGAGAATGTTTGGTTTGGCCTTATTTCTTGTTCTTTTTTTATGAAGGGCCTAGAGCAGGATCATATATTTGATTGTCTATAGGGTCTAATGTTATGTATGATTAGAATACACGAGTGCTTCAGGGTTGGTGGAAGTTTTATGGATAAGTTGTGTGGGGTCAGCCGGCCAGTTTCGTGATGTGTAGCCTTACTTAGGGAGTGAGTTGAGTGTATGCTTATGCTACTATGTATTGTCAGTGTTGTTATGATGATCCTCTAAGACAAATACGGGTATGTGTGGAAAGTAGTATGGGCCCGTACAACTGAAAGCACAGTACCCGTACGTGTAATAGGGAAGTCATCACCCCTAAGGCTTTGATTGGGGGTTAGTTCCCCTGATATGATATGCATGTTATCTGATATATGCCTAGTTTATTTCAATATGGTTATAATGAGATGATTTGAGGTTGGATCCGAATCGGGATCGGGAGTTGAAATTTAGGGTGGGCCAGTTGTGTCCGAGGATCAGCTTAGAGAGATTCTTCAGGAGGAGGTTGTTGCTCACTTTCAAGCACAATTTCCAGAGATGTTAGGTTTTATTAAGACCATGATGGTGGAGTATTTTCATAAGCATTATGTTGATTTGTCGGAGGTTGCTGTTGTTGCAGCCACTACAGCCGTTGTTGTTGCTAGGTTTGGTGTTAGGAGAGTCTTCTAGTATTAGGACTTCGATAGTATGAAGCCCCCAACATTTGATGGAGTTTAGGATCCGATCATAGCCAGGAGGTGGCTGTCTTACATTGAGGGGTGTTTCTTCGCTTGCTCTTGCCCAGCTAACTAGAAGGTCAGGTGCGTTCTGAACCTTTTGAGTTCCAGAGCGACAGATTGGTGGAGGCTTGTTACTGGCTTGTATTCTACTAAACAAAGAGCTTCTGTGTCTTGGGAGTAGTTCTAGGATATGTTCTGCTCTAGATATGTGTCGTTGGTGGAGTGTGATTCGTTAGCCCAGGAGTATTTGGATCTAAGGTAGGGGTCAGTGATGGACATCACCAATATGTTCATAGAGAGGGCCACGTTTTGTCTTGAGTTTGCTACTTCTGAGTAGGATCAAATGACCCGATACTTAAGCACTCTCAAGACTAATATCAGGCAGTTTGTATCCACTCAGTGCTATGCCTCTTTGTTGGAGTTGTAGGAGGCTACCAGGCGGCGTGAGATTGTGATAGAACTCTAAATGCGAGAGCAGACACCGACCCCGGTGCAGTTGTAGTCGCAGCCTACGTTGAAGCGATTTAGGGCTATTGATTCTATGTCGGGGTGTTAGAGGGGCCGCACTTATTGGAAGTGTGGAAAGGATCATAATGGATCTTATCGATCTGTTTTAGGATGCCACAAATGTGGCAAGCATGGTCACATTATGAGGGACTGCCAGCACCAGACTCTAACTTCTAGCATTAGACTTTGTTATCATTATGATCAGGTTATCCATATAAAGGCCGAGTATCCATTTCTTTCTGCCAGGCCGGCACAGGCTCCAACGCCGGCTACTCTGAGGATCACAAATAGGAGTCAGGGCATGGTAGAGCCCCATAGGGATCGATGTCACACTTTACATCTCACTGCCAAGGAAGCCATAGCAGCTCCAAATGTTATGACTAGTATGTATCTACTCAGTATTCTGCTGATTTTGTTTTATCTTTTATATATATATATATATATATATATATATATATATATATATATATGTGTGTGTGTGTGTGTGTGTGTGTGTGTATGTATGTATGTATGCCTCTGGTAGGTACGTTCCTAATGAACTCTTTGACTGATCTTCTGTTGTTTGACTTGGGTGCGAGTCGTTCTTTTGTATCTCAATCTTTCAGTAGGGAGTTTGATATGCCTATTGGGTAGTTAGAGTGTCCATTGCAGGTTTCTAATGAACACATGGTTTCTGCGTCTTCAGTGTATCAGGGTTGTGTATTAGAGTTCTTCGTGGTGCCTTATCTGATTGATCTAATCTCTATTCCCATAGGGAATGTGTGTGTGATAGTAGGTATGGACTAGCTGAGAAGGTTTAGTGCCATGATTGATTGCGAGGGCCATCGAGTGGTAGTTTGAAACCTAAGTGGGAGAGAATTGTTTATTTATGGACAGAGCACAAGGGTCAGTTAAGGTTTTTGTTCAGAAGTCAGGGCTCATCAGTATATTCAACATGGGTGTGCAGGTTATTTGGATTATGTGGTGAACACTCGATTTGGAGATCAGATTTCAGTTCCAGACGTTCTAGTAGTCAGGGAGTTTGCTGATGTATTCCCGAAGGAATTACCCGGTGTGCCTCCCGAGAGGCAGGTCGAGTTCAGGATTGACCTTGTGCCTGGTGCGGTCCCGATCACCAAGGCGCCATATCGCTTGAGATGCAGGAGTTGTCATCTTAGCTGCAGGAGCTGTTAGACAAGCCGTTCATCAGTCCAAGCAGTTCTCCGTGGGGAGCACCGATTCTGTTCGTCAAGAAGAAGGATTGGTCACACCGGATGTGCATTGATTACCAAGAGTTAAAAAAGTTAACAGTGAAGAAGTGTTATCCCCTTTTGCGGATTGATGACTACTTTGATCAGTTGCAGGATGCATCTTGGTTCTCCAAGATAGATCTGAGGTTTGGGAATAATCAAGTGAGAGTGAAAGAGGAAGACGTGGAGAAGACCGCATTCCGGACTCGTTATGGGCATTATGAGTTCGTGGTGATGACATTTGGGCTCACCGACACGCCTTCTATGTTTATGGATTTGATAAATCGGGTTTGTAGGCCAATGCTCGATCGATCCGTCATTGTATTTATTGATGATATTTTGGTGTATTCGAAGACCAGAGAGCAGCATGAGGAGCATCTTTGAGAGTTTTTGGGGGTTTTAAGGAAAGAACGGCTTTATGCCAAGTTCTCGAAGTACGAGTTTTGGTTACGAGAGGTCCATTTCATGGGCACCTCGTTAACCAGGATGAGATTTTGGTTGATCCAGCCAAGATCGAGGTTGTAATGCAGTGGAAGGTTCCAAAATCCCCCTCAGAGATTAGGAATTTCTTGGAATTGGCAAGGTACTATAAGAGATTCATTCAAGATTTCTCCAAGATTGTGGTACCCCTCACTCATTTGACAAAGAAGTGGGTGGATGTCCGATGGGGCCCTGAGTAACAGTCGGCATTTGAGAATCTTCGAAAGAGGTTATGTGAGGCCCTGGTATTGAGCCTCCCAGAGGGAGTTGAAGATTTTTTGGTATTCTGTGATGCATTCATCATCAGTTTAGGGGCGGTTATCATGCAGAGAGGACGGGTGATTGCTTATGCTTCGTGGCAGCTGAAGTCGCATAATTTGCGATATCCCATTCACCATCCAGAGTTGGGGGCAGTGATGTTCGCCCTCACGATTTAGAGGCACTATATATATATATATATATATATATATATATATATATATATATATATATATAGGTCTATTATACGGTCTACACGGATCATTAAAGTTTTAGATATATGATAGACCAGCCGAACTTGAATATGAGGCAGCGTAGGTGGCTAGACGTGGTCAATGATTATGACTGCGAGATCCTTTACCTTCCCGATAAAGCAAATGTGGTGGCGGATGATTTGAGTCATAAGATGGATGGATTTTCAGTATGAGGATATCGGTTGATTCTCTGCTTTTGGGTTTGATCAGGGAGGCTAAGGTTGAGGTAGTTTGGAAGGAGAACTGGAAGCAAGAAGCGTTCAGAGGTAAGATTGACAGATTTGTCATGGATAATCAAGGGTTATTGATATGGTGTGGTCGGGTCTAGGTTCTAGTTTCTGGTGTGGTCAGGCAGATTTTGTTGGAAGAGGCTCATAATTTTCGTTTTTATATTCGTCTAGGGGCCACCAAGATGTATCGGGATCTGAGACTCAGATATTGGTGGCCGTGTATGAAGAGGGAGATAGTCTGGTATGTTGAGAGATGCTTGACCTGCAGGATGGTCATGGCTGGGCATCAGAGGCCGCATGATAAGTTGCAACCTCTGGAGGTTCCCACGTGGTAATGGGAGCATATTTCTATGGATTTTATCACTAATTTACCGAAGATGACAGAGGGTTTTGATGCTATATGGGTCATTGTGGATCTATTGACCAAGAGTCCCCACTTCTTGGCGATTCGGGAGAGTTCTTCAGTCGAGAAGCTGGCTGATGTGTATGTCCGAGAGATTGTAGCTTGCCATGGAGTCTCGGTCTCCATTGTTTTAGACCGATATGTTTGGCTTACTTCCCGTTTATGGTAGAATTTCTACGAGGAACTAGACATGAGATTGCATTTCAGCACTGCTTATCATCCCCAGACCGACGACCAGAGTGAGTGGGAAATACATACCCTTGAGGATATGTTGTGGGCCTGTGTTATTGAATTCGGTGGGAGGTGGGATTCCTACTTACTTCTTGCGAAGTTCTCCTACAACAATATTTATCACTCCAGCATTGGTGCTCCGCCTTTTCAGCTCTTGTATGGGCAGAGATGTCGTATCTCGGTTTGTTAGGGTTATGGGAAGGACCGAAGTAATCCTTCAGACCATAGAGCTTATCCAGCAGATCAGGCAGATATCGCAGATAGCTCAGATTCGGTAGAAATGCAATGCCGACCAACACCGATCCAAGTTGGAGTTCCATGTCGGGGATATGGTTTTACTGAAGGTCTCACCTTGGAAAGCTGTGATACGCTTCAGGAAGAGGGAGAAGTTGGGTCCCTGGAATATCGGGCCATTTCTGGTGATTTCCAGGGTTGGCAAGGTTACGTACAAGCTGGATCTACCTGAGGAGCTCAATCAGATTCACAACACTTTCCATATTTCGCAGCTGCCCAAGCGTGTATTGGATGATGATGCAATTGTTTCCTTGGACGATATTCAGGTTGATGAGCGTCTAAAGTATGTTGAGAGGTCATTGGCTACTTTTGGAAAGAAAGTTGAAGGTCTTGCACAACAAGGAGATACCTTTGGTAAAGGTACGGTGGCAGCATCGGGGATGCTGTGAGTGGACCTAGGAGTCGGTGACTGAGATACAGGAGCATTATCCTGAGTTATTCGCCGAGGTAGACTTCGAGGACGATGTCTAGATGAAGTGGAGGATAATTATAACATCCCAATATGAGGTACTTCTAAATTTAAATCCTTTAATTTATTTATATTGCATTTGGACCCAAAGTTCAAGAAATGTGTGCAAGAAGGGTCTTAAGGGCATTATTGTAATTTGAGGAACTTCGGAGTCCGCCATGCATACGTAGTGTATGTTGAGCGTACTAGGGTGCACCCTAGTACATTGAGCATGCATCAGTTTATGCTAGGCATACTTGCTAAATGAGGAAATCCTAACTTTCTAGGGTTTGGTTGGTATTTAAGCATCCTTATGGCCTCATTCTCCTTCATCTTATCAGCCTCCACCCTCTCATTCGTGTTGTAACCCTAGAACCACCTTGCGAAACCATTTCAAGCCTTAAAGTATGTGTTTGTGTGCTTAGAAGAAGAACGAAGGAAGCCAAGCTCATCTTGAAGGAGTGAAGAACCTTGGATCTAGAGCTTATTCTTCATTTTCAAGCCTTCTAAGGTATAAAGGTTGCATTTTTGTCTTTCAATCATGTAGATCTAGAAATGGGTGTTTTAGTGTTACTCTTTGGTTCCAAATGTCTTATCTTGAAAATGGTGTGTTCTTAATGATTTTAGTTGTCCTTTCAAACCCTAGGAAGGGTCCTAAGTCATAAAAATGAAGTCCCAATGGTTAGTTTTGCTTCATGCATCTTTTAGAAGGTCTTAATGGATTAAGACGTTGAGTTAAGCACTTAATGGGCATGTAACATCATATAGTTAAAATCGTTATGACTCTAGAGTATATTTGAGCCTTGGATTTGAATTATGGACGTAAGTGCTTAAGCCATTAAGAAATTATTGAGTTTTCAAAAGTGCAAGGGTACACCTCGTGTACTTAGAGTATGCCCCACGTACTCAGTTAACCACCCCGATGGTGGTCAAACTACAAGGCCTAATGTACACCCGACGTACCTCCGGAGTACACCTCGCATACTCGCACTGGGTCAGCCCAGATGATTTGACTTTGTTGGGTTGACTCATCAAGGTTGTCTCGTTTGACTTAGTGGGTTTGACCAGTTGACTTTGACCAAGTTTGACCTTTAGGGTATTTTGGGATTTTCGTGGAAATTGTTCATTTGGTGGAAATAGGTGTTACTTAGAGAGCTGAGATTCTGAGTCGGGACCTTATCAGTTTTGTTCAGTTTGCGAGCTGAGATTCAGAGTCGGCACAAATGACATTCCCTTTGGATTGATATCATTTTATGCATGTTATTGTGATGTAGTGATCTGTTAGATTGGTATCCTGATATATTGGATGTTGCTATGATTAGTGATCAGTTGATATGTTTCTTGTCTATTGGTTAGCTATATATTTATCTATTATATATATGTGCGCATCTTGGGTTGATGGTTGAGGCTTTACTGCTTTGTGCGTAAGCCAACAGACCGGGGACATTCCAACCCGATGGTTGGGTGGGACCAAGGGTATACCATCTTGAGGAGGACAAGACCCATTATGTATTGGCATTCCAACCCGATAGTTGAGGGTCCTGGGGTATTCCAACCCGATGGTTGACTGGACCTATAGTTTATTGGCATTCTAACCGATGTTTAAGGGGCCTGGGGTATTGCAACCCGATGGTTGATTAGACCCAAAAAGTTCTTTTGTATATATGTTATTTGGTTCTGTGTTGGTATTTTGGGGGAAACTCACTAAGCTTTGGGTTATGTTTTAGGTACTTCAGATGACCATGGGAAGGCGAAGGCATGACTGTAGACATCCTCATGTTTTTGACTTGTGATTTTAGGAACTCTGATGTTGAAATACTATTGTGGTTTGATTCAAGAAGTTTTGGGAATTCTATTTTGATTTCATTGGGTGGGATCACATCAAAGGAATCCTTATACAGGTTCTATTCTATCCGATTAACTGGTGAGAAAGAAGAAATCAAAGACTACAAATGTATGTATTTTTTCCCTCTATTTAGTTGATTTCTTTGTTGCATTGATTGGTTGGTCAAGGAATCCGACTTTTGAGTTATGAGTTATTGTTTTTCTTTTATGATGTTCTACATTATGTTTGTGCCTTTGTAGCCAAAGATCCTCATAACCCAACAAAAATATTAGAAAAATTAAATAAAAAATTAAATGTTGGAACAAAATTATTTTACCACTCATCCAATAGCCACAAAACAGAGTTGGAAATGATCTACAACTTTAGTTTTCATGTTGGTTTAACTATGTGCATTTTACATCCCAAAGTTATGCAGGTAAATAGACAAGTTGACAAAGAATTCTTTATGGTAATTATTTGAGAAACTCATCTTAAAGTAGTTATAAAAAAACACAGTTATAGATTTTGGTTATAAGTAATCGATGTCTGTTCGGAATATGTGTCCAGGATAAGGTATTTAGTCCGAACTGACAATCTGATATGTATGGCTTTCACTAGGGTAGTCTAGAATTGACCATGTCAGTCCGTAATTGTAACATCCCAATTTACAAACAATTCTTCTTACAGAATTACATTCAGATCAATCATTTGTTCATAAACCATTATTCAGAATTTAGAGTTATAAAAAGACAATGTGGAATCTCGAATCATAAAATTGTTGATGTATGTGTACCATCCTACCTTCGCAACCCGATAAGTACCTAAAAAGTATTTCATCCACTACTGTAAGCCTAAATCTTAGTGAGTTCCCCAAAATACGACATACAACATAGCATAATAATCAGCTAAGGGTTATCAACAGCCTTGGGACTATCAAAATTCCTTAATATGACATACAACACAACAATATAAACAACTATGGGTTATCAGCAACCCTGGGGACTATCAACACTCTCAGTGAGATAACAGCATGCCCTGTAGATTAACAACATAGCTCACAGGCCTGAGGACTATCAACAGTCCCCTGGAGTCACAGCAGTCCAAGAGTTATCAGCAACTCAGTTCACATATAATAACAATTAGCAAATAAGACCCAGCTGGTCGGCATGTATATACTACCACACATGCAAGTATAGTAAAAAGACTCACCTTGTAGATAATAACTAAACATAATAGCTCTGATATAGTGCAGACCGGTACTACGACACACCTAACAACAATAAGGAAGTACCCTCTCAGTCTACACATTAAAACCCTTAAATTAACCAAAAGTCAATCATGGTCAAAGTCAACGATAAAAAAGTCAACCTACAGCTGCCCTCCACGTCATGACCACCCATAGACTACATCATGGCAACTACACTACAAAATAGTCATGGTGACACTACTCTCCACAATGTGGAAACCATACCGCTACGTCGTGGGAACTGGGCATTGTCAGTTTAATGGATTCACCTCTTAAACATTAACCCCATGAACCCTAAATCTCATATATGAACCTTCCCAAGGTTTAGATGGATAAAATTTCCAACTTTATCCATTAAGACATCTCAATAAGCCATGATCTCAACTATTAAGTTCTTAATGCTTGCACCAAAATCAAGGACACCTAACTAAGTCATACAAGCCCTCTTTCTAACCACTACCATAATCCAGAAACTAAATAATGCACTCAAAGGTTCTGGAATTCACTCAAACTCCAACCACAAGAATACATGACTAAAATCTCATAAAATGACCTATCTTTAGATCTAGAGATCTATGAGTATGGTGAAGACTTAATACCTCAAAAAGACCAGGAATGTGATGAAGATGCAAGATCTAAGTTGGAACCAAGCATATAAGCACCAAAATGGACTCCTTCTTCCTTCATTCTTCACAAAAGTGTCTTCTTACACACCAAGAACAAAAATGGAGGCTAGGGTTTGGATGGGATAGAATCTTAGAGGGTGGAGGCTGCCAAAATCAGAAACCCTTGGAGTTAGTGCCCTTAAATAGGGCACCAATCCCAAAATTATGGGTTGGTCCTAAAATAATCACAACATCGTGGCCAGCAATATGCCACGTCATAGTGTTGGACAGATGTGCGCTCCTCATCAATGAATGTCATGTTGTGGCCCATGCCACGTCGTGGCCCTGCAAAAAAAATTGAAAAATGGATGCTATAATTCTCTCCCACTTAAATTAGATTCCATCCTCGAAATCCCCCCTTATGAATTTCTCTTAAAAACATCCTTGAATCCTTTTTGGTTTTTCCAAACCCATTCCCTTATGCATGAACCGACATAGCCCAGCGTACCAGAATCCGCAATAATCATTACCAAGATTTCAAAACCAAGGGCATAAGCCATTCCTAAGTGGAACTTCCAAAAATTTGATGCCTCGTTCAATGTAAGACGAAAACAATAACCCAAACAGACATCCCCTTATTGGCATAAAAAGTTGAATTAATCTTCAACGAGGAGCACGTGACTCGAAGAAGAACGAATACCATCATACTAAAAATAATCAACCTCAAGAGGCACTCAAGCTTAATCACAATTTGAAGACTTCTAGATAATAGTTGATTTCCAGGAGAATAAGGCCACTCCACACATTAAATATGATGACCAAATATTCACAAAATTAGTCTATCCAAGGTTTTCCTCGGCCTCGTGCCATCTCACTGGTAACTGGGTACAGAATCCATAATCAACCGTCAATGTCGACAACCTCGCATACAGACTCAAGAGCAAAATTTAACCCAACAAAGTCTAAACTAGCCTACACATCCTATTGGTTCAAAAGCCTTACGTCTAGACATAGAGATAAATAATCGAAATAGTAGTGGTTCCAGTTAGCCCATCCCAATTTCATATTTCATGAATGAGGTCCTCAAATACACAACCGACTTCCTAAAAAGTTGTGACTAACCAACTGCTTCCACAAGCATAACCATGGTCAAAGCCAAAACTTACGTGACACTCAAGCTCCCAAAACAACTCATGTGCACAATTATATGTCGAAACACCCAAGAGACTTACAACCACCCGCAACACCGATAAATTAACTCACACGAAACCTTATCATAAAACAACATGAATCTACTAAGAAGAATCCTAATGATGACCTGCTGATATACCACTATGACTTTTCTAGCAGGTCAACACCCTACAACCGTCCGATCCAACTTGTTGGTCACTGAGCCACCGGTGACAACACTATATTTCTCAAACACCCATCTATGCCACATGATTAACAAACCAACTCACAGGTATCCGCTACACAACTATTGGAACCCCTCTCAAGAGTGGAATCCATGATGACTCCCGACTAGAATCCAATGGGACTAAAGACACACTACCATCATCCCACTGACCGTTAGGAACCTAGTCAACATCCCACTTAACACTTTGCCAAAACACAAGAGCCATACCATTTTGTAACACGCACTCTACCACAATCCACTGCCACCGACGCATCATTAAACGAAACATGAACGTGCACAACCAGAAATAAAAGAGACAACTGAACGTTCGTTCCAACTTGAAAGCACAACATTTCACACTCTCCAAGAGAAAACATATTGCTTCTTAAGCCGACTGTGTTCCTTATTAATCATGACCTTACCCAAAAGGTGATGCACCAGTGAATCGAACGAAACAACGAACCTTAACTGCCATTAGACATATTCTTCTAACAACAGCAAGATCCCGCACCTTGATGAAGTTGAACAGATCCCACTAATGCGCAAAAAGACCAATAAAACTTCTAAATTCAGAGAAAAGTTCCAAAATTATCCTGAATGTTGCCAAAATTCTTGATCGAATCAATCCAAATACCAAACCATCTGATGCAACCTGTCAAAACTAAATTTTTGCATAGCCACGAACATTCCTGAAAAACTGAACAATGTTGCCCCGATATTCGATCTTCAAAATAACCAACGACAGTTTCCAACTCAAACCACTAGAAGGAAAAATTCCACAACCAACCAACTGAGAGCACTCCTACACAGAGACATGTACTTCTTACAAAACCTAATGAGGGGTTGACGCATCAATTGCACCTCCAACTAGCATCGCTTGGAAACCCTCGACCGGCTCCCAAAGGCTGTTGAGAAAGGAATAACCAATCGATTGAAAATTGATTGAAAACTAAACCCAATGATCATACACATACTGAACTAACCTGTAAGAAAAATACTCTTACTAAACTCCAAGGCCGATCAAAAAATTAATAAATGACCCTCATAATAAAAAATCACCAACTTATATCGTGGGCTCACCATGTCCTCTCTATTTGAGGAAAAAATCGAGCAGCTAAATGCTCCTCTATCAACATCATTGGCGATTCTAAAAGGAAATTTTGACCATAACAAGTTCCTTACCTATCAACTTCCTACTACGAGGACAATAGATGCATCCTTGAAGAGATACACCTATTAACAACTTGCTATGCACCCACGATCTATCCAAGCCTTAACTTCTCCACATCCTAGGAGGACTCTGGCAGATCCTTGAGGAGCATAATGAGAAACTTCTTAATGATGAACATGTGGATGATAACCCACTTCTTGTCCCCATGCAAAAATAAACCCAAATCAAAATATAGCATACCTACACTGCGGATTCCTCTGACTCATTATGTTGAAATCATAAAAAAATGACTGTGTAATGATCCTCCAAGTAGAATACCTTGTTCTCCCTTACTTAGGGTTCAAACCATCATCGAATGACAGCTCCAACATCAAAGAGTCAAACCGAATTAACCAAGTACATACTCAAATTAAGTCTCAGATGGTATAACATCACACAAGATGATCATTCCAATAATCATAAGGAAAATCTGAATCCCATATGGAGACCTCAGAGAACTTCCCCAGCATCATCATCTCAAGCTTTGCAAACTTGATCAGAATACCATTGGATTAATAAGGTACTTTTCAAACTAAACTTACGTACAAAAAACCTTTTATGTGGAGTATTGATCCACAACATCATCCTCCTCTTGAAGCTTCAAGAATCCCTTACAGATGCTCAAAACATAGCTACAACAAACTCAACATGCCTACATTAACTATCCTACCCAAAATAGGAATAACTCGATGTCTCCCCGGATACATCCATTCTTCTTGAATCCGTGTTAGATATTCCAATTCTGACATGGCCTTCACCTTGGCCATCGAACTACAAGAACCATCGAGCCTTGAACATTGTCTCTCTACAAAATAGGGATGATTTATTGCAAACAAGACTTCACTTAGTTACAGCAAAACCAACAAAGACAACACCATCTCCTTGCTTAACTATCGACTAAAACATATACGATCTCTCCTTCCTTAAGCATGGGAGATAGGAAAACACAACCTTTGATGTAGAAAATAACATTGCTAGCCATTGGCTAACCACTCATCCTCATGCTGTAATCGTCCAGTCGATCATCATAGTGGCTTCCTTCTTGAGTTCTGTGACTCAAACTGTAACTACTTCGAGCAAGGACCTCGAGACATATGAATCGGCTAACTCACATAGGTCTGCACCATTCAGACCCAAACTACCACGTATAATAAGGCTTAATCAATTACCAGTCTCACCCTGGACAATCATAGCTGACAGGCTGACAGCGATGAAGACTACTAAAATTAATGCTAGTACTATACCACACTATCTACCCTTCATTAGCCCCTTAGAAACCCTTTCGACCTTTCATTCAAATAGTACGTGCCCATACTACCTTTTATACTGATCCATACGTGTCCTAAGAATTTTCTCAAAGTTCCTAAGTCACTACACATGACCATTATTGTAGATGCCATTTTATGCATCTTTTAAAATAGTTTTTATAAGAATTTTGCATTATATTTTATGATATTTTATGTGGATTAGCTTAAATAATATTCAACTCACAATTATCGTCAGAACTTCTGTACTGCTCATGTTCTTATGGCATTTTCGGATGGTTCGAGTGGAGCGGTACTTTGGGAACAACTGAATCACGATAAAAGAAGAAAAATGTGATTTGATTTCTCCACTTCTACGATCTCATAAATTAGTCGATGTTTTTGTTGGTCGAAAAATATCAGTCCGAGAAGAAAAGAAGAAAAAATGTGATCATCAGAACAAAAATGTGATCACATATATGATTGCATTTTGTGGGTCGAAAAATAGCATTGTACTTCATTAACCAACAATTCTAGAAAATTGAGCCAAAAAAGGGGATCGTATTTTTGATATATGTGATCATAGTTTTGTCTTTCATGTTTCGAAAGTTTATGACTTGCATATAAATGCAACCCCTCTGATGAGTTTGAATCCCATACGATTCTAGACGATGAAAAGCCCCTCTGAAGATGATTTTTGCTACTTTTCATTAATGTATGAAGATCTAAAGGTTGTGGATCATCTCCTTCGCTTAGTTGAGCAAGATTAATTAGTTAGTATCTCCTTTTATTAGTTTTAATCAGATTTTGGGCATGTCTGGATAAAACCCTTGTCTTCAATTCTACAAAAGACTTGTATTTTTTATGTGATTAGTTATCATATTTGGTTATCATTATGTGCTTATATATAGTTGTTTTAGTTTTGCGCTTAATGAGTGTTTTATTTTAATTCTTTTTAGCATGATCACCTCATTTGGTTTTAATCATTATAATTAATCAATTAATAGAATATGTAATTGTTCTTGTCAACTGGAAATAAGTAACAAGTATTAGATTGGTTCCGTGATTGGATTTAACTCTTATATAAACTGAAAATTCAAATATTTACACTTCCGAGCTTGTGAGAAGTATTCGGTATTGCTAGGAATTTTACACATATCTGTAACAGCCCGGATTTCCAGGTATCTTTTATGCATATATTTTTGGTGTTTTGTGAGGGGACTCGGCGAGTTGGAGCTCAAACTCGCCGAGTAGGATCGCGGTTCTGGACGCGGGTTCGCGCCTGGACTCGGCGAGTCCAAGGAATGGACTCGACGAGTCCATGCTGTTTAATGAAACCCTAATTTCCCGGTCCTAAGCCCTATTTAAAGGACCTTATGGCCCTTCATTGCGGCTACATTGACCTTGAGAGCACCAAATCAGCTTAGGGTTCTTGTGAGTGAGATAACAGGCCATTATTCATCAATTTTGTGTGTGTTTGCAAGAAAGGAAGGCGAAAGTCAAGCTAGAAGAGTTGGGGAGCTTGGATCTACTTCCATTTCGTCAGAGGAGGCTTCTTGAGGTATCATTCAGAGCTTATTCTTGTGTTTTTGTTGATATGGTCAAATCTAGGGTTTCTTCATGCCTTATTTGCTTTGTATTTGAAGTGTGAGAGGTCCCATGGGGATATGGTGCTTAGATCTGGACCTTAGTAGGTCCAGAGAGTCCCTAATGTCATGCTTTATGTCCTTCCTTTTGGGTTGGAGACTTAGGTTGCCATTTTAGAGGCCATTTCTTCAAAAGGAGCCTTGTAGGCGTTGCATGGTAGCCAAGACTGTGACTTTACATAATGAATGAGCTTAGGAGGGCCAAATCTATGAGTGGATGGAGCGGATCTGACCTCAGAAGCGAGATTGAGTTGATGCATGGCATGGACTCGCCGAGTCTGAAGAACAGACTCAGCAATTAGCATGAAGATTGTCCTTAACCACTCAGCGAGTGGTCCTGCCGAGTTATGGGTTGACTCAGTGAGTCAGGGAGAGTTAGAGAGGGTTAACAGGTGGACTGAGTCGAACTAGAACTCGCCGAGTTGTTCTTGAGACTCGGCGAGTTGAGTGGTGGTGGCCCCGCGATTCATGCCAGGTGGAACTCGTCGAGTCAGGGGAGTACTCGACGTGTCAAAAGAGAATCCTAGAGAGTTGGTGAAAACGTTTAGACTCGCCGAGTCGCTCTAGTGCACTCGCCGAGTCCGGTCAAAGTTGACCGTTGACCAGAGTTGACCAGTGTTGACTTGATAGGGGTAGTCAACCTTAGTGGTAAAAGTGTTGACTCGCCGGCTTGATCTGTACACACGCATGGGATTTTTATATGTGATCTTGGGATTTTGTATGATGCGAATTGGAGTTTTATACTTGATGTTTTATGAAAATTAAATGAAAAATGTTTTTATATTTTGCAAAAAATTATTTTGAAATTCACGGTGTTACATGTTGGTATCAGAGCCTTGGTTTGAGGGATTCGAGTACACCTTCGGGCGTATTTGAACTCAAACTGAGGATTTGAGAAGTATTTTCAAAAAGAGTAAAAGATTTTTGGAAAAACGCAGAGCAGAGTTGTGTGTACGATCAGTCCGCGCCCGAATGGTGATTTCCCAAAATACCCTCATTTTATGTGATATTGATATTGATATGATGTATTCGCATGCTAGAGTAGGCTAGGCATTCCTATTAGGACTAGAGTGGCCTGATTTGTGATGCCTTAGCCTAGGAAGAGGTGAGCTGCTATGAAATGCTTGAGAGTGAGTAGGTAGCAGGGAGCGGCTTGTGAGAGATCTATTAGAGAATGGTCTATGCATGATAGAGTACTTGGAATTTGGGATCCGAAGAGGAGGACTTGGGGTGTATTCTGATACGGTGCGGACAGTAGTATTGGGCCCGTACTACTAAAAGCACCAGAGCGGTGTACAGCCCACGTAAGAATCTTTGGAATACCAAGGATCAAGGAGGAATGAGTTGTTGAGTGTGAGTATTCTCGAAGGGGTTCTAATGTTTCGTATGTTGTATTTCAGAGGTAGATCATGGTGAGGACACGTTTGATGCCTGAGGGCAGTGATACCAGTGATGAGGAGATCCGCCGGATCATCCACGAGGAGGTGGCTCCGGCCATCAGGGCAGAGATACCAGAGATGTTCGGGTCTATTAAGACCACGCTGATTGAGACCTTTGACGAGCGTTATGCCGCTCTTTCTGAGGCTGCTGTTGCAGCGGCCACCGCGGCTATTGCTGCCGTGAGGCCGCAAGGTGGTGATGTGTTGCTATTCTGGGAGTTCAGCAACACAAAACCGCCAGAGTTTGATGGGACCCAGGACCCGGTGGCAGCTATGAGGTGGATTTCTGATATAGAAGGGTGTTTCTTCACTTGCTCATCTCCTGAGCATTTGAAGGTTCGGTTCGCGCTGAACCAGCTTCGCTTGGGAGCGAAGGACTGGTGGAAGTTTGTGACGGCGCATTTTACACCTGCTGAGCTTACGGCAGTGACCTGGGAGAGGTTCACTGCCATATTCCGAGATGAGTACGTTCCCCAGGTGGAGAGGGAGCATTTGGCCCAGGAGTTTCTGGCCCTCAAGCAGGGTACTGAGTCAGTTACAGCGATTACCAGGATGTTCCATGAGAGTGCGATGTTCTGCCCTGAGCACATGTCCACTGAGCAGGCACGTATGAGCCAATATTTGAGTATTTTGAGGCTAGACATTCGGGAGTTCGCGGCGAACTCCTCGTACTGGACATTTGCTGAGCTTCAGGCAAATGCCCAGAAGAGGGAGATTGAGCTAGAGACTCAGGCCAGGGAGGAGGCGGAGTCTCAGGGGAGGGATCGGCGACCGACACAGTCTCAGTCGGCAGCCAAGCGGGCCAAGCCCGCTGATCCCAAACCAGGGAGCCAGAAGGGCCGCACTTGTGGGAAGTGTGGCAAGGGTCATGAAGGAGTCTGCAGAGCGGGATCTTGCTACAAGTGTGGCAAGGAGGGGCATATGGCCAAGGACTGCCCCAAGGGGTTTGCGGTATGTTTTCACTGCAACCAGACCGGACACCGGAAGGCGGAGTGTCCACAGTTGCGGGGATCAGCTCAGGGAGCACCTCATAGATCTGCCCCTGCCGCCATCAGAGCTACAGAGAGTCGGCCAGTGAAGGCCGAAGCGTCGAGGACACGAGGGAGAGCCTTTCAGCTGACCGCGGAGGAGGTCCGCGCAGCGCCCGATGTCGTGGCTGGTATGTATTCTTTCATGTATTTATTTTGATGTTGAGATAGTATTCTTATGTTATGCTATGTGTAGGTACTTTTCTTGTGAATTCTGTACCTGCCTTGGTGTTATTTGACTCGGGTGTGAGTCTGTCTTTTGTATCTTTGGCTTTTAGTCAGCATATCAGTGTTAGTCGTGAGGCGTTGAGTCGGCCTCTGGGAGTTTCCATAGCTGATGAGAGGGTGATATATGCCACAGAGGTTCTCCGAGGTTGCGTAGTCGAGATTTTCGGAGTTGAGTTCCCGATTGATCTGGTTCCTATTGCGATGAGTGATGTCTGTGTCATTGTGGGCATGGACTGGTTGAGCAGATTCGGTGCGGTTATCGACTGCGAACGTCAGCCGGTGACCATACGAGACCCTAGTGGGGGAGTTCTTTCGGTGTACGGCGAGGGTACACGTTCAGGATCAGCGTTTTGTTCGGCCGCTAGGGCAAGGCAGTGTCTACAGCTGGGCTGTAAGCGTTTTGTGGCGTATGTGATGGATACGCGGGTCGATTCCGAGAGGCCGGGTTCAGTAGAGGAGGTTCCGGTGGTGCGTGAGTTCTCGGATGTATTTCCCGAAGAGTTGCCGGGTGTGCCTCTTGTGAGGTAAGCGGAGTTCAGCATCGATTTGGTTCCGGGGGCCGCGCCTATCGCTAAGGTGCCCTATCGTCTTGCACCCCCAGAGATGCAAGAGTTATCCTCGCAGCTTCAGGAGCTGTTAGGGAAGGGATTTATTCAGCCGAGCAGCTCGCCGTGGGGAGCGCCTATCCTGTTCGTCAAGAAGAAGGATGGTTCACACCGGATGTGCATTGATTACCGGGAGTTGAACAAGCTGACGGTCAAGAACCGTTACCCGTTGCCGAGGATCGACGATTTGTTCGATCAGTTGCAGGGAGCATCTTGGTTCTCCAAGATCGATTTGAGGTCTGAATATCATCAGGTGAGGATGCGGGATGAGGACGTCCAGAAGACAGTGTTCAGGACGCGTTACGGGCATTATGAGTTTGTGGTGATGCCTTTTGGGCTCACCAATGCCCCGGCGGTGTTCATGGATCTCATGAACCGAGTGTGTAGGCCGATGCTGGATCGGTCGGTGATTGTATTTATCGACGACATTCTGGTATATTCGAGATCTAGAGAGCAGCATGAGGAGCATTTGAGAGAGGTTCTCGGAGTTCTGAGGTCGGAGAGGCTTTATGCTAAATTCTCCAAGTGTGATTTCTGGTTGCGGGAGGTCCAGTTCTTAGGACATCTCATTAACCAGGAAGGGATATTGGTCAATCCGGCCAAGGTTGAGGCGGTGATGAGTTGGGAGGTGCCGAGGTCACCCTTCGAGATCAGGAGTTTCCTAGGGTTGGCAGGGTATTATCGGAGGTTTATCAAGGATTTCTCCAAGATCGCAGTGCCACTCACCAGATTGACCCGGAAGGGTGTTGCTTTCTCATGGGGCCCCGAGCAGCAGGCCTCCTTTGAGACACTTCGCCAAAGGTTTCAGAGTTTGTTACCGATGGTCAGGGGCTTATGAAATTTCAGGGGCGTATCTGGGTGCCATTTGTGGGAGGAACGCGTACCATTTTGATGGAAGAGGCTCATCGGTCGAAATTTTCGATCCATCTGGGGGCCACTAAGATGTATTTGGATCTGAGAAAGGAGTATTGGTGGCCCTGTATGAAGAGGGATGTCGTGTGGTTTGTTGAGAGGTGCTTGACCTGCCGTAGGGTTAAGGCCGAGCACCAGAGACCGCATGGTAAGTTGCAGCCATTGGAGGTTCCCGAGTGGAAGTGGGAACAGATCACTATGGATTTCATCACCAAATTGCCAAGGACTGCCAGGGGAGTTGATGCAATTTGGGTGATTGTGGTCAGGTTGACGAAGAGTGCTCATTTCCTTGCTATCAGCAAGAGTTCTTCAGCAGAGAAATTGGCGGAGGTGTATGTGAGGGAAGTGATATCTCGGCATGGGGTGCCGATCTCGATTGTTTCAGACCGTGATGTGCATTTCACTTCCAGATTCTGGAAGAAGTTTCACGAGGAGTTGGGTATTAGACTACATTTTAGTACTGCATATAATCTCCAGATAGACGGTCAGAGTGAGCGGACGATTCAGACGCTCGAGGACATGCTCCAGGCATGTGTGTTGGATTTCGGGGGTAGCTGGGATGCATATTTACCCTTGGCAGAGTTTTCCAACAACAACAGCCATCGTTCGAGCATTGGTATGCCACCCTTTAAGCAGTTGTGTGGGAGGAGGTGTCGGACCCCCATTTGTTGGGGAGAGGTTGGTCAGAGGGTGATGGTGTCACACCCCCGAACCAGACGGCGGAAACGTCCGAGGGCTATTGTGACACAATTGAATACCATCGCAATGAATATACATGAAACATAACATCATTCATCACCAAGCATTGAAATATTACAACTGGTAGCATTTACATTTGTACATTGTTCCATAACATTACATTCCCAAAAAGTAGATTGTTCGATACTAGTTAAACAGACATCACTGAGTACATTTTTCCCTTCGATTTACCTGTTACCTGAGAATACAAGTATTTTGAAAAACGTCAACATATGAAATGTTGGTGAGTTCATAAGTAATGTTTGAAATACAATGTTTTGTATCGTTATGAAAACCACAAGAAAATCCGATATTTTCTGAAAATAGTATAGTATAAAAGGTGTGAAGATCCGTAAGTATGCTTGTTTGTTTCTATAAATGTAAAAAAAATGGTTGAACTTGGTATGCATCTCGTAGGTGTATGAATTGAAAACCCTAGGAAAACCCGATGTTTTCCTAACACTTTGAATTACGCATTTGATATTTTGTTATACCGTTACGACGTGTGTATTCGATGAGTCCAGGTGACATTGGATTAATTATGGATTGTGAATTGTTATAAACACGCATTAATGAAAACGACTAGTTTACAACTATACAAACGATCCCTTAGGCGTCGTTCGTACTATTCACTTAATCCAACCACCCTGGCTTCTCATAACCTCACAACCGAGGAGAAAAAGAGGGTGCGAAGCCCCCGGTATTTCCATAAGTCGTTCAAGGCTATCGTGAATGCGAAGGGCCCTTAGCCCGACTCGCATTTGGTGAATTCTCGACTTTACTAGCAGTACCAGAGGACCCTTGGGGCCCAACAGCACATAAGCCATTGAAAGTCCTTTTACACGGAATTAAGTCATATAAGGCCCAACTACATGTAAGCGAGTTTCCTTCGGGCCTAAAGATCATGTCATTGGGCTAGCTAGGCCCAACAAGCACGATTTGAAACTTTCGGGCCCAAAGACGGTGTATCGATGTCTGGTGTATTCCCACGTGTGTATTGACTTCCCAAAATTTCCGTGTGTGTATTGAATTCACAAGGTTTCCGCGTGTGTATTGCAGTATTGTCGTGTTATTAATTTCGGATTCGTTATTGATTCGAGACCGAATCAATTCGTTTGATAACGAATTTTGGTGTTGAAGGTGTATTATATTTCGCCGATAGTCGAGGTACTAGTATTTCATCATGTCGGATTTATTGTTTAAACATTAGAGTTTCACTTTTTGCAGCCCCTTTCTTTTGGATCAATTTACACTTTTGACCCTTTGTATAAAAGAATTTCAATTTTAGTCCTTAAACCATTTTTCTTGACACCTTAGTATCAAAACTTTGTAGAAAAGGTATTTTTCAGCTCAAAATTATTTGAAAAACAGTTTTAGTCCCTCAAAATGAAATTTTCTCGGCTGGAACCTTTATTTTTGGAATTTTTACACTTTTGGCCCAAAATAGAAAATATTTGCATCTTTGGTCCCTTTTAAATATGAAAAGTATTTTTAACCCTTGAAAAGGACTTGGAGCACTAGTAGTCCCCTGTTTTGCAGAAAGATACAGTTTCAGCCCCTCTAATTTGAAAATCTCGCATTTTGGGCCGAAAAGTTCATTTTTGGCCCATTATGCTTAAAATTTCACATTTTGATCCTTCAAAAGAGTATATTTCTAGAAAATACATTGTTGAAACTGTTTTGACACATCTCAACCATCAGAATTTGTATTTTGTCATTTTGGGCCCTTTAACCTTATATTTTTAACATTTTGAGTCCAAAAATGGGATTTTTAGCCCAAAGAGTTCATATTAACCAACTTGGTTAGTTTTCTAGAGTTGATTTGTATGAAATAATATGATTTATACTTATTTCATTCAACCTAAGGTAGATCTCGGTTTTTAAGTTCTTTTTGACTAGATCCAACACCATAATCACATAAGAACATGTAAATAAACATAGAAATCACACAAAGCATACATATACTCATAGATCTACACATTTGCTTGTATTCTCCCCCCACAAAACTTATAAAAACCGAAAAATAGGGGGTATGAAGCTCACCTTGGGGTTTGGAAGTCGGTTTTGATGAAGAAGTGAAGAGATCTCGACCCTAGATGTGTTATGGAGATGATTTTCAAGCTCTATGGTGCTATAAGAGTATGATTCACGAAAGTATGGTGTAAGAGGAGATTTTTGAATAGATCAAGAAGTGAAATCATAGATCTAAATGAAAAACTTACCAAAGATGATGATCTAGGTGAAGATCCTCTTGAAACTACATACCAAACTCGAGATTTTTGATGGAAGAAGGAAGAGGTTTTTGAAAGAAAAATGGAGGTGGTGACATGGTTTGGCTGAGAGTATGGAGAGAAGAGAGAGAGAGATTATAATTTTGTTATTTGTGAGGTAATACCTAGTCTTGAAACATGAGATTCTACCATAGTTATATGGTGGTTAAACATGAGTTGTCATATACATGTTTAATCTTCATTTATCCATTCTTTCCCCTTTTTTTATTATTTATCTATGGCTGAAAATTGGGCTAGAGAGGTAAAAAAAATTTACTTTGGGCCCAATCTTGGTCTTTCCTTGAAATCATAAGGCCCAACAATTTCTTTTCGGCTTATTGAGCTCTTAAGGTGGTTTATGACCCAATATGGCTTAAAAGAATGGGTTATGGTCCATTAGGGCTAATTTGAGTTGTTATGGCCCAATAGGCCCATTAAAGGCAAACAAATTTATTTTAGGCCGATTATGGCCCAAAATGTTATGTTTCATGAAGGTGGGTCCAATTAGAGCCCATTTAGGGTTCCTACGCCCAAGATGGTGAAGTTGGAGATTTATTGGTCCATTAGACCCAATAAGAGAATCCTAGCCCATAATGAACTTGATTTGGGATTTCTAGGGTATCCAGCCCTTATTTTAACATATGAGATATAAATGAATGGGAATAGAGTATAGTATTCATTTAGAGTATAGGCTTTTACAATGGATGATGTTTATATGAGATTATAATTTCCTAGCTAAAAATGCTAGTTGTGACATCATCCCCCCGTTAGAGGGAATTTCGTCCCGAAATTCTTTCGAAAGATAGGTTCATAAATGAGAGAATAGGTACTTCGTCTGATCTTCGCGTTTCCATGTGAATTTCGGTCCACGCTTAGCGTCCCATCGAACCTTCACAATCAAAATGTGGCTTTGTTTTGTACGCTTTACTTTCCTACCCAATACTTCGACTGGTTCTTTGGCGATTAGGAGATTCTCGTTTATTTCGATTTCTTGTAAAGGAATGATAAGAGTCTCATCTGATATGCATCTTTTCAGATTCGAGACGCGGAACACAGGGTGTACGTAGCTGAGCTCTACAAGCAGTTGCAGCCTATAAGTCTTTGGACCAATCCGAGCAAGAATCTCGAACAGTCCGATGTATCGTGGGTTTCGTTTTCTTGGCTCCTAAAGCGAATCATTCCTTTCCAAGGAGATTCCTTTAATAACATGCGATCCCCGACTTGACATCCTAATGGCTTATGTCGCTTGTCAGAATAGCTCTTATGTCGATCTCACGATGTTTGAAGTCTAGCTTTGATTTGGATTATTTTCTCTGTTGTTTCGCAAATGGTTTCTGGTCTCATAAGAATACTGGCGAGTGATCTGCATTTATGACTATAAAGAGTTTCGAAAGGAGCAATCTTGATGCTCGAGCGATAGTTTTTATTGTATGAGAATTCAGTCAAGGGCAACCGGGTATCCCATGACTTGCTGAATTCAAATACTCAGGCTCGGAGCATGACTTCGAGTGGTCGAATGGTTTGTTCACTTTGGCTATTGGTTTGAAGGTGGTAAGCAACGCTTATATCTAGTTATGTTCCCATAGCCCTCTGAAGTGACTGTCATAGTCTTGAAGAAAATCTGTTATCTCGATCCGAGATAGTAGATACCGATATTTCATGGAGTCTCACGATCTCCTGGATATAGATCCCAGCTAAACTTTTTGTCTTGTTTGATTTCTGTGCTAGCAGGAAATGGGCAGATTGGGTTAGCCTATCGACGTTCACCCAGATAACGCCCAACTCAACACTTATAACAATAAGCTTCGTCTTTCGACTTCGAGAGTTTTATCCATCCTTGCAGTGCTTCCTCCGTGATATTCTCCGGCTTCAATGCTTTCAAGGCTGGTCGTAAGTGTTGACAGTGTTTTGTTCTTGCTTCGCGAGCAGACGAGTATGCTATTGATGAAAATAATGAAAGGGCTAACTAGGAATGGCTGGGAAACTCGGTTCGTAAGGTTCATGAATACCGTGGGAGCATTCGTTAGACCGAAGGGTATCATAATGAATTTGAAATGGTCGTGACGAGTTCGGAAGGCAGTTTTTGGAATGTCGTCTTCTCAGACTCGAAGTTGATGATAACCGGTTCTTAGATCTATTTTTAGAGAAGTAACTAGATCCTTAGAGCTGGCCAAATAGATCGTTAGTCCGAGGGAGTGGGTATCGATTATTGATAGGGAGCTTATTCAATTTCCTAAAATCAATGAACCTTCTGAAGGATCCGTCTTCTTGAAGAACAAGATCGGAGCTCTTCAGATAGAGAAGCTTGGTCTGATGAATCCTTTGCGCAACAATTCTACTCAGTTGACTGGATAACTTGTGAATTTTCGGCGGGAGTCGACCTATAGGGTGAATTGGCAATTGATGTGGTTCCCGGTATTAGGTCGATTCGAATTTCGACCTGTCTCTCGGGGTATTCCCGGAAGTTCTCCAGGAAATGCATCCGAAAAAATAGCATGCTACTGGAATACTTTGTATGCTTACGTCTGCCTTGGTCTTGACCACAACAAGAGTGAGGAAAACGTAGTTCTTCTGGTGCAGGCACTTCTGTGCCTTGATGCACGAGATAGGAAGAGGATTGGCGCCAAGTTTATCACCATGGATTATTAGAGTTTTGTGATTGGGAAGGTGAAGGCAAATGGCCCTCTCGCGACACATAGTATCAGCATGGTAGGGGCTTAACCCAACCATGCCGATTATCACATCAAAACTCCTAATATTTACTGGGATTAAATTTTAGTTGAAATGAATGGTTGTTTAGTGTTAAGGTGTACTCCACAAAAATATCCTATGTTAATTTGGTTTTTCCTCATTGGCCATGTCCACCGTAAAGGCTTAGCTTAGCTTTGGGGTTGTTGTTTTAGTAAGTGCTCGAATTTGTTACTAACGAAACTTCACTCAGCTTCACTATTGAATAAGGGGTAAGCGGAAGAGTTGTTAAGTGG
The DNA here is from genome assembly GCF_051521515.1 of Lactuca serriola. Lineage (NCBI taxonomy): Eukaryota > Viridiplantae > Streptophyta > Magnoliopsida > Asterales > Asteraceae > Lactuca > Lactuca serriola. The sequence goes on along the minus strand of NC_136410.1, from coordinate 226,185,277 downwards.
GAACGTACCAATAACAACCGTTGGGTCTTGGACTGCTTTGCTCTGACCCAAGGTCAGGACCATTTCCGATCCTTCTGCTCCTTGATTGTTATCCTTAGGGCAATTGCACCTGAAGTGACCGGTTCCTCCACACCCATAGCAAGTGTGAATGGTCTCATCATTGGTGTTGTTGTTAGGGTTGTTGCGATTGTTGTCGTTTTCATTTGGCTGACGATTCTGGCATGGATAAGTTCTACAAAATTTGGCGATGTGATTCTTTCGGTTGCATTTGTTACAATGCATCTCCCGGCAGGCTCCATTATGATGGAATTTGCACTGGTTGCATTTTGGAAGGTTTCCAGCATATGGTCTCCTGGTTGCTGGTGTAATAGGGGTCATGGTCGCATGAACAGCAACAACATGTTGCTTCCTTGAGAACCCTTGAGTGTGTTTTCCCTTTCTCTTACTTCTAGATCTCAGCTTCCTGCTCTTAAGCTTGGGGTTTGGAGTTCCTTGATTGGTTGTCACTTGTTGGTTTCCATGTTCGTTCCTTTGGCTGGAGTTGTCAATGCTATTCCCGCCTCCATTGGGGTTGTTTGCAGTGATTTGCGCCATTGCAACGGTTACTGCTGCCGTTACAGCAGCTTGGAATGTAGCAGAGTCCATCTGCAGGAGCGGTGTCTCGCGGGTGCGCTTGTTATTCTTGCGGGATGGCATTTTCCTGCTGCACGTTGATAATCTAGATCGTAAGTAATGATCGTCATTTCTGGTTGTACTCTATAAATTTTGCATCTTGTATAATTCTTACTGCCGCCATCTACATCCCTATGATGTATTTACGGTAGTAGGTAATTGCAGATTTGGCACGATCGTTACGTCTACCCTCAGAGGATGTGGATTGTTTCGGTTTCGAGATCTTTAAGTACCATCTTAGTACACGAAAGAGTGTCATATCGGTTGGTAAGGGGGGAAAAGAAAAGGTTGATCCTAATTGTGGCGGGAAGTGTCTGGTGGTGGTGCTGATGAAGTTGATGCACCTCGGAGACGAGCTACTTGTTGTTCGGTATCTCGTAGTCGTACTTCCCAAACTAACTGTCTCGCTCGGGAGTTTCCGTTCACTTCCTTTGTTTGTCTCTTGTCTCTCTCAATAGCAAACCGCATTTGTTCCGTTCGATTTGGGGTGTCCTAAGCTCGGTTATCAATGCCTCAGGTGCACCGGACCATGACTGGGAGAGCCCAGTCAGCTGGTCCTCTATGGCTAATGGTCGGAGAGACCTTGGTTCCTACCCTAGTGCGGTCGTATCCCCTGCTGGTGACTCTATCTCCAAATATCGTATGCCCAAGGGGGCATGGGGCCACCGGGGCCCACACGATAAGTCGGTACTCTGGCTTTTCATGGATGATTGATGACATCAGATTCTGCATCCGAGTCATCATCATCATTGCCCTTGGGCTCTTCCTCTTCGAGGTCCACTATTGACTCAGCGGGTTCACCTGCGAGTTCTACTTCATGTTCCTCCTGCGGTTCTTCCTCTGGGTCGAGCCACCCTACTATTCCTCGACTAGGGAGATAGGGTTTCCTGGCTAATGATACTTGTCTATAGCGTATTGCACGAAGGGCTATGAATACTAGAAACAAATAGCATACAAATTACTCCTATAATTCTACAACTATTGCATAGATTTAGTTGAGGTTCCCTTCTTGGAGATTAAAGGGTATATTTTTAGATTCCCTAGCTATCACGATTTCTTCCAGACATGTGATGGTTATACCTTGGAGGGAATGTAGTTGATCAAGCTACATCCATCCCTTGATACAACTAAGAACAGTCCTGGCTTAACCGAGATACTAGTCTTATCTTGTTTGGTTCGGTATTATGTTCTTTTTCCTAATACAAGCAAGGGTGTTTTTATTGTTATGTTTTACTTGTTTTGTTCAGAGTTGTGTTAGTCCCTCTTTTGGTTTATAGTTGCATATCAATGTGTGGTTAGATATGTTAGTTCACTATAAATAGAGCTCTGATACCAACCTGTCACACCCTCGAACCAGACGGCGGAAACGTCCGAGGGCTATTGTGAATCAATTGAATACCATCGCAATGAATATACATGAAACATAACATCATTCATCACTAAGCATTGAAATATTACAACTGGTAGTGTTTACATTTGTACATTGTTCCATAACATTACATTCCCAAAAAGTAGATTGTTCGATACTAGTTAAACAGACATCACTGAGTACATTTTTCCCTTCGATTTACCTGTTACCTGAGAATACAAGTATTTTGAAAAACGTCAACATATGAAATGTTGGTGAGTTCATAAGTAATGTTTGAAATACAATGTTTTGTATCGTTATGAAAACCACAAGAAAATCCGATATTTTCTGAAAATAGTATAGTATAAAAGGTGTGAAGATCCGTAAGTATGCTTGTTTGTTTCTATAAATGTAAAAAAAATGGTTGAACTTGGTATGCATCTCGTAGGTGTATGAATTGAAAACCCTAGGAAAACCCGATGTTTTCCTAACACTTTGAATTACGCATTTGATATTTTGTTATACCGTTACGACGTGTGTATTCGATGAGTCCAGGTGACATTGGATTAATTATGGATTGTGAATTGTTATAAACACGCATTAATGAAAACGACTAGTTTACAACTATACAAACGATCCCTTAGGCGTCGTTCGTACTATTCACTAAATCCAACCACCCTGACTTCTCATAGCCCCACAACCGAGGAGAAAAAGAGGGTGCGAAGCCCCTGGTATTTCCATAAGTCGTTCAAGGCTATCGTGAATGCGAAGGGCCCTTAGCCCGACTCGCATTTGGTGAATTCTCGACTTTACTAGCAGTACCAGAGGACCCTTGGGGCCCAACAGCACATAAGCCATTGAAAGTCCTTTTACGCGGAATTAGGTCATATAAGGCCCAACTACATGTAAGCGAGTTTCCTTTGGGCCTAAAGATCATGTCATTGGGCTAGCTAGGCCCAACAAGCACGATTTGAAACTTTCGGGCCCAAAGACGGTGTATCGACGTCTGGTGTATTCCCACGTGTGTATTGACTTCCCAAAATTTCCGTGTGTGTATTGAATTCCCGAGGTTTCCGCGTGTGTATTGAAGTATCGTCGTGTTATTAATTTCGGATTCATTATTGATTCGAGACCGAATCAATTCGTTTGATAACGAATTTTGGTGTTGAAGGTGTATTATATTTCGCCGATAGTCGAGGTACTAGTATTTCATCATGTCGGATTTATTGTTTAAACATTAGAGTTTCACTTTTTGCAGCCCCTTTCTTTTGGATCAATTTACACTTTTGACCCTTTGTATAAAAGAATTTCAATTTTAGTCCTTAAACCATTTTTCTTGACACTTTAGTATCAAAACTTTGTAGAAAAGGTATTTTTCGGCTCAAAATTATTTGAAAAACAGTTTTAGTCCCCCAAAATGAAATTTTCTCGGCTGGAACCTTTATTTTCGCAATTTTTACACTTTTGGCCCAAAATAGAAAATATTTGCATCTTTGGTCCCTTTTAAATATGAAAAGTATTTTTAACCCTTGAAAAGGACTTGGAGCACTAGTAGTCCCCTGTTTTGCAGAAAGATACAGTTTCAGCCCCTCTAATTTGAAAATCTCGCATTTTGGGCCTTATTGGGCCGAAAAGTTCATTTTTGGCCCATTATGCTTAAAATTTCACATTTTGATCCTTCAAAAGAGTATATTTCTAGAAAATACATTGTTGAAACTGTTTTGACTCATCTCAACCATCAGAATTTGTATTTTGTCATTTTGGACCCTTTAACCTTATATTTTTAACATTTTGAGTCCAAAAATGGGATTTTTAGCCCAAAGAGTTCATATTAACCAACTTGCTTATTTTTCTAGAGTTGATTTGTATGAAATAATATGATTTATACTTATTTCATTCAACCTAAGGTAGATCTCGATTTTTGAGTTCTTTTTGACTAGATCCAACACCATAATCACATAAGAACATGTAAATAAACATAGAAATCACACAAAGCATACATATACTCATAGATCTACACATTTGCTTGTATTCTCCCCCCAAAAAACTTATAAAAACCGAAAAATAGGGGGTATGAAGCTCACCTTGGGGTTTGGAAGTCGGTTTTGATGAAGAAGTGAAGAGATCTCGACCCTAGATGTGTTATGGAGATGATTTTCGAGCTCTATGGTGCTATAAGAGTATGATTCACGAAAGTATGGTGTAAGAGGAGATTTTTGAATAGATCAAGAAGTGAAATCATAGATCTAAATGAAAAACTTACCAAAGATGACGATCTAGGTGAAGATCCTCTTGAAACTACACACCAAACTCGAGATTTTTGATGGAAGAAGGAAGAGGTTTTTGAGAGTGTTTGAGAGAGTTTTTGAAAGAAAAATGGAGGTGGTGAGAGGGTTTGGCCGAGAGTATGGAGAGAAGAGAGAGAGAGATCATAATCTTGTTATTTGTGAGGTAATACCTAGTCTTGAAACATGAGATTCTACCATAGTTATATGGTGGTTAAACATGAGTTGTCATATACATGTTTAATCTTCATTTATCCATTCTTTCCCCTGTTTTTATTATTTATCTATGGCCGAGAATTGGGCTAGAGAGGTAAAAAAAAATTACTTTGGGCCCAATCTTGGTCTTTCCTTGAAATCATAAGGCCCAATAATTTCTTTTCGGCTTATTGAGCTCTTAAGGTGGTTTATGACCCAATATGGCTTAAAAGAATAGGTTATGGTCCATTAGGCTAATTTGAGTTGTTATGGCCCAATAGGCCCATTAAAGGCAACCAATTTTATTTTAGGCCCATTATGGCCAAAAATGTTATGTTTCATGAAGGTGGGTCCAATTAGAGCCCATTTAGGGTTCCTAGGCCCAAGATGGTGAAGTTGGAGATTTATTGGTCCATTAGACCTAGTAAGAGAATCCTAGCCCATAATGAACTTGATTCGGGATTTCTAGGGTATCCAGCCCTTATTTGAACATATGAGATATAAATGAATGGGAATAGAGTATAGTATTCATTTAGAGTATAGGCTTTTACAATGGATGATGTTTATATGAGATTATAATTTCCTAGCTAAAAATGCTAGTTGTGACAGATGGGTAGTACAGAGATCGTGCTTCAGACGACAGAGCAGATTCAGCAGGTCAGACAGAGGTTGTTGACCGCTCAGAGCTGACAGAAGAGTTATGCAGATAGACGCTGGTCCGAGCTTGAGTTTCAGGTCGGCGACCTTGTTCTCCTGAAGGTCTCTCCTTGGAAAGGAGTGATTCAATTCAGGAAGAGGGGCAAGTTGGGGCCCGATATATTGGTCCTTTCCGTGTGATCGCGAGGGTAGGCCGTGTAGCCTATCGTTTGGATTTGCCAGCAGAGTTGGGGCAGATTCACGACACTTTTCATGTGTCGCAGCTGAGGAAGTGTATAGCCGATGAGTCGGCAGTGGTTCCATTAGAGGATATTCAGGTGGATGCGAGCCTGAATTATGCCGAGAGACCAGTGGCCATCAGAGATCGTAAAATCAAGGTTTTGAGGAACAAGGAGGTACCCCTGATGTTGGTTCAGTGGTAGCATCGTAAGGGGTCAGAGATGACCTGGGAGCTGGAGCGTGAGATGCGTGAGCAGCATCCGAAGCTATTTGCAGAGCGAGACTTCGAGGGCGATGTCTAGTTCTAGTGGGGGAGAGTTGTAACAGCCCGGATTTCCAGGTATCTTTTATGCATATATTTTTGGTGTTTTGTGAGGGGACTCGGCGAGTTGGAGCTCAAACTCGCCGAGTAGGATCGCGGTTCTGGACGCGGGTTCGCGCCTGGACTCGGCGAGTCCGCGCTGTTTAATGAAACCTTAATTTCCCGGTCCTAAGCCCTATTTAAAGGACCTTATGGCCCTTCATTGCAGCTACCTTGACCTTGAGAGCACCAAATCTGCTGAGGGTTCTTGTGAGTGAGATAAGAGGCCATTATTCATCAATTTTGTGTGTGTTTGCAAGAAAGGAAGGGGAAAGTCAAGCTAGAAGAGTTGGGGAGCTTGGATCTACTTCCATTTCGTCAGAGGAGGCTTCTTGAGGTATCATTCAGAGCTTATTCTTGTGTTTTTGTTGATATGGTCAAATCTAGGGTTTCTTCATGCCTTATTTGCTTTGTATTTGAAGTGTGAGAGGTCCCATGGGGATATGGTGCTTAGATCTGGACCTTAGTAGGTCCAGAGAGTCCCTAATGTCATGCTTTATGTCCTTCCTTTTGGGTTGGAGACTTAGGTTGCCATTTTAGAGGCCATTTCTTCAAAAAGAGCCTTGTAGGCGTTGCATGGTAGCCAAGACTGTGACTTTACGTAATGAATGAGCTTAGGAGGGCCAGATCTATGAGTGGATGGAGCGGATCTGACCTTAGAAGCGAGATTGAGTTGATGCATGGCATGGACTCGCCGAGTCTGAAGAACAGACTCAGCGAGTAGCATGAAGATTGTCCTTAACCACTCAATGAGTGGTCCTGCTGAGTTATGGGTTGACTCAGTGAGTCAGGGAGAGTTAGAGAGGGTTGACAGGTGGACTGAGTCGAGCTGGAACTTGCCGATTTGTTCTTGAGACTCGGCGAGTTGAGTCGTGGTGGCCCCGCGATTCATGCCAGGTGGAACTCGTCGAGTCAGGGGAGTACTCGACGTGTCAAAAGAGAATCCTAGAGAGTTGGTGAAAACGTTTAGACTCGCCGAGTCGCTCTAGTGCACTCGCCGAGTCCGGTCAAAGTTGACCGTTGACCAGAGTTGACCAGTGTTGACTTGATAGGGGTAGTCAACCTTAGTGGTAAAAGTGTTAATTAGAGATATATGATGTTATAGGAGGATTATAGCTCGGAGGATCGAGCACGAGTGATTTCCAGGATTAGCGAGTTATCGAGATATACGAGGTGAGTCTTCTCACTATACTTTACCTTGAGTAGGTAATCAGAGTTATGTGACAGAGTATGTGTATGTTATGTGTATGTTATGTGTTGTATTGCATGATGTCTATGTGATTTATGTTGTGCATGCTTATAGAGTTGGAACCGGAAGGTTCCCAGAGTTAGAACCAGTGGGTTCACAGAGTAGGATCTACGGACCCACAGAGTTATAGCCTCGAGTGGCTAATATGTGTTATGTGTGGTATTTTAGGGAACTCACTAAGCTTTGTGCTTACAGTGTTAGTGTTGTTGTTTCAGGTACTAGTGATGACCGTGGGAAGGCGCCGGCTTGATCTGTACACACGCATGAGATTTTTATATGTGATCTTGGGATTTTGTATGATGCGAATTGGAGTTTTATACTTGATGTTTTATGAAAATTAAATGAAAAATGTTTTTATATTTTGCGAAAAATTATTTTGAAATTCACGGTGTTACAATATCTTAATGCAAATTTTCTAAAGTTAATTAAGAGCCTGTTTAATTAGATCAGTAAAAAGTTAGGGTTAACTAAACAGCTTGTTTTGGTTAATTTAACTAGTTAAAAGAGATTATACTAGAGCTTGTTAGTTTTTCTTAGTAATAGCTTAGATATAACACATTTTGAATAACTAGATCTAGGCTAATTGAATGATTAGGAAAGTTGCAGTAGAACTGAATTTGTTTTTATTATTGATTTCATTTAGTTTATTTTCTCTACAACTTTAGTTTAGTTAATAATAAAAAATTTCGCTTTTTATATTTTCTGTTGTGACTAGTATGTGCCTTATGCAAAGAGGCATTTACCATTAGGCTATGTCCCTGAGGATTCGAACTTGCATCCTTATGCTGCCCATTAGTGTAAACAAGCAGTGATATTTTATTTGCTTAATCGTGCTCAACAACAATTTAACAAATCGGCGTCTTTGTCGGGGACACGATATTGCTAATAGTTTGTATACCAAGATGTTCACGTATAGGTACAACACTAGATTTTGATCCATAAATTGAGAAAAATACAAGAAAACTAAAAAAAGAAAATAAAAACAATCAGTTGGTTGTTTTGGTTAATCATCTTCCTTGCCTCCATTAATCACCACACCATAAGGCAGTCCCTTGTGGAACGAACCAGATCCCAGTTTTTCATCATTCCTAAAAGTACCAATATCTTCGCCTTCCCCAAGCCCATTTAAAAATGTTTACCAACACCTTCTGAAATTTCAAGAACACCAGAACCTTCAGAGCGCAACTCCCCAAAATTAGTAATAAGTGGATACGAAGCTGAAAAAACTCTTAGAGAATGGGGGTTAATAAGCAACCTCTTTGCATCATATTTCATGAAGCCAAGAACTTCGAGCTGAAATCTAGGTTGATACACCTTCTTCCTACATTTAGAGACTTAGAAAACGAAGACTCACATAAATTCCTCAAGGAATATCATGTGGTTTGTTCCAAAATAAAGCCACATGCCATAAATGAAGATCAGATAAAACTGGGGGCATTTCCCGTATTCAGTTCAAGACTCGACGAAAGAGTGTCTATACGATCAACCATCAAGCTCCATAACTACCTGGAACAAGCTTGTGAAACTTTTTCTATAAAAATACTTCCATGAAGCAAGAATCTCAAACCTCTGCAGAGAGATCATTGCTATTAAACAAGGAAAAAGAGAAGCTCTCTACACCTATTGGGAGAGTTTTAAGAAGCTACTGGTTCAATGTCCATAACATGGGAATAGTGATAATCAATTCTATCAGTGCTTTTGTGAAAGGTTGACACCAATGGAGAGAAGGGTGATAACTCTTTTGAGTGGCGGATCCTTAAGTGACATCACACCAACCGAAATCCTTGAGGTGATAGATAAACTTGCCATTGAGTCGAAGCATTTTGGGAACAAAGACGAATGGTACGTTGATCAACCGTGAGAAGTCAAAGAAGTTAGTTCACATCATTTAGAAGCCCAAATTTCTGAACTAACAAAAGTCATTCTAATGTTGACCAAAGAAAAAGGAGTTGTGCCTGCAACTAAAGTGTGCAGAATCTGCTTGAAAAATAGACACCCAACTGATATGTATCCATTACTGCAAGAAGACACTGCTACAATAAAAGCTATTGGAGGATATCCGCATAGAAATTTTTATCAGCAAAATAAGCTTACACGTTAATTTTCAACAAAAACAGCAGTTTCAGTAGTCGCCTGGATTTTAGCAACAATCAAATTTTCAGCATCAGCAGAATTTTCTGGGACTGTATCGTTTTCATAATCAAAAATCGAATCATCAATCTGGCAGCTCCATCATGGCCTTAGAAGATACAGTAAAGAGCCTTACCACCAGCACTCATGCATTTCAGAATGAACCCAGAGCAAGTATAAAAAATTTGGAACAACGGATATCTCAACTTAGCACTTCTGTGGGTTGCCTGGAATATCAAGGGAAGTTACCAGGGCATATTGATAACAATATGAAGCATAACATTAGTACAATTTCCTTGAGAAGTGGAAATTTTATGAAGTCCCAAACAGATCTGGACCAGAAGAGGAAGCTGAAAAATGAATTTAAAATAGCATTGGGTGAGATACAAGCCGATAAGGTAGAAAAAGAGACTCCAAGACCAGCCAAGCTAAATCTGAAAGAATATAAGCCACTTCCACCATTTCCATCGCGACTGATGAGCACGAAACGCGAGCGAGAGGAGGAGCATATCATGGACACCTTTCGTAAGGTGGAGGTAAATATTCCTCTTTTAGATATAATTAAACAAATTCCTCTTTATGCAAACTTTCTGAAAGAATTGTGCATATCAAAGAAAAATTGAAAAACTAATGAAACAATCAAGTTGATGAAAAGATCTCTTCTACTTTGCAAAGAGGTTTGCCCCTAAGGTGCTAGGATCCGAGAATTTTCTCGATTCCTTGTAAATTAGAAAATCTTGCTTTTTCAAATACCATACTTAATTTAGGTACACCAATCAATGTCCTCCCACTATTAGTTTTTGAAAAATAAAAAATGGGATCTTTACAAAAGACCGAGACACTTATTCAGTTGGCAGATCACTCGATAGTACACCTAAAAGGTGTATTGGAGGATGTTCTTGTCCCAAGTGAATGAGCTAACTTTTCCTATTGATTTTACATTCTTGACATGGGTAATTTGGACATATTAGACAAAAACTCAATTATTTTGGGAAGACATTTTCTTAAAACCGCTAAAACAAGAATTAATGTTTTTTCCAGTCCACTTTCAATGGAATTCGATGGTGATATGGGCAATTTTAAAATTAATGATGCTGATATTATTTCTGATTAAATTTTTGTTAATTATATGGGTACTGCCAATCCTTTATTTGAGGACTGCTATGAGTTTTCTGATGCCTTTGTACAAGATTTATTTTTAGACAGAAAATTATCTGATACATCAAAAGAGCTAGAAAACGGCAAGCTTGGGGAAGAAGATGAGAAAGTGGCTGTTGAAAAAAAGTTAATAGAAGCAGATAAGCTTGGAGAAAAGGAGGAGAAGATAAAATTATGCTGAGGAAAAATCAATGAAAAGATGAAAAGAAAAAAAAGACTTTTGGAAAAAAGAAAATGAGATGGTGAATGCTGAGAAGAATCTGAAAAGAAGAAAACCTGCAGAGAAGAAGAAGACTTCTGGAAAAAAAAAAGACTAGAAAATGCAAAAGACTCAAAAATCTAAAAAAAAAATCTACTGATAAACTTTTGAAGTCTTTCCGGTTTACTGTACAACCATTAGATCCATCCATTATGCCAAATCTAAAGGGATTTGGAGTGAGGAAGAAGAAAGTTGAGCTTTAGAGAAGTCCCAACCACATAGTTGACAATCTGGTTCGACAAACTCGAGAAAATGACTTTAAAAAAAGGGCGGCTTTCCGGGAGGTTGTAGGGTTCAAAGTATTCCATGGATGATGGCAATTGACCCCTTGATGAAGTCTAGGTTAAAAACCCAAGACTTGTCTTTTCCCTATAAATAGTCATGTATTATTTATAATTAGGGTTAAGAGTGAGACAAAATATAGCCATCACGTTGTGAGGTTTCTTATGTAGTGTTAAATTCTTTAGTATGTTGAAAGTGTAGTTTCTTCCTCATGTTTTGAATAAATTGAGTGATCATTCAACATATCTTCTTTCTTTGTATTTGTTCTTATTTTCCGCATCTTGTTCATCAAATCACAATTAGGGTTTTAATCCCAACAAGTGGTATCAGAGTGGATCTTTAAAAATCTATTGATTTTTGAAGTATCAGTTATGATTTTCTACACATATTGAAGTATTATTGGTGTTTTAGCGATTTAGAATAAAAAATCTGTGCAACTTACTATTCATGGAGACTTTTGTTCTTCTCCTGTTCATCTGGTAAATTTTTTGTATCCTGTTGGTATTTTCTGATTAGATCCGATCTTTTACTTTGGCCCATAATTGCATCCAATGTTCTCAAGTTTTTGAGTCGACCATATTGACTTGTGTTCATCGTTTGACCCAACAAGAAATCCGCAAGTCAAAATCCCTTTTCATCTTCATGTCAATTAAGTGTTCATATGTTCTGTTGGATTTCATAACTTTCGATTTCTATTTGATCTGCTAATTATTTTGATCTTGTTCTTGACTTTTGATCTTAACATCGATTTTGTTTGATCGGTTTTGTTCTCGAGTATTGTTTTGACCCAACTGACGTTTGATAATGATTTTTCTGAATTTTATTGAACGAGAATCATCTCTTGTTATCAGTAGGATCGATTGTGGTCTTGGGTCTAGAATTGCGATTTGATGTTAATTGGGGATTCATATTGATGAATTGATTGTTTGAAGTTTAAAGGACCTATAAAGAATGGAGAACGTTTGCTATTTTTATCGAATATGATTTTTGATCAGGAAACAATTTGAATAAGATGATTTTGGGTTTATCAAGTATTGTGTTCAGATTATGTCACAATCAGATTGTGTGTTAGTTCGTAATCGTTAATCAATTGAGACTGTTATGAATAGTCAAACAAGAAAAGTCAAATTTGAAAGGTATGAAGATTGTGTCGTTTCATCTTGAAATCGGGATCAATGGTCTCTCAATCAAGATGATGAAATAAATTTTTGTTATGAGTATGTGTATCGCAATGGTGGTTTATCAGTCAAAATTTGGTTCTTGATTGTGCGAAGGTTATTTTGAAACCACTACATCGATTCACAGTTGACTGCAATGGTCTCACAAGTGTTCTTGTTCTAGCAACTGTCTTGTAATCGGAACATTAGTTTCACATATGCTGATTCACGTTTGATCTCACAATTGAAACCTTTCACAAATTGAATTGGTCTCACAATCAGAATCAGAAGTGTGATGGATTGATTCAGAACGAAGGTGTCTCGAAATCGCAACATTCATTTGAAATTGGAAAATGAACAGATGTTCTTATGATTCAAACCTAAAAGTCAAATTAGTTTGATTGACCTAACTTGCGAATGATCGGAACTTTCACCCACGAACATTCGTTGTCTGCAACTCGCAGCGAACCTGTGTCCGGATTCGTCTCAAGAACATGTCATAGGATTCGGTTTGGCTAAGGATTCGCATTTGGTCTGTGATCTATTGATTTGAAGCGAAAGGTCATGGAATCGGATTTGCGTCGTGATGCTCAGAACGAACCTGGTTTCGTATTTGTATCAATGTGCTTGGATTGGAATGAACTTGGATTCGTATGTTTGAGCTTGGAACAAAAGTAGATGAAATTGATTGGAATCTTATCCGTGGTTTCGTTTGTGAACTCTCGTATGAGTCCCTTTCAGTCGTATTCCTTTATAAGGGGCAATTGGGAAAGAACACTACTGGTTTACGCTTTTGCTCCCTGTTGTTTTCATAGATTGGCGATTATGGACACAAATGAAGGGAAATATGGTGCATAATTATTAATTTTGTCGCCTGAATTTCAGCAAAGTGACAATTTCAGCACATTTATTTAAAAGTTTACAAATTTGAGGGCGGTGAACAGTTTTGAATTCTTTAATGAACATATTTTTTCGTGAATAGAAAAATAAGGATTCCATCAAGTCTTGGTGGTTTAGAAAGTCGTTTTTCATGATCACGTCAAATTTTCATGACTTTTTTTGGATTTTATACTTCATCGTTCATATCATTTTGTCACGGGGGAACAAAGTAATTTTTTTCCTTTCAATATCATTCTCATGACCATTAGAAGGCTTTATAATCACGTTTTTTATTATAAATCGGGGGAGAATTTGGTATGGCCATTCGAAATTGGATTTGTGACCTTTCAAATTTGAAGATTTTTTATAAAGCTTGTGGTAGAATTATGAAGGTAACTTTTACAGTAGTAGTACTTCATCGAGCTCTTCTAAGGCTTTTACAGAGAAGTATCATTACATTAGCAGTTCTTCATCGAGCTCTTCTAAGGACTTGTTATATATCCAACTTCTAGTATTTTCTCGATCAAGTGGCGTTGCAAATCTTAAAATTTGTGTTGTTACATGATAATTTTTGGTGGCTTATATCATTAGCTTATTTGAAGATCATTGTGACTTGGAGGGGGAGCTCTTCAAAGACAAGAAGTGATTTGGTTTATTTGTTCTGAAATTAGTTTTTATGGCGGGTTTGGCTTTATTGAAGATCTTTGGGATTATATCAGAAAATGAAGTTTAAAAACATTACTTCATTGCTTGGTTTTTATATATATCCTAGAACCCGTGGTTGAAGACTACTGAAGAATCAAGATTCGTAGACTGCTTCAAATATTCCTCGTTGCAAGATCTTTTCTTATTTTCTAGATGCTTGTTTTGGAAGTTAAAACGTTGTCATCCATTCCATACTTTGAGGGGGAGATTGTAGGGTTTCAAAGTACTCCATGGATGATGGAAATGGGCCCCCTTGATGAAGTGTAGTTTAAAAAGCCCAAGACTTGTCTTCTCCCTGTAAATAGTCACGTATTATTCATAATTAGGATTAAGAGTGAAGCAAAATGTAGCCGCCACGTTGTGAGGTTTCTTATGCAGTGTTAGATTCTTTAGTCTATGTTGAAAGTGTAATTTATTCCTCATGTTTTGAATAAATCGAGTGCTCATTCGACATATCTTCTTTCTTTATGTTTGCTCTTATTTTCCGCATCTTGTTCATCAAATCACAATTAGGGTTTTAATCTCAACAGGAGGCAACCCATGAAGTTTTAGTTTATTTTTATGCTTTCAATAAAGAGATGATCACAGTCCCAAGAAAGCTTTAGGAAATCATAAGATCTTCAAATTGCTGAAATTCAGATGTTTCGCCAACATCTTTGTCAAATCAGAAATTTCTACAAACTTATCAGCTATATTCTTTCTTAGTTGCACCCTTTTGTTTTTATTAGTCTTATTGAGTTGTCCATTCCTCTCTAAGCATTGAGGACAATGCATCATTTTAACCTTGAGGAAGGGGTTAGTGTAAAAATGTGCATTTTTAGCTAAAAATTTTAAAATTTTCAATTTTCAATTTTTCAGTTAAAAGTTTTTTGGTTTTTCAGTTAAAAGTTTTTTTTGTTTTTCAGTTAAAAGTTTTCAATTTTTTTTTTATATTATTTTCTCCATTGCATTTGTAGTAAAAATACTGAAAAATTCCAAAAATATTTTATGTTTATGTTTTTTATTCTTTCTGCATTCATAAAAAAACCCAAAATATCTTATCTCTATTTATTTTGAACATAAAAAAATTCTGAAAAAAAAAAAGTTACATGATATGATGACATTCTTGCATTCGATAACACTTTATAAATGGAAAATGAAAGTCTGAAGCGATCAGATCGATAGCGGTAAGTTTAGTAATAGTTCTCATAACTAGGGGTTGCAAAACACCGTGATCTGAGATGTCGGATGTAAAAAATAAAAAGAATGGTGTACCGAAACACTGTATGGGCGGTAATAATAGTTTCATAATTATTTGCTTTGGAATATTTAAAACAAACCTTGATCGACAAGTCTGGACCCACAGAATACGAACCTATTTGATTAGCACACATTACCATCGAGGTAACAAAGAACCTTATATCAGATCCACACAGTCAAAAAGAAAGGAAGGGTATGAACTGTCATATCTGATACCCAAGTTAAAGATCAAGCACTTAATCGAAGAAATCTCTAGACATTTAAAAAGTTGATTGAAGAACTCAAGCTAAAGACAAAAATACAATAACTCAAGTTCAATCAAATCAGAAGCCATTCCAAAGACAAATCTGGCAAATGAAGACAAGTGTGATATGATATTTGTCATTCTTAGAAAAAGTGGAAGCATAGAGCTTTGACCCCTACGGGATGGTTGCCTGCTTTGGTGAATGTTGATTTGATGTGACGGGTTCTTAAGAATGTGTCGATCCTAGTTCTTAATTATCTAGTCTTAAGGACATGAAATTCTAAAATATGCTATTTTCGCTTGTGATTCTAATTAAGGCCTAAAGTTTAAATAAAAGTTACAATTAGTTTATTGGTTCACACCTTTAAGCTTCTTCAGGACTTTCGGAATCTATCTAAGATGGAAGATATTGTGATCATCATCTAGGTAGTGAATCCATTTGGAGCTTTGCTCGGTGTTAAGTCTGATCATGTGAAGAAAAAAAGAGTGAAGTGTTTTTAGTTCAAGTTTAGATTTCTTTATTTTATTATAATTTCTTTTTAGGTCATCTACATCTTTCCATTTCATTTTTAACGTTTGATATTTTTATTACTTGAGGGCAAGTAACGTTCAAGCTTGGGGAGATTAGATAGATGCCATTTTATGCATCTATTAGGGTAGTTTTTATTAGCATTTTGCATTATATTTTATGTTATCTCATGTGTATTAGTATAAATAATTTTCAGCTTATGATTATCATCAGAATTCCCGTAGTACTCATGTTATTATGTCTTTTTCAGATAGTTCAAGTGGAGTGGTACTTTGGGAGCAGCTTTGGATGCGTTTAAAGGAAGCATCAAAGCTTCATTGGAGTTGGAACTGTAGAAGGATGTTGAGGAAATACTTGAATTTCTTAAATGAAAGAGTTACGACCGAATCGCGACAAAAGAAGAAAAATGTGATCACATTTCTCCACTTTTGCAATGGCATAAATTGGTCGAGGTTTTTGTGGGTCGAAAAAATATCATTCTAAGAAGAAAACCAAAAAATGTGATCATTGAACAAAAATGTGATCACATATATGATCGCATTTTTGTGTCGAGGTTTCGAAAAGTCAATAATAACAACATACTTCATTAACCGACAATTAAGGAAAATTTGGCAAAAAATGCAATCGCATTTTTTTATATATGTGATCGTGGTTTTATCTTTCTTGTTCCAGAAGTTTCTGAATGGCATATAAATATAACCCCTCTGATCAGTTTGAACCCAGACGACGAAAAACCCATCTGAATGTGATTTCTGCTACTTTTCATCACTTTCTAAATATATGAAGGTTGTGGATCATATCCTACACATAGTTTAGTAAGATTAATCAGTGAGTATTTCTTCTTATTAGTTTTAATCAGATTTTAGCCATGTCTCACTAAAACCCTAGTTTCCAGTTCTGCAAAAAGACTAGTACTTTTCATGTTATCAGTTATCAAATTTGGTTTTCATTGTGTGCTTCTATATAGTTGTTTCATTTTTGAGCTTAATGAATGTTTGATTTTAATTCTAGTTAGCTTGATCACCTAATTAGGGTTAAATCATACTAGTTAATCAGTTAATAGAGTCCGTAATTGTTCTTGTCAACCGGTAATAAGTAACAAGTATCAGATTGGTTCCGTGTTGGGATTAAGCTCTTATATAAAATGAAAAATCATATCTTTATGCATCCGATCTTGTGAGAAGTATTGGGTATTGCTAAGAATTTTACACAAACCTTAATGCAACTTTTCTAAATTTAATTAAGAGCTTCTTTAATTAGATCAGTAAAAAGTTAGGGTTAACTGAATAGCTTGTTTTGATTAATTTAGCTAGGTAAACGATATTATACAAGAGTTTGTTACTTTTTTCAATACTAGCTTAGATAGAAAGCATTTTAAATAACTAGATATGGGTTGATTGCATGGTTAGGAAAGTTGCAGCAGAACAATTTTTTTTTTATTATTTATTTCATTTAGTTTATTTCACTGCAATTTTAGTTTAGTTAGTAATTAAAATCCCTCTTTTTATATTTTATGTTTTGACTGGTATGTGTCATATGCAAGGAGGCATTGACCACTAGTCTGTGTCCCTGAGGATTCGACTCTACTTCCCTTTTCTATCCATTAGTGCAACCAAGTTGTGATATTTTATTTGCTTAATTCGTGCATGACAACAGTTTAACACTTATCAACTGCGAATGCCCGTGTCCCTATGGGTACATACTACCGCTCTTCCTAGACTCCCCCTCTAGGTGTACCAGCACACCCATATGGTTAGAAAATCCACCACATACTACCTAGATTCCCACATTGTAGTTCCTCATACACAAGTGCTCACACTAGCATGATCTAGCACTCTTCCAAGGTCACTAGAAATACTCATGCCACCTTGTTATCAGCTGAGAAATAAACTTCTACAAATGTCAACTAACTATCATACACAAGTACTCATACTAGCATGATCTAGCACTGTTCCACGGTCAATAGAAATAGCCACGCCACCTTGTTATCAGCTACGAAAGAAACTTGTACCAATGTCAACTAACTATCTTACGAATACAATTACATGCAACAAGGATTAAACAGTCCTTCGACTGAAAGACCATGCACTACAACGATTGGACACAAACAAGAGTTGTGCAATAGGGTCAAATCAAACATTCTAAAACTATTTAATCTTCGTGACATGCCACTTAACGCATTTGCTTAATAGTTAACTAACATCAATATAGGCTTCACATCGCATAAAGCAAGCAACATTCAAGCAGAAAACCAATAGGCAATAAGGCATCATAAGGATCATGCAATTCTAACATATAATTCCTAAGGATCATTAGGCTACACACTATCATGCATCTCTAACAGCTAAGATATCACACATAAAAAAGCATCTCTCCTAATAAGGCACTCTAGCATGCAACCATCAGTAGATCCTTAGCATAACTTATAGCATGCACATCGTACTATAACACATATAGCAGGAATTCAAATACAACATATAAACCAAGTATGGATATTTGGGGAGATCACTTTTCTGAGCTCTGGCTGAATGTACTCATCCCATCTTCTCTTTTCTTTTCTTGAAATGAATATTTTCCAAAAAGGCTTAGTAAAACTCTCGTATACATAGTTTGAGTTTGGAATCCAACGAATGTTTATCCAAATCACTCAAACCAAGGCTCTGATACCAACTTGTGACGTCCCAAATTACAGACTAATTTTTTTTTTCATTTTTAAAATAATATAAACACCCATTTTTATTACCATTTGATCATAAACCATTATTCATAATTTAGAGGTATAAAAAGACAATTCAAAATCTCAAATCATAAAACCGTTGATGTATGTGTATAGTCCCGCCTTCGTAACCCGATAAGTACCTACAAAATATTTAATACACAAATGTAAGAACAAAGCTTAGTGAGTTCCCGAAAATATCAGCTAAGGGTTATCAGCATCTCTAGGACTATCAACAGTCCTGAATATCAAATACAACACAACAATATAAACAGTTATGGGTTATCAGCAACCTAGGGACTATCAGTAGTACCAGTGTGCTAACAGTACGCCCTACAGATTAACAGCACACCTTACGGCTTATCAGCAACCCTGGGTACTATCGGTAGTCTAGGAGTCATCAACAACTCAGTTCACATATAACAGCCATCAGTAAATAAGACCCAGCTAGTCAGGATGTATATACTACCACACATACAAGTATAGTGAGAAGACTCACCTCGCAGATAGCAGCTAAACACAACAACTCCAATATAGTGCAGACAGGTACTATGAGACACCTAACAACAATGAGGAAGTACCCTCTCAGTCTACACCCTAAACCCTTATATTGACCAAAAGTCAACCATGGTCAAAAGCCAACAATCAAAGTCAACCCCCACCTTCCCTCCACATTATCACCACCCATAGGCCACTTTGTGGTGACACCGGTCTCCACATCGTGGCAGCCAGACCGCCACATCGTGGGGACTGAGCTTTCTCAACTTAATGGATTAAGCTCTTAACCCTTAAACCTATGAACCCCAAATCTCAAATTTGAACCTTCCCAAGGTCTAGATGGATAAAGTTTCCAACTTTATCCATTAAGACATCTCAATAAGCCAAGATCTCAACTACTAAGTTCTTAATGCTTGCACCAAAAGCATGAACACCCAACTAAGTCATACAAACCCTCTTTCTAACCACCACCATGGTCCAAAAACCAAATAACGCACTAAAAGGTTCTGGAGCTCACTCAAACTCAAAGAACAAGAAGATATGTACCAAACTCTCATAAAATGACCTAGCACTAGATCTAGAAATCTAATGATCAAGTTGAAGACTTTATACCTCCAAAAGACCATGAATATGATGAAGATGCAACATCTAAGCTGGAACCAAGCACATAAGAATCAAAATGTACTCCATTTTCCTTCATTCTTCACAAAGTGGTTTCACACACACCAGAAACACAAATGGAGGCTAGGGTTTGAATATGAT